>NC_087483.1:14912500-15525000 GCF_036417665.1 Passer domesticus | reverse complement strand
CCAGCTCATTTCACTGTTGTCTTTTGGTAGTGAAAAATGCTCTTGCTGTTTACGATGCGTTTTTTGGCTGGTTGCCATTGCTTGCTGTTTATCAGAATTCCTGATATTTTTGGTAGAGGAAATACCCATGCTTTTTTGCTACATATAATCAAGTTAAGCATAGCTTAATTTACTGCTTTCTTGCTTTGTTTTGTTTTGTCTTTGTTGGTGGAGACCTGCAGACATTTGTTTGGCGTGCTGGATCTGCTGAGGGAATTTGTGAACATGTCTTTTGCATTCCCTGGTAACTGTTTGCTGAGCTGGAATCTACCCTGGCATTACTCAATGAAATTTTAAAATTTAACTGCAGCTCTTTTTTTTTTTTTTTTTTTTTTTTTTTTTTTTTTTTTTTAATTCATGCATGAACACTAAAAGAGAGAGTGTCTGAAATTCTCCTATGATTTCAGTTTCTGAAGGAAAAAATAATAAATGTACATGATCAGGGGATGTAGTGGTAGGTCTCAATTTATTAAAAAATTGGTTTAACAAGATTTCAGGTATAGGTTACTTTGTGTGTAACATAATCTATATACTCAAAATTGTTTTTCCTAAATAGTGATTAACTTCTACCAAAAAACTACTTCATCTGGAAAACTGAAGGACAGTTTTTCATGTGTCTGAAGTTAGAGATCCAGACAGCAAATGGTGGCCTCTGTAAAGCAGACTGCCTGACTTGATTCTCTTGTTTTAAGTCTCTTGGTGAATGTCAATGTCTCTCATCCTTAAATATTTTATGGTTATCTAATCTACGAGTCAAATAATGTATTTGTTCTAGAACTGTGAGGGTTTTAATAGGGCATCTACCAGAGTAAAAAAATACTTGAAAAACTACTCTGTACCTTTTCCATTTCTATAGTTGGGACTGAAAGTAAGAAAGATTATGGTGTGTGAAAATATTTCTTAAAGATTTTTCCAATGAAGACAGCTCTGATCTGAAGTTCTGTTCAAGCTGGACTGTAATACAAGGTTCAGTTGTAGGGATTTTAGGAGTTGATGGTGTTCATGCAGGTTTTGGATATGAGCCTGCCCTAAAATAATGTGAATGTTACTCCTGCAATTTGACACACACAAACTGTGAGCTGTCTTTTCTCACATCCTAGTATAGCATTCATGATGTTTGTTTCTGGGGTGGGACTACCTAACGAGTAGTTTGTAATGGAAATTCTCATCTTCCTCTTGCCACCCTTTAGATGATTTGTCACCTCCTTCCTCCACCCAAGATGTTTAGCTAATATTTTGAAGCAAACGGATAATTGCAAGTAGATGTGACTGTGTTGCAGCATATCCTTCCTTTTATGCCAGCCAAGCTGCACTGGAAGGAAGCAACTTGAAGATCTTCAGAAGAAAATAAAAATCCTGGCTGCAGCACATCTAATTTTGTTTCAGGTCTGAAACGGTTGCCTGTGAAAAGTGATTCTGTGCTGTCAAGCAAGAAGTGATGGCAAAACATTTAGAGATGACTACATCTTTCCTACCAGTGTTTTCCAGCATAATGAAGTGATGGAGCCGCCTCACGAACCTGACTTTGAAAATTGATGTGTTTTGTTTATCTTGAACATTTTCTTCATGCGGCTGAAGCTTACTGAGCAGTTGAACTTCTGGAGACCCATATTTGCCATTAGATTTGTTGATTGAATTCTAACCTGACGTTGCTCTTCCCTGAGGCCTTTCATAAAAGATCTCTGTTGTCCTCTAAGTCCTCTCTCCATCACCTCAGAATCAACAAGAAACTTTGTATTTCAGCAAGAATTTCTGTTGTGTTTTTGGTTTATTTAGAATGAAATAAGTGAAACAGTTGTTAAGCAAGGGTCTACATCAATGATTTTCTCTCCCTTTTGGAATAATGTCCTAGCTGGTTGTTCCTGCACAAAAGTCTGTGTAAACATAATTTGCCTGCTTTTTTTTTTGTTTTATTTTATAGAGAAAGCAATACATTTTTCTTTCTTTTTAGGGAAAAGAAACAAATATGGACAGTTTGTTGTATCATGCCCTCATCATGAATTAGGCTGTTCCTGTGCCAGCTGCCATCCAAATGCAAAGCACCACAAGAGCTTCTCCCAGCAGGACGTGCTCGTTGTTCCCTGGAGAGGCGTGTGTGTTGTGGGACAGGCAGGGGGGCAGGTAGCTCTCGCTCTGCTGCCTGCCATGGCAAGTGCCTCTGTTCTCATGTAGGTCCCTGAGGGTGCTGTAAACATCCCCGACAGCACTGCTCCTCTTGGCCACGTCTGAGGAAGCAATTCACTTGGATCTGGGCTGGGCTGTATCTGGCTACACAACATCCCTGTAGCTGAAATCATATGAGTGTTGTGGGGCTGAAATTGTTTGTGCAATGGGAAACATTTTTCATTTTCTCCTTTTTCTGTGAAGGAAGCAGTGATTCACTCAGATGCTGATCTCCATGTCTCAGAAGCACTGCTTGAGATAACCCTGGGCTGCACAGCAGATCCTGCTGCGGGTGGTGGGCTCTGCCTTTGCCCTTCCTGGGACAGTGTCCCACCCTCACCTCTGTGTTTCCCTGCCTGCAGAAAGGGGACAAGGCTCTCAGACCTTTGCTGTTTGTAAGGGCTGCAGAGAATGGCAGTGCTGCAGTGTGGTCTCTGCTTCCCTTCTCCTTACCCATTGTTTACGCTGAGCTCAGATAAGATGAGTATCTTTTGTTTTTCCTGTAGATAATAATAACAGCCTGTCTCTACCAATACAGCATTAGGTTCTTTCAGGAAGACATGGGAAGAGAAAAATGAATGTGGACTTGGTGAAGCATGCGTGACAGAAAGGGTCTCAGGGCAGGGAAACAGCAAGGCTGCACTCTAGGTGGGAATGCAAGGTGGCTTTGCTGAGCACTGTGCCCTTGGAGAGCCTCTGCCTCAGCCATGTCAGCCACAGCTCACTTATTCATCACCCAGCAAGATCTCCTCGTTGTCAGCATTTTCCCTTCATGAAATACTGCCTTGCTGCTTATGGTAAAGAGCAATTGTCAAGGTGTCTGATAACTGTGACAGGTAACAAATACAAGTGTTGCTCTATGGGTTGGTGAGTTTCCTTCACTGATCAGATCATTCTTTTTAAAAAAAGTTTTTCTCTTCCTTATACCTGTTAAGATTTTTGTGCATCTGTGAATATGAAAAACTGATCAGTTTCTTCTGGTAATGGTAGTGTCTTGGAGTCAGTTTCAGGTTGAACAGTGAGATGCTCTGCTAACATAATTCTGGCCAAAGATAACAAGGCAAAAGCTTTCATTTTGACACTGTGTTTATGGGAGTGTTCAGATGCCAGCCTAATGCTCTGGATGTTCTTGGATATTTTTGTAGGAATGCAGGTGGGTGGATTCATGGATGAACACCTGAAAGGAATTTGAAATCTTCAGACTTGTCATGTGTTAATAGGAATGTAAGCTGGGACAGAGCCCTCTTGTCTTTTTACTGCTCTGTGCTGAAACGTGGGTGCTGTAAAGTAATTGGGAAGCATGTGCAGAGAGGAAATTCCTTGGAGGGTATTCATAGGTTTTGATGCTAATTTGACTGTTGCAGGGGGACCTATGGTTTGTTTCTCTCACTGATTGATTCATCAGCTCAAGGTAAATAGGTCCTGTAGGTGTGATTTGTCAGCAGCTACTACAGAGCTGGTCTCTTTGCTGTTCACATGATTTCTCTCTGCCATGTCTTCATCTTGGGCTTTGCTTAATACAGAATTCTGGGAGTCTGAGGATGTTTTGGTTCCGTTCTGCCACAATCTGTGTCCATGCTGTTTGCAAGCAAGACCAGTGCTTCCTGTGGCCTCCTTTATCTCTTGGTGTTTTGTCTCATGGAGAATTCACACCCTTTTTTAAAAAAATATTTGTATATATTTTGACTGTCTTATCCTATGAAATGTCCTGGCATTTATCTTTAGCCCTAAGTTACTCGGATGATTTATTCCCTCTTTGTCTTCAGAGTTTAGGCTTACTTTAAATTAGACTTTGGATGTCAGCCTCTTGCCTCTTGCACTGCAATTTCTCTTCTAAAGGCCCTTTGGGGCCTGTTGTGATAGGACAGAAGGTAATGGTTTGAAACTGAAAGAGGGTCAATTTAGATTAGGTATAAGGAAGAAGGGTTTTTTGTAATGGGGGTGGTGAAACACTCTCACAGGTTGCTTGGAAAGGTGGTACACACCTGATCCCTGGTAACATTCAAGGTGAGGCTGGACAGGGCTCTGAGCAACCCAATGTAGTTGAGGATGTTCCTGCAGGAGGGTTGTGCTAGAAACCTTTAACAGTCCCTGCCAACCCAAACTGTTCTGTGGAACAGATTGCTGCATCTTATCTGCACCCATCAAAACAGGACTTTGGAGCAAAGCTGATGGGTTGTCCCTTTGTACTGCTTTCTGTCTTTTGATATGGTTTATGTTAGTTTATTGTGTGTTTGGCTGCTTTCTTTGATACTTGCTTCATCAAAACCTTCTGAGATGTCACCTTTTGCTGTTCATCCTGCCACTCTAAAGGGAGCCTTAAACTGAGCAGTGGATGCATTTTCGTTACCTTGCCAACAACATGCTGGGGAGAAACTTTGGGCTGGAGCAGCACAAACTGTTACAGCAAGTGTAATTTATAGCAGGAATTTTCTACTGCCAAACTGTCAAAATCAAGGGATTAATGCTACTGCCTTCTGAGAGGGACACTTGTATGAGTGGAGAATCCTGACAGCGTTGCACAAAAGATTAAATTGCTGGTGTTATTGAGACATGGTTTAAGGTTCAGAATATCTTTTGCTATAACATATTAATGAAATCTAGGATGTGGGCCAAACTTGTGAGTCGAAGTTTACCTTGCTGTTTCCTCAGATGTTGCATTTTCATAATTTCTTGCTATCTATTTGGAAGAAACTGTCTCTTTTTCTCCAAAGACTATGTGACAATTAGGTGTCCTGATACACTTTTCTCTTCTGGTTACATTTATTAATTTTTTTTTCTGTCTGAGAGTCTTTGTGAGTATTTTGCAATGCCAAAATAACAAGGAGCAAGGCTCCAAACAAGCAAAAGCAGTAGAAATTGTTCATCATCCATGCAGCTTGGAAATGTGTTTATCCTTCTGATTTGTACAGTTGAGGCCCATCATATCACTGTGTGCTCTTGGCAGCACTCTTACAGAGGGGTGACGTTTTCCAAAGTCTCTGTTTGGGTTTCTGGCTGTATCCTGACCCTACAAACACGCTTGTCCTGGTTATGCTGTTTATCTCCACTGAAAGGTTATCTGGTGCAAAGGATATTCACTGGCTGGACTGTAACAGACACCTGCCTTTAGTAATACACCTACCCCTTTTTTCATTTTGTTCTGGTGTCATCTGAGATGTTGTGATCCTGTGTTTGAAACAGGGGAGGGGGAAAACCTCCTCCTCAGACTGCTTAGACATAAGGAAAAGCTGTGGGAGACTTCATGGCTTTAAGGTCTGGGTGCTGTTGTCTAGAAGTTAACTGTATCTTTAAGAAAAAAATGGCTATTTATATTTGGTGTCTATCTGAAATCATGTTTACCCTACAGTGTTTATGAAACCTGAGTTAATTTTCCTCCTGTCTTTCTGTGCTGCAGGAGCTTTGCCAGTGATGCATTATAATAGCTGTAGTGGAAGGCAGCACAGGCCACGTGCCAGGCTCCTGTTCCTGCTCCCTGGGCTGGCCTGGAGACTCTGCCAAGCAGGACCACGCTGCCCCTGCCCATGCTGCTCTGGAGCTGGGGCTGGCTGAGCCCAGCTCTGGCCATCCCTGCTGAGGAGCCCCAGATGCCCTGGAGAGGCTCAGACCTGCAACTGAGCGCTCTTTTGGTGAAAAGTAATTATTGTGAATCCTTAATTACTCTCTGTCTCTCTCCTGTCTCCCTTCTGTCCATTACTCAGAGGGGTTCTTGAAATAGAGTAATTAGCATCACACTTTCACATGGCAGTCTTGTGCTCTTTTAAAAAATATAAGATCTCTGTTATCCTTTATTTTGTGTGATGAGCAAGGAATACTTGCTCTTTCTGGTCCTGTGATGTTTTTGTCAGGACTGTCTTGGCTGAGGTGAGTGCTGTGAGTCACAGCTCTGTCGGCACTGGCTTTTCATCTGATCTTCCTCACTCAACCACCACGTGCAGCCTGAGGCCCAGGAGCTGATGGCTTTATTGTCACATTGCTTCCACGGGCAGAATTTGCTGTTTGTTCAGATCTGAAATCTTGTTCAGCTTGGATTACTCACACTGGTAATTTTCAGAGAAGCTTCACTATCTTATACACACGTCCTCAGCAAGCTTGGAAGAAGTTGTTGCAGTGTGAGCTGTGTGCAGAGGTGGATTACCTGAGGGAGACTCCAGGGGATGGATGCCTGACATACCCAGCACACGCACAAAGGTGCTGGGTGAGCGTGTGAGACACAGCAGAGATCTCTGTATTATGTGCCTGGCTTCTGCTGCACATCTTCTGGCACCCTGGCAGTTTGCTGGCATTCCTGGGCACAGTTCCTTTGTCTCAGTTGTTTTTCCTACCAGTTATCCCAGGGGTTTTCCTCCAGCTCTGAAAAGCATCCAAATAAAACATTAAAGACCTGAGGGGCTGGTGAGTACAAGAGTTGTTCTTGGCCCAGCAGTAAATCACAGTTCTGGGCTGTGAAGTGTAAGTTTTTAAGGAGGAATAACATATTTCTGTAAAAGTAAAAGTGAAGATTTTTCCTGTTGGTTGATCCTACTCCTTTCTTGTCTTTAGCTCAGCTGTCTGGGCTAGGATGTTTCTATGGAATGAGGTGAACATACACTTTGCATATCCATATATGCATATATCAACATCTGAATTATAATATTTACATGATATCCTGCTTCCATGAGAAATTTCTGTTAACATTTCAGCCCAAGGCATTGTAGAGGTTTTCTGATTTTAAACATTCTTTTTTGGACTCCCACATTTTGTGCTGCTGTATTTTAGTTTGTACAGTGAGCTGCACAGACTAAAATCAAAAGTAAACCCAAACAAAACCATTTAAAATTCTTCAATTCCCCCTAGTCTTTACTAGGATGTTTTAGTTTATGCAGTAACATCAGCAAAACTAATTTTCTTTCTCCCTTGGCTGAATGGTTCATACATAAGAGATTATTGTCTTCAGTGCCTTACAGCATTTTAATGCTCAGCAGAGCATATTTTTGGAGTGTTTGTAAGAGATGAGTAAATAAGAACCATCTTTTCTGTAGATAAAAACTTACTTTTTCCTCATTCTACTGCTCTCTTCTCTGATGCTTTATTTATTTAGCTATTTCATATTGGGGAAATCTGTTTAAATTTATCTACCACCTAAGAGAATTGCACTAGTGTGTAGTATTAATTGCCATTTCTTGAAAATGAGTTTAGTGCTTGGGAGCAATGCCAGCTGGGTGGTCTTGGGCTGTAAAGTCACCTAAACACGAGCTGCTTGCATCTTGACATGGTTTATATTGGTCACAAGCATGCAGAGACAGCAACACAGTTGCTTTTCATTTCCCATGTTTTGCTTTTCTAATAAATTAAGCTCCATTTTGGTTTGAATTGTCTGTGAAGAGATGTTCTTTTCAGGAATAAGGATGCTGATCCACATCACTGGGTAACCCTCATGTGATAGATTTGTCTGTCATTTATATGGGCTGGATGCAAGCTGGATGTTCTGACAGGGAAGAGCTCAGTGTCCTGTGATATCTGTCTTGTCCTTTCCTAGTTACTTTATGAAAATTGATTTTCACTACTTACAAAAATGTGCTTCATGTGCATTATTTTGTCCAGACTTTATGCCTACATGGAGAAGAGAATGTAAACTACCAGTCAGGGTTTTTTGTTACCTTTCATGCCTTATATGCTGGATATTTTCTCTTTGGAGTTAAACTGTGAAGCCTGTTGAAGCTAAAGTTTAGTGGGCTGGGGATTTTACTTTCATGAGATGAGTGTCATTTGCAGGTACTATTACTGCTTGTTTTTTTTTAAGGTTGCTTTCTTTTTTTTTTCCTTTTTGCCTATCTTTCTCCCAACCTCTTTTCCTTGAACCTTTTTGGAGATCTCAAGAGGAACTGAGGGAGTTGCTGACATGGAAGAAAATGAGATAATCACAGAAAAGAAATGTTGTCCCAAAGTTGTCCCAGACAGCTCTGAATTATGTCAGCAGTCATCCTTAGGACTTTAATTCCTCCAGGTACTTGAGGTTATCTTTACAAGAAATCTGTATATAATTTACATCCATATATGGCAGATTTTTTAAAGCAATCAGAGTAACAAAATGCTGTTGTTTAAGTGTTTTTAAGAATGCAGAGTTTTTTAACCTACTTTCTGTTGGATCTTAGTCCTTGAAAATATTTTAAGTTCCTGACCAAAGAGTTTCCCCTTTTTCAAAGCTACACTCTGAATGCAAAGTTGTCAGCAAACCTCAGTGTTGATTTTGAAAGCATTAACAGCAATCCAGCAAGGGGCATTTGAGGGACTCTATGTTCTTCAGTTTTTCTCAACACTCATTTTAACTGGGTTGAACTCTTGCAAGAGAGGAAATATTTTTGCCCATGTAAGGGCTCTGATGGACAAGTTCTGGCAGATTTGATTGCAGTGTGAGGAATTCCTCCCTTTCAGCCACAGGTTCATGGCTTGCCTTAAACATTTTTCTGGTGGATTTTGCCCCAAGACCAGCGAGAACAGAAGGGATGGGTTGCCAGTGCTGCTGTCGCTGTAGCACAAGCGTGTCCCTGCTGGCAGAGCCTGACTGAGGTGAGTAAGGGTTCACATGAGCAGTGCACTGATGTGCTGGCAGCCTGGAAGGGACGGGCCTGGGCCCTTGCTTGCTCCCTGCCCAGCATTCCTACCTCATCCTGCACACCACTGCTAGCGTGTGCTGGGCTGCTCACTGAGCTGCTGAGACTCAAACCAGCAGAAAAGGACTCACTGCCTCCTGGACAGTAGGAGTCAGCTGCCCACAATTGTTTTCTGTAGCTCTCATGGGTGTCAGAGTCTGTAGGGGAGCTGGTGGCTATAGAGCAGTTTGGGGGAAGTGGGACTGTCCCTTCTCCAGGACAACTTTGCTGTGCTGCAGATGTGGACGTGCCTTGTTCTGGTGTCTCTGCTGCTGGAGAGGTGCAGAGTGGGTGCTTGGGGACATCAGCACCTCAGGCTGTCACAGCTGTCCCCCACCGTGGCTTGCCAGAGCCCTAAGACAGAGTGAGTTTTTGACCTGGGGAAAAAAAAAAAAAAAAGAAGCCAAAACACTCTGGCAGTTTGAATCTCCAGATGAGAGGCAGTTCCTAAATTGGAGGTTTCACTCTTTCTTGTCGAGTCTGTGAAAGCTGATGTGACTGAACTTTCATAACAGCCTCAGTCTGTGTGACTGTGACCTGATAGCTCCCAATTTAGGGCAGTAAGGCTCTCTGCTTTAATTTCTGGAAAGCACAGAAGATCAGGTAGAAAGAATTGAAGCTTTGCGTTCTTTAGGCTACTAAATGGAGGATGCTGATGGATAAAAAAAAAACCTTGCAGCATTTCCTAGAGAAGCCTTGTCTAAAAATGCAGTTAATGTTATGTATTTTCAGAGGATTTATATGGCTGCATCAAGTTTAAATTGATTAAAAACTATTTGACAGTAAGTGGGAAAAAAAAGTGAAAAATCTGAGCAATAACTCATGCTTTATGGAGCAAAGCATCTACCTCCTGCCTAGTTTAAAAAGGAACTTCCTCTGTAGATAGGGTTTGATGAACAACATGTCTCTGCAAGACCTAGAAAGAAGAAGCGTTAGAAGTTTGGTCTGCTCACAATAAGCAAAAGCAGTTACAGAAGACTGATGGTGCCCATTAAAAATGAGTAATTTCTGCAGGAAGAAATGCCCTCACCAGTGACTATGGCAAAAATAAAAAAAAAAAAAAAAAGAAAAAAAAAGTGCAAAAAGCAGAACCAAACCAGACAAAACTAGGGGAGAGCATATATATATATATCTTACAGAGCCATAGCCAGGAATTACTACATGGAAATACATAGGAAGGATATAATTTTTATGCAGCAGGTTTTACAGTAAAATTGCCTCTTTTCTAGTAGCCAAGATGTTTGGTCCATAGCAAGTTTTATTTTGAATAATCACGGAAAACCAAGTTACTCACTGTGGGGAAAGGCAAAGTCAAAAAGGGTAACATTGACGACAGCAGGAGCAATGGTTGTTGCCACTCAGGTTGCACACTGACATTATCAAAAACAAGTTTTAGTCCTTCCTTGCACTCTTCTGGAACAGAAGAGTTTGGGGTGATGAAGAATTGTAGTTTTTGTACTGGAATAAGAAAGACTAGACTTGTAGTCTCTGACTTAGGGCACAAGTGGTGGGGCCAGGTAATGTTTCTGATACTGCAGTGTGGACTGGTGATGGCACATTTAGATAGTCACTGGTATCATGGGTGAAGTTGGCATGCCTTGAACTGCAGTTTATTATTTTGTTTTTATTGCATCTTATTAAAGCATGAATGACTCCCTGATACTCTCTAAAAGGTATGGTAGTCTTCTGGTTGTTCATTTTTACCACTATTTAGCTCATTTTCTCCTTGAGGGCTTATTATTGAGTTCTTCATTCAGTGACATCGTTACCCTTTTTAAATCAACCTTCTAGAATTTAACATACGCTGTTGTATATAAGGATGAGATGATTACTACTTCATTATTTTCACTCCAGTAATTTTTATATTACAGTGAACACCCTGATTAAACATTTATCTGGAAAAAGCTATAATGAAATGTAATTAAATATAGGAACTAAATATTGAACTCCTGACTTGAGGCTGAACTGATAAATGAAATTAAATTTACATGGGAGGAAAAAAAAAAACATTGTAAAACTCATCCACTATTGCATTTTAACATTTTAGTCAACCATATCTACAAAGCAAGTTGTATATATCAACTACAGTAACTGCTAATTTTTGAAGGTCTTATTTAGAATGCATTTATTGTAATTGTGTAATACTAGAGTTTCTTAGCCTTTGAAAAAGGAAAAGAACGAATCATCTGCATTTAAAATTCAAGCAGCACTGATGCAGAAGTGTTGGGTATGGCATAGTTTGGTTTTCCTAGACAGATTTAAAAAACAAAGCAAACAAAACCCAGTAAAGCATTATGCTTTATAAACAAGATTACGGAAGACAAATCAGTCTGTGTCCCTCATATAAATTCAGGTGTCAGAGCAGAACTTGCTTTTGGAAGCTGTGCCTGTCTGCCCTCTCTGCATGTGTGCTCAGGCTTCTTGGCACTCGCTGTCCCTGAATCAGGAAGACAGAATTTACTTTCCTGTTGGACTAATTACAGTTCTTTAAAGAGATTAGTTAACTCTTCTCCTACAGAGGGACTTTATCAGTGAGTCCCATGTCACAGGGAGGCTGCTGCTTGGGATGGCTTTCAGGGATCAGCAGTGGCAGTGCCATGATGCTTACAGCCAGTCTCATGTTGGTTACCAAACTGTGTGTGTACAATGTACTGCTTCCAGAACTACACTGGAAATACTGCTGAAGCCATGGCTCTGTGAGATACAGTTGCAAAAAACTACTTATTGTTAAAAGGTTTTGGATGTTAAAGTCAGAATGCATTTCTTCTGCTTTGTACTTTGCACGAAGTGTTTTTCATCTTCTCTACCTACAGCATGATAAAATTGCCTATTCCTTTCCTTCCATCCTTCCTTCCATCCTTCCTGTGTTCTCTGCATCTGAAAAATGGTTGGTTATGTCTCTTATGTGGTGCTGTCTTGTTAGATATGACGTGTGTGTGGTCCTCTGGGGATATTGGGGAGATGTGACTGATGGACCCCATAAAATGTGGTTTTCAGTCACTGATGTGTTTTCCCTTTGGAAAACATTGTGTCCAGTTGGTGCCTGGTGGACAGCCTTTGAGGTGAAGTGTTTTAAGCATATACATTTGCATCTTTGTTTTTGCAGCCAGATTCAGAGCTAGGTAGCATTTTTCATACTGCCTTGACTTGATTTTATGGCACCTACCTTGGAAAGGGACTGGACCTGATGTTCAGAGTCTCAATCCTTGCTTCCATAGGAGAAAGAAGACAACTGGGAGTGAGAATGAGCAAGTCATCCCAGAGACCAAGTGCAAGCAAGGATTTTGAAATTCTTGCTCTTTTGAATGAATGGTGGGAATGCAGCTGTGACCCCAGTGCTGTGATGCCATACAGGTTTATGAATGCCAGGTTCTCTATTAATGTAAATGCCTTTTGTGGGTGGAACAGGATGATGAGGAAAGCACAAACAATTTTTCCTAGCTTCTTATAATTCCATTTGGTAAGGTACTGGGAGTTCATTTACAGATCTTATCACCATTTCTTCTATAAATGCCAATTAACTTAGGAAATTTAATAATGCAGTCACTCAACAAAAAAAATTGGAGAAATATCTTCAGTACTTTGCAAAAGTTGAAAGCATAAAACCTGAAAATACCTGAAAGGAGAATGAGTCCTATAGCAATTTTATACATGCTTCTCTGTGCTTGTTCCTGGATCTGTGAAGTTGGGATCTGCCCTTATGAGGGATGAAAAAATGTTTTTATCTCCAGCTGCAAAGTGTGGTGGCTCTGAGCCCCAGTTTGGAAAAGGAAGATGTGGCAGTTCAGGTGAGTTCAGGCTTCTGCTGAGATGCTGAGCTATTGCAAGAGAGATCTTCACTATGCAGTGAGTATTCAAACCTACCCAGTAGCTCAGGCTGGAAGGTCTGTGTCTGGAAGAAACAAGGCATGGGTCATTCTTGGTCTTAGATGTGTTTAGAGCACCTGCAAATTTGCCATTCTTTGTAGATGTATTTTTTTGCCATGTGCAGTCTGACAGTTTTCTGCTGCCTGTCTAGCTTGCCCACAAAGGGCAGTGAGTGCTTTATTTAGTTTGAAGGCAGCAGCACACACATTTAGAGACACATTTACCAGCACCAATATGACTTTTGTCACTTTTCAAAATGAGCAGTGGAGATAAGTAAGAGCAGGATGTATCCTGTCCCAATGAGCCAAGTCCTGGGGATGGACAGCTTGGGGGGAAGTGCTTCCTGACTCCTCTGCTCAGCTGCTGTGGCCCATATTGCATATAAAACATGGTCTGAGACACCTGCAATGGCTTTGGCAGAACAAAAAAGCAGAAGCACGAGTCTGCTTCTTTCTTCTGATTTATGGATTTCATTGCAGTTGTCAGTGTCACCTTAGTGGAAGTGTAAATGCAGCATTTCACTTGCCTGTCAGCTTTAATCAGCTTTAGGCAATACAATTCCAATCTCCTGTAAACCAGCAACATTACCCCTTGCAGGCTTCAGGAATCTCCAGCTTGTTCAGTGGCAGTTTTTCCCCTCGTCATGCAAATGGACTTGGCATTTGTTCATGTGCCCAGAACATCTTAATTACATTTTAAACGTGTGAGGGTGTTTCAGCAGGAGTATTTGTGAGAAATGATTAGGAGAAGTGAATGTGAGAACTGGCTTTCTGACTATGAGAATAAAATTTCTTACCAAACTTTCTTACACTTCTTTAGAAAATAGCACAAATTAGAGGCTCTAAAATAACCTCCAAGCAGAGGTGTGTAGGGCAAGCTACAGGCATTATTGAAGACTGTAATTCAGGGTAATTGGAGACTGTAATTCTTGACTTTCTAGAAGCACAGTTTTGGAATCACTCTGGGTGCTGGATACCACTGTTTATGTAAATCCATCCTTGATAGCTCTAAGAGTTTGCTTACGTTTTAAAGCTGTGTGATCTTTAATATATACATTTCTTAATCTCCTTTTCATTATGTTGTTCCTGAATTTCCAGTTGAGCCTTGTGGGCACAGCATTGGGAATTGTTTTTATTCTAGGAAAATTGCTTCACCTTCACGACAGGCCCTGAATTTATTTTTTTTTAAACTGAGGTGTGTGACAGCTCTTCACAAAGGCCTTCAAACTGAGTCATGTTTCATGCTAACAGCCAAAAGAGCTTCTCACTGTCAGTCCTGTGTCACAGTGCATTGGTGCTGCTGGTATGAATAATAATTAATGGGTACACATTCTCTAGGCAGGACAAGTCTGAGTTCAGTCTGTACACACGGTGAGATTTACTTACACTCTGCACTTCAGGACTTGGTTTTCACTAGCCCTAAACCTGACTACTTTACATTTGTCCAAATATAATTAGTCATAATTAAAAAGCCCTAACTTTTTGCAGTAGCCTGTCCTTCATTTTTCCTGTTAAATCATATGCAAAGAATAAATCTTTTTCAAGTGACATTGCTCTGGAAAGGTGGAGCCTGTGTCTCTGAGACTGTAGCCAGGAGGAAAGCTGCAGAGGACACAGCTGAGAGAGTTTGTGTGTTTGGATAGCTCCATCCCCTGTTCAGGGCCAGGTCAAATATTCTTCTGAGCAACCTGGTCTAGTGAAAGGTGTCCCTGTCCATGGCAGGGGCGTTGGAACAAGATGATCTTCCAAGTCCCTTCCAATCCAAACCATTCTATTATTCTATGATTCTGTATTAATTGCTGGGAGAGGAAGAGAAACTTGGTCAATAAGAAAGGCATTGCAGTTTGTGGAGATGGAAAAAACATAGGATTTGCACAGCAAAGGATGTTTTGGCTTGGGATGGAAGGCAACTGCACATATCCAGCCTGACTGGAGTGTGGCTGGAGGCTGGTGAGTAGCATCCCTCCCGTGATTTACCTCCCCCCTTATCTCTGTTAAACACTGCTTAGCAAACTCTGGGTGCACTGTGGCGAACTCATGCTCTCTTAATACAGAAAGCTGAATGAAAGCTGGAGTCAGATAGAGCTCCAGTGAAAAACTGCAAAAAGGCTGGCATGTTATCATTTGTTACTTCCTGCAAGAGTGAGCTGTGCTGTGTGGTTCCATTATCTGAAACTGAGAGGACTGGTGGGGCTGGGTGCAGCCATTTAAAAATGTGATTTGTGTTTTTCTTTCTTCGCAGAAATCAGCCTAAAATATTTCCTGGGGCTTTTCTCAGAATCTGTGTCAGTGCAGTGAGTTAACCAGTGACAGCTCTGTCTCAGGAGAGTAGAAATTTAGCATGGTGACACTAATGTCTTTATAAGATGACCTAGATTAGAAATGTCTTGTTCTTGTTTTGCAGAATTCTGTTCAAATATTTAATAGGACTCGGAGATGTTTTGGTTTTTATTTTTTCTTCCTGTAGAGACAGAAATAAAATTAGTTAAAATGCTTTTAGGATCCAAACAGTTTCAGTGGTGGGAATTCTAGTTCAGGAACTAGAATTAGAATACATCAGACACATGGAGTCTGCCCCCCTGGTCTACATATTGCTATGGCATGAATACAGATGAGAAATTTCCTGTATTTTGTCTGCTGCTTATGCCTGTATGGATTTCACCTTCTGAATTTCACAAGATATCCAGCTTACAAGTTAGAAGTTGGAATTAGATTATAAATGAGACTGCTGAAGATGCAGATTGCCTTACTCAAAGCATGTAGGTAACTTCTTGTTGAAGCCTGGAGGAGCAGGACCAGTACAGTCACAGTTTGGTCCAGTCAGATCTGAAGTGCAGACCACAGAGCTGGCTAATCCAAAGCAGAAGGGCAGGTGCCAGGGATGGCTTGTCCTCACCAGGAAGAATTTGCTGCTTTTCCCTCCCCTCTCTCTGGTTACTTCCTCAAGATTCTGCCTGTGTTTAAAGAACCTGAAATAGGTATTTTAAAGAATCTGTATAGGTATATGACTAGGATGGAGAAAGGTATATCCACCTTTTTTGTTAACATCACCATTTCCCCTGTGGCTTAAAGCTCTCTGCCAACCATCCTTTTAGCTCAGTGCACTGGGACTGAATTCCCTGTGGGCAGGCCCCATGTACAGTGCAGTTTCAGTTGGTCTGAGAGAGGCAGCAGATGACACAGAGAAACTGTCATCTACTCCTCTCACCCCAGAGGGGAAGGGGTTCTTGGCCCTGCATGAAGTGGCTGCAAGCAGAAGAGTCCTGGAGTTCCCCATGCAAAACTCCCAGTGAAAGCCGTAGGTCAGGCTTTCGGGAACAGCCTGCTTCCTTTTTTTAGTTTCCTTCTTCAGGTTTTTTTTTTTTAACTCCTTGCAATCATGGTGACTTAAGATGGTGAAATGGCACAACCTTTCCCACCGCTATGAAAACTTTTCCATCCCTCAAAAAGATCATGCAGCTTCATATGTTTGGGATTTTTAAAAGCACCAAGCATCGCTATCTGTCTCTTAGCTTCGTTTCAAAGTTTCTACCCTCAACTTAGATGTGAAAGTATTAGGTGGCCCTTAAATTTTGTTTAGCTTGTTCTGTAAAATCCAAGGTCTGTGACACAGCAAGGCTGTGCTTTTCTACATTTTCTTCTGAAGTGTTGGAGTGAGCTGCACCCACCAGTGAAACAAGATATCAGAGAAGGAGACCTACAGGTTTTGAATTAGGATCGCCTCCATGAAAAATTGGCGAGAGTTTCTGAAGGACTGAGAGGAGGAGGCTGTGAGAAACAGAGAGATTTGCTTTGTTTAGCAGATCAGAGGGGCAGGGTAGCATGAGAGTGGTTAAATCGTGCAGCAAAATAGGACAGTGGTTTACCAAACCAGTTCCTTGCAAAGGGGTTGTGGGTAAGTTCCAGTTCCTCGCAAAAGGGTAAGTGAAGGGCTAAGCCTGGGCTTTAGCTTAGATGCTCTCAGCTTCTCATGCAGTACTTGAGTCACTTTTAAAAATCTGTGAACATTAGTGGAGATGGTTACTAATTTACTTCTGCAGGCTCTGTTTTGTAATGTACATGTAATGCACATTTAGAATGAGAACTGTAAGGTCTACACCTGCTTCTTCTTGAGTTCATGTATGGGGTTCATATCCAGTAGCACAATTCCAGAAAGACATCTCTTTTCCAAGAGGCCATCTGGGATATCTAGTGGCAGTATAGACATGCTCCCCGAGGTCTTCCTCAAACATCCTCCTCTCTGATGGGCAGCACAACTCAAAGGGCTCCCTGTCAGAAGGAAGTGTTCAAATACCACAGGCATCCACAGTGCTGTGGCCAAGGACTCGCAAAAGAACGGTGAAGTCAAACTGCTTGGGAAATCCTCTGGTTTGTTTTGGCTTTACCATTCAGCTAGGTTACTGTAATTCAGCTTTCCGGATCTCATTAGGCAGTTGATCAAGCTGCCACCAGCTCTTTCTGCTGTTGTCATTAGAGAGGTAGAGAATAATGCCCTGCTTAACAGCACAGACAAAAATGAGTGTTAAGCACATTGCCACTGCCCTGACAAGCAGCAGTTACATGCGTGAGCTGATTAAGGGGTGTTTTTTATTAAGGTTGCATATTTACTGGGCTAAATTTGACAGGATTAATACATGAATATTCACAAAATAACTGAGTGGCTGTGTTTAGGGACTCAAGATAGAGATTTGTTGCTTTTTAATATAAAAACTGTTTAAAAAAAGCCCCAACTGATTATTTTTTAGCAAGCTTAGGTGCTCTTTTTTGCAAACGTTTCTTTTGGTATCAGATTCATGGTGCATGGCAACAACACAGAATAGTAAGCTTTTCACTATTGAGGTGGAATAATTCACAGAAAATAAATGGGAGGCTGAAGTGTTAAGCTATGCAAGTCTAATTAACTTTCAGCCTTAATAAGCTATGGCCTCTCTAGCAAAATTAAAAATGGGGTTTGAATTACAGATGGCAGCTACAGTTTGGGCTTAAAAAGGCATTTTTAAAAACCATCCTTTTTTCCCCCCTCTGGTATTTCTGAGCACTTTATTTTGCAGAAGTGGACTGCCCTCTGTCCCTCTCTTGTCTTCCTTTTTGTTCACTGGATGGTTCTTTGCCCTCCTCTGCTGCAAAGAGGCTCTAATGAGACTGCTCAGGAATAAGGGGGGCTTGCCTTGACTTTGCCAGGACCCTCACTCTGTGGCTGAGCTCTCCCAGGATGAGCCTTTTTCTCTGGAAAAGAAAGCCCCATTTGGGCAATGGTTATCCCAGACCAGAGGGATCAATGTGTCTAGATGTGACGTGGACAGAGAGAGGGTCTCTAACATAGCTGGGCTGTGTCTGGCTGCCAAGCTCACCGCTTGGTTTGTATGACAGGAACTGGAAGGAAGCGTGCAGAGACAGTTGCATGTACAAAATCAGCTAGTGCTGGGAGCTGAGCCCTTGTCTTGCCTTTCTTCTCAATGCTGAAGGGATTCAGCAGGAGAGTGTGACCATGAGCTCTTTGAGGAGAAATGGAGTGAGGAAGGTTTGCATCCCACTTCCTCGGCCGATGAGAATGGCACGCTCACCCTTCTGGCTGGCACTGCACGTGCAAGGTTAGCAGTTCACACGTGGAGATGGATCTGATGCGCAGCATCCATCAAGGGAAGGCTCACACTGAGTCTCACAACTGTGACAGTGGTCTCAGAGACATCTTGTAGGCTTTTCAGAGGGTAGTCAGACAAAGCTATTCGTAACTTGCAATGGTAACTTGTTGGAAGAAAGAGTGTAATAGCTCATTATAGCTCTCCAGCTCATATTTCTGTTTAATTTGTGTCTGTACAAAGTCATTTTGACACTGCTGGATTTGTCACAGTCAGATGCATCATGCTCTGAAGATATTGAATTGTTTTCTGAAGTGAAGACAATTTTGAAACCTTTTTAAATTTCCATTTGATTTCTTAGGCTTGGCTGTCTGACATTGCACTCGTCAGCAAAGCTTGGGGGTTTTTTTCCCTTTTTTTTTTTCCTGTCAGCTTCAATAATTTGGTTGAGGTTGAGAACGAGGATATTATCAGGACATGTTGAATCAAACTAACTTTGCTAATCTGTTCCAGATTCAAAATAGAGGTAAAACATCTGCTTTGGTTGTAGAGCAGAGCTTCATGCCAACTGTAGCATGCCTAATGTAAAGAAAGAGATGAAGTGGTGTTATGAACATCTTCATGTTCACACATAGTTACTCTGCTAGTAATGGAAATAACCCTGTCATCAGCCTCAGTAGTTAAATATTTTTAATCTGAATTTTCTATCAGCTATGCAGAAAACAAATATTATTCACTAAAATCTGCAAAGGATTTTAGTGTTTTATGAAAACAGTAATAACCAACTGTGGTGCTCTTCAAGAGCACTTTGAGCTCCATGACCTCTGAGAGAAATCAGGAAACATCAGTGTTAGTCTTTAATGTCTTTTAAAGTACATTTGGTCCTGGCTGTCTAGGAGAAGGTGAGTTGGGAGATTTTCTGAGTTTTTCTGGAGCTGGCAGGAGGGTGGCTGTGGGGGTGGCAGCTGCTGACCGGAGGAATGAGCTGCACTGTAGCGTGTAGGAGACAGGCAGTGGTGAGGCTGTGTGTATGATGTGCAACACAAAGGGAACCTGAGCAAAATCCACTTGAAAAATAGTGGTAGGACCAAACAAATCAGATAGTTCAGGTTTTGCTCAAGACCCTAAGATGTCTTCTCCCTCCCTAACGTTATTTTCACAATCCTGGAGGTTTGCTGTTGTCTGAGGCTTGGTTTAGATAGCCATGACATCAGAATCTTGGAAGTGTTGCAGGTCACTGTTAAGAAGAAGATGAGGTTCAGGAACACATCAGACTGTGATTGCAAAATTTATATGTCCTTAACAGAAACTTTGTGCATGAGCTCATTGAAATAAACCCCATAGCTGGAATTACCTTCTGACGAGTGAATGAGATGGGATCTGAAATTCTGCTGGAGTCCTGCCATGTGTTAGTGTGTGTCTAACCAAAGGCACTAGACTCCCCTTGAACTTTTGGAAATATATATTTTTATTGATGTCTGCTGTAGCTTACCCTTTTTGCATTAATCTTTATCTAAGCGTGGTGTGAATTTTGTTTGGCCTCCTTTGCTTTCATATGTTCAGTCCTTTGCCTACTGAAGCCTGCAGAAAAGAATACCTTTGACTTTCAGTGATTGTTGGACTGGATCTATTTTTGTAACAGTCTTCTGCAGTTCACAGTTTGTAACTCAGCGAAATTGGTAACCAGTGTCCTGGTTTGTGTTGCCCTTAATGGAGCAGAGATGCATCCTCCTTATGTGCAGCCATTTAAGCTCTGTATCTCTTGGATGTGGAAAACAGATGATTTCTTTTAATAACAACCTTTTATGTATATAGTTCTCATGTTTCCTTTAAATTGTGTTCTGTGTATTGTGACCCGCTCTGATCTGTTTAGGTTTTCCCTGTAAATCATGTTTTAGAGCTTTGTTTTGGTCTTCAAGTCAAGTGGTGCCCGAAATGAAATGTCTCACTCCAGCCAGCCTAAGCAGTACTGAGCAGTGTGGGAGGACCACTGTGTTCTTTGCAAGTCATAATCCTATTTTAAGTCTCTTCCTCTTTCAGAATGTTGTTCAGTTACATTCAGTTAGTAAAATGCAGTCCCAAATTCTTTCTTACACAGAACTGCTGCGTAGATTTCTCACTAACAGGGAGGTTATGTTCTCCTCCATACTGAACAGTGTCCTAATCTTCCTCCAGCCTGGCTGTTTGTATAATTTGTCAAGGTGGTTATAAATTCTGATCTTGCCCTCCAATGTCCTTGTGTAGTCTCTTGTAGTTCTGAAGTATCTGCAGATTTATTATGGCACTCTCTGTTTCATAGCTGCCTTCTTTGTATGTACAGTAATACAAAACAGACCCCGTTAGCCAGCGGAAGTCCTCATCTTACCAAGTAAGATCTTACAGGGTCAGCTGCCACTTTATAGTTCTCTAAATCAGGACTAATTTTCTAAAAATGAAAGGTTTTTATTAGCGTGTGTGATGAGTATCGATGCGTGCTGCATATATCAGATAGAGCACTTAATTACAGATGGACTGGACTATTACTTTGTCCTGCTGAGTGCCCAGGCTGCCAGATGAAAAGCAGTCTTGCTGTGCTGCTGCACTGAAAGAGGACTATGGAAAGGTTTTTTTGAGCCAGCTGCAGCATGTGTAGCAGCCCTTGCACACGCTTGCCTTGGCAAGGAAGAGGGGTAAGTCACGGTTTCATAAGTGATAAACTGAAGGGAGATAAACTTGCAGCATTTCCGTTTCTTTTTTCCTTTTTCTACTTGATTGCCATTGCTGCTGGTGTGGAGTTGGGTGCAGGCAGGATATCAGTGGTCTCCAGAGGATGTGGGGCCACTGAACGGAGGAGATGTCTCAGGCTAGGTTGACCAGCTGCATGAACCCCTTCAGCCCTCAGAGCGTTCCTCCCTCCACACAGATTTCGTTTGAATTGTCTTTTATTTTTTCTCTCTTGTGGAATTTAACACCTAAACAATTGGTTAAAAAAAATTTGCTTGAAATGTGTTTGAAGACAAGTGAGCAGGAAATGAAGCTTTTGGCAGGGTTGATGTTTTTCAAGCGAGTTTCTCCCCTAACTGCTTTATTCTGAAATCTCTAGCGAGGAGCAGAAGTGTCACTGGGTTGCTGCTGCTCTGTTCTGCTGCTGGTGGTTTCATTTCTCTTGAGGTTCATAACCTCACACTGCCTTGGCCACCTCTCAGCTGTGCCTCTGGTGGGGACAGCGTGCAGGGCCCTTTGGAAAGCAGGTGGTGTAACATGGCACAGGGCCTCTCACTTGGGAGTTGGCTTCAGCTGATTTCCACCAGCTGGAACTTGTGCCCCCAGAGATTTTACTGTCTGCTGTGCTCTTGTTCAGAAACACTGCCTTGGTGCCAGGACTTCTTCCCTGCTTCTGACTAAATGATTGATGGGTTATGGGGGAGGGGGAAAAAGAGAAGACAAAAGCTCTGGGAAACAAAATATAGATATGACAAGAAGTGCTCAAATGGATAAGTAGTGCAGCACATGCTGCTGAGAATGTATAAAAGGAATTGGATCCTTTTTTTGGTACTGCCATTACAATCACAGGACTGTTATTTAATGGTGTCACTGTCTGTTGTGAGATATTACACAACACACAGTTTGTATCAAGACAAAATCTCAAGAAACTTTGAGCAAACAAATTCGGGAGGACAAGAAAAATTCAGGGTACTATTAGATTGATTATCCTCAATCTTTGTAGGTATTTCAACAAATTTTATTATGCTCTCTGTGACAGACTTTTTTTCTACTAAAATGGGTAACAAACGCTGGTGAATATAACAAATGTTATGCTACTATGTTTATTTTTGTCTCCTTTAAAAAAGCTTTCTTATTTTAACTAGTCTGCATGGTGCTGACTCTTTGTCTCCACTTGATTAATGTAACTTCAGGAAAGTATTTATTAACTGATTTTCTGATCTGATCTGGAAGCGCTTAAAAAAACCCCATCCACCCCCAATCCTAAATGCCAAAACTAAAACCAAACCCTAGCACTTAAATCAAGACTGGTGGACAGCCTCCAGTAATGAGACTGAAGGAAAGGACGTTGGGCAAGCTGAATTAAACAGTCTGAGCTCTTTTCCTTTTTAGAAGTGATCTAAATTTAACAGGCCAAGAGTTATTTTGGTGCCTTTAACTGATAAGTTCAGTGAAACACAGGCAACTTGCATCACTTTTCAGTGTGTAGAGGAATTTCAGGATTCCAGGAATGGCAGGATGTAACCTTCACTTCACCTGGAAATATGAGCAATTCTTGGGGCAGTTGATAGGCTTCCTAATGAAAAATGGGAGGCAGCCAAAATCCGGAGCCAAGCTAGCACCAGAAATAGATCTGCCAGAGGCTTGTTTTGCACTGTCTAGAATGGCATATCACAAATTGTGCGAACAGAAATACCCAGCTGGGTCCAGCATTGCACAAGCAGGATCAATCCTGACTATTTTCCTTTTTAAGTATCATGAAAGCTTGACTAAACGTCCTGTTAAAGTTTCAGCTGTCTCAATATGTTGCTTTCAAGTAGGAGAGGGAAAAGGGTTGAGCACAGAGAGGAGCAGGGTGCAGGTGGTGGTGGGGAAGCAGGGGTTTAGCTGGTTTATTCTTGTTACTTCACAAGATGTGTGCTTTTGGGGAAGTGTAGTGAAGTATAGTCTGGTTTGCACATCACTTACGAAATGATTATTTGTGATTATGTTTAATTATGGAATCAGATCTATTGTCTTCTCTGTCTGGCCGGAGACAGGGAATTTGGTGGGTGGGGTGCAAGCAAAAGCCATCAGGGCCTTGCTGAGTGGGAGCAAAGAGCCAGAAGCCTGTGGGAGCACAGCCTGGATTTCCAATCCCTAGCTTGTTTTTGCAAAGGCTTAGCTGTATTGGATGGGAAATCATTTAAAAGCAGGCGATGCAGGATGTGTTGTGACAGCCCTGCTCTCTTTTCAGGGTTGAGCCATGCTCTAAGCAGTTCAGGTTGTTCTTTTCTAAACCTAGTGCAAGCAATGTTCAAAACAAGATCCTTAATGGAAGGTTATCCTCAGACAATCTTCTTTCAGACAGCTCTACTGCTACTACTTGAACCCTTTTCCAGTGATCATGCTTTTCCTTTCCTCCTTCATTACAGCTGTTGTACATCAACAAAATCTACTTGTTCACCTAATGCTGCGGATGTGATTTTTCCCATCCAGAAGATGCAGAAGGGTGATTTGGTAGGCTGTAATTCCAGCCTCTGAACCTGGTCAGTACTGGATACCAGGCACCCAGCTGAATTCAGCTGGAGGGATGGGATGCAGTCCTCCCCTGGCCATGCTGCCCCGAGGCTTTGCAGGCTGCAGTAAGGCTGGAGCTGCTCTGCTTCTGTAGCTGTGATTTCCATGCAGTTAGCAAGGTACACCAGTGATTAATCTCAGGTTTTTTGTAATGTTAGCAGCAATGGCAATACCTGCTGATCGTGTTAGTATCACTGTATTCCAATTAATTCTGCAACAAATATTTCTGTAAATGTTCAAGTCTTTGTTTGGGAAGTCACTGTGGGAAAGGCTGAGTGCATGCCTACGTGGAACTACCTATGGGCTGTGTTAGCACTGCATGAATTATTCAGGCATTTGTGAACAATTACTTAGGAACCACTTCTGCCCTCCCGAGAGGGGAAAAAGCACCAAGCACACTGAGCATGGTTTGTGCCACACTGAGGGTCCTTGCAGACATCCTCTCCTGATGCCCTGGGTGCTACTGAGTTCATGTCCCTTAGGGTTGGCCCATACTGGGAGCCACAGGTGTGCCCTGGGGTATTTCCCTTTGGTCACTGAGCAGTTTTTGGTGTTTTGGTGAAGTTGCCATTCATCATTAGGTGAAAGCATTGGAGGGAGAGGCTTTCAGCTGTGGGCTTGTGCAGACACCTCCCTCCAGCTCTTCTTTCTTTAAAGGTAAAAGTTGCTTTGGAAGCTAATCATATGTTCTGTTGGAGTTTATATATAATTTTTTACCTATTCTGAAGAGACCATGACAGCAAATGAAGCTGTGATGAATTCTTCACTGCTCCTATGTGCTCTGTGCCATTGATGTGAAGTCTTTTTATGGTCTGAAGGACAAACACAGCCTGAGGCTTTGGAGAAGCTGTTACAAACGACATAGATAGAAATGGGGGCCTTTACAGAGAAACCCAACACTTCTTGCAATAAAACTTAAATGCCCATTACGTCCCTCTAAGCAACTTAGAGCACAGCATGGCAGCAAGTTAGAAAGCCATTGGTGCAGGCAAAGTGTCAGAGCACAGTTGCATCCTTTAAATGCTGGCCTAAAAACAACATGAAGATCTCTCAGCTTGGAAGTGCCTCTGTCACACAGAGGTTCCTTTTTAGTTTTGAGAGTGTTGACTCATGTTTTTTTGAATACCTCTGTGTGTCATAGAAGTTTGTTGGTCCTTGAGCACTCAAACACAGTGGAACAAATTGAAATAAATAGCAATGTGTAGGCATGCATGCTGTCCTTGCTGCAGAGGATTGATGTGCAATCCTTAAATCACTGTGCTAGTCTGCAATAAATGGAAGTACATAATAAGATAGAATTAAATTAATTGAATTTTTTTTTTCTGCTGTGTTTGAAATGTTGCAGCATACAGGGTATTTATTGATCTGCTCAGTATAAATGTCCTAAGTGCGTTTGCTCACTTAACAATGCTGTTAGTTTGTCACAGTGCTTCCAGGGAAACAGGACACCCAATCTACACATTTGATTCTCTCCACTGGCTTTTAAGTCACTTGGAGAAGTATTCCTTCACTCGCTTAGTAAAAATCTATAATTGCTATGTAACACCTCTTAGCAGCCATCCAAGGGCATTTTTCTCCAAACACCAGCTCTGTGAAAGTACTTTGTTGGCAGAAGTGTGTATAGAAATTCCTACAACAGGATTGCACCTTTTGAATTAACAAATTCAGAGCAAGTTTTTTTGATATTTACCCAGCAATTCATTCCTAAAACACAGTAAAAGGCTAACCCCAGAGGAAAGGGAATTAGGCTGCAAAGCCTATTGAAAATGATCAGTATTGAGTAATTTCTGAAACTGTATAATTACTAAGTGTTAGAGAAATGCACTCTAAGAATTAACTCCAGTTAATGGCTGTTCATTAATACAGACAGATTCTAAGTTAAAACAGCATTTCAGGTATTCATGTGCTGTATGTGCAGAGAGAAAAAGTCCTAGACTAAAATTAGGGAGAGGAGTAGCCTTTTTGCTTTGGCCAGTGGAAGGAAACAGGTGTATGTGATGTGACATAGCAGACAACCTTGTAACCTTGATTAGTGGGAGTACCTTCAGAAAAAAAAGAGAGGTGTTTGGCTAAAAACTGTCAGAATCAATACCACTTTGAAATGATTGTGTGTCTTGCCACATTGCCCTGCTAGTTACATGAATACATGGATATATCCAAGTGTTTAGTCCAGGAACTTGATGTAAGGCAATTAGAACTAATAAAGGATCAAAATGTAGCTTCTTTTCATTCACAGGAACAAATGGTAGTGTATGAGATCAAATGGGCATGGGAGTCAATCATCCTTTCCCTACTGGCCTCTACCTCCTGCCAAAAAAAATCTGGCTTAAATAAGTCCTGGTCAGTGAGTCAGGATACCTAAAATCAAGGCAAAATGTTCAGTATATGTCACAGGTACTGGCTACTTAACAAAAAACCAAAGTGGTTTGCTGCTAGGTTCAGCACCTAGTAATTAAAATTATATTTGAGACAGTCCCTTTACATGCTTCATCTCCTCTGGAGTCACAGACTTTCCAATGCCCCTTGGTAACAGTCACATCTATAGAGGAGAATTTCCCAGTGTTGGACTTTTTCTTTTGGAACAGCTTGTTGGCTCTGTGGAATCCAGCTGAGCCACAGGACATTCTTCCATGTGAGTTTAAATTGCTGAAAAAATCATTGTGCCTTCAGTTCAACAAGTTAATTTTACCCTAAAAAATTAAGGTGGGTTGAAGTCCAGCTTATGATTTCCCTGCTGTCGGTAAAGATAGGAATATGTTGCAATACTGGAAGGAGTCAGCAGACACAATTTATTTTTACTAAGATGCTTGTTACAGCACAAAGTAAAGAACCCTCTAATAAAACTTGTTGGTAAGTTTCACACTTACCATAGTAACTCTGTAGAAAAAGTAACATGGAAAGGTTTTTGTCAGCTGCTGGAGTTTATTTTCAGAAAAAAATGTGGACACTCCCAACTAAAATTCTCTTTAAGAAATTGGAAGCTACAGAGAGCTGAGCTGATGAAACAGTTGTTCATCATTCCAAAACCCTGCACCCTTGCTTAATTCTAATAATAGTTATATATAATCTGCTTTGTGCTTTTCTTTTCCCTTTAATATAAGAAGTTTAACAACTTCTGAATTTGAAGACTTTTAAAGCAAAGTATTTCTGTTAATGAAATAACCTGTTAATGATGTCACAAGTTTTAGAAATTATTTCCAAAAATATACTATCCTTCGATAATTAGGAAGGAAAATGATCTACCCTTCAGGAATTAAAATTTAAAAAAAAAAAGCTGTTTGAAGTCATTGATGCTTGAATATGATTATCACTGAAGATCAGAAAAGTAATCTGTTCATTGGGCATCCATCATCAATGTGTGTGTAACTGCACAAGTCCCATTCCAGCCCTGTCAGCTGCTGAATGGAGCAATACTTTTTCCATTGTGCTGATGGATGTGGGTGCATCTTCTCAGCTCTGACCTCAAACTGAGCAGTAATGCTGCAACATAGTTCTGACATGTATTTCCTGGACAGGTCATTATACTTGACTGCACATCTTACACTGAAATGGGTCTCAATATGTAATAAAATTGCCTCAGCAATAAATAATACATTCTCATTTCAAAACGAATACCTTTGAAAATAAAGTAAAATAATGACATAGTGAATCAGAAAAATGGCCAGCTGGAGCAGGCTGCACAGCAGTGACTCAGGATGGTTATTAACCTGGACTGGTTTTATCTCCTGTTTCCAGTTTTCAGGCTCTGATCATTTTTATCTCCCCTTTCCAGTTTCTGGCTCTGATCATTCTCCATTATCTCTGTGTCTTGCCGCTACAGTTATCAGAGATAGATTTTATCATAATTGATTTATAAAAATTAAGTCTTACAGGGGAAAAAGGTCTGAAGGATGAGGCCTTTGAAATGGGTGTATGGGAACTTTCTCCTATTAGCAGGAGAATCAGTGGTGGGAGTTATGCCCTGCTTCAGAGGCACATGAACACTGGGGTTTGATCTAAGGAACTGCAGGTGGATGTGACCATGGTATGGGGGACAAAAATTGAGATGAGGATCTTCTGTGTGTCACAGGTCTAAAGAACACAACTACATTCTCAATCTGCTTTCTGTGTTAAAAGGCTGATGCTAAATAGAAAGGTCAAACATTTCTGTAAAACCAATGGTTTGATTCAGATTTCTGGCAGAGAGAAGAAGGGTCAAAGTGGCTTACTGTAGACTTTCCTTTTTTAAAATGTAATGATGCACAGTACTTTACCCCCTCCTTTTTTAAAAGAAAAGTGTTACCTGTAACATCACTTTAACTTGGTTGCCTTTTTTTTTAATTTTTAAAAAACTCTAATAGATTTGAATTTTGAGGTTTTTTCTCTTACCTCTGTCTGAGGTCTCACCTTAAATGTCACCGGAGTCTGGCTGATACTTTTCGTTGGGTGCTGGGCATACTGCACGGGCATGCTGCAAATGGGTTCAGGGATAATGTAAGATGATGGAGTATTTGTTTCTTGCTACGGGATTGTGATTGCCATTCAGCTTGAAATTGAGGAGTTCTCTGCTTTCCTGTTAATTTTTTTTCCATTTAAATATTATGATAAATGCACAGGAAATGCAAATATTTTGGTGCAAGCATAATAATTTCATAAGCATTCACTGATTCTTCATAGTTGTTAGTTTTAGAAGAGAAGGTGCATCCCCTGTTGGGAGATATTCTCTGCCCATTCTGACATGGCTGGGAAAGGGAGCATGCTAAATTGCTAAAGTGAAATGCAATTGTTTTTTCCTTTTTCAAACATCCACTACAACATGTAAGACATAGACAGTTGTGATGAAAGATGCTGCCTTAGTCCTTTTCATTTTTGGAGGAGTGGCAAGAATGAAATTCCAGTATGAATGTTTCTCAAGGACATAAGGGATTAATAGGTCTTAAAATAGACACCATTAACTTAGAAATGTATTTTCCACATTTGAATAAGAAAGATAGGGAGGAAATGGTATTTTCTTAGTTCAGCCTGTTTTGTGAATTTCGAGATAGTCTGTTTACAAGACAATTAAATTCTGTAGAATCTCAAGACCTGTTGCAGTTTTATGTGCTTAAGTAGTCATGCATGCTGCTGTTTTACAGGATTATTTTAGATTCTGGTGATTGCATGGCACCACAAACTCCTTTTTGCCAGTAAGACCATGAGACAACCAGGAGTGAGCTGTGGAGCACACACTGTCTTCAGGAGGATGCTGGTGAAAGTGGGGCCTGTTTCAACCACGTGCTTTATGGGATAGGGATCTTTATGAATTGCCCCCTTCTTTTCCCGAGTCTCCAGTAGCACAGTTTTTCTTCTTCTAGTTCAGCGTGCTGCCAGCTTGGTTACTAGCTAAGCTATTTGCTGCCAAGGTGGTTGGAAGGGCTGAAGTCACCAGGCCTGGCTGAGTTTGGGAGCGCTGAGCGCCCGCAGCGCTCCCTCCCGCTGCCCGGCGGTGACGGCAGCGTCGGAGAGCAGCGAGCATGGCACATTGTTTCTCCTGTGGGCCTGGTTATTTATTTCTGCATTCCCATTCATAATAGCATAATAACAGGCTTGAGACAATAAGATAATTACTTCGCTTCTTGGGTGGTTAAAATTAACTGCGCTCGTTGCGTATTTATTCAGGAAAAAAATACAAGTTGTTTAGTGATTGCCCAGAAATTCATTATCTGCATAATGTTCTGTTTCTAAATGTGTATGGCATGACCATTCATCTGTGCCAAGAGCAAGCATGCAGCACTATCTGATGTAATTAGTTTTCCCCTTACATGCCAGGCAGAACATCTGGGCTAATTGTGTGTTGTTGACAGAAGTTGCCGTTCTAATGGAGGTCCCTGTTTGTGCACACACATGCTCATTATAGGTACAAACATGCTCATGATTTCAGTTTATCCTCAAGCAAGCAAGCATCTCTTACTGATGAGGTGCTCCTGGTGATTTGGGACTGGGGTCACATCATGTCTCTGGCCAGCTTTAGCAACTGTTAGCAGGAGTAAAATGCTCTCAGTTTAAACAGAAAAGAAACAAACCTGTAATGCTTCTGCTTCTGTTTTCTTTTTCCAGCCTCCACTGGTCCAGGCGATTTTCAGTGGTGATCCAGAGGAGATACGGATGCTGATCTACAAAACTGAGGATGTCAACGCCTTGGTATGTGACTGGCATGTTGTGCACCATGCTTGTGGACTGTGGCAATGGCAGTATTAAAAATGTCCTCAGTAATTAACACATAACAGAATGGAAATGATTGGGAAGTAAGAGATTTGGGGCTTCAGTGGTAACCTAAGTAGGAGTCAATGTAATTGTCTCCAGCAGATGACTTTAAATTTTCTAAGTGAATGGTAATTATTCCAAATGTGCAGGTCAGTCAGGGACATTGTTTTTTCTCTTACTGAGAAAATGAATGAAAACAGCTGAAAATTGCATATTTTTACTCTCTGCAGGGCTTCCTTTTATGAAGAGTCTTTGCAGATCAGGAGCTGTTATGCATTTGACTCTACTTGAACTAAAGCTCCAGTATAATTCTCAGTAGTGAGAGTAAGGAAGCAGAATCTTGGCCACAATTTGCCCACAAAGGAATTACTGTTTTGCAGATGGGCTTATTCTAGCCAGAATGGTAAGCAGCTGTAAACAAGTAGTAGTTGAGTGCTTTGGCAGTGAAAAAAATATATCTCCAAGTCAACTTGGTCTTTTTTGCAGAAATTGGAGTGGGTTTTTTCCCCCCTCTTTGATTTTAACTAATATCTGTACTGATAGAAACAAGTCCTGCCAGTCCTGACTACAATCTGTGGCCTCTCAAAGTGGTGAGAATATAAAGCAGAAGCAGAATGATCATTTCCAGGTGTTTCCTGGACTTTTGAATCAACCTTCCTTTACTTCATGTCTTTCTGTGATGTAAAACCATCGCTTTATTCATTGCTAACTCCAGCAGTTGGTCTGGTAGGGTCTTGGCACTGCAGCATTTGCAGGTAGTGGGGTCCAACTGTGTGGTTCAGAGCTACCAAAAGGAACTAGAGAGGTGATTCTACAGATCTGGTTGATGGGGGCTCCACCCCAATTGCTGTCCAGTAGAAGGAAAGACATGCCACTGTTTTAAATCTGATCCAAGACCTTCGTGTTAAGCTTTCCCCATGATTATCATTGCCTGATTGTTTTCCTGCAAGTTCCTAAAAGTGCTTCCTTAAAGAATCATCTCCCTTGAATTTCCTCCTTCTTTGTTTTTTGCTGATGCTCTTAATAAGCCAAAGGAAAAAACCAAACCCAGCCAAAGAAAACCCCTTCAGCAAGGTAGATGAACACCACAGTCCCCAAATTTAATCCGTATTTCACACTGGATTTTCAAAGTAGCGTTTTCTGTATGAGATTACTGTGGATTTCTCCAATGTTTTTCTATCCTTTGGCTGCAAGTGTGTTAGTGATGGTTGCTAGGGAGATGTTCTCAGCTGTCAGGTGCAAGATTAGATGAAGAACTCATGTTTTGCAGATGAGTCCCATAGTACTTAATAGAAAAAGTCATTGAATGGTTCTGCCCATTATTTTTCCCCCCGTATATTGCTTACAATGCTCAAAATCCACCCAAGAATGCTTTGCCTCCTCAGGAGCAAAGCTCAGAGCTGTTCTTTGAAGTAATTAGAAATATACTGGTCAACACAAACTCTGAAGGTTGTGCTCTGAATAGTGACTGCAGGGAAGTGTCAATTGTTTGACAAATATCACTGAAGAAAGATGAAAAGATTTCCCCCTCATTGTGCTGTGAGCTGGCAATTTGCATTCCGTGCTTCTGTTTCTATTTTAAGGGTGTTTTTAATTACTTCCACATTAACATTTGGTTGCTCACATGAGAGGAAACTCTGACACCGTTTGGCAGAGATTTGTCCTTTGTTGATCATTTTGTTTGGCTGTGTTAACACTGGAATAGTTCAAATATAGGTAGGACAGGGATACAAAGTAGAAGTCTGGTTTTGCAGTAAGCTCTGGGTATTTCTGAAGTTTAAAAAATCAGGGTTTTTTTAATCTCCATCAAGAGAAGTATTTGGAAGACAGAAAAAAAGTGCATGGAGAAACAACACAAAATTAGGAATGCATGTGCAGATGTCCCAAGAGAAAATTAATCTCAGGAAAGAGTTTGAAGGAAATCAGAAGTTTAGAAGATTTTTTCTTTTTTGTCTGGTAAAATAATTAGTAATTTCCCAAGCCAAGGACTTGTTTGTTGATGGAAATGGCTACATTCTGGATACTGCTGTAATTGTGACTTCCACTTCAAACACAGTGAAATCTGTTCGGATTACAAGTGTGGTTTTAATTCATTCTGCCACTGTAATTGTCATTTTGACCTCTCCAGTCCCTACCTGTGCTTTGGGGGCACGTGATGCCACTTGTGCATCCTGAGGGCATGGACCCTGTTACATTTAGCTGGCAATGAGCATTTCCCTCAGTATGTACACATACTGAGTACATGGGAAGTGTGGGCAGCATTCAGCAGCCTGTTTTCCCAGGACATTTGTGATGTCACTTGGGCAATCCAGACTGCCAGATGAGTTGCAGGTACACATCCTCTACTTTTGCTCTTTGGTACATTTCAAAGCAGCAGGGTGATTGTGCTATGTGTATGTAGAGGGGGATATTTTGGGGTGCTGTTTTTACTTAGGGAAGAGTAGGAGAGAATGACCCCCAGAATCTAATTTGTATCCAGTTGATACCTCTTATTTGGGATTCATAATACATGAGCTGTGCAGCACCTTCTGTCTGCAAAATCCAGTTGTTGAATGCAATGTTATAAACCAAAATCCTCCCTGTGAAATTTCCATTTTTATCTCAGTCTTCCAGTTTAGTTTCCCTTCAAAATATTAAAAAAAAGTCATAAAGCCTTCCAGTATTCTTCCCCATAAGCGATGTGTTGTTTGCAAGTAATTTCATTCTCTCTGTTTTTATTTTTTATCCCCTGGTGCTGTGTTTTCTCTTGGAGAGAACCCTGTTTCTAGCTGCAGAGTGTCTGCAGAAGAACAGGCAGCAGCACCATTAGAGATTGCAGGGCCATACATGCAGGACCGTGTATTTAGGGGGTGGTTTATTATGAGATAAAGAGGGAAGGAAGAAAGTCATTATGGAGACACATGTATGTGTGCAGTTCATGACTTTTTTCCTCATTTTCCTGCTTGGAAAGGCAGAGATTTGCAGGACTGCCTTTGTCAGGAGGATTCAGGCTCATTCCAGGCCTTCCCACATGCACAAAAGTTCTGTGTATTCCTGTACTATTGCCAAGGAAGGTTTTGGAGGTGCTGGGAGTGCTTGAGGGTACAAATAGGCACATATTTAGGGTTGTGAGTCTGAAAGGTTTTGCATGTTTGGGATAGCTGAAGTGAGTATTTAGCCTCTAGTAGTGCTATTTAATAGGCTGCTTATTTAAGTGGGAAGTGATGGAGAATTTTTTTTCCTACAGAAATTATGAACAATTCTCCATTGTGTAGCAAAATTGAATATAAAATTACACTGATGTTCTCAATGCAAGGTAACTAGCGTGACTTCTGTTTAGATAATTTTTTTTGGCTTAGATTTTTTTAAAAAAATACTTTATAAAGAAAATATTTGAACTGTGAAGAAGATTCTGCTGGGGAGACTGAGTCTGAAATATTCTGGGTTGCAGTGCAACAGCGTGGTAGTGTAGTAATGGTTACTATGTTATATATATCTATATATATATCTGTGCTGGTGACTCATCTCATCAGTTGGAGGCAGTTAAGGATGTGCAGACCACTAAACTCTCATGGCAGGGTTTGGCTGTAACTGCATTATTGTCTTCAAAGGTAGCAATATCAGCCTGAAATACTTGAATTTTCTAAATCTTTTCCCATCCTGAGTGATGTGTGCTCCCATGCCTTAACACCCCCCATCCAAAGTCAATACTGTGTTTATAAAAGTGGAGGAATTTTTCAAGTCTGTCTTTTGAGTCTTAGAGTGAATAACAGTAATCATCAAATTTTCATTCTTTAGAATAAAGAATGGTCCGAATCTGGAATTAGTTCTATGGTCCCAATCTGGAATTAGTAATTAATTTCTAAAGTTATGCTTTCCTGTCACTGTGTCAGCCTTATGGAAGGCAATTGTTAGATAAGGGGGGAGAAAAAAGATAATTTTTCTTGTTCTGAAAAATCAAAGTATTATTTGCCTCTTCCACTTCACGAACACTTGGCAATTTAAGACTCAGCCCAGAAAAATCTTTATTTCTGAGGCTGAACTGAAGTCTGTGGGATGAGAGGTACTGGTACGAGGATCTGCGTTTTCAGATGGGAATTTCTGTTATGATGCAGAAGAAGGAGCACAAAGCATAAGTTACACAGCTTGATTTTCACCTTCACCTGTGGTTCTCACAGCCAAACACATAGATTTATTCTCTGAATTACAGGCTTTAACAAAAGAATGTATGAGGAGGAGGTTGAAGCAGCAGAGATTTTCTTGGTACACCATCAACTTTTGCCTCCAAACAGTTGTAAATAGCCCAAGAAATAGGTGCTCATAAGCTTTTAGCCTCATCAGTAGTTCCTAACAGTTCCCAATATTTAATTTTTCTGAAGTTAACTTGTATCTGAAATTTTTTTTTATGATTGTGCTATTTCAATGAGGTGTACTCCGGTATAACAACTGTAAATGGAGTGAATGAGCAGGAGGTTTGTATCTGTCATTACTTTGGTTTGACTCCATCAGTGGAAGTTATATTCATTAATGTGCTTTATTCTGCCACCCAGGCACATTTTGAAGGTGGTGGGAATCCAAAGGCTTCAGTAACTCTGTTTCTGTGGTGGATTAAACTCCTTCTGTAAACTCCAGCTATTCCTGTTAACTGCTCAGTCAATTTGGTGACAAAGAAGGATTCATACATTTATTTTCTGCAGCAGTTGCATTTTCATTTTAATAGTAAGCAGCTCTGTCCTAAGCATCACCTGATCTTAGCAGTTGCAGTTGATATCAAAATTCAAATCCATTATCTCCTTTGACAGGTAGGCTGTGTTAAGGACAAAATGTAGGCCCTTTCCTTAATGTGCCTGATAATTTTACATGTGCTGATATGATTCATTCAGCTCACTGTTCTGCTAATCTTCATGTACTCCAGGCTCTGATCCAATAAAGCACTTAAGGACTAGTCTAACTTTAAGCCTGTGAGGGCCTTATCTGTGCCACTGTGATCACTTGAACAGTTTAAGCAAGTGTTGAGTGTTTTTCTTGCTGAGGCCTTCTGTTCCTGATTGCCTGGCTGTTAAATTCTTAGTTTCTTTTATCTGTATCTGTATTATTAAAAAAAACAAGGCATGTTAACCTGCATCCTCATCTTTTCTGTGAACCAACGTAGTCTACTAATGCAGTTTTCATAGAAGCATAGAATGCTTTGTGTTGGAAGTGACATTAAAGATCATTCCAAACTCCTGCCATGAAGGACACCTTTCCCCTTTCACTGGACCAGGCTGCTCAAACTCCATCCAACCTGGCCCTGAACACTTCCAGGGACAGGGCATCCACAGCTTCTCTGCACAGCCTGTGTCAGTACTCACCACCTGCACAGTAACTAATTTATTCTCAGTATCTAATCTAAACCTGCCCTCTTTCAGCTTGAAGCCACTTCCCCATGTCCTATCACTACACTCCCTTGTCAAAAGTCCCTCTCCAGCTCTCCTGTAGGCCCCCTTTAGGTGCTGGAAAGAGAGTTTATCTCATCTCAGTATGATTTTCTAGCCATTGTTTATAGCTTATCTACTGTCTCTTGCTGACCTTTTGTTCTTCTGAGAACTGCACTTGAAGCAGGTCTGATTATTTCCTTAATGCTTTTTGTAATCCTGTTATCATTTCTTCCCCCACTTACTCTCCTTGCCCTGATAATGTACATTGAGGTTTGGGGTTCTGCCAAGCCTTTCCTTGAAAGGACAATTTTTATCCCTCTCTCTGTGTGTAGCCTTCAGTCTTTAGGTCATTATTGATTCACTTTTGTGCTCCTGTTCCCAGCAGTACAGGATGAGGAGCTGGAGCTGGATGAGTGTTGGGGTGCTGGGTGCTGAGCCAGAGAGCGAGGAGCTGTGGCTGTGAGGGATCAGGGCTCTGAGGGGGACACATGGCTGTGGTGGGACAGACAGACAGAAGCCTCAGTTCCTCTGTTGGGGTACCAGTGCTGTGCACAGTCTGAACAGGAGCTCGAGGATGTTCTCCAGTGAGCTGTTCACTGCATGCTCAGCTGCAGGTGTAGTGTGTGGGTTTCTCCCTGCCAAACTCTGAAAATGTTGCCTGTGTGCAAGTGAATGCTGATTTGTGCCTGGTTGTGATAAAGGGAGAAATTTTAGGTTTTTTTCCTCTTGGAGAACTAAAGCTTAACTTCGGTTTTGTGACTAATCTGTCTTTCTCTAAAAACTTGATTCACACTCAATGTGATAGGGCTTTATATTGATTTTAAAAACGGAAAGCTTAGAAAGCTTAAAGTTAGCTATTCCTGTTACAGAAGAGTAAAACTGCCTTACAAAGTCTGATATCCAGAAGCATCTGGATTATGTTGCTGTGATACCTAAGAGTGGAAAATGTTTCTGAAAGAGACCTAAAGCTGCTGTCTTTGCTCATTTTAGCTTTGATTTAATCTACCTGGAACAGGATATCAGAGTAAAGGCAACGTCTCTGCAAGGTCAGGTGGAAATGAGTGATAAAAATAGAGGATTATTGGGAAGAAGCGTATTGTTGAGGTCTTGAATTTTGTTCTTTCACTGGCTGAGATTGCGTTTCTAATTACAAACAGAAATGTGCATAGAAAAATCAATATATATAAATTCTTTGCTCTTTAACACCAATGGCTGCACTTACTGACCATGTTTTATAACTGGACAATCTGTGGTTTTGTAGGATGCTGAGAAAAGAACACCTCTTCATGTTGCATCGTTCCTGGGGGATGCAGACATCATTGAGCTTCTCATTTTGTCAGGTAAGGTACAGTCCCTCACTGCTGTTAACTGGTAAATCAGCAAATTTCAAAGCTACAAGGAATACCCAGCAAAGCCTATATGAGGGAGTTTTGGGCATTGTTTATTTCTGAGTTTCACAGAGCTGGTTGCATTTCTTGCAAGCTTAGAAAATATATTCAAATTTGGTGATAAAATTTAATGTGATGCGACTGAGAAGAATTAATAAACAAAGTAACTAGCTTTTAACAACTTCTAAAGCCTTCAAACTGACAGTATTTATGATTCAGAATCTTGCTGAAGTACATATTTGAAATGTGGCTTCATATCCTGGAGTACAATCCAAGAATTCCTGTTAAGCAAAAATTATGGAATAAGAGCAAAAAAATTATTAATCAGCTTAAATTAATTGTAAGTGCTGTTTACATTAGAAGCATGTTTCTAAGAATCAGGAAGTTTATTTGGATATTAGAAACTGTGTAGTAGGAAGTATCTAAACAAAAGAAATGAAAAAAAGTTTCCCAACTGTTGTAGTGACAGAAAACACAATCAAAATATGTCAGAACAAAGTATAAAGCAGTCATCTCTCAAGAAGAGAGCATAATTCATGGCAAACTCCTGGATGTGCTTGCAGATTTCAAAGGCAGTGTTTTTCTAAACTGAAGAACTGTAAGAGTAAAGCTTGTGAGGATTTAAGAATGTGGGACTGAAAGGAACCTTATGGTACAAACTTCTAACCCCTTGCAAGCAACCTTGCTACACAGTTGGTTTCACAATTTCTTAGACAACTTCTTCAAATGAATTCCATTAAAAAAAAAAAAAAAAGTTATTTCAGAATTCTCAGCCCTTTGATTACAAGGTACCTAATTTTCAGCTTTGAATCCTAGAATAATTCAGGGTGGAAGGTATTTCTGGAGATTACCTGATCCAGCCTCCTGCTCAAAGCACTGAATTTCAAAGTCAGATCAGGCTGTTGCTGGGTACATGCAGACCACACAATCGTATTTCTTTGGCTTGCCAGTCTAGCCAGACCTGGAGAAGGCAGAAAATGAGAACTCAGTTTGCTGTAGCTGTGTTTCCTCTGTTCATTTTGGGGGAATTCTGGGTTGCTTAATTGCTTAGTGAGGGTAACTAGCTGGGCATACATCATACATCAGCTCTGTCTGCTCTACTCCTGATGGCAGCAGAATGGTTAAAAAGAGCAGTGCTCTGCTGACAGGTTATCCTTGGGTGGGTTTTTAATGTGCTAAATGCAAGCACGATTTTCTTCCTTGGGAGGAAGGAGTTAATAAATTGAATCTGTGCATGTGTTCTTGCAGTGTGTGTTGTTTGTTCCATTGTGGTGTGAGGAGATTGCAGGAGCAATGTGTTTTTTCAAGTTTTGCAAGCATCAGCACAGGCAATATCCTCATAAAGAGAAAGATGAAACAGTTTTGCTCATTTTTGCCAAACAGCATCCAAAAATGTCCCAGTGAACATTCCTGATGAGGGAAGAAGGCTTTCTAGAGTTTTTCTGGGACACTTAGTTCTAGCACCTCTCTGCCAAAATGTCATCCATGGCTTATAGAGTTTGTCTGATCAACAGCATAAAATGTAGGTGATGCATCTTGGGGAGCTTTTATATATCCAAGTGAGTGTGAAAAACTTCTAATACGGGCTTTTGAAAATTGAACTTTGTGTCAGTGGGACTGTGCTTGGGTTCAGTCTGCAAGAACTGTGTGGACCTTTCCCCACTAGCTCATCATGAGTCAAAATTAATTTTGTGTAGTATATTCTTCTTATTCATTGTTCTTTAATTTCTGAAGTGTCATTACTCATGAGCATGGGTACTTTTATCCAAGAGCAGGTTTGGAGGTTTCTGAGAATTGGAGGAGCAAGTTTACGACTTGTTATAAACACCTCTTTGTGACTGTGATCTCTCCATGAACTAGGCTGCAAGTGCAGCATCTTCCTTTGCTTCACCTCTTCAGTCAGCAAATGGTAGTAGTGAAAGTGTATCATAAAATATTAATATGAACATAACATGTAGTTACATAAGCAGAAAAACTTTGTCTGGCTTAAAATGCAATGGTTTCTCTCAATGCAGTCTCTCTTTTGACAGAGAGAAAGCACACAAACACTTGCTGTTGGTATCAAGCAATATTCTCAGCATGAGTAGAAGCTAGGAGCAGTATCAACACATTTCATTTTGTAGAGTGTTCAGGAGAGAAATTAAATTAAATTTATTAAATTAAATTACCTTCTGAGGTTGTGGTCCATAAACTGGTGGCGGCACAAATAAATGTAGTGTCTAATGAATGAAACTTCTGCCCAGGTGGTTGGAGACAGACCAGGAATGGCTTTCTAGGTAGCCACTGGAATGGACTCTGTTTGGAACTGGTACAGGAGAGAGAGTTCCAGATCCCTCAGCTGCTGTGAGTCACCCTGGCCCATTAAATGTCAGAGCCAGATAGGTACACCAGCTCCAAGGTCTGATCCATAATCAGATGGTTCAAACTGGGGAAAGGGTGCTGAGTGCTTTTGTTTTTCCAGGCTGCATGAAAGCAAGGAGCTTTGAGTACTTCTTCACCTCCTTTCTGTCAGAAAGGAGAAGGAGCAAGGTAACCATCTCACAGAAGGAATCTCTGTATGATGCCATTAGTTGTGGATGTGCAGGAGCAATTGTCTAGGCAAATACAAGCTGCATTCTCATTTGGGCTGCTGCCTCAGGGCATCATGTTTGAGCCCAGTCCCTTACCCCTTGTTCCCCACCTAGGCACTTGCCATCTTGGCAATATTACCTTCCTTTACTATTTCAGAAGGCTCTGGGCTTCTTGCCAAGAAGCTGTCCTTACATTTTGTTGGGCCTCTTGCTGTGTCTTACAGGAGAAGTTGGAAAGGTGCAAGGAAATAATGACATTTATAGGTTAAACACTACAGTTTTCTTCCTCCATTGACTATCCCTAATATTGGGGATTTAGACTGTGGAATCTCGAGATGTGGATTTGGCAGATGTGCTGGATGGAAAACTGTACTTTGGTTATGATAAAGAGATGTTAACTTTATTCCTGAAAGCCAGCATCGAGTTGTTTATTTCAGACCTCAAAAGAACAGCGGCAGTTTCTGATTTATTTCCTCTTCTGGCAGAAAAATTTGAGTGTGAAAAATGGCAAAGATTACAAAAGAGCCATATTAAAGAAAAGTAGAATACAGAAAGTTTTCTCTCTGTTGATTTTATCTGTAACGTTATATGTTATTTTGTCTTCTTCAGCCTCACAAAGCAAATCCCTACAGCTAAGCCTTTCTGTCAGGCTCAAGAAGAGCATGGTGGAGATGGTGGAGCTGAGGAAAGGCTTTACTCTGAAGAGCTTCTTTTTTAAAAGTGGATATTTTATAGGATGGGTGGGTTCTGTGGCTATCTGAAAGGACTTAAAGTGAAATCTTTAAAGCAACTTCTATTTTCAAGGAAGATTGTGCCATGAATGACACAATTTACACCAATTTGAGTGGTTTTCAGCCCTCTTTGTCCTTATAGACACAGAGATTAATTCGTGGAGTATTGTAGGAAGTGCACTGAAATGTGGTTAAGGTACTTGGTCCAGAGTGAAGAGAGGGACATTGAATTTCTGGTTGACTTGGAGGATGTCTTGTGGGATAGTCTTGAGAATTTTAGCTTCTGGGGTTTGTACACAGCCCATTTTAGATGTAGTAGCATGTTCTAGAGCACTTAGTCTTCAAAATTGGATATCTATGTTACTCTTCTTTCAAAGGGCTGTCCTCAGGGCTGTCACAGGATGGGCCTCCAAGTTCCTGGAGCGCAGAGGACACCTTTGAAACCATGAGCATTGCTCTCCCAGTGCCTCTGCTTGATCATCCTTAAAATGACAGACATTTTCTGTCCCCAAATGAGGGCATCAGTGCTGGTGAAGTTTTTTCACTGTCGTTAACCATTGCCTGCGAAGAGCTGCTGGGAACCTAGAAGCTGAATTTTGGTGAAGGAAGTGGCAGTACAAGAGGAAATGTTTTGAAACGTCCCTTCAGAAGATGTGCATCTGAGTAAATGCACAAGAGCAAGTTCTGTAACAGGCAACGGGTGAATTGTGTAGCTCCTGAAAAACAGAAATCACAAACATATTCAACTGATGCACTGCATTAGACACCTAAGAGCAATTTCACTGCTTCACTTAAAGAGGCACAAAGAGGTAAAGGGATGTGGAAATCAGCTGAGAAAGAAAAGGCTGATAGTGTGCTCTGTATTATTTTATTTACACTGGTCTTGTTTTCCTTCTACTATTTTCTTCAGTTGCTTTCTTGGTAACTATTTCAGTTTCTCAAAGGGTAAGTGGATCAGTGAAGGGCATGAGTAGCTACTGATGGAGATGCTTCTCTTGGTTTTCTCATCATCTTTGTACTCACCAATGCTGCTGGAGTTGTTAAATACTGAGGAATAATGTTGGTCATGCTTTGCTACTCTACATATTAGCCTTTCCTATTTGTAACCCTCTGCTTGTAGGAGTTACTGAATGTGTAGAGATAAAACCAAAGAAACCTTAGTTAAGAACATAAGGCAAATAACCCCAAGGCAAATACAAAAACAATTTCTAAACCCAAAAAGAGTTATTTGCTGTCAGTCACCAGGAATTCAAGTAAGCAGTTTCTATCTCCAAGACCCCTACCAGACCAAACAAGGATAATGGAAGGGTGCCTTGAAGTCCTGTCAGCTTCCTGATGGTGAAGAAAGTCATTGCTTTATTGGTCTCTAGAGCCTCACACAGTGCAGGCGAAGGGCAGGATGCTAATGTGTCAACTGTAAAGGCCTTCTCACAAAGAAAAAAAAAAGCAAAAGCTTCCTTGCTTAGACAGATTCATTAGAAAACTATTTTAAATGGTATCTTTTCTGAAGGGTTTTTTCCAGAGGGCAGGTTGTGCCATCAGGTACCAGTTTCTGAGGTGAGTTTGGAGGATTGCCTCTAATTGTTGCAGTAGTTATGAAAGTGGCCTTGTTTTTCTTGCAGCCAAAAAACCTGCATCCTGACTTGTGGAAATATGCAAGAACTTGTTTCTTCTCTGATTATCTAGCATGATTCCCAATAACCACTGTGATTCACAGGCAAGCATCTTAATATTCCTAAGAATCGGCTCTCAGAAAGTACTGGTGATTCAGAGAGTGGGATTTATTAATTACAGCCTTTTGAATGCACTTATGGTGCAAAATGAACCTTAAGCATCCCTTTGTTCATGAAGTTCAGAGGCTCAGCCAGGCTGTGCTTCTCTACATATTTTTCTGCATGTGCTGCCCTTCTCAGACTAATACTGCTACCTGCAGACCTGTGAGGTACAATAATTTTTTAAAAATTAGTTTCTCTAGTCCTTATCACTAGATGTTCTTCCTGAGGTATCACATCAGTGAATGGCTTTAGTATTTCTTGCAAAGAAATCCTTTTGATCACATACATGAATAGGATACCTTTAAAAAAAAATGGGGTCTGCAGTCAGCCAGAACCACTGTGGTTGTCAGATATTCTTCCTTTATCCTTTTTTCTGGCAAGCCAGCCCAAATCCATCCTGTTGCCCAGCTGCCCTTGTCAGAGCACCTGTTAGCACTGAACTGCACAGGAGGCAGATGAGTTCTGTTCTTCATCCCTGCTCTTCTGTTGTTTGCCCAGTAACACCCACAGAACCTGATGTAGTGAGTGCCCAGTTCTGGCTCCAACCTGAGCATTTCCTGGTCCTGTTCTCTTGATCCCAGCAGGATTTGTGAAGCAGGAAAGTGGTTATTTTTTGGTGGTCTGCCTGATGGAGCTGGAAAGAAGAGGTGGTTGCTCAGGCTGGTTCCTTTCATGTCTGCAGATGGCAAAGTGCTTTTTTGAGCAAAGGGTGCTTTTCTTCCCCCCAGCTGTATCAGTTGATCTAAAAAAATGCATCTTCATAGATACACATGTACATGCATACATAGGTAATTCTTTCCAACAAATCTTGCTTCTTCTGGGTCCTGTAAACAAAGCAATTCCTAATAATGGTCCTATCTAGCTGGTTCCTTTCTTTCCAAATCCTGCTTTGTGGCCGCATTTCTCTTCACAGAGAAAAGCAAGGCACAGCTTCCCAAGGATATTTTGTGGGAATCACAGTGGGGCACCTCAGAGAAAGAAAAAACAATTCTTATCTCAATTGCTGCTCCTCCTGTTGTGCTCATGTGGAATGTGTTCTGGAGATTGTTTACCTGTGGTGACCAGTAGCATCCACGTGTGTGTGTTGGGACTGTCGCCTGACAGTCACGAGATTTTGTTCTGTTGAGTGCTTGTGCAGTTTCAGTTTAGATGTGGTGCACTACAGTATGGAATAATATAGTATAATAAAGTAATTAATTAGCTTTCTGATATCATGGAGTCAGATGCATCATTTTCCCACTCAGGGGCACCTTGCAAATCCAATACTGCTTTATCTGTCTGACACCTGGAAATGCATTTTCAAGGTGAACATGGTGCCAGGAGAGTCCTGGGGAGCACTGAAGGTACCATGTACTCAGCTCTGGCTACTGGGAAACAGCAGGGCAGGGCTCTCAGTGGCACACCCAAGGCATGCATGTAACCTCTGCTGTTTATTTGCAGGCGCTCGTGTCAATGCCAAGGACAATATGTGGCTGACTCCTCTCCATCGAGCAGTTGCTTCAAGAAGTGAAGTGAGTAAGATTTGATTACCCTGCTTTTACACATAACCAACGTGCTGGGGGAAGAGCAAACCCTGCAGAGCCGTGGTAGGTGGCATGGGCATGCAAAGAGGGAAGGCATTTCCTGCATGCAGGGCACTGCATCTGGAGGCCAGCATTTACATGTTACCTGTAGCTGCTCTTGAGCCTTCATGTGCTTGATTCCCACCTTGCTTTATGTTACCACAGCAAGTCACGGGGAGCAGTGAGCAGGACTCACATGGGATAGAGTCCACTGTGGTCTACAGAGCCCACATCATCTTCTGATGGTGAAAAAAGAGGAATACATCCCTGTGGGTGTGTGCATGCTGTGTGTGTGCCAGAAGGGAGTGGATGTGGATGTGGATGTGATCCAGCATGCATTACCACATAATTTGTTTTGGTTAATTGCATTTCAAGGCATCCGTTAGGTTTTCTGTTAATGCATTTGATTCATGCGGGGGGGGGCTTGCCCATATTTCTTCTGCTTGACAAACAGAAATATCCTGGGATCATGTTGTACCTCTTCCATTGCTATCTTAAAAGGGAGCAGCAATAACTACTGGGAGTGCAGCTCGGGCATTGCTCTGTTTCCAGCTGCACCATTATTCTTGGCTTTCCTTTGTGGACGTCCCTGTCTACTTTCACCCTCCCAATACTTGGTTACCAGTGAGCCCAACTGCAGACCGAATTGGCTGCTGGGGATGAGGGGAGGGGTTGTGAAACAGAGGGTGGCTGTCTTCCAGAGCCTGATGGACTCGGATCACCTCTGTAACAATCCAGCGCTTGCCAAGCCTGGAGGCAGGAATCCTGGGCTCGCTTCTGAACTCGGGCATTGTTTGGCTGCTGGCTGAGCTTCCCAGCTGCTGGCATCCCCTGAAACCCTCTGAAAGGAATATCTGATAGACTGTGAATGCTGTAATGAGGCAAAATACAAAAAGCCATGTTGGAAAACAAAGATCAGACTTAAACCTTAAAAAACATCCACAGTCTTTCTGATGCGGGAATTGCAGTGTGCTTGGTTTCTGGTTTTGGATGTGTCAGAGTACATGATTTTTATCATCAGCCACAGTCCTAGCAGAAAATGTATGTCTTTCTGTGGCTTTGTGTCTCATCTTTAACTCTTTGTCAGCTGAAGCACAATGAGAAAGTGTGCTGGCAGTTCTGGTACCTCTCAGTGACTACTCAGGTGCATTAGTGAGGCAGCAGGGGAAGGCACCAGCCTTTGATCCCTTGTCATGGTGTATTTCATAAACACATTCAGCTTTCTTCTCCTGGCATTTTTTCTTCATTATTTATACTGTAATTGCTACTTTTGGTAACAAGTTGGAAACAGAATTTATTATTTTTGAGGCTCTTTCAGTGCTGCTTTTTACCTTCTTACACAAGTGAACAAATGTGCAGCTTTGATGGTGACAGTAATAGATAGCAGTAGGTGAATTCAGAGTTCCCGTTGATAGAAGAAGATGAATTAGTGGTCCAGAAGCTGACCAGTAGGACTCAGTGTAGTTTTGGAAGTTTTTGTGAGCACACTTGTTTTTAGAATGATCACCAACAAATTTTAAGTTTTATTATCAATCTTTCACTATGAAGATTTCAGAGGATTCAGAAGTTATCTCCTTGAATCCTTTTATATGTTGATTAAAAGAATGGACTCTTCTTTACTTATGTCTTAATGATTTTTCAAGGCTTTAGGGATTCATATTTATTTACAAATTAGCAACCCTTAGGGTGTCTTTCTAGGATTGTTAATGGATATATCAACTTCTGGCCCTAAACAGATTGAAAAAGTTTAGAGATTTCACTGTAATAGCTTGGGATAGCTAGAGACACTGCAGAGGTTTACACCATAGTTGGGCACTGGATGCATATGGAGAAACTATAATAAAAGGGTAAAGCTCATGCTCTAAAAACAATAGAATTAAAACTTTTCCATAAGGATTTTGACTTTTGATCCCAAATCTGAAAGAGCAGCAGACTGCAGATGTAAACAGAAATGTGTAAATGTTTTTCTTTTAAAATCGAAGTATTTTTAGCTTCGGATATTCAGTCCTTATTATTTACTTCTAAAAATTCTCCTTTGAATTTTTTTTTCTTTCACTAAGAGTGCATGAAGTTTCCTGCTGACTTCATGTCCCAGCTACGTAGGTCTCCAGTGAATTACATTGAAATTACTCTTAAAATAGTAGGCCTGTAATTTAAAAAAACAAAATCGTCTTGAGACATCAGCAGTCATATATCATTATTGGTGCTGTAAGAGATGCAGTCACTCACTGAACAAATCTGTTAGAGGAGAGTTTGTGAGATGGCTGTAGAAAATGAAACTGCTGAGATCAGTTGAGGACAAAGACATAAAACTCTCAGTATGTATGTAGTGTTGATACAGACTGCAAGCACTCTCCTGGCCCATTCTAGATATAAAAGTACTAAGTAAACATAGTGTATGCATTTGTTATTCATTAATAAAATTTTGGCTGGGCTTAACAGAAAACTTTGCAGTTTATGGAAAAAGAATAGGGTACTGTGTAGGACTAGGGCTTTTCCACATACCAGATGTGAGTTGAATTTATCAGACAAGGCTGCTTGAATGCTACTGTGTCCCAGTAGTTCCTCTGTAATTTTTTTTTGGGGGGGGGGGAAGGAAGAAGAAAAGAAATGCAATTTTGAGAAAAATTTGTGGTTTTTATCTGACTTGCTTAATGGCAGATGCATGAGTAGAAGCAGAAATGAACCGATTGTGAGTTCTTCAGCAAGAGGGGCTCTCAAGAGAGAACAGTACATTTTCTCACTGGGAAATATTTACTTTTAACCAACAAAATTAACCTTAAAAGATGTTGTTTGGTCTCAGGCTGACAGAATGGATATTGCAGTCAAGACCCTTGGCCTATGCTTAGGCCTTGGGGAGGAAAGGAATGCTAATGCTAAGCTGGGGACACCAGCATTCTCATGTTTTTGCAAAGCTAAAATTTTGTTTTCACATGTTCTTTATTTTCCCCTTTTTCCTGTTTATAAACAAAATGTGCAGCATTTTGCTGTTATTTTGACGTGCTTTTATTTTTGTAAATTATTCCTGTAGCAGCGTGTGTTGGGTTTGTGTGACAAGGGTGTGGTAGTGGGGGGCATCCTCTGTGAGAAGCCGCTGGAAGCTTTTTCATGTTGGACAGAGCCAGTGCCAGGCAGCTCCAGGGTGTCCTGCTGCTGGCCAGGCCTGGGCCCATCAGTGGTGGCAGTAATGGCTCAAGTGAGTTCATTTCTTCCCTGCAAGCACAGCTATGAGGTGCTGATGGTTAATCAACCAAACAGGATGGGCTCTCTGCACAGGCAGCTTAGAACAACCTCAAATCCACCTGGCAGGTTTTGACTGTGAGGCCACTGCTCTCAGTGGCAGCAGAGGTGATGTGTGCTGGGCCACCTGAATGGACAGTGCCATGGCAGAGGCCTGGGAGGTGGCTTGGATGACCGCTGCTCTCTGTGCCTCCGTGACACACGGGTCGCGTGCCGGAGCTGCCGGGGCAGCGCCGTGCGTTCCCTGGAGCTGCTGGGTGATGGCCGTGGCCGTGCTGCCGTTGCAGGAAGCCGTGCAGGTGCTCATCAAGCACTCGGCCGATGTCAACGCCCGGGACAAGAACTGGCAGACCCCGCTGCACGTGGCGGCCGCCAACAAGGCGGTGAAGTGCGCGGAGATCCTGATCCCCCTGCTGAGCAGCGTCAACGTGTCGGACCGCGGCGGGCGCACGGCGCTGCACCACGCCGCGCTCAACGGCCACATCGAGGTGAGCGCGCCAGCACTGCACTGCCCGCTCTCTGCTGGGCTCATCCACTGCCTTCCTGCTAGTCTGAGTCTAGTGCTAGTCTAGACTCAACTCTAGCACTCAGTCTAGACCCGCTGTGGCTGGGTCTAGACTGAGCCCCACGTCCCCGAGCCGCAGGGCTGCTGTCACTTGGCTGCTTCCCAAACTGGCAGGAGCACAGCAGTGGCTGGAAGTGGCTGTGTGGAGCCAGGGTATGAGTGAGGTGTGCACACAGTCCTGGAGAGCTGGCTGTGCCACTGCTTCCAGCAGCTCCGGGGTCTCCTGGCTTCTTTGGAGCTGCCTGTGAAAATAAGTGGCAGAATGGAAAAAGGGAAAAGTGGTGGATTCATTTCATACTGAAGAAACATGCAGCTGTGCGAGATCCAGTCACTCTGCTTTTCTAATTGGCCTTCTAGAAAATGTGCTTCTGTTTTTCCCTACTTACACAAGCAAACCTTTCTAGTATTATTATTTAACTATATGAAAAAGCTTACGTAAATAAAGTCCCTAGATTTTTGCCTCCTATGTTTTACTAGTCTTTAGATCTGGGTTTAAGGATCATTTTCCCATTCCACACCTGAAGAACTAGATATGGAATAAAAACTCTTAGACTGGAACAGTAAGCTTCTGTCAATGAAAGTTGATGAGTTGTACTGTAATAAAAGAAGAAAGAGGAATGGTAGTTCCTGTAAAAAGGTGATGGTGTTTGGCCTTTAAAACACTGGACTGTAGGAATGAGACAGTAATGTCTGCGTCTAACTGTCATAATCTGAATGTTTTTAATAGAGAATATCAGAAATGATCATTCAAATGCAGCGTTTTGTGTCCCAGCTTTATTGCAAGATTGATTTGTTATAAACCTTTGAGGTGTGATCTGGACGGCTGGTTTACCTTCTGTTGTTACTTCTAGATGGTGAACTTGCTCTTAGCCAAGGGGGCAAACATCAATGCTTTTGACAAAAAGGACAGAAGAGCTCTTCACTGGGCAGCGTACATGGGTAAGGCTTGGGCTGCTGCTCCTTCTTTTTAATTTCCTATTCACCAACGGGTAGCATGTCTTGAAATGGACAGGAACAGACCTGGCCCTGGAAAGAGAGTGTTGTAATTATCCTGAAGAGGGAAGGGTTCAGCTGGTCTAAATAAACACTGTCCATTTATGGGTTTGCAGCTAGGGAGATCTTGGCTGTGATTTCCTTTTTAAGACAGTTAATTGTGGCCTTTTTGTGTTGCTTTTTCATTTTGGTCTTATTCTGACTCTAAATCAAGCCTGAACTATATTTGTGCTGGAAAAAAACCCCAGGTTATATTTGTTTCAGTTTTTGTTAAAAAGTACTTTCAATGAAATGCAGGTAACTGTGACCAAAAATGTTGTTGTTTATTGCAGTGTATAAGCAGCTAGGTTATGATATTCTTAGGAAATGCACAATAGGCACTTTCTTCCTCTTAGGAGAATACTGTCACCTTTTATTCTAGAGTGGACAAGAGCAACTGAATATCTCCTCCAAAAATCAGTGGTGTTACCAAATACTGCTTAACTCAAACAGTTTGACTTATCATTCCTTTCAAGTTAAAGGCAAATCTCTTACAGTGGGGCATTATAATTTAAAAATACAAGATTGTGATAGTGGTCATGCTCATTCAAGAGCTTTTGTTGGCCAAGCTGTATATTTCAGGTTACCATTTGTGGGGAGTTGTGCACCCTCAGCCAGGAACTCTTTCATTTGACATGTCTTGATTTTAATCCTGGCACTTTTAGAAATGAGATAATAGGAGATTTCCAACTGTGAGAAAAGCATATTGTGTGGTTTTTTGATATATACAGACACAGATGGAATGGTTCTTGCCAACAACTGTGATGTGGCTTTTGAGCTAATGAGCTTTGAACTTCACTCTCAGATTTGAAAGGCTCTTGCATTGTGCTGTGCAATTCCATGCCCATTTTCCATTTAAGTGTTTTCAGAAATTCATTATGTACTTCTAAAAGCATTTAGATAACATCTAAGGCCTAAGTTAGCAATGGAGTCTGTCTTTTAGACAGAAATTAGTGACATGAAAGTTGTAAACCTTCACAGAGTTTCTGGAAAATGTAATTATTTTTGTACAATAATTATCTATAGACTTGGTATGTATTGTTTCTTGGGTCCTGCACATGACCAAAACTGCCCCTGTCATGAAAGTGCTGTGCAACTCAGGTGGAGCACAACTTTGTATGGTGTTTGACATAAATATTTAATTCTAAGACAGGCCGTTCTGTCTCAGCATAAAGCAATAGAACTGTTCCTCTTAATTTTGTAATTCATTAAGGTTATTTTTTATCTCCAACAAAAACCAAGAAATGTTCGCAGTTGTATTTGCAGGTGACATCAGTAGGATGCTGTTTTGGGAGACTTGCATTGCCATGCTCCTGTGCTCACTGTATCACTGTCCTCTGTAAGAGGGAGAATAAAACACACTCTGTTAGCTTGAGAGAAATAAATGGAAAAGAGGTGTGGTTTTGTTCTTTTGGCAACTGGAAAATCAATTCAGTAAAAGGAAATTTGACACATTTGGAGAAGGTGAATGCGTGGATTTCTTCCCAAGGCCTGGAGCTAGGATTAGAAACATTTATGAAAATGCTTTTTCTTTCTTTGTAAAACTGTGGGAGCACTTTGAAACAGCAGTGAAAGGGCAGTGTGTTATCTAGAAAGCAGTAATCTGGGAGAAGCAATGCTGTGGGATGGTCTACTCATTGATTACTATCTTTTGTCTTTTGAAGGTCACCTGGAAGTTGTTGCCTTACTGATTAATCATGGTGCAGAAGTGACTTGTAAAGACAAGAAGGGTTACACCCCACTTCATGCAGCTGCATCCAATGGGCAGATTAACATTGTGAAACAACTCCTTAACCTGGGGGTGGAGGTATGTGATAATGTGCACTTTATTTCTATTTAGAGATAGTCTTGTCTTCTTTTTTATGGATCCTGCTAAAGACAGTGACTTCTAAAGAAAAGGGGTCCCATTTTCCAGACCACCTCATGCTTCCTGTGGTTTATTGGTTCAAGAGTCAGGACACATTCTGTATTAAAGAAAGGCTCATATGGACAGTAAATTCAGGCCCCCTTGCTGAAGTAATCAGGAGATATATCCTGTTCCTGCAGAAGAAGATGGAGTAATGAAATTTTCTTTGGGTCAGCGTTTCCTTTGATACGATGAGGGGTTTTTCTCAACATATATAACATATAAACAGCAGCTCAGGCTGTTTCAGTTTACAGACCTGTATTTCCTTGTAGCTGATACATTGTTTTCACTCGGGAATATAACTTTTTTTCAGGGCACAGACTTCTTGTTATTGCCAGTTCCTCAAAGCAGGGCTGATATGACCAGAGAAGCCTAATCAGACAGTTAATCAGAGATGTCAAATAAAGCCATTGCTTTTGCCATGGCATTTTCAGCTGACTTGACCTGCCAGAAAATTGTCAGAACTTCATGTTCACAGGCTGTTGGCTGTGAAGGGAAATAGCTGTTTCCTGTTATCAACAGTGCTATGCTAATAAGTCTCTTTGAGTTCCACATTCTCCACCACTGGGGACACGAGCTTTGAGACACCTGTGTTTCATGGAAGGCTGTTCATGCCATTTCTGAGTCTTTTGTGCAATCTGTCTTGTCCTGTTTTACAGAACTGCAGTTGAATACTAAGTTGGTCATCAAGAAGTAATATAATCTTAATTACATCTTTATAATACTGAGCTACTGAAAGTGGTTTCTTATTGAAGTGTAAATATCTGTGCATTTTCACATTGCTTTCACTCAGATACCCTCACTCCCTATTCAAAATAAAACTGTGTAAACAGCTCTTATGCCTGGTTCTCATCACAAAAACTCAATACTTACTGTTGTCATCTTTTTAAATATAAAGATTGTGAGTTTTTTTTATTCATCCTGCTTTTCCACTTACATGGAAAAAGCTTTCCAGCTTGTTAGGATTTTTGTCATCATTATCATCATTACATAGTCCTGCTATCAGCTTTGAGCTTCACGCTGGTTTTAGAAATTGTCAGTAGGATAAAAAGTTAATAATAGGAAAGGTAAAGCATTCCAAGGGAAGCTGTCTGGGAGCGTAATTTGTCGATGAAATGTACTGGTGAGAACTATGCCCTATGACAGCTCAGGCCTCCAGCTATTTCCATTTGCAGCGTGTGATGCATTACATAAAATGCTAAGCTGATGTCTGCAATTTTAACTGTGTCTCCTTGTCTCATTTTAGATTGATGAGATGAACATCTATGGAAACACTGCACTTCACATTGCCTGTTACAACGGTCAGGATTCTGTTGTTAATGAGCTGATTGACTATGGTGCTAATGTAAATCAGCCTAATAACAATGGATTCACCCCCTTGCATTTTGCTGCTGCCTCCACTCATGGAGCACTGTGTCTTGAACTACTAGTGAATAATGGGGCAGATGTTAATATTCAGGTAAAACTCAAATACCAGCTTTACATTTTTACTTTAGCCTATTTTGCATATCTCAGGAGGAAACTGTAACAACAAGTACAGCATGGCTTTAAATCCTTGATGGAATTGGAGTGATGCTGAGAATGTTGATCATGAAACTGTTTGGGTGAGATTGCATCCCAGGAGAGGAGCTCACAGTGCCTTGATAAATACAAAGAGAACTCTAAATTCTAGGCCAACCCCTTTCATGAAGGCATGAAAAAGTACTAAAATGTAGTCCCAGGAGCTCTGTCAAAATGTTATCTCAGGGAATGGTGCTAAGTTAAAAAACTATTCCTATTTTACTTCCCTGTATAATATAGATTTAATTAAACCTGATTCCAAAATGTTCCCTTTCTGGGATTGCTTGTTACCTGCTTTAGAGCCCCAGCTTACAAACTCTGATTCTGCTTAGGATATCTGAATATTCTTGAAGGCACAACTTACACATCTTGATGAAGCTGAAAGGAACTTGCTGTTATCCAAAGGAGGGTGCTGGTATAAGTATCAGAAGACTTGAGGTCTTCTGAGTTCATATAAGATTTTGACTACTTTAGTTAAAAGTTTGACTACTTATGTGTTTCAGTTTCCCATCTGTGAAACTGTCATTTAACTTCCAGCATTCAACACCTCTGGCAAGTCCCTTAAGATCAGGGAATAGTCAGTGCACTGTTTAAACTCAGAATTATTAAGAAGAAGTTAGGGATGTTAGTTGTGCTTGCCAATGAAGGTGAACCCCCGTGCCAATAAACATGAAGTGATGTGAGTGGAGGCTGGTACCACTCCCGTGCTATTTTCTCATTGCTCAGCTTTCCTGGTCTGAGTTTCTTTCTGTAAAACCCAAAACATTGCTCTGTACTCACTGTACCTTTGCTTTCATAAGCCTTCACGTGCTAAACCACTGCTGTGTTTCATTCCTGTCAGAGCAAGGATGGGAAGAGCCCCCTGCACATGACAGCTGTCCATGGGAGGTTCACACGGTCGCAGACCCTCATCCAGAACGGTGAGTTGTTTATGTGCCTCTGGAGTGGCTCTCCAAGAGATCAGGCACTTCCACTGTTGCAATTTTCAGTTCTTCTGGCCAGGGGGCAGCTCCATGAACTTCTGGCTTTGAGCTGAACTGACAGCTCTCATTCCGTCATGTCATCGCAACCTGAGATTTTGTTGTTAATAAAATTCCAAAATCTTCCAGCTGACAGTGGTCCAGATGATCTATTCAGGTTCTTAGCCTGAAAGCAAGAGTTCAGAGGTGTATTTAGGTCTTTTTTCTGCTGAGAAGGATGCACAATTTTCTACTTGTCCTCCTTTGGGAGCCCTGGTGTTCTTAGAGCGCAAACCATTTTTTCTACTCTGCACTCAGCAGCTGTGCTTTTCTCACCTCTCTTTGCTCATCCCTTGCCACTGTCTTCATGAAGTGTTGAATATGTACTCAGCAGGGAGGAGCAGTACTGCCTTGTTTGTTCTGGCATAGCCAGGATTCCTGATTATCAGTCATTTTTCAGGCTTTTGTTTTGTCCAAGAATACTATAGAATATAGCAATTATTCTTGTTGGAGATCTGGCAGAGGCTGTTTCTGAATGACAAAGGTTGCTATTACTGATTCTTTACTTAAGCTTCCCAGTTTGGGCCACAACCTGAGACAGGATGGCTTTGTTCATGGGTTGGGTTTTTTTTGTTTTCCAAAATCCCAGCTCAGAATGGAAGCATGAAATGTTGGAATTGGTTGAACAATTGTGCTTTAAATGTAGTGACACATTTAAACAAGATTGTGTTTTAAAATGGAGGTCTCCAGTAGATCATGCTTATTTCAGGTCATCGTGTTATCTGTCTCCTGGGATTAAAAAAAAAAGTAATAATAAAAGGGGATTGGGGCAAAATGCAAGAAACAGTGCTTTACTGCAATTTTTAGTTGTTTAGTCAAATAGGCTCAGGCTTAGAGCCATTGTTTGCTCGCTGTTGGATTTGTGTGTGAAAGGACTGGCAGTTCTTCATCTGCCCTTCATGCCTGTCTACTCTTCTTCCACTTACTTGGGTTTCACTTCTTTCTTTCTTTGTTTTCTGCCCCTCTAATTTTAGTGTTGTACACAGATCTCATTGCAAGTGACTTTATGCCTCATTGCCATGGGATCTTGGGGAAGAGAGAAATGTCAATGGTTTAAAGCAATAGAGTTTCATTCTGCAGTATTTAATGAGTTGGCTAACTGTGTCTCAATTTCTGGTTGCTGTCTCTAGCAGCTTGTGAGGAAAAATGGATTACCTTAAAATTGGAAAACTGCAAGTGTGATACCTTTCTTTAAAAATGAGGAAAAAGAAATGCTGGGGGATGTTACATAGGTCAGCCAAAGTGGGCAATGTCCTGCATAGATTTCTCAAGAGTAAAAGAAGCTGGAACACCACAATTCTCTTCCACAGCAGTTTAATAGGCTTTGTGAACACAGCACAGTTTTCTAACTTTTCCATGTGCAGTTTCTGTTTAGGTATTGGTGGATGCTCTACCCCAGCAAACTTGTTCAAGCATTTCACTGACCTTCGATTACCATTAAAAAATTAAAAATTAGAAAGGTTGGAAGGAGCCTTAAATATAATCTGGTTGTAGCCTGTCTGCCATGGGGAGGGCATGCCTTGCACTAGATCAGGTTTCTCAGAGCCTCATCCAGCCTGGCCTTGAACACTTCAGGAATGGGGAATCCACAGCTTCTCAGGGCATGTTGTTAAGTGCTTTACTAGAACTCTTCCTGTTGCAATTAAGCCCTGTTATCACCTGTGAATAGTGGACATGCAGTAAATATTACCATATCCTGATGTTAGCAAGACTTTTTACATGCTTTCAGGAAGCATTCTCACAGCAAACCAGCAGAGTATTAAAATAGTGCAGTGCTAGTTCATAACTGGTTGTAAAACTACACTCAGAGATTAGTAATAAATGAATTGTTGTTGAAATGGAAGGTGTAGTGGGGCAGTCTTCAGTTTCCCTTCTGGGTCTGGAACTATCCAGTATTTTTATTAAAAGCTTGGATAATGGAATAGAAAATGTGCTTTTAACATTTGGAGAAAAAAATGTAGTTGGGAGAGACTGTTAGTTTGGCAGAAGGTGGAGTCAGAATGAAAAATGATCCTGTAGAACTGGAGACAGAAGTTATAGTGCAAGTGCAGCAAAAGAAAAATCACCCACAGAGGCAGGAGTATCAGCAGGATAAGTCCAGAATGGCAACAGCCAGGTGGGTGGCAGTCCCTCAAGAAGGGATCTGGGGCTTGTGGAGGATCAGAAGGTTGTTGACCACAAGTCAGCAGTGTTGTGGTGCTTAAAGAAAAGGATAATGGATGTCCATGGTGCTGTGCAATGTCCAGGAGTGCACAGATAGGAGTGTAGCCAGCAGGCATGAAGTAATCCTGTTTGCTTAGCTCAGCACTGGGAGATGTTAGCTGTAGTACTGGTTTTGGCTTTTGCTTCCACAAGGATTCAGGCCAGCTGGAGAGGACTGGGGAAAAGAGAGAATAGTTGGAGTGCAGTAAACCTGACTGGCAAGGAGAGACTGAAAAAGTTACAGTTCTTGGTCCAAAAAGAAAAGTGGGACTTTTCTGTAATCTATCTAAAGAAATAATCCATTTTTCTTGCTTATGTGAATAAAACACAAGATGCCAGGTTTAAATTGCAAAAGGAAAAGTTCTACATCAGCACTGTTTGGTTGTGCTTTGGTAAGACATGCAAAAGGCACACAACACGTTTGTTTGCAGTGTGCTCCTGATGGCCTCAGGAGTGAACTCTAATTTACATTAGTGTACAGATAAGGCTGAGTGGCAGTGCCTTTACAAATGAGGGTGCAATTTCAGCAGATTATTTTGTAGGTGATTTCAGGGCACCCATTTGTACCTTTAGATAGGCAGCAAATCCAAATAATGTACTTGACCCTTGCACATCATCCCATTCCCAGCACTGTTCCCCACCACTGCAGGTGCCGAGGGAGGTGCAAGTGCTGCTGCCAGACCGTGGCTGACAGCTGAGAGCTTGCTGTGTGCTGGTCCTTGCTCTGGGAAATTCAGTGTCTCTATGGCTAAGAGAGCAGCTCGGGGCTGCTCATGGTGCTGTCACTAGAGACAAACAGCACTTGTGGTCCCTGGTTCATGGTGAATTTTTCAGTGTATAAACTGTATGAAAATCTCTTCTGCAGGAGGGGAAATCGACTGTGTAGATAAGGATGGTAACACCCCTCTGCACGTGGCTGCAAGATACGGACACGAGCTCTTGATCAACACCCTCATAACCAGCGGAGCCGATACTGCCAAGTAGGTGCCTCAAGGGGAGCTCTTTGTGAGGATCAAGTGTCCTGTCCAATGCCTGGAAACACAGCTGCTCCTCACCTTCTGCAGTGGGAAGGTTAAAACTATTGTACTGTACTTCAAGGGGTGACGTGAGACTAAAATATGAACAACTGGGAAGTGTGCAGGGGAAGCAAACTCTGCTCAGTTCCTGTTGTGCCCACTTGCGTGATTACAAGTTGTAAAAGCACTGCTTCTTTTCCCTGAAGCATTGGTTGGGACAGTGGTGCTAATGTACATGAAGTAGGGGTTGGGGGGGTGTGTGTGCATCTGTATCTATATCTATATATATCTCTCTATATATATATATACTTACACACACACATATACACACACACTATATATATATATATATATATCTATATATATATATATATACAGAGAGAGGACTTGAGTATTGTTTAGTTATGGTCAGGTTCCTAGGGTCTGTCAAAAGGAAATAGCAGATCTGGACACAAACAGGGATATGAGATCAGGGTAATGCAGTGCCATGTGGGATATCTGTACCAGGAGTTTCAGAGCAGCATCTGATTTCATGAATGTGAGGTTTTGGAAATTACCTCCACATGTCTCCATAATACAATTTTTCTTTTACACAGAACCTGCCATAGAAAGCAGGGACTTCTCTTGACTTACCTAGTTAGGAAACCCTGCTTTCAAATGCAAATGACTGGTTTGAATTTGGGAGAAAATTGCAGGACTCAGTATTTTGTTTATTTGCTTGGTGGTGTTTGTGCAAGTGACACATATTCCCATTCTCCTTTGCTGAGTACAACTGGCACCTATAAACTCAGAAGGTGAAACAGATCTTCAATTGGCATGGATGATGCAATTCCACAGGCTTCAGCTAGTGTCACTGGATTTTATTAATACAGCACCATGAAGATCTTGGTATCTTAATAGAAGTGTAGGTTTTTCCTCTCTCTTTCTCCAGTACAGTCAGTCGCTGTCAGTTATCTTGAGGTTTTAAGGGAAAATGAGATGCACTGGGATAGCCCACTCCACTCTAGGAATCAGAGTTATCCAGTTAGAAATTTCTATTTCACAGTTGGGTAACTGGAACATTGATCAAATAAAATACTTTTTTCCAGCAGCAGAAATAAGTGAAATAAGAAGTTGGCTCAGAGATACCAGGCAGATGGAAATGATGCTACTGCCTGTGCTAAATGTGCTTTCAATATGTGCTGCATGTAAATAACTCTGGGTGAGCTCCCCAAATAGGTTTAGGAAAGAAAACTGCAGCACTGTTCACAACAAGTGCAGACAGCTTGGCCAGGCTTTGAGGCAATGCACTGCAAGGGAAAGCGTGCAAGTGATGGGAGGAACCAGTGTGAGCAGCACTGCAGTGGGACACTGGCTAGCAAATGTGCAGATAGTGGATTTTGGTGGAAACCAGCCAAAACATCTGCTGGGTGGAAATCTTGACCAAAAAGATGAATAATATTGTGTTAGATAACTAAGTGGAGGAGGAGGCAGAGGGAAATGGGTGTAGGGAGGAACAGCAATACAGAATGTCCAATGTTCCCTTAAATAAGTGAATCCATGGCTAGAAAATACAACCTGTTTGTACAGGTGCAGCAGCTCAGTGGAGCTTGCAATGTTTTCTTCAAAGAACAGGCTGTCAGATCATTTCTTAATATATTTATTCTAAGATATAGATGCTTCTAATACCAAAATTAAAATCTGTACAGCAGCATAAGTCACTCAGTGTAGTGAAGCAGCAAGGAGGACGTGAAGACAGAGAAAGAATGGGCTTGTGGATTCAGGAAAGAATAAATTTTTTGAAAACAAACCCAAACTAGTTAAATACATTTATGCATAAAATCTTGGAGAGAGCAAGATATATTTATAAACATCCACATTAATTATTGTCTTAAGCTTCCTAAGTAATTATGATCTATGGTGTCTAGAAAGACAAGATCCTTTGTCTTTGGGTCTGTATCTGAAATCCTCTTCCATGAGATGATCATACTCTCCCATCCACCAATTGTCTCACAGAAGTGAAGGACTGATATGAATCCATCTGCTATTGTTCTGGAGTTTGTAATTAAAAAAAAAATCTGCTGGAGCAGGCAGTAGATGATAATCTTGTCAAGCTAGTTGTTTTCAGAGGCTCCATGTTTATGTGCACTTGGAGAACTGCCAGGAGGATAATATTTCTGTAATAACAAGATGCTTTGCACAAAACAATGCTGAATGAAAGACACCAAGATGTCCAGACCCAGAAGTATTCTAAGACAGTAAGCAGTGGCATGCCTAGGGACTGAACTGGCATGATTTCCTGATATTAATTAAAGTTGCTGAGTGCTCAGCTTGTTTAAAAACTACATGTTTGCCTGGTATGGATTTAGACTAATGATAAACAGGCTCAATCTAAAGGCGCCCTTTCTTTTCTTACCCATTGTGTCTGCTCTGAAAGTTTATTGTGTGATTGAAAAGAGCGTCATGTGTTAAAGGGAGGAAAAAGTGAAATGGGAGGTGAGGAGAGTAGCTGGAGCAAATAGGAAAATTAGATTAGTTCTTAGGCTGTGGAAGAAAACTGTAACATGGCAGCCTAAAGGAAAGTGTGAAGAGTCATCTGCAAAAAAAAAAAATCAAATAATATAGAGAAGATTTTGGCATTTACATTTCCCTCAGAATGGCAGTTGCTGTATGTGTAGCTGGTGCAGAAATTTGTGGCTCACTGGGCAATTGACTCCAAGCAGTATCTGCTCTCTTACTTCCTCCCCTACCTTGGCTTCTCCTGGAAATTTCACAAACCATCCTGCCACATTCTGTTCAAAGCAAAATGCCAAGGTTTTACTGCATCAGAATATTTTTAACTCTCAAGAAGGCTGTTAAGGAAATACAGATAAAAATAATGGCAGGCACCAAGAAAGAATCTTCCTAGAAAAGCATGAGAAATTGTTGCCTTTCTGGAAGGAGCTTTTGATGTGCTGTGTATGTTTGTAACCTGCATTTTCTCAGAAGGCTGTTGTCCCTTTCAGGTGTGGGATACACAACATGTTCCCTTTACACTTAGCAGCACTGAATGCCCACTCAGACTGCTGCAGGAAATTGTTGTCATCAGGTGGGTAAATCCCCCAGTGTCCCTGGAACTTGAGTAGTGTTTGTCTCTGCTGCTTCCAGCCCCTTTCCATGTTTTGTTGTGAATAATTCTAATGAAAGGCTTCCTGTGCTGCTGTGTTGGGCTGTGTGGGGCAGTGCACCAGAGCATGCAAGGCTTTCCCAAAGCCATGCTGGTACTTCCTGTGGTGTTCATGCCCAAAGCTCTTTTCTCCCAGCAGATTCAGAGCGTTTAGACTCTGGGGAGGGAGGGAATTTAGAACCCCTTTCCAAATTGTAGGAATGTGAGATCCTGTTTTGTTTTGGGGATTCTCCCCCCTGCCCTCCAAAGGAGTAATTCTGAAATTATCTCCTTGGGGTCTACACTGGCACGGGTATTTACATCTCACTGATGATGATGATGATGATATATTTTACATGCAGCTAAAGTGTGTTTCTGAATCTGTAGTTAAGGACTTAGGCTGGCCAAAGCTCTGGGGGCATGAGAGGGAAAATGAGTGGAAGTGTAGTGTCAACAGAATAGGCTTGGGATCCTCACCAGAGCCCAAAGCAGAAGCAGCCAGAGCTTGCTTATGCAACTGTTTCAAAAGAGTCAGTAGTCAGTGGCCAAATCCCAAATTCTGCTTTTTCCAGGCAAGAGTTCCTATGAGTTAAAAAATCCTGACCCAGATCATATGAGTTTTCTAGAAAACTCCTTCATTACTTAACATGTAAAATGTCCTACAACTACTCTTGCCCCTAATTTGAGTCCTGTAGGATATAAAAGAAACGTGAAAAATGGTAATTACATACTCTATTATATTGAGACTGGGTGTGCTCTGGCCTTGACCACTAGATAGGAAGAGAAAACACTCTGGGTGACAGAGTTAGCACTGTCAGGCTGCTGCCTTTGGTGTTGTGCATCTTGATGAATATCCCCACATGCTGCTGGGAGCCTCTTCCCAATCTGACAGCCCCACGCCATGAAAACAGCCCCAGTTCATGTTTAGGCTGCCTCTGTGGTTCTTCCTCATGTCTCCACGTTCTGTGTCTCCCTGTCCTGCTGTCGCAGTCCTCTTGACAAGTCTCAGCCTCCCAGGCGCCCGTCACAGGCTGCAGACAGGGACGTGGAGGAGCTGGATGTGGAAATAGGCGCTCGTCACCTTCGCAGCTCTTTTTATAGCGCTGCCAGCGCGAGCGGCTGCTCGCCGTCCCCGTGACAGCCTCTCTGACTGTGCTTTCTGCTTTCCCCCCGACTAACTGATTTTTCTGTCTCTGCGATGTTTCTTGTGGTTTAACTAGGACAAAAGTGTAGCATAGTGTCCTTGTTTAGTAATGAGCACGTGCTGTCTGCAGGCTTTGACATAGACACCCCCGACAGCTTCGGAAGAACGTGCCTGCACGCGGCCGCTGCCGGAGGGTGAGTACCTGCACTGCGGCTGCTCCAGGGCATCTGGGGCATCCTGGGACCAGCCACTACGGCTGTGCTAGCCACAGAGGAATTTACTGCTCTGCAAGGCAGTGTGATGCCATAATTTGGCTCATTTTAGGCTCTCTTCTGCTGCTGCCCTTGTGTAGGGTGAGCTGGGTTGGTTTGAAGCATGTGTTTCAGGCAGAGGGGGAAACTCTTCTTTTCGTGCCCCTGAGAAGGATGTTTCAGCTTTCAGAGGGGTGCTGCACTTGGCCAGGCCTCCCTGAGGGCCACAACAGTCACCAAGGGCCATCAGTTTCCAGGAAGGTATCAGTCCCTGGGGAACACCCAGGGAGAAGCAGGAGCTGGAGCTCCTGGGATGCTGCTGGCAGGGGAGTTATTCCTGGCCTCCGTCTCTGGACCATGGCCTTGTCCAAAAATGCAGCTGTGCAGCAGTGCCCATCAGGTTGCAGCCTTGGAGTCCAAATGTAGTTCATCTCTCTCCCCCCCATTTTTCAGGTGCAATAAGTTTCTAAAAGAAAAACTAACAAACCAAAGCAACAACAAAAAAACAACCAAAACCAAACCCACATCCTCCAAATTAGAAAGTGAGAAGGATGCCCCTCTCTCAGGGTGATGCATTCCTGAAAAGTGGTGGGAGGGCAGAAAAGTGAAATTGAAGTGAAAATTGGAATGCTTCAATTTAAAATGTAAATGTAGCATCCAGTTATTTTAAATATTTCCAGATAATTGTCAGTGAAGTGTTGAGAGGTTAATCTAGCAAAAGGACACAATGTTTGGCAAGCACTGAGTTTTGACTCTTCTGTTTGAGTACTTTATGGCTCAGAAAACAGCCAAAATGGAGCCTTGGCTACAGCCCTTGGATTCTCTGTGGTTATAACAAGCAGAAATGCTCATCCACAGCAAATACTTGGCAGTCATTCTGGAAGTTGCTTTTTCTTCTCAGCGGACCAAAATCTGTATCACAAAGTTTTTGTTCCAGTGTAAAAAAACTCCATACCCTAATAAAATTGATCCAAATATTGGTTTTATTATTGTTTTGGTATTATTCATCTTGATACTTCTTTCACTTTAGTGGAAGAGGTATGACAGTTGCTTGGATGGAGATTATTTTAATATAGTTCAGATGCTACCTCTTTGATAAGGCTGCACCCCAGAAGGATGATAAAAACATCCTGGAAGTCCAAAAGAGAAGGAGAGGCTTCAATAAGAAGCAAAAGTGACTCATGAAAATAAACCATCTTTTCCCAGTGGTTTACTATGATTGTCATCACTAGCAAGTGTTTTTATTTTTAGTGCATTGTGGTGAGTGTTCTGTAGTTATTTTATGCAACAGCAATTTAGAGTTGGGATCGACATACACCAAAATATTGCATTATGGCACCCAGTCCCTTTTTTTTTTCCTGTAGCTGGAGATCTACAAAAGCCATTAGTGTATTTCCTGACACAGGCCTCTTACTGCCATTACATTAATGGGAGTTGCATGGGTGCTAGGAAAAGAATTTCAAAGGTCTGCTTGTCTGACTGTGAGCACAAATGATGCCCCTGTGAAAGACAAGTGGTCTTGGAAAGTGCTGCACTTCTTTATATAATTATCTGGCTTGGAGTCCTACATTTATTTGCTTGAATTATGAAAGATGTCAGAATGCAGCTGGTTTGTTTTCTATTAAAAGTTACCTGGCTTTAAACAAGACGAAGAAACAGCCAGGATGTGGTAAATTCTCCTCCACTTTTATAAATGCAAAGTTGATGTGACAGTCACTGTAATAGCCACAGCCCTTTTTTAACAAAGCACTTGGAGATGGCCTTAAATACATCAATAGTCAACAAATCATATCAGAATATACCTAAAAGTAACTCTTGTGGTTATATTTCATTAAATAAACAGGATTTGAGCAAAGTGCTCACTGTTGAATGCTCTGCTGAGTGGGGGTGGATTTCGTTAAATGTCACCTCTTCATTATTAGACTGGCATTTCATAAGCTAGCAACAACTTTATTTTAGAGTTTCTTTATAAAACACCAGGTCAGAATGGGAAGCACTACAGTACAGCTGCCATTGAAAATCTCCAAAAACACTGATCACATTTACTGTGCCCTCTTTGGAAAATTAATTTTTTTCTTCTGCAGAAGAGAAGTTTGAGATTTTCTAGTGAAAAAAAAAGAAAATAATTTCTTTTTGGAACTTCATTTTCTGTTTGATTGAATTTCGTGTTATAGTTTTTGCACAGCAAATAATAATATTTTTTTATATATATATAAAATAATAATAAAAAATAACTTGAGTAACTTTTTCCTTTTGGGGGACAGGGTACAATGCAGGCGTTCTGTTTTACTCATGTTGTGTTTTCTTTGCTTTTCTTTCCAGTAATGTAGAATGTATAAAACTCTTACAAAGCAGTGGAGCAGATTTTAATAAGAAGGACAAATGTGGAAGGTAGGTAAATAACAAAGCTCTTTTAAAAAAGAATCTATCAGCAAGGACGAAAGGCCACCTCAGACTGAAAATCATTTTTCTATGAAAAATGGCAGCAAAATCAGGTAGTTTGGCCTTCTCTGCAGACCCCTTGCTGCTGCAGTTACATGCCAGCCAGCCAGGTGCAGCCTTCATTAAATCCCTTAAGGCTATCCCACCCTCTTGAGTTTATCTTTCTAAAAATACCACAGCTTTTCTTTTTTCCTGCCTGCCTAAATTCTTGTGCTGGTGTGCCCAAGACACCCCCTGAGCTATGATGGCAGGGTAGCTGCCAGTGGATGTGCTTCCTGGAGGATGTTCCCCCCACAGACAGCGTTGCTATGGGTGTTGCCATGCCAGCTAAAGAAGATGCTGTGATGGACACGGTGCTTTGCTCTGCCTCCAGCTGGGAGAAGCAGCGTGTCTGCAGAGCCACAGCAGAGGCTCTCACAGGCATTAGGCTGTTTGCACGACACAGATTGATGCTCTGTATCCTATTAGGCTTCATAGCAGCACCAGAACTTCTATTAATGCAATATTTTGTTAAATTTCCATAATTTAAAGTGCTGATATTGACTGCTGGAAATCTTTAGGAACGCAGCAACTAAGATTTATCTTGATCCTCCTCAGTACGTGTTGGAATATGAGGTAACAAATTGCCACTTATGTTCCAGGACACCTTTGCACTATGCAGCTGCAAATTGTCATTTCCACTGCATTGAGACTCTGGTGACAACAGGAGCCAATATTAATGAAACAGATGACTGGGGGCGCACCCCTTTGCACTACGCTGCTGCTTCTGACATGGACCGAAAGTAAGAGAGCTCTGAGGAATTCCTGCTTCGAGTGTTTTACTAAATCACTGTCATTTTAGTCTCTTCATGGTGCTGTTTGAGCCAAAAAAATGATCCCACTAGCACAGGAATTTCTCTCGGATGTATGCATAGCTCCACAGTGAGCTGCTCTGAGTGGAAGCCAAAGCCCCAGATGATGAGGCATTTCAGCTCCACGGTTTACCTCTGCAGGAAGGCACAGTTCTGCAGCCACCCTGCCCCACAGAACTGTTTTCACAGTGTTATGTCCTGATGAAGCTCAGAGAATTTTCTGCATTTGCTTTGCAAGTCCATCAGAAGGGATAGAGCAAGAGACAGCAGGAGGAGAGGTTTTCAGGAGGACTGCAGTGACAGACAGACATTTGGGCTTTTTGACAGATTCGTGGGAAGGGTGGGATAGATCTAACCATCAGTCTCCCTCCAGTGTCAGAGCAGATAAAAATGCTCACCCTGTCCAAACAGGTTGCCTTTTTAGAGGGATGTCTGAGGAATAGCCTTTGTTAGAACGCAGTGCTGTCCTTGTGAGAAAAGGGGAAAACATCTGCAAGACTTAAAAATGCTGTGGTTACTCACTGCAATTTTAATTCCCAGATAGTTGAACATTCTGCCAATCTCTTCCTTTTAACACACTGTATAAACAAGACTCAATTATCCTGTTAGTTCTCTCTTAAAACTGTTAGCAACCTGTATTTATTTTAGGTCATCCTGTGTTTTACTGTCTCTAGACCCTAAGGATCTAGTTTTTGCTTTATTGTGTAGTGAGGTCTGCTGAAAGTACAGCTGCATCTCTCCCAGCAGAGCACCACCTCAGTGCCACGGCAGGGGAAGTTTGGTTTAACTTTATGGCAGAGTTCTGAATGCCACATCAGAGCCTTGAGAGCTTCTTTGTTATTTCCTGTGATAATACTGACATAAAACTGTTTTCCCCATCACCCTCAAACCTGAACAGTGCTGGGGAGAAGGAGGCAGAGTCATCAGAGGTCTGTGCTTGGCATGAAAACCAGTGTAAGCTTTTAGGAAGGCTTTCACCACTGCCTGTTTCTAATTCTGTCTCACCAGGGTGAGGTGTTACTTGGGGAGGTTGAGAATGATGATTCAGTGTGTGTTTTTCAGCTTTTGGTTCTTGGTAGGTGAGGTTCCTGCATTTAAACAAGCTCTTGGTTACCTTCAGTATGTTTCTACTTTTATCCCTCATTTTTTTAAAAAAAAGAAAAGCTTATTTTAGTCTCATCCTGAACTTTGGAAGAAGTATATGGCTTTTATTTGTCCTCACAATCCAAACCTAAATTGATTCTGATGTGGTGATGCTGTCTTCTCGTTAAATTTTTCAGTTTGAGATGTTTTGGAAGAAGCCTTATTACACAGATCAAATGCTATTTGCAGACCATGATTTTATAGGTCAGCAAATCTTTTTTTTTTTCCTCCTGAATGTCAAAAAACTTGCAAGGTCGGGCAATCTCATTCCAAAGAATATTCATCATTAACTCTGGATGTGGGTAGTTAACGAGCAGGGAGAAGAACCTGACTGAGAGATCACACAGTGTTGCCAAGATATTTTTTTTGACAGAAAGTGAGGCGTGTTAGCTAATGCAGACTCGAGACAGAGTGATTTAGTATCAGTAATTAAAGTTGTTCTAAATCCTAAATGCTAGAGAAGAGCTAGCAGCTTACTGCAGGAGGAAGCAAGGTGTAGCAATCCTGAGGTACTCTCTGGAAAGGAAGAAAGTGCACAACATTGCTGTGGTTGAAACAGAAGGGTTCTAGAAAGTGTTGGTCTGATAGAAACCAGAATTTAATTTTTTTTTTCTTCTGGCATTGACTTGTGGGACAACAAACTACCACACTATGGTTGTCTCCATAGCTTTGAAAACTTAGTACCTGCAGACCCATGCAGTGCACTCAGTTACGTTGTATAATCCTCATTGTTGGCTGGAGGAAGTCAGCTCCTTGAAGAGGAGATTGGGGGTGGGTGGCAGACTGCATCAAAATCACCGGTGTGGTATTTTGAGAATAAGTTGCATTTTTCTGTCCTCTGTGCTAAGAAGAAAGAATATTTTAGGTAACTCCCATGAAAATGCTGAAGAACTTGAAAGAGCCACTGAGATGAAGGAAAAAGAAGCTGCATTGTAAGTTTGGTGTCACAAAAGCAGTTAGACTTCATTCTGGAGAATGCCACGGCTTTGGCTTGCAGCCTTACACTCTGCTCTTGCTTGTTCTTTGCTCTGCTAAAAACAATGCTTGGCTTCAGTGAGGGCTAACCTAAAGGAAAAAGCTCCATGCTCTTCTCTGTGCACATACTCCCTGATATTTCTGTTTCTGTGCTTGTTGCTGTTTCTTAATATAAGATGTACAGCTTCAGTAATTTCATAATTGTTTAATATCATGTGCTTTAGTATCACACAGTGTCTTTAGTGTCATGCACAGCATAGTCTGTATGTTGCAAAAAGAAGTAGCCAATGGCTTTCTCAATGTATGCACTTGGATTAACATTTTCATCTATCTGCTTAATGATTTTTTTTAAATCCCCTTTATGATATAATGGCCTTATATTCACTCCAGATTACAGGCTAGGCAAGGAAGTACTAATAACAAAATGACAGTATCTTGATGGTATAAGAGGAAGTGGTGATGAGCTAGAAAGAGCAAAAGGGATCTTTTGAAAAACACAATTGGAAAAAAAGGCCAATGCAGAGAATATATTCAAATAACTCAGTTGAATTTTTTTCTCCAGCCTGCCCTAGTGCATGCTTGGAGGCCGATGGTTTGATATAGGAGTTTTTATGTGAGGAGTAGCAGTTCTAGGCTGTTTATGTCATGTGCACAGAATCGTTCAGGTTTTGTAACAGAAAATCAATTTTGTAATCTAGAGTAGCCACAAGAGTTAGGCTAAAGATCTTTTTTGTGAAGTTGATCTTCAAAGAGGAGTGGGGATTTTCTGTTTAAAAACATGGTGAAGTGAGGAGCTATTGGTGCAAAGCGATTTGCTGCTCCAAGTACAGGATTCACTGCCAGTTTCCAGTGCCACCTCCAGCTGCAGCGAGGGATGAGCCTGTTGAGTATTGTGAGCCCACATTTACCCCAGTGAATTGCCCACAGGTGTCTCGAGTTCCTTCTGCAGAACGATGCCAACCCATCCATCCAGGACAAGGAGGGCTACAACACCGTGCATTACGCGGCTGCCTACGGGCACCGGCAGTGCTTGGAGCTGGTGAGTGCTCACTTCTGGACTTCTCTGGCTGCTGATACGGAATGTGCATGTGCCAGGATGGGCAACTCCCCTCATGGCTGCTACTGCAGCTCTTTGGGTAATAAGAAATCTGTGGAAAACTGCAATATGGGACAGCAAACTCAAGTATTTGCATCCAGATGTATCTTAAAATATTTTTATCTTGATAATCAAGTCCTTATTCAACAAGATGGTGCTTAAGGGTTGTCTTTGAGTGGAGTTTTTGTATGCACAAATTAATTTTAAGTGTGATCAAAATATTCTCAGTGTATGCCTAAGTGCCAGGAGTAAGGGACAGTTCCTGGTAAATGACAGTGAATGTGCCTGATCCACCTACCTGGCACTTTATCTGACCTGCATACTGAGGGAGTAAATAACTTTTGCTTCATACTTGCAGTTTGTTTTTTGTTTCTGGCAAAACAATGGCAACATTGATAAAGTTACCATAATCAAGATCAACCTCATATGCAAAGCAGCTGAGAATTTTGGTGGTTTTTTTGTTTGTTTGTTGTTTTGTTTTGTGTTTTGGTTATTCCTTTTTTAATATCCTCAGTCTGAATGATTAGTAATTGCATCTTCTAAGATGCCAATAATTTTTAGCCAAACATTGGATCTGGGAGATGTATAGAATGGATTTGTAGACATATCTGACTTGTTAATGTGTCATAAAGGTGAGAGTTAAATGGTTGATATATGGGGTGATCCAAAATTATATATATTATATGTATTATTACTGTATACATTATATATGCTATATAATAGATAGTGTATATTACATATAAATTGACTTTAATTGCTTCCAAAGAGCTTAGCTCCAATTGGAAAATTGTATAGATATTCATGCTTTAGTGAGCACAGTGTGTTGTTTAGTGTTACATGTTGTTTGTTCTTTCTTTCTGTGTTGAAGAGTCAAGTATAGAGTTACTGAGAAGGAGCTGTGCACAGCACATGCTGCTTTCACAGCACACGTGCCACAACAGGAAAACGCTGCAGCTGGGTCCAGCAGCTTGGAAACCTGGGCACTAACTCTGCCAGGGCAGGCCTGGGGCAGAATTTCAGGTGGGGTGTTAAGCCTTTTTGGCTCCCACCTGCAGGCATGTTTGTTTAGGACACTTAAAATAGCACTGCTCCTTTACTGGGCACGGAGCAAGGGCCCCTCTCTTCTCTTGTACTTGTGTCTGGGCACATCTTCTGCACATCTCAGTTGCAGGCAATGATCTGCTGTCAAATCCTGGCATTGTTAGGCAGGGCAGACAAAAGGAAGAGCTGGGAATGCAGCATGTCAGAGGTGTTGGGTTTGCTTTTAATCTGGAGGGGTGAAATGCCAGCTGTAGGCCAGAGACAGCTGTGCAGCAAGTGTTCTATATTCAGGCAGAAAAACTCCTTATTCTTCCATGTCAGTTTTCCTGTATTTGTGATTAAAGCTGCAGTATGGAAACCTAAGGTCAAGCATCACTTACAGAGTTAGAGTCACACAGCTGTTCTGGGTACAATGGTGAAAAACAACTGCTATGAATTTTAGTCTTCTGCATGCACAGGACCACTGTTGTGTGCCGGGGTGCCAGCCTAAAACTTTTGGGGAACCAGGATTTTTCCATTGGTGTTTGGAGGGTAACAGGCATGTCATTTTCTCTCTGGAATACAAAGGGTACATGTGTCAGAAGGCATTTGTGCTCATCCAACAGCAGGACCAGGATCCATCATCTTTGCACCCACTGCCAGAAGAAGCTGACTCAGTTTTTTTATCATGCATTACCAAGTCCTGAGTTTAACAACTTCACATTTGATAACTTTAACTAGTTGGTAGAGGCACCACCATTACACTGATTTCTTTGCAGTGCTGGGATTCAGGATGGCAGAAGGATTGAAAGCAAAGTCAGGTGGGATTATGTAAATAAACCATTATTTTTCAGTGCCATATTAGCTGTTATTTTACTATTTTATTCCCTGGGTAAATATTTTTGTTTATTATTGAGAGCTGATAAATGAAAATATCTAGGAATTATCTTGCCTAGAACAAGACAGTTATTTATGGGCCTAAAACCTGTTAGAGGAAAGAGTTCATATGAAATGTGAAGCTTTAATTGTGGTCAAAACTAAGTTAAGGGGGCTGCAACAATAATCTTGTTTTTCTATGACTAATAATTACTAGTATTTCTCTACATACACAATACCAAACTTCAGCAAAATGTTAGGGAATTATTTTGATGTTCCAGAATATGTCAAGTTTATAAAAGATCTTGTAAGATTATTTTTTTATTTGCCTTCCCCTCTCCCTCCCAGTTTTCTTAGTAGGTATTTAAAAGAACTTATTTCTAAATAAATGTTCACTTTTAAAAGTAAGTCCAAAGAAAAAGATGTAGTGTCCAGTGGAGTTTCCTTCACTGGGCAGTTTGGTCTGTGCTTTAAGCACTGCAGTTTCTCAGCATTATAAAATAGTTACACATTTGAATGCAGTTTAGGGAAGGGCTGGTTTATTATATGGAAACATATTTTCATTCTTTGACTTTTGTGTTTACTGTGAGTCCAACACCTTGGCTGGAGCTCAGCTACATTTCTTTGTGGGGAGGTGTTAGGAGAAATAAGGATTAAGAGTGAAAAGGTCATATCTTTGACCCAAACCAAATTCATGTTTTGTGTGTTCAGCCACAGAGCTCAACAAGAGAAGCTTCTTCTTGCAGGACCTTTAGGTTGTCTGGAATATTAGTGGGGTGGTTGCCCTGCAGTGAATGATGTGATGTTGCTAAAAAGAGAAGAGTGGAAGCTGTTTCTCCATCTGTAGGGAGCCATTCATAAAGGCTGAATGGTGGACATGGGTGCTTGCAAGCCACTGAAACTCCCACCTGCCTTCCTGCTTCTAGAAATAACCTCAGGTTTGTTTATTGTTTAGGCTGGGGCTGACTTTCTCTTGGTAGTCAGTGACACTGGTCATCGCTGCTGCCTGGTGTTTTGGAGCTGATCACATCACCAAACTCCTTTGAAGAAAAGAAAAATGTGCATTTTTTTACATTGAAATGATCTCTTATCACAGGAGCTTTGTTGGTGTGAAAAGAGTGGAATTTAAATTGTAATTTCACATTAGAATTCTACCCAGAGAGACAGTCAAGCACTTTGTGCTGATAAAAACAGGTTTCTGTGCAGTGCTAGGCCAAACAGAATTAAATGCCTGTCTCCTCCAGTGAAATCTCTTCTCTGACTGTAAGAAACGATGGATGCTTTTTCTTTTCATCTGCTCTTCTCCTTTTTCCATCAGCAAATGTAATTTCCTCTTTGACTAACAGAAATTGAGTCAGCACAGGGGCTAAATCATTTAAGGATGGGAGGAGAGCATGGTTTAACCAAAAGCCATGCCCAGAAGAAAAGGCAAATCCCTCTGTGTGTGTTGGGGAGCAGGGGCTGAGGGAGGTGTCTGGCCAGCACAAAGCCACACTGGGAGTGGACCAGGCTGGGGAACACCTTTATCAGAGCAGCTCTGCACTGCGAGGCAGATCAGCCATGCCTTCAAACACTCGGTTCCTGAGCCTGTGGAGAAATTGAAATCACTGACTCCATAAATCTCCGATGTGGCTGCTGTTAATTACCTCTCTCCTATCAACACAAATGTGTTCATTCACCCCTCTGAGAGCAGGACACTGGTAATTACTGACGAGTGAATCACAGCAGGGGCTGGGATTGGTGTTAAAAAGCTTTTTTCCACACGGGGATCTGGCTCCTATGCTCATCCAGTGGCAGCCCCTGGACCCCCTTCTAATTCAGATCTCTTTATGTGGGGGAAACAACCTGGGTTTTCTCCTTCATAGTTGCCTGTCTCCACAACCAACACCCCTTTCTTAAAGGGAGCATGTTGTCTGAAGCCAGGGGCAGCAGTGTTTTGTGTGATGAATTACTTTGTACCTGTGTCTAACAGGGCTTTTCCCATGTGGAGCAGAAAAGCACAAAGTCATTAACTTAAGTGGTTCTAAAAAGGAGAAGAACTAAGGAACTTAATGCTCAAGAATAACTTTAATACAGCTAATTTGACTGTCAGTTGTAGAATCCCCCAAATCTTGGTAGACTGATTTAATTGGTTGAGTTCTGATGTCAGCATGCAATATGTACCCACTGTTTGAATAACCAATAGGAGCCCATATATGCTAGATACACTGAAATGAGTTAGTTTATAGAAGTGCAATTTGTATTAGATTTTATGTTTTGGAAACCAGGTAATTTGGATTCTAAAAGTGCTTTCTAAAAAGCTAATGCTGCTTAGGATATCAGCGAGGGCAGGAATTTACTGTTTGCCCTGGCACCCTGCTGGCACTTTGCCTTGTAGGATAGAGTATTGCTTAGCATCTCTGGGGTTTATTTTCTGTCTCTCTGACACATTTTTTGTTGTGTATTTTTATTTTCCCGGGGTGGAGAAGCAAGACACTTTAATCTGCTTTCTTCTGGCAGAGAACAACAAGGCCACTGCAGAACTTCAGGAGACATTTTTCCTTCAGTTAGGAAAGAGATCATGGACTTCTGTTGTTGCCTTAAATACCTTTCTGTGTATCTGTGTGTGTGGTGTTTAAATGTTATGTGTGAAGAATATCTGACTCCCTCAAATCTACTGAATGCAAAGAAGAGTTCATCTGATCTAATGCATCTATTGCATTGCATCAGAATTTTAGGCTCTCAGAAAGAGCTGTGGTCTCTGGGATTTTAGGGCTGCAGTCAGGTTTATTTATCCAAGGCAAGATGTTTGCCTGCATGAGCAGACTTTCAAACAGAAACTGCTACTGGTGTATTGGTATTTGTAGGTTTACAAAGCAATCTCACTTCATTAAGCAAAGCCTCCCACTGTGTGTGTGTGTTATGTATCTGTTGATCTGTGTTTTTCAATTGAGGAGATTGATCTTAAATGCTGTCATTATTCTCTTCTCTTCCTTCCTCCCTTAATGTAACTGATATCTGTCCACAGTGGCTGTGGTGTCATTGCTTCAGGAGTGTTTCTGCTGGGTGTGGACAGTGTAGGGATGGGGCACACAAGGTCAGGTCCATGATTCTGCTTTTGCACTGCTTGAAATGCAGTTATTGTACAAGAAAAATAAACCAAGAAGTATTTTCAGATTGCCATTACACTTGAGTGTTTCTATCTTTAATTATTCTAATTCTAATTGACATTTTTAATTAGATTGGAAGCAAAACTCCATTGGATATAGTGAGTAAATGAAAAGCAATTGCATGCTGTGTATTTTTATTTAAACTTCTTAGTACTTTGCAAATCCTTGTATTCACTCTGGTGAAGCCTGAGGAAGAAGAATCACAAGTCTTAACCAGCATGCCACGTACTTGAAGCAATTGCATGTGTGCTGCTTCTGCTTCCATTGGAATTCCTTCTTCCTGCTGCTTGCAGGCTCCAGCTTTGCCCAAGGCTGTTGCTGCTCCTCAGTCAGTCTTAGGAGCTGTGAGTCCAGTGCACGTACCTGCCTGCCATGACACTTCCCTGGATGTTAAAGTGACCTTGCATTTGGTAATGTGAAATGGAACCACACTTGGCTGTTTTCTGGAAGTTTGTGGCCAATTTTAAAGTGTTTCAGAGAAGAAATGTAAATTACGTGGCTTCAAGCGAGCTTGAATTTAAAAAGTACTTGTGTGTGTTTCAGAGTAGAGGCTCAAATGAGAGGAGAGTAGCAAAAATAACACTGAAATGCACATTTTAAAAATTGACTGTCACTGTGTTTCACCAGTCCTCAAGTTTTCTATCTAAAGAGGAAACTTCCAATAATTTCTCTAAATATAAGCCTTCCTTTTGCACACCTATATGATTTGCAAAAGTTTCTTTGGCTCAGAGAGTCCTTAAAGCAAAGTGTGGGGTTTTACAGAACCTCTGAGGTAGAATTTCTGGCCAGAATGAAACGTGATGTATGTGATTTGAGTGTGAAAGTCCCAGGTTCAATTCTCTGCTCTGACTGACACAGGAATTGGACTTCTACATCCCAAGGAATAACCAACACATTACGCAGGCTGGTACTGGGGGTGATATCTCACTCTCATTTGGAGCTGTTGTGCATTGTTTAAACACTCACTGGGTGACAATCACCTGTCCCTGTGTCCCACTGAGTATGGCACTCCCATGGCTTAACATGAAATGATTTTGTGTGGAGTGGAAGAGCTCCAGCAGCAGATCAGTGCCCCAGCTGAGAACAGCCCAGGGCCTGGAGGCCTGCTTGAATTTCAGATTTAGATGTGTTTAAAGACCTGAACAGTGTCCTCTTACATGCCAGGTAAGTGTCCTGTGTGCACGGTAGTGACTGTTCTGCTGGGTATTGGATGCTTAAACTTGGTACTGGAGGAGTTGCACAGAGCTACCAACATATCTCTTCAGGCTCAGCCTAAGCTCTTGTGAAAATACTTCTTGCTTAAGTTAGTTTAACTTCACCTATATCTGTGCATGTGAGTGAAATTGATGTCTGTACTGATGAATTGGATTTTTAAAGCCTGATCTTAGGAAAGCATCAGCACTAGGTTAAGAGGCATATTGGTTTTAACCTGATCAAGTGAAAATAATCTGATCATGTGTATTTATGAATATGGAGAGAGATTACAGGATTGCTTGTTGCCCTGAGGATGTATTTGTGCCACTTTGCTTTTGAGTTTTTCATCAATTAGGACTAATTCTGAGATTTTAAAATATACTTCTCTGATTGAGATAAAGTAGTACAGAGGTTCATTTTACTGCTCTTTTCTGTATCATCAGAAACAACTGATGAGCATTTTCAATCTTGTCCTGGCTACTTGCTGGAAAAGCCTTTATTTAAAAGAAGCTGCTGGTGGCATGTTTTCCCAGAGCAGAGACAATTATCTGTTGCAATTCATCAGGAAATATGAGACGCAAAGTGACACCTAGCTCCTATATTTGTATTCAGTTCTGAAAGTGACATTAAAAATCGTGACCAATTGCCACTTCTGAATGACCTTGTGAGTGATCAGTGGCTTTGCTGCAGAATTGTTGCAGAAGAGCAGTGTCCCAACTATTTGTTTTCTCTTTATTGCCTTTTGATCAGCTTTTCACATGTGTGGATATTTCTGAGCACTGTTAGATTAATAACTTTTCAGAGTAAAGGCCATTTTTAGGACATACACAGCCAATCTAATGCTTTGCTTTTTCACAATTAGCAAGAATGGCACCAAACTGCAGGGGCTCACCAGCTCTACTGCCAGTGTGTGTGCTGGAATGTCAAAGCTGCCTTAATAAAACAGTAAAACTCTCCAAGAAAAGTCCCTTTAACTTCAGTGCCAGTTAGCACAAACCTGGGACATAACTGAAATGGCTGTGCCTGGAGGTGCCTGTGCATGATGGCTTGGACAGCATCACACATTCTGTTCTCTTTGAGGGTTTGAGATACTGCCCATTGTTTCACTGTCTGTGGCTTGGAGTTTCTTTTGACTCTTGCTTTGAAAAGTGCAGCTTAAACCTTTTATGCATGATGAAAGTATTATCTCTTTTTCTGCTTTATGGTAATTTTAAATTACTGACATGCTCCATGAAGCTGCCTTTTTTTTTTTTTTTTTTTAATACCAGAGCTGAATTTTAGCATATATTATGAGGACAATCATAGGAAGTATCCTGACACATTAACTGGCATATCTGAATGCCCCAAAAATGAAGGGGAGAACCCATACTGTATCCTGCTATAGAGTCATTTATTATAACCACAGAATAAAATCCAGCAGTAAATCCTCTTATGCCTGTAAATACCCTTACTGCACAAATAAAATGGTGTGAACTGTAAAAGTTATTCATCTTCATGCTGAACTGGGGAAGAGAGTTTATAATAGCAACCTTGTAGTGCTGTTAGTTTGTAAGACTAGAACTGAATAATTGGTGTTTTATCTTAGTCTGCACCTCCCAAAGCATTCATGTTCCTGTTTCTGAGGCTGAAGAAGACTTCACAAATTACTGACAGTATTAAAAGATACTGTCACAGGAAGTGAAAGGGTTGTGCTGGGAATTCCCAAGAGGCAGAAAGAGAAGAAGGGTACCCTTGCCTCTGGAAAGGTTCTGACCTGCCCACAGGGAAGAGTGCCCCTCTCATGCAGGGTCTTTGCACAGTCCTGACATCCACCTGAAATCTGTGGCAGTCAGTACACAAAAATGCAATGTGCTACAAGGCAAACTTTTAAAGTCTCAAAAAATAAGGAATGCAATATGCTGGGACACTGTCCAGTCGGCCACCAGGAACAATAAACTGTTGGAAATTCATGCTTATTTGTCTGTCTTTGGTGAAATGCAGCTCCACAGGCAGGCATGGTTTGCAGCACAGCAGACACGCTGGGATTGCTCTGTGAGCTCTGTGGGATTTAAGCTTCCATGGCTGCCAGGACAAATGATTCTGAATGATAAATGTACCTTTTTAAAATCAGATGCAACTATGGACAGCTTCTTCCAAGTATAATGGAACTAGAGTCCCCCAAGGACACACTGTTCCATGTGTTATTATAGCAAATATATGTAATTTGGTATAAAAGCATCCATAGAACCATAGAAACACTGGTAAAACTGGAGGATTTCTTGGTGACTTGGACTTGGTATTTTTTATCTCTTTGTACAGTATGTTTATCATTCAGGTGACTTTACTGGTAAAAAACAATGCTTGACAAGGAATGCCAAAAAAAATATTAGTGCTGTGTCTTTTATCTTCCTCTTCTTGTTCTCCTTTATAAATTCTCCTCTTGCAGCGTGTGGCTCTATTTTATGAGAGTTTCCAGGTTTGCCATCAAATTCATGTTTGCACTTGACTTTATGATGGAGATATTCAGCCTTATGACTAATAAGCTCATTAAGCCTGGTCTGCACAGCCTAAGCTGCTTTGACTAAGCCATGGAGATGCCTTTTGTGAGGGGCTCTCCAATCCCACAATTTGTGCCTTTAGAGCCTTAATTTTGTCAATTTTCTGTGTGGTTATTTTTCATCTATTTGAAAGGCAATTATCTGCCTTGTTCCGGGAGACTTTTGGAGCCTTCTGACAGGTGAAAGGAAATATTTACTTGTTATTTTGATCCTGGAATTTCAACATGTGATGATAAATGTAATTAAAAATTATTAAATTAGTCTGCTGTGCTGGCCTCATGGACACAGACTAAAGGCCAGTATCAGGTAGGCAGGGGAACAGGCTTAGTGCCTGGGTTTGTTTGGTGGGAATTTTTAGCTTGTTTACTCACTAGAGAAAATCAGATGCATTTGTGTCTTCATAGCTGGCTACTGCTTCATCCTGTTCACAGCTCTCTTATATAAGAGAAGAACAGTGTTTTAACTGGAGGTGGTTCCACATGGCAACACCAAATGCATTTCTTCTGCCCCAAACCTACCAAGAAACTGGTGGGAGGCTTGATTTTTTTTTCTTCCTCTTAGCTGCAGGGAAGTGTTAAAATTTGCATTACCTGCTAATACACACACCTACTTCTTGCTTATGATTGGTATTTTTATCAACACATACTCTTGACATATTGCTAGGCACAAAATATACAAGTAAATTAAGTTACTGCTTAATTTTGTAGCTTTTCCCTAGGATTCAGATCATTTGCCTTGTTGACTAAGAGATTTGTAATACCTTATGCATTATTAAGGCTAATTTTAATTTCAGTTTGATTTTGGATAAATTTATCATTGATACAGGTCTGTTGCAGACTAAGTTGTTACACCAAAAGTTCAGGCCTGCATCAGTGTTTAGGAATATCCCATCATCTTGCAGCACAGGCAAACCCCCTGTAGCCTTTCATGGTCTCTCTGGAGAATTTTCCATGTTGTCATAGCCTAAAATGGTCCAGATGGTCACAAAAACTTACATACTTTCTTATTTTTCAGTCTTTTGATTAATTCCTTAGTGTCTTAAAAAACCCCCAGAAACCAAACCAACCAACCAAACGAAAAACCTTGAAAAAGACTGAAAAATGTACTTGTAGCTTTAGAAACATTACAAGTTACTTTTAGTTCACTGTCATGCTTTTCTTTCTTTTATACAGTCTCCCATTGGTGATTTTCTGTAAAATGCTGATTTCCAGTCCCAAAGGCTTTTGGTGACTATTTCTGAGTAATTATTAAGCAAAAGGCCGTGCACATGAGCAGTGCCACTCAACAAATATTGAATTGTCAGTAGCATTCTCAACACTGTGTATGATTTTCTTTGCAGCCTCAGCTGGATAATTTGTCAGGGTTCATGTTCTGTTGTGGAGTGGTGCTTTTCCATAGCTCCTCCTTCTAGATGGGTGGAAATGTCCTTGGTTTTAAGCTGTAAAATGAAGAGGATTATACAATTTTGTTACTACATATTACTGGATGCTTGTAAGAGTTCAGGGACATGTTGCATTTTGGAAGACTGTCATTGCAGGAGCAGATTGTTCTTTCAGTCAATTTTATAATTTATCAGTGATTCACAGCTCAGTTATAATTATTCCCAGTGGTAATTATGTGTCAGAATTACCCAAAACACTGTATCAGACATGGCTTGCACATGCTGTATAATCATGAAACTGAGCTTTCTCCAATGCAAATTTACTGAGGGCTCTATTCCACAAATCCATTGTTTTAAGGGCTCCTTTCTCACCCAAGCAGGCCCCAGGATTTCATGGAAACTAATTAATCAGGGTAAGGATGTTCATGACAAGCTTTTAAACTCGTTTTTGTAGCTTTATCCTGTGCAGAAAAGCTTGAAAATACTTTGCAATCCTTCAGTAATTACTGTGGCCAAAATATATCTTTGCTGATTTATAGATTTATAGTCCATGAAAATTTATCCTGTCTCATGTAAAAATGTTTTAAGACTTTATTTTTTTCTTCCCAGCTTCTGGAAAAAACGAACAATATGTTTGAGGATTCTGATTCTGCAGCTACAAAAAGTCCTTTGCATTTAGCTGTAAGTACCAGATGTGTAAAGCATTTGATCAGTATCTCCTAGAATAGTTCTTTAATCTCTGTCTTTGAAGCAAGTTTAACTGTGGGCTTGTTTTGAAAAAGGTGGGAAGGGATGTAACAAAGCCAGGTTCTGGGCTGGAATAGTTAATTAAGATTTAGGCAGTTGAAGCTCTGGGCTCTTCCTGACACAAACACTTGGGTAAGAAGATGACACAGACACTGAAGTGAAATTAAATGGAAATTAAATTGTATTTTGAACTAGGTTATAAATATGTGTCCAAAGCTGAGCCTAGGCTTTGCTCATGGAATGAGATTCTCTGATGTTCTGGTGGAGAGATGCAGTGCAATAAAAGTGTTTGGTACAGTTTTTGATTTCTTTGGTACAGTGTCATTTAGAAAAATCCTTTCAGGTTGAAGAGGGAGTCATAAGGAATCAATAAAACTGATTTCTGTTGTGTTTAGGAGACATTGAAAGGGATGGATTTTATTCACAATTTATGGGAAAGGTCTTTGAAAGACAGGAGTTGTGTTCTTTACATGACTCATTTCATAATTCTAGGCCTATAATGGTCATCATCAAGCTCTGGAGGTGCTTCTCCAATCTCTGGTGGATCTGGATATTAAGGATGACAAGGGACGCACTGCTCTGGACTTGGCTGCATTCAGAGGACATGCAGAGTGTGTGGAAGCTCTCATCAGCCAGGGTGCTTCTGTCACTGTAAAGGACAATGTCACCAAAAGGACCCCCCTCCATGCCTCAGGTGGGTGTGATCTTATGCTACCCTGGGGGTATAAACCCTCCCACACTGCAGCAGGTACATTTACTTACCTGCTGTTGCTATGCTCATTTCTTCTAAAGGGAGGAACCTTCTCACGTGTCCTGAGGAGTGATAGTCTTTGCTGATGTTGTACCTTTAAACCAGGTTTCTACTGTTTCATTCATCTTTTTTTCCTCTACCCCTGTGGTTCAGTTCTCCCTCATACAGAATCCCATATTTTTGCATACCACTGCTGCTCTGCCCTTACCTGCTTGCCTCTCTCTGTCACCCCCTACTCTTCAGGAGGTGTGATGTTTCCCTCATGACCCCTTCTCTTGCTGCTTCTTCAGCCAAATACTCCGGGGAGGAGGGGACACTCGCCTCGCTGCTTCTCCTGTGGAAGAAAGGTTGACAAATAGATGTGGGCTCTGACTGGCAATGAAAATGTTCTGGTGTTTAAAACTTGCAACCATTTGCATTGTCAACACCACAGAAATTCACCCCCCTCTTTCAGGCTCCTCCTGAGCCAGCCTGTGAACTTGCACTTGCTGGCAGCCTGCTCCTTTCCTCATGTGTGGGGCGTTAATTACGTAACATGCAAAATGAGCAGGGAAATGTAGACTTTGTCGTTTATTGGAAGGTTATTATTTGACAGGTACCTGTCAGGTACATGTGCAGAAGTGCCAAAGGGAACGTGTCTCCTCTGCTGTTCCAGGAGGGGCTCCCTGCAGGGCAGCAGTGGCCTCTAGTGGGAAGGAAAATTAATACCACGTGGATAATTAATTCAGGACCAGACTTAGTCTTTCTGCTTTTCTTTTAATCTTGCTGAAATGCTTATATATGCTGTAGTATCAGTTTATTCTCTGTGTGTGATCATGTAAATGCAACCTCTAAACATGAGGTCAAATAGACTTAGCAATTTTGTCTGCAGTACTGAAGGAAATGCTCGCAGTAGACCCACACTGCATACTAAAAATGCTTCCTGTCTGCTTAAACTTTGCATCAGAACTCAGCACGTTTCTCCCCATGATAAATACTGATGGTTCAATTAATTGAAATCAATATTAGTGCTACAACAAAACTGAGCTGTGTTGGTCGAGAGTTTTCCCTGTAGTTACTTCAAACGTATCTTGGGATCTGATGTGACCAAGGTGTGACTCTGTCTGGTATGTCATCACTATAGCAAAGATTTGCATTTATTTAAAAATGTGGTTATAGTGACATAAGTTTTAATTGTCACAACTGAACTGTAAAGGTTCTTCAGTACTGAGAAAAGTGAATGGTAACAAAGCCATATTTTTATTAACAGCTCTGACTTAAAACACTAATCTGTTGAATAAATTTGTTGAGTAAATTGAGTAAATTTGTTGAATAGAAGATGTTATTTTAATACACATCTTTCTTACCTTCATATAAATTCAGATTGTGTTCCCCCTTCCCCCTTTTAATTTGTTTTTTAATCAATCACCTCCATCACTGTAGTATTGTGTGCCTTCCATGTGAAACCAGCAGGAAGATTCATTGCAGACTTTTCTGGTCCATTATGCTTTTTCCTTCTCAGACTAAAAATCATTCCCAGGAATGCAAATAAATTGTTGTTTAAATTTGCAGTGAAGCAAAATAAGTCAGATATGTATTAAAAAGAAACAAACAAAAAACCACATATACAAAAAGCCCAACCAAGAAAAAAGGCAAAAAATCCTACCCAGGAATGAGACCCAAAAGGGAACATGTACCTTGAGCAGAATGGAAAGTAATGCACGGATGGGTCGAGTATTTGAACTCCTTAGTAAAGGAAATTCACTGGCATGAATTTGAAAGCTTTCAAATGTGAGTTAAGTGCACTTTGGGTAAATGTTCATTAAGACAACATTTGGAACCCTCCACTCAAAAGCCCTGCAGAGTTCCGTGGAAATGATCTCTGGAGTGAAGCTCCCACCACCACCTGCTCCAGACATCCCCTTGCAGGGTTTCCATGCTGCCATTCCCCAGGGAAGTGTTTGGTGGGGAGGGTTTGACCAGGGCTGGTGCCGCCTCCGGGAGCTCACTGCGGCTGCCGCACGCTCAGAGCCTGTGTGCTGCTAGGGTGGGGCTCAGGTGCTGCCTGCTGGGAACCCCAACACAATTCTTGCTGAACTATTCCCTGGAGAGCCAGCGTGCACTTGCAGGTGCAGCACCGTGCGCTGGGAAGAGACAAGAAAGCAATGTGTGCCCATCCCCTTCAACTTGTTTGCCCTCATTCCTTCTCATTACACGGGCACAGCTGCTGAACACTGAGCTCAGGAGGCCTCAGGTGGTGGAGTGGATGACAGAATTCTGCACGTTTCTGTCAGTAAAGGGATTTGTGACTTGAGAACTCACCTAATGCAGTGTTTCTTTTTTCTGTCTGTCCCCATGAAGTAATAGACTTACTCTGGCCTCATAACACAGAGAATTTCCTTTGCCCAAATGATATGTTCCCTGTGTAATTTCATTGCCACCAGCCTCTCCTCTGGCTAGCCTGGGGAATCCATTGGAAGCGTTCCCCTGGTGTTAGCATTGTGGTCTGTTGGCAAAACTAACGTTCCTGCAGGGTCTGTAATGCTTAGCCATCACTGGGTCAGCTCCTAGGAGTTTCTGGGAGAATCTGTTCTAAAACTCATTTACCAAAATCATTTTCACACATCTTTATCAACAAGTTATGATTTCTCCTCCTGCTGGTAGAAAGAACAGACCTTTATTTCCCCCCCTCAAGCCAGACAATCACCAGCCCTGCAGAACTGTTTACATGTTATGTATATGTCATTACTTAGTGGTAAATAACTAAAAATGCATTTTATTTTTCTGGGTAAACCAACTAAGATTATTTTTGGATGAGTAATTTAAATGTGATGATGTGCACCGGTTTCTCTGCCAGCATGATGTGACATAGGTGGTGTCCAAGGGTTTTGCCTCAGCCCACTGGGTGTAGGCAGTGTGAATGCATGACTTGCTGTAATAGGAACACAACGTGTATCTACTGAGCACAGGAATTGTTTTTCAGAGAAGAAAATATCTGTCTCTTCACCATGAAAGTCTGAAGCCTTAAAGCCAGCTGACACACAGATGGGGTTCACAGATGGGGTCAGGCCCTACATAATGTAGTGACTCAAAGCTGTTTCCTAGCAGCAATGGGTTACATAAAAAACCCAAAACAACAAAACCCAAAAAAACCCCAAAATATCCCCCCCACAGCAAAAACCCCAAACACCACTAAACCCAAATGTTTTGATAAGTCTTATTTTTGATAAAATGGATAAACTCAGAGGGAACTTTAGTCCCTGGTGTTATGTGCTTTTATGAATATGACATTTGTATCATTGGCCATTCTTTGCAGACTTTTTTTTCATAGCAGCACTGAAGTACTCAGTTGTACAGTGCACATAAAATTAAGGAGCCTTGACAATGTACTTCCTACTGTGTTCCAGCCCTGAGCACAGAAAGCCTTGCCTGCCTGCTCAGTCTGGGGGATTTTGAAATGCTGTCTGCTTTAGTAGAAATCTTCTCAGTAGTGAATATCACAATTTCTGTTTTACTCATTTGGGATTTTTGTATCTAAGAGAACCAATCCTCATCTTCGTGAGGTCGAGGAAAAACAGCTCACCATTTCACAGTTAAATGAAAATTAAGGGAATTTTGATCTCTTATATGGTGGAGTATTTTGCTTGTTTATAAGGACATTTCTTATCCCTAAGCATTCCAGTGGGAAAGTGTCTGAAATTAAACATAGTTTTTTCCCTTTACAGTCATTAATGGCCATACCCCTTGTTTACGGTTGTTGCTGGAAGTTGCAGACAACCCTGATGTGACAGACGCCAAAGGACAGTAAGTTTTCTTTGTGGGCTTTTTTTTTCAGCTCTGTAATTCAAATAGCATCTCATATTTCTCAGAAAAAAGTACTTATTTGAAATACTGTATTTTCTGCACTTCTCCTCGTAGGATTTGGCAGAGATTACAAAGTACACATTCAGTTGATGTAAGCCATGTGGAAAGGACTAATCATTAATCTTAGCCTCTGCTTCATACTTTAAACAGTCTTTTATAGATGTTGAGGGCCAGATTCAATAAAAAATGAACAGGCTCCTGAGATGTTTCTATAAAGTCTTCTTTCTAAAGCATTGCTATTCTAGGGTTTGTTTGGTACATTAGACTGGTGCAATAGGACACAGTGTTTATTTGAGGTGGCACATGCATCTGAGATGTTCCTACAAAAAATTTACTGCTTCTTAAATGGCAGTTATAGAGGGAGAATAAGATATATTTTTAAAGTGAAAATGTGAATAGTTTAAGAAACTTATTTGAAGTGTCTGGAACATATAATGTTGCACACATAATGTCTGCACATTTAATTTTAAATGGTATTAGTCTGCCTAAAAACAGATGGAGAATAGATCTCTTTCAGAAACAAATGAAAGATATGTTAGTCTAAATTTTGGCTTGAATATTTTCCTCATGTCCCTTTATCCCCTTTTAGCAAATGTGCAGCATTTGCAAAAGAAATACTTTGGGTCATTGTCATCTTGGTAACTAGCAAGGACGTGCATTCACAAGACTTGGTATTGTGAAACTCTTGTGTCCTGGAGGTGACAGCAACTGTAGGTTATTAAGGGAACAGATTGTCTTGAATGGTGTTGCTCTGTAAACTGCTTACAAGTGGGTTTGTTACTCTTTCAGTCGTGGCAGCTGATTGTTAAACATCTCAATAATTTCATACTAAAGGTCTTCACTTGGGTGTCATATATGAGTATGGGAAAGGAACCGGGTTCGTGGGTAGGAGTGGAAGAAATGCAGAGCTTCCTGCTTTCTCTGTGGAAGTTAGCAGGGACAAATAATATGCCATTTTATAGCTATGACTGCTCTGGTTTTCTTTTTTTTCCCTAGAACTCCGTTAATGCTTGCAGTGGCATATGGGCACATTGATGCTGTTTCTTTATTACTTGAAAAAGAAGCATCTGTAGATGCAGCTGATCTCCTGGGATGCACAGCTTTACATCGAGGGGTGACTTAATTTTTATAATCCTTTATTATTTGTTTTGCTGTGACTACAACTCACTTATAAGTGCAGGGATATTTAAATCTAGAGAGCACTGTAAATGATTGGAAACATGACCAAGCATAATGAATGATATACAAAGCAAGACAGATCTGCTCTTAGTAATGCTTTGCTTTTATTTCACATTTGCATTAATTAATTAGGCAAAACAATGATTAGACCACTTTTTTTTCCTCTAGTTTTCTCTACTTTATAATAGTAGTCATTATTCTTGTACCTGACCAGCTTAAGAATTCTGAAAATAATTTCTTTGAAAGAACTGGCCAGTAGTTAACTTTCATTTTGCAACGGTGCAAGTTTTTTCTAGAGGCACTGAAACTTGAGGCAGATATAATCTTTTCTAGTCCAGCTTTACTAAGCTGACTTTCCTAGCTAAGTCTAGCTTCTTACCCAATGTGGAGCTGATGCAAGGGATGATATTTATACAGAACTTTATAACTGCAGTGAGTAGTTGAGCAGGTGAGCAAAGGGCTCTCATCTCTGCCTGCTGAATCCCGTCCACACCATTTCATGTTCACAGGTGTCAATCACATTCCATATTTCCAGGACAATAATCTGTGTTACATCAACCTCTTCACTGATTTCTTTGTTACCAGATCATGACTGGGCACGAAGAGTGCGTCCAGATGCTGTTAGAGAAAGAAGTCTCTATTTTGTGTAAGGATGCCAGGGGCAGGACACCTCTGCACTTCGCAGCAGCTCGGGGTCACGCCACGTGGCTGGGCGAGTTACTGCAGGTGGCACTCGCCGAGGAGGACTGCAGCCTGAAGGACAACCAGGGCTACACGCCCCTGCACTGGGCTTCCTACAATGGTGAGGATCAGCTCGGGGAAATGTGGTGGAGGAGCTTGAAATGAAGAGGCAAATGGTCCCTGTTTGCTGTCTGTATTGGCACTTGCTGTGGGCACCCTTCAGTTCAGAGCACAGGGAAATTCCGGCAGTACCTCCCAGGGACTTTGTGGCTCATTTGCTCCAAGTCACAAGAAGCCAGGATGAAATTCTGGTTTTATTCATGTCCATGCTGAAAGTGATTTCTGTTTGACCAGGAGTGCTCCTTTGAGCTCCTGGTGCAAGAAACTACGGGAATAGATGGATATTCTGAACTGAACTGATTATTCCAAACTGGATAACCTGAACTCATGGCTTAATATAAGCATAAAGCTTCTCAGTATTGACATTTAAGCTTTGGATGTAATGCAACATACATGACATCACATTAAAAAAACTTTCCTTTTTTCTCAATAAATCCTAATATTTGCCCAGATCTCTCTTACTGCTGCCATAAAATTAAAAAATCCTCTGATTTATCACATAAGAGCTTATAAACACATCATGTTCAACTTTGAACTTAAAAGTGTGAGATTCCAGCCTGTGTAAGCCTAATATGAGTTAAGTGAACTACCTGCTTTGTGCAACACTGTGAAATATCTGCTCTCTCACAGGTCATGAGAACTGCATAGAGGTACTATTGGAACAAAAACTTTTCCACAAGTTCTATGGAAATAGCTTCTCTCCATTGCACTGTGCTGTGTAAGTAGAAATCTCCTGTAACAACTGATTAGGATACGTCTGCAGAAAGTAGCAGTATGAGAATAAAGCAAGCTTTTTTGGAAATTATTTGTATGAGCAATTATTTTAAAGCTGATCACTTGAAATAAAATTCTTTGTAGCTAAAACACATTATTTTAAATCAGAATTTCTAGTAATAGCTTTGAAAAAAATTTCAGTATTCTTATAATTTAAACGAGTATGCAATTTTCAAGACTGTTAAAATGTGTGCAACTTAAACGTGTGCAACTTTAAAATGAAAATACCTTTTAATCCAATGTGGAAGTGTGTTAGCTATATTGTGTGTCTATTACTGTTACTAAATACTGTTAAATTTCATAAAGAAATGAGACAAATTAGCAAAACCCAGAAGTATTAATTGAACACATCTATCAAATCAAATAAAAATCAAATTAAATACTAAATGTGCGAGTTGGAAGAGATGTGAATTTCAGTACCTGAAACAGTAGAATAAATCTCTCTTCATGTAAGTGTCTATGACTGAGTTTTTTCCAGGCCCAGGGGTGTTTGACATACCCACTAAGGATTTTAAGATATTAAGGTTTTAATCCTAGCTTTGTTCTGGACTTGGAAATTACCTTGGTGCATAGTGAATTAAGCTTTGCTTTAGAGACTGAAATCCATCATAGCAGATGCAGTTTGGTTAAATGGAGAGATGATGAATAAGCAGAGGTGTGACTAAAAGCATTAAGACAAAGGCATATTAGGGTAACTTAGAAATAACCACTAAGAAACATTTATGGGAGGTCAAGTAAACCTTTCCAATATTGGAAAGTGGAAAAATACATAGACATGGCCTTTTAAAAATGTATTTTCTTTGGCAGAATCAATGATCATGAAAACTGTGCATCACTACTCATCGGAGCCATCGACGCCAGCATTGTCAATTGTGAGGATGACAAAGGAAGGTAATAGTTCCTGTAACAAATTGCATCTCATGACTCCATTTAGTATTTTTCGTAGTTATTCCTGAACCTCTGGCACTAATCCTTATCTGTTATGGCTGACCTAAGACTTGCTGGCTCTTTCAGACAGCAGTTTACACTCCAGCACAGCTAAATGGTGTCTCACTTGAAGCAAGAATATGAAGTATTCACTGTTGGAGTACATATGAAAAAAATATAAAAGTGATAGTATTTGGTTTGTTTAGAACAGCTATGGCTATAGGCTGCTTCCCTGGACCTGTTTTCTTTGTTAAATGTTTAAACCCATTTATCTTTGCTAAATGGAGTGATACTACGTACATACAGAAAAGTATTTCATTAATAGTTTCCACTTTATGCTGGCATTCTCAGGGCACACAGCTGAGAATAACTATGCAGCAAAATAAAACCATTACAGCAAGAGATGGGCATTCAGCCCAATCCTTCATTTGTCACATTGAGAATCTCCTCACCACATATGTATATATTTAATTTAAATTGCTGAAATTCTAAAAACTGAACACATTGTTTTCTTGATTAAAACAAATTAATACCCCCTACTGTGAGGGTAGGAGCACCTCACCTTTGCTGATGAGCAAAACAGAAGCCACACTGAGCTGGGCTGTGTACCAACAATCTTTCATCTCTAGTAGTCACCCTTCCGACCCAAAATTGCCAAAGAGCCACAGTGAATGAACTCCACCAATGTCTATGTCTTGTAGAAACTGATAACCTCCAAAGTGGATTGAATTTCTTCTGCCTTTTATAGTACTGCACTTACTTGTGGCTTGTTGCTGTAGTACCTTTGACTATAATTCAAAATATCTTATTTTTTTAAAAATAAAGGATCTGTTTTTTTCTGATAGTACTTATCAACTGAGGCTTGCTGAAAAAAAAAGGTAAAATCAGATTAATAAGGACGAGGGATTGTACTGCTTTTCATGTTACACAATATGCTCTATTAAAATAAATAGGCTGCTAATACAAGATTCTTCACAGTGTCATATCTCCATACTATCATATCCACCTTTGGAGACTGGAAATATTATTTAACTTCCTTCAGCTGCTGCTGCAGCTGCTACTGCTGGTGATAACTCGAAATTGGATAGGGAAAAGCCCTAAAACCTCTTGCACTTGGAGGTTTTTGGGGAGGTGGGGATACGGCCCCTCTGTAGCAGCAGCTGTGTGGGTGTTGCTCCCCCAGGACGCCCCTGCACGCCGCAGCCTTCGCCGACCACGTGGAGTGCCTGCAGCTGCTGCTGAGCCACAGCGCGCACGTGAACGCGGCCGACCGCGCGGGCAGGACGCCGCTCATGATGGCAGCGCACAGCGGGCACGTGGGCGCCGTCGGTGAGTGCAGCCCTGCCCCTGCCCCACGGGGTAACCCTGGCATCCTGGGAAGACTCAGCAAGGAAAATGGATTATGTGGATAATATCCTTCTGCTTTTGAAGGATATTAGATATTAGAAGACAGTTTTTCATCCATTAAAAATGCTACTACTCTGCAGTCTTGGTGAACATTTGCAATAACAAATTTGAGTCTTTCTTCCTCCCAAGGGCACACTGTAAAGAGCAGGAGGGCAGTAGTAATTCTATTCTCCTGTTTACTTCCTTGATTTTGAGGAGCAGTAAAGCTGCACGTGTGAAAAAGATTATGTAAGCTATTCCTGTCCTGTTTTATAGGAAGCCCCATTCTTTGAAAGGCAGCTACCAGCAGCTGCTTTTTCCAGGCTAGATTATGTACCATAAGCACACTGACTGGGGACCTTATGGGCTTTGCAGAATTCCCTTTTCCCTAGCTTCAACAGCACAGGCTGCACCCCAGTTCTTTAGATCCCCTTAGTCCTTTCAAAGCAGGATTTACAGTCGTTCTGAAGCAGAGGTGATTCAGGCAAAAATTGCTGATCTGCAAATAGGAAAGTTCATAAATAAGTTAAGATCAATATACGTTTGACAGTTTGGGGCACCACAAACAAGTTGTTAGCTCTGCATTTGCTTGCTGATTAACTGCACAAGACTAGTCTGTTCTCATTCACTAACTTCATTATTATAAGGCTTACATCATATAAAGACTTAATTGATTCGCCTCTATGCACATGCATATTGAAACAGTAATTTTTTCCTCTCTTTTGACATGTTCATCTATCCATTGGGTTCAATCATTGATTTCTGCTCCATACCTCAGACTTTTTGGTGAACATTGCCAAGGCTGACCTGACATTAAAAGATAAGGAGCTGAATACATCTTTGCACTTGGCTAGCAGTAAAGTAAGTCGAAGACCTCTCTGTGCCTTTATTCTCATCAGTCCATATGAATGTGTGTGTGTGTTTATGCTCCCAAGTTTTTTTCTGCAGTGGAAATGTGGTGGTCACAGTTGTGGTGAGGAAGGGAAAATTGTTCCAAGCTTATTCTCTTGTCTATTTTAAAGGATTGTACATTGAGAAATAGGGATGGCTCTTATGACAACTGAAACATAAGTGACACTAAGAGAAGTAAAGGAAACCCTTTAAGGTTTTACCTGATAATCTCACTGTAAAACAGCTTAACAGGTTCAATAACAAAGAAAAATAAAATTATTTTTTATTTATCTCCAATTTCTGTGAAATGAGACCAAAATTTTCCCTTAACAAAGAGGAGTGAAATCAGAGGTATTGATTAGATGGGTGATGGTGTCTCTTCCTAAGCCTTCTTCTTCTTAACTCAAATTTCTATTGCTTTTTCTGCAAGAAAAAATGCACAGAGGATTCCCTTTCCTGGGCCTTTTCTTTTACTCCTATCCACAGATTGGATTCCAGTGTGATCATATTACTCCAGTTTCTGCAGACACATGAGCCTTGCTGAATTCTCAAGGTCCTTCAGGCAGCTGTTCCTCTGCCAGGACTGCAGGCTCAGCATCTGCAACTTGCAGGATCAGAAATAAGGCCGAGATCTGTATTATTCCCAAAGTTCCATTGTTAGAGCTCTCTGACACTGAAGAGGTTTTCTAGCAGCTTATTAATAATACAGAAAGGCATTTAAAGACCCACAAAGTGTGGTATTCGTTTCTGAGATGAAAGCATTCTCTGTCACTGTGTAGTTCTGATAAATCATCCACTGAATGTTCACTCAAGAGAAAACACAGCAACCTCTGAAAGCTGAGGAAGTGAATTCATATTTAATGAATGCAGGGTTGAAAGACAGGTGAATGTCTACATTTCTAAATGTGATAAAACATCTCAGCAGTGGTGGTTCACAAATGGTATTTTAAAACTTACTCAGTTCACCTTCTACACAGGCTTACTGAGCAGCGTCTTTTGTATTTCAAGTTGAGTTACTACATTTCACTTTTATTATGTAACATTTCTTTTGCCTCAGTTTCAAACTCCTCGGTAAATTAATGCTTTTGGAATTTTTTCCCTGACTACAGGGTCATGAAAAATGTGCCTTGTTAATACTTGACAAGATCCAAGAACAGAGCCTTATTAATGCAAAAAATAATGCATTGCAGACGTAAGTATAGCCTGATCCTCTCAAGTTCAGTTGATTTACCGGAATATTCCAGTTTACCATTTCAAATTCATGTCTCAGATTACTTAATAGAACAGTAAAGTTAATTTCTGATTTTTTGAATGCTTTCCCTTGAAAAAGACCCAAATTGTATTGCATTCTCACTTTTAATTTTGATTCTGTTCATGCCATTTCTGTGCATGATCTGGTGGAAAAATTATATGAGGTCATTTATTTGAAGACTAGATCAAAATGTTTATTAATCATGTGAATGTGTAAGTATACATCTGGCATTTTCTAGTGAGCTTCACCCTAAATTTAAATAATTTATTTAGAGTTACTTAGACTTAAGGTGGTACATTTAGTTCTCTGAAGGTTTTTTAGGTGATATTTTATGTGGAATTTCTGTCCATAGCATATGTTATCAGCTGCAACTATTTGCTGGCTTGGGGGAATCCCATCACAGGAGATTCAACCATGAGTTCAGGTGGCAGATCACCTAGAGCTTGCAGAAGAATTAATTCCATCTTAGCTCTTTTTTCCCCCTCTTCCAACATGAAAATGTTTTTCCTCTCCTGCTAGCTGTTCCCAAACCAGAGCACTGGGTGTTGGGCCAGGAAAGGAACAAACCAATGCCTATTTTTAATTTCCAGCTGCTCTGCAGTAACAGAGAAGAGCAATTGAGTATTCAAGGATAAAAAGGCAATACAATGATATTGAGCAGCCTGTAGCAGCCACAGTTAAGGACAGAACACAGGCATTTCTTCAGTCTTGGATTCCTTTTCCTTTTAAACATCAATTGTGTGCTGCAAACAGTGCAAAAATGAGAAACTTTTAAAGAAAGTCTTTAGGCTAAAACGTATTAAGCAGTCTTTGTGTGCTTGCACAAAAAAGTTCTTGGTTTATAGATGTGGAACATGACAATTATTTCAAAGGCTGCAATAAAATTTAGTGTCTATGATATAATTCTAATGATTCAAGGAAGGAAACCTGTTTCAGATGCTGGGTGTGCTTTAAGCATTGTCTAGCTTTGTTTAGAAAATCTGTTGTAAACTGAAGTTGAATTCAGTTGTTATGTTTTTGTAGACCTCTTCATATTGCTGCACGAAATGGCCTAAAGATGGTGGTTGAGGAGTTGCTGGCCAAAGGGGCCTGTGTCCTGGCAGTAGATGAAAATGGTAAGTAAATGATACACTTTGACAGTCTTCAGTAGGACCCAAGAGGTAATTTTACAACAGACTGAAGCAATAGACTTAAAAGGTGATGATAGACTTCATTGATGCTTTTATCCTTCCAAGAACAGTCAGTGAGTTGTGTGAGTACCTATTTAAAAAAAAAAATTAAAAGATACACTTTCTTTAGTACAAGAATCTACTTTAAACATCACAGTGGTCCCTTTTACTGTTCATTTTGCATGTACTGTCAACAGCTAGACTTTTTTAATGCCTGAGTGCAGTGGTAACTTGAATTTCCTAAACATGCAAGTGGCACCGGATAATTCTGACGCCTTGCAGAAGAATTAAGGAATTTGCATTCAATCAGCGCATGTTTTAATGGGTAGGAAGAAAACCATCAACATATGTTTGAGTGTGTCCCAGCTCATTCTGAGATCAAACCTTGTGCTTGCCAATTATCTGACCAAGATGCAATTAAATTACTGTTGTCTCGTAAAAGTACAGAATTGGTTACTAAATGAAATAATTTTATTTCAGACTTCAATGAAGCCCTTCCCTAAAAATTATAAGGAATTAGAGAGGGATGTGATTCTACAATTATAGTTTTAAAAACTATCTTCCTGAAATAAGTTGGTCTTTCTTACAATACTAACTTAATGGCATTAATGTAACAATTCCATCTTTCCATATCTGTAAAGTGACACTAAATAACGTAACTACTCACCCGTCATTGCAAGACATTTGAGATCTGGGGATGAAAAGAACTGAGTGGTATTTACTACAAGCCAAATGCTACTTAGCTATACTTGCATGACTGAGTTCCACAGATGTCACCTGACCCTAACCTCACTTTAGAGATAGGGGACAGAAAAATTAATCAGACTATCTTCTACCAACAGATTTTATCCTTAAAATAGTACATACAGGTTCAGCTAATTTGTATGTAACAAATGACAATTAAGTTTAAATTTTATACACATTTAGTTTTTCTAGGAACAGCATGCACCTTTTAAAAGAGAGATGTTCAAGTAGAATCTTAGCATACTTACAGATCTAAAGAATATTAACACTTGGAACACATGGAACTTACATGGAAGAGGAAATGCACTGACTGCAATCAGTGCTTAAATGTGGGTATTTTGCAACAAAACTATTCACTTTTTGCCTACCAAGTTTGTCTGTGCTGCAGATCTTGGCTTCCTCGAGGCAGTAGGTACCAGAAGTGGCCACTGCCTCATGTTAATATCGCTGCAGTGCTGGAGATTTAACCATCTGCAAAAGAATTTTTCAGTTCTTAGCATAAAAGGAGGATTTGTTGGAAAGGGCTGGAGTTCTGCACAGCAGTGTGTGAAATGTACAGACAGTAAGTGTAATGAGCACACTGGCTTCCAGGGCTCGTGTACATGAAGAGCTGCTTCAGGGCAGTGCTTGGACAGGACCCAAGTTAAACTGCAGTGAAGACAAGCTTCTAACAGCTCCCCAGTCCTTCGTTTGACTGACATTGGAGTCTTATTAGCTCTTAGTACTATCTTAGCTTATTAGTATTTGAAGTGTATGCCATGCTTGCTGAATACAGCTAATATTCTTCTAACACAATGTACATTTGGGCAACTAAACATCCATGTTTAGTTGGGCAACTAAACATCCAGTCACACCTGCTATCCATGTACCCCCTGCACTGGTCTAATTATTTTATAATATGATTTCTAAATAAACTACTTGCCAAGTTAGATACTCAACTGATCAATTTTTAAAATCATTTGCTCATTAAATCAGAACTTTTTAAACTAATATCTTTCATGTTTAACGCAAGCTGTTGTTCTCAGAATGAGACTCGTTCATGCACAGAAACGACGGCAGTTTCTGTCCCTGTGCTGTAGTCCCTGTGTTGTGCACTGGCCACGCTGTGTGTGCTGTAGAGCCGTGTTTAGCGAGTGCTTTGGTTGAACTGGCACGGTGTTTGCTGCCTGGTTTCACACAAGCAGTGCTTGTTGTGGCCCCGGTGACTGCGGTGCCCCCAGTGTCTCTCCCAGCATGTCCCGTGTGAGTGAGTAACACGCCTGGCATGTGTAACCCCATCCACGTCCCCAGTGTCCCTAGAGATGTACCTGAGGAATGCCGGGTGCCCCAGGTGCCCTCAGTACTAACCATTGCCTTGTCTGCGTTTGTGCCCAGGTCATACGCCAGCCCTGGCTTGTGCTCCTAACAAAGACGTGGCTGACTGCCTGGCACTCATTTTGGCTACCATGATGCCTTTTTCTCCCTCCAGTTCAGTGACGGCTTTCAACTTCACTTGTTTTAAAAAAGACAATTTGGGCAGGACACACCTCTGCGATGGCTCCGCTGTGGGCAGCATTAACTCTTACGATAAGCCCTTGAGTAATAACATAGGAACAGAGGATGGGTACAATGAAAATGATTCGGATTCTGAAACATTTTGACTCGTTGGTATTCGAAAACTTCTTTCGTTATTATTTCGTTTCAGCTTTAATTTTTGTCTTTTTAAACAGCTTAAATCCCACAGTTATATTCTTAACTATTATTCTTGACAAGAAGGTATGGAAAGATTTGTAGTGCTGATGAGAATCAAGCCTTTAAATAACAAAATTGAAGGGATTTACTGGAACATATTCCTATTAGAGTTCTGCAGCTTTTCAGTTTCCTGATGTTTTCTTTAGGCCCAAAGTGCCCCTGTGAAAAGTCTCTACCTCTTATTTTAAGTAGAAGAAGAGAAAATGCCTTTTTTCTTTTTGACAGCACAAATAAACAGGGAACTGCTTGTTCTTTCATGTTTTAGCTGCACCTTTAGTGCACAATCCTATTTCCAGCATAGCCTTTGAGCATCAGATTTGAGCATCACCCCTTTCCTATGTTTGTCTGTTTCCTGCTTCCAGGGGCTCTGTTAATTAGATAATTTTTTTACATGAACCAAAGGTAAAGTTGTAATCTTAAAACTGCCTGTATTACTTTTCTACAGGAAATGAAACCTTTTACATTCTGCCTGTATTAAGCACTTAAACGTACAGAAGGCACTTTTTACAGTTCTTAGTTGCAGTACACAATTAGAAAAATGGAGTTGTTAACTCTAAAGGCCAAATTCTGCTCATCTCACCATATTTTCCCATGAACATCACTTCTGTAAAATGCTAATCACTTGGCCCTTGTTTTTTTTTCAATTCAGCACAAATGTTTATTTGCACTACAGAATTAGGGTCATTAGATTTTTCTGTCTCCTGAGCCATGAATCATGAATCCAGTACCAGAAAAAAAAGGGGAGAGGGAGAGAAATCAGGTGTAGACAAAGATGTACGTAAAAGTTTATAATGATTTGCCAACTTAAATGGCGCTTTTTTTCCTTTTCTATGGTTAAATAATTTATTTTTACTGTGAACAGTATTGAATTTTAAAGTACTTTTGCCAGTGTTTGGATTAACAGAGCAAAGGCAAAGCAATGAAAGCGTAACGCCAAAAGGTGAAATACCAAACACCAGAAACATTAGGGGGGACACAGAGATAGATGCTAAAAAGCCTTTTGTCACCAGCTTTTAAAGCAGTGTCAACTTTGTGAATATGTTTACTCCTTCTGCCAAAGTTTCTAGGTCAAATGGACCCCGACCCTCCTCTGCAACAGATGTACAAAAGGAAGAATAAGACTTTGTAAACAAAAACAAAAAACACAAACAAAAATCTGTCATGAACTAACCAGCTGTACCAAGAGGACCAAAATGCTTCAGTAATTCAATTGAAGACTTTGCTACTATTATTTTTTTGTTCATATGTGAGTCACATAATGAAGTAGTTTTTTCTAAATGATAAAAATATAAACTTTTGAGGTGAAAGTAGTCTTGGGTGAATTTTACATTTTATGACACAGGTTTCAAGTTGACATTTTTAACCGATACGTGTTGACCACAGGTGGGTTTTTTTTCCCAGACTTAAGAATATGTTCATATATTTTTAATGTAGATGTGTTTCTATTTATTTGAAATGAAACAAATGCCCAGGAAAAATCACTATGGCTTGTTCTCCTAGTTAGCATTCATGCATACTGAAATGAAATGTGAATCTGGCAAGACTGAGGGCCTGAGGAGCAAAAAAAAGGAAGGGTGGATGCACACTGGGAGAGTGCCCATCTTGTATGGAATGCAAAGGTCCACTGTCTGTGTTGGGGAAAAAGCTGAAACCAAAACACCTTCCTTTGTTTAAGAGCTTAAGAAGCTCAGACTTGCCAGACAGGTGAGAAAACCCACCCAGCTGTGGCAGAGCATGGAGTCAGGCGTTCCTGTTCCTGTCACACTCAGCTCGTCTCAGGCCTGTGTCTGTGCTGGGAGGGTGAGATGAACTTCCTCGGTGCTCGCTTTTGGCAGAGTAAAGAAAAAGTAAGGATTTGAATTTTAGTTGCAGTTTTTAGCCCTGTTCTGCTGGATTGTTGAAAATCTATTGGCAGATTTCAGTTCTTTAATTACTAAAAAAAATTTGATATATTAAGTTTATTTTGCCTTACTAAAATTGAGCATTTTTTCCTTAGCAATCTTCCAAAGTTTACAGCTAAAAAATCCCCCTTTTCTCTCAACTCTGTAGTTTCTACAGTAGAATGACAGAGAACCTGAAACCTTGGTTTTCTCCTCAGAAATAGCACCAAATAGCATTTTAATTGGTTTTTCTCAGCATTTTTGCTTTTAAAAGTTGCCGAATAGCAATAACCATCATACTTAAAACACTGGAAATAAGAGGAGAGCGCAATTGTTAAAATTTTCAGTGGTGCCTGTTCCAAAATTAACGGTAATCCCAAATTTTGGGGTTTTTAATGTAGAAGGATGGCATTGAAAACAAACATATGGGAAATAGCTGCCACCTGTCTAACAGCAGAATCAGCATTTTAATCTTATTTTAAGCAGAAATGTAGGCAGGCTCCTTGGCAGGATTAGTTGTAAGTCTCACCCTGAAATACAGCAAATTACGCTATCCTACATGACAGTGCTTCATTAAGAGAAAACCAGCCCTCTTTATAAAAAGTTGTTACATTATTTGAAGCAGCCATTTTTAAAGTTTCAGTATTTTCACCTGCTGCCCATGCAGTTATCAAAAATTTTCCAATGGCGATACCTCCTAACACTGGTTAACTGTGTGGTGCAACAGCTGCTGCCTCTCAGTGCATCCCAGAGGCAGAGGTGATTTTTCTGAGTCACGCTGGTCCTTCCAGGAGCCAAATCCAACCTTTAGCCATGGAACCCCACAATGCTGCCAGGATGCAGCATTCCAAAGAGCACAGGATCATACACTGTGCTCACCTCCAGGGCACTGCACAGGTCGTGTTTTGAGGGCGCTGGATTTAGGAGGAAAACTGCCACGAGCGAGACACTCGGACGTGCTCAGTGTTGGCCTCTCCCACATCTCTTGTGAGTTACCAGAATCCCTTTTTTTTTGTATGCTAGCACATTAATCTGTAATTTATCACATGTAGAAATCAGTGTGTAGTGTAGGGCAGGTATACAAGCATGCGAGTAATGTTACTTTTGTAAATAATCTCCTTGCCTTTCTGTGGACTCCTTACAAGAGTAATCATACAGAATCGTTGCACTTAACCCTGGATCCTGCAGCTTACAGGAGGTGGACAACCTCTGTGTCTGCACCCAGCAGAGGGCACCTGGGGAGGGGCAGCTCCCTGCCCAGCTGTCCTGGCAGGATCGTTTCATCCTGTACTTTAACCACAGCTGCAGGTGGAATCCAGAGCAGGATGGGCTCCCAAGTCTCTCTCACAAATACTGAGTCACAACCTCCGGACTGCCTGAAATAGCTGTGAAATAGCTCAGGGGATTTCTGTTCATCGCTACTAAAAGGGCACCATAATGTGTTTGGTACTTTTATGCAGTCAGCAACTGCCAGGTTATTGAATTGGAACAAACACATGAAATGAATTGTTTATCCATTGTACTGTTGAGAAACTTGGTTATGTATTTGAGGATGATTTAAAAAAAAAATTGTGATTTTTTTATTCTTAGTCATGTAAGAAATATTAGAGTGCCTTTTTATATTTGTGTATAATGGAAATGTTTTGTGAAACTTGTCTCTTTTTTTTTTTTTCATTTGAGTGTTATAAAAGCAATATATTACCAGTAAATTTTCATTTCAGACCTTCTTTGAATGTATAAAGTGTTTCTTCTTTTCATATGTTCTACCTGCATTGAAATGAAAATTAATATGCTAAATTTCTATAGGAATAATGTATAATTTTCGCAGTGCTGAAAATGCTTTCTTATTACACAAAAAGTAAACTTAGGTCAGTGTTATAGGAAAGGGCGTTTTAAACTAGTGACAATCTTGAGTGTGTGTATAAAATGTAATTTTATGCATTTCTTATGCAGTGATCTACATATTAAAGCCAATATCTTATGTTTTGTAGGTTTTGTCTTATATTTTATGCTTTAGCATGTGCAATATATCTTTACAAACCATGGTGATACGCATCTGGTGCCAGTGTTATATTTTGCATAACATTTGTAATAAACTATATAAAACATTGTTTGATGGTTTTGGTGGGGTTTTGTCGGTATTGTTTGCTTTTGTAAATTGAAGTTTAAGGACTTGGGTAAATGTCACATATGAAATGAGGAAAAAAAAACTTAATTCATTGAATGACTTGGAATTCAACCTGAATCTTCTCGAGCACAATTTAGTAACTTTTTAAACTACTGAATGCTGTATTAATGTAATAAAGAACCCTAACTGTAAACTACTCTTGCAATGCATTCAGATGGTTATTTTTACAAATAAAAATGGTACAAATACAGTGGAAAATGGAGTCAGTTTTGTTTCTTTTGGAAAGAATTCTTTTGGGAATACTTAAGCCGGGGAGGCTTAAGTATTGCCCAGTGAAGATGAAAATGCAACTATTTCGTACTTCCCTCATATGTAAATACCCTTTTGCCCTAGAAAGCTGATTTTGCTTTTTCCGTAGATTCGGGGAAGGTGGGGGAGCAAAATAAAGCACCACAGTAATTTTAAAAAAAATTTTTTTTTGGTCCGTTATTAAATATTTTGGTGTTTTCCCTGGTGAGCCCCACCCGCAGTGCTGGGTGTGCCCTGCACCCGGCTGGGGCAGCAGCCCCACAGGGACCAAAATGCAGCAAGCTAGCGGTAGCAAGGTGTTAGAAGTACCCGAATTAAAGCAAACAAACAAACCCAAATCCCCACCAGCGCTTTTTAGGTGGTGAGTGCCTGCAGCCTTATGGGCGTTTATCACTGAGCCGCTCCCCCAGGGCAGGGTCCGTGCGGGTTTATTTTCGGCCAGCTGTGTGCCCCCTCACGGCCCCGGCGCGCCGCCCTCCCCATCATGGCGGACCCGCCTCCCCCGACATGGCGGGCGGGCCCCTCGGCCCGGCGCCGCCTGACCTCCCCAACATGGCGGCCGCCCCCTGGCGCCGGCCAGGTTGAGGCGCCGGCCCGGCCGCCCTCCCGCTCCGCCTCCCGGGCGGCGGCGCTCCCGCCCCGCCCCGCCCCGCCGTGCCCGTGTGCGCGGGGAGCAGCGCTCCGCTCCGCGGGGCGCCATGGGGCGGGCGGGCCGCCGGCTGCCCGCGCTGGCAGCGCTCTTCTACGGGGCGCTGGCGGCCCTGGTGCTGCTGGGCGTGCGGGACGTGATGTTCCTCTACGAGGAGAACCGGTGCAGCATGACCTACATGTACGAGTACCCCGAGTACCTGGTGAGTGCGGCGGGGTGTAACAGGTGGGACCGGCTTTCCCGGGGCGTTGCCGCCCGCCCCGCCGCGGCCGGAGCCCGGAGCCGGGAGCCTGAGGCGCAGCTCCCCCGGGGAGGGAGAGCAGCCCCGAGCTCGGGGTTCGTGCTGGAGCGGAGAGCGGTAATTGGGGCACGGGCAGCTGGGGCGTGAGCGGGGCCGGGCTGGCAGGAGGCGCTGCGTCGTGTGGCGGTGCCCCTCGGGGCAGGGAGCGGTGGAAGAGCTGCCCACCTGTAACCCTGCGGGGCGTCTGGGGCTGCCACCGTGCAGAACCCGCCCGCGATGGGAGTGCCAGTGCCTGCGGGTCCGTGTGGCTCTCTGAAAGCCAGGTGTGGCTCTCTGAAAGCCAGGAGCTCGCACGGGTGTTGGCCGAGGAAGGGGCTGGGCCAGCTCCTGTGCCAGCGCCGGCAGCGCCCAGGAGGCCGAGCCTGGCACTTCATGGCCCTTCTCATGAGTTCGTGGCGTGAGGTGACCAGTGGGTCAGAAAAGCGCAGAGCTGAGCTTTGGCTGGTAGTGCATTTCTCGGGGTGGTGGGCAGTGGTGCAAAGTCTTCTCGGCGAGCACTTTGGAGGTGGCGTGTCCCGCAACATACATGGGAGAGCTTGCAAATCCCTCTGAGGTCCCTCTTGCTTTGCTAACAGCCTCGTAGAGGTCTCTTTGAAAACCTGGGATCAGTTTGAGAAGAGGACTGCACCTGGAACTGATGTTTTCCACACGCTATTCTCGCTTAGTAGTGGAAGGATGTAAATGCATATTTTTAAGTTCGCTGCTAATGCTGCAGCGCTCACTTGTTAGAAAACTATTTCTCTTTTTGATAGTAGTAAATACTACAGCATTTTCTCTCTTACTAAGAGCATAATTGGTTGACCTCTGAGCATTCATTTTTCATTATCTGAGATCTAATTTATGTTGGAAAAAATAGTAATTATTCTAAATAACACAGTTCAGAAGTAGGTTGCAAGCTGGCTTGCACAATAAAGAAGATCAAAAGCAAAACTTCAGTGTCTAAATTCGTAATGAAGCAGAAAGTTAATTTTTGTATGTATTAACCTTCATTTCCTAACCTTGATATAGCCATCTTAGCCTATGAAGAGGAACTTGGTATGGCTACAGGGATTGTTTTGTCAGTGCTGTAGAACAAATGTGTGTAAGCAGTTATAAGTACTTAAATACTGCGCAGCAAGTTTTCAGATCTCCTGGCAGCCAGAACCTACTTCAGCTTCAATCTGGAGCCAACCAACAGAAAGTTACTGGCAGAATCCGTGTGTTGTTATTGGCGGGTGCCTGAAACTCTTGTCTGCCACCACATCTTTTGTATTTACTCATTATGTAAGTGCTGAAACTCCAGGCATCTCTAGGCGGGATGCAAGGCTTAAAGGTGAGCTGCAGTTCCATGCAGGAGATGCAAGTCGCAGCTGCTGTATTTCCCTCTGGAATTTCTGTTTCCTGTGGAATCGCTTTCACCGTGCAGAAGACAGCACTTTGGGCTGGGGGGCAAACTGTGAATTCGTTTGGGTTTGCTCGGGTATTGTACTTCACAAGTAGCCTTTTATTGTTGGAGGTGTCTGGTGTGTGTGTAGTGCTGCCGTCTCTGGGAAGCCCCAGGGTGGGAGGTGCCTGTCCTTGCTTCCGGATTGGTGTCACATTGCAAAACAAATGACTGCTCCAGCAGTTCAACAAGAAGTTTAATTTCTTTTGTGCCCATCAGCGTGGGTTAGCTCACGGTCAGCCTAGTAATCGATCATCTTTTTTCACATGAGTTTTAGAATTGCAGTGTTTGGATTTACCCTGCCCTTGTCCTGTTCAGCTGTACTTGGCAAGAGATTCAGAAGTTAGTAATGAGCACTTGTTCACATAAACCTAATTTCTTACAGGACGGGGTGAAAAACCAAGCCTGCACTGACATTGTAAAAAGTTGCTGTAGCTTGCTACAACTGATTGCATAAGCAGTGTCTGGGGAATTCACAGTTGAAACCCACTGTCATGGAACATGAATGTCTCTTTTCCTTTGGAGTTATACATTGCCATTTTGTTATAATGTTTAAATACTGTGATTTACAAAAAAAACCCCCAACCTCCCAGTATTTTGACAGCACTATTCTCATGGGTTGTGTGGGTTTTTGTGTTTGACAATGCCCCAAGGAAGAAGAGCATGTTAATTTTATGTTCCATAAAAGTTTTTGAAAAGACAATGAACCAAGAAGTTTCTGTGGATAAAGAGTTGATTTGATCTGTCAGGAAGTCATATAAGCACATCTTGGTGACACTCTTAGTTTAGTAATGGGAACTGCTGAAGGTTTTTTCACATAGTTTTGAAAGCCTTTCCATAAGGAGCAGCAGAAAGGAACAAGAATGGGACAGTGAGGTGAGTGATGCTGGAAAGGCAGGATGTTGAAGAAAGGCAAAAGACCAAAGGATGATCTGAAGATAAGCCCTGAATGAAGCTTAAATTTTCTTGTTCTCAGTGAAATAATTTACCTCATATCTATATTGTGTTAATTAATTAAGATAATTTAAATCCTGTAAATAATGCACACGCATAGATATAGCTCACAGAGATTTTATATATATATATAAATTAAAAAATAATAAAAAAAGTTTGCAAATAGCCAATATACCAAAAACTTTCAAGGCCAAGGGGGAAAGAAAATAGTCACTAGGTGAGGCAAGATAGACAAGAACAGGGGAAGGGAAGGTGTGTGGGGGCACAGAATTAGAGCTAAATCACCTTTATGGTAGATGCAGCTGAGAGAAAACAATAAATTATTTGAATTAAAGAGGCTTCTATTTCAGGGAAGGAATTAAGAGAGACTTTAGAGGAGATTTCTGATACAAAACTGAGTTTAGTCTTGACCTTGTTCTGTAAAAGTGTTTCCTTAAAATACAAATTACTAATACATGTGTCTTTGTATTATCTTATTTTTCTCTCAACTGTTACATAATTGTAACATAGTTAATCAAATATTGGAATGAGTGTATTTGCACTCATAAAAATTTTAAAAATCTGCATCTTAGAATTATAAACTAACCAACCTCTATGCAGGTGTTAAACCAAGATAGTAGTAAACAAGAGCACGTTTAATTAAGACAGTGCCTTGTGACTCTTAAGAGATTGACTTACTGGTGTAAGATTAATGCTCACCTAGCCCTTGGGATCAAAGAGATGTTGTTCTTTCCTCTCTGGGGATCCTAATCCCGTGAATCAGAGGTGTGCTGGGTTAGTGGGTTGCTTGTTGTTGGTGAGTGACAGCTGACAGGTACGTTAGACCTTGAGCTGTTCCAGAGCCAGGCGCTTTGTCAGACCGCAAACCCAGCTCTGAAAAGGAAGCAGGAAAAGCCTCAGAGGACCACGGGTTTGTTTTTTCTGCGAAGCTCCCTTGAGGTGGTAACTGCTGTTTAAACTCCCACTGCAGGTGACATCTCTGTAGAGCTCAGCTAGGAGAATTCCCACGAGCTCTGCAGTTTCCCCTGAGGCAGCAGGTGGTACCTGACAGTCACCACATCCCGCTGCTCTCGTGTCCTTGTGCTGAGATCCATGGCCTGGGGAAGGGTTCCAGAGCCATTCCGGTGCTTCAGGAGTAGTTAGCATCACTCTTGTGCCCCAGTTTCTGGTCTCAGCTTCTCCCCTCCTGGGAGAATTGGTGGGGTTTTGACATGCCTTTATTTTTTTTCCTTTCCCCTACCTGTATTATAAGGCTGGATTTACTTTATGAATGTGCAGCTTTGATAGATACAAAATTGCATTCATTTGTAGTTTGTTTCAAAGATAGTTGAAGGTAATCACTGTTTAGAGTAAGTAACTGCCCATTCATTATGCCCAGTAATACTTCCTTAAACAATTTGCTTGATATTCCATTTTTAATTAGTTTTATTTTTTTAAAGCCAAACCAGTTTTTCATTCTGCCTTCTTTAGACTGTAATTTACAGCCATAAAAATAAAACCACATATGCCAGATCATTTAAATGGCTGGATAGCCACTGTATTTTCCTGCTTGTAACTTATAAACAAGGTCCTTGTTTTCTTTTTAACTTTTTCAATAGAAAATAAAACTACCCAAGAAAACAGCCAGACGATACCCAGCATATGAGCTGTATCTCTATGGGGAAGGGAACTATGCTGAAGAAAACAAACATCTCCTATTGACAGGAATTCCAGTTCTTTTTCTGCCTGGAAATGCTGGCAGTTACAAACAAGGTAAGTGTTTAGCTGCGTTACAGCTTTGTTACAGAAAAGCTCTCAGATTTGTGCATTTGGTAGTTTTCTATTTGAAAAAATACCAGACAGAGTCATAATGGTTAATCATATTAGTCTGTTTAATTCCAAACAGTCAATATACATGATTTTTGTTTGAAATCAGTCGAATTGTTAAGCTGTAATATTTCTCTGGAGCAAGCCTTTTGAAAGCCAGAAACAGTACAGTTTATGCTCTGGCAGCACTGCACCCTTGCTGTACTTTTGATTGTAAACATCTAGTTGGTTTTGATTTGAGCAATGTTTAGTGCAGTTAGTGCCAAATAAAACATGACCTGAATTTGATCAGGAGAAACTGAACCATCTGTCATCTGTGAGGTGAAGGAATTACATGCTATAGAAATCAGCAACACCTGAACTTGTCCTCTAGTTTCATCATTCCCTACATCTTTATATAGTGGTGGTTTTTTCCTTGACATTGTCTTCCCACTTTACACATAGCCTCTTTTGTTTCCCCTCTTACATTTCCAGTCTCCAAATGAAAAGCAGTCATCATTTTAAAGCATTTTTCTTTTTTTTGAATACCAAAGCTAATGGTACATGAGGTTTTGTGTTTCAGTGCTTACTTTGCTTACTGCTATTTCTTCCAGTCTGGGTTTGTCAGACTGTTATTTTTGTTCCCTAAAATTTGAAACAGGAAATAACACTCTCATGATGTTAGAAAATGGATGTGTGTTTGTGGGGGAAAACTAGCATAGTCTGATCCCTGATTTCTTACTGTGATAATATTTCCTTATATTAGCACTAACCTTGATGATTAAATTAGCTGATTTCAGAGAACCTTTAGAGAGCTGAGGTTTTTTGAGAATGTACATGCTTAGCTTACAACAGTGTAAAATATTTTACCAATTAGTACTTTCAGAAAACTCATAGAGACTTCCAGGCACAATAGCATCCAAATAAGATTACAAACATAATGATTTTGAGAGGTGCCATATGGACTTTTGTGGTTGTGCATCAAATATTGCAAATCTGTGAATTAATGCTGTCTCTAAACACACGGCAGTACATCACTATGCAGGAAATGGAATGGTACTGTCAGGGCATTTTAGGAATCAAAAGGAAATATCTGAAGAACAAACTAACTAGGTGAGTAGAAGTACTTCATGCTATAGGAAAAGAAATATTTTAGTAATGTTCTTTTTGGAATGGATTTAGGGAGACTGGCAATACGTCATCTGTGCATTTTGGAAAACTTTTGTTAAAATTAATTCATATTAATTCTTACTTTGTTCAGAATTTATTGTGAGATAACACAGTTTTATTCTGATGCCTACATGAGCAGAGAAGGTGTTGCTATAATGATTTTCATAGTTGTTTAAAATATAGTCATATTTGATAAGCAATGAAGACAGGTACTGCTGCTGCTGCCTTTGCTGGTGTTGTTATTTTCATAGAACCATTTAGGCTGGAAAGGACCTTTAACATCATGGAATGCAAGCATCAATCCAGCCAAGCCCATCACTAAGCCATGTGTCTGAGTGCCACATCTACACAGGTTTTAAATGCCTCCAATGATGGCAACTCCACCACTACCTTGGGCAGCAAGTTCCAATGTCTGACCACCCTTTTGGGGAAGAAACATTTCCTGAGATCCAATGCAAATGTCCCGTGGTGCAACTTGAGGCCATTTCCTCTTGTCCTTTGACTTGAAAGAAGAGGCTCACTCACAACTCACCTTCAGGAGTTTTTGCTGTGTTACAGACATTTTTGAAATATTAATTCATCATCTTTCATGGGCACTAAAGTGAAATTTGTAAAATGTACAAAATTCAGACTTGGAGTAAAAGACAATCTGAGAAGGAGAGTTCTGCTGTTCTCTCAGCCTATACTCTAGGAGAAGCTTGCTCCTGTGTGCTGGCAGACCTTTATGATCATCATTTGTTATTTTATATAGGCACTTTTGAGACTTTCTCTTTTATTTTCTGCTTCTGCTACCATACCTTCTTATTTGCAGCTGTTATTGTTCCCATCCTGCATTGTCTCCATGGAAACTTGGGGACAATTCTGCACACAAAAGGCTGTATTGAATAGTAGCCAGGGTTGGACAGGGAAGACAGATCAGAAGCACAACCTTGTAAAGTGAACATCTTCTCACTTGAATTTTAGATGGGCAGGTGTCCTTTAGGGTTTGGTTTTGCAATCCCCCATACTTATCTTAGTGGTATTTGGGAATGTTGTCATAGAGTTGATGGCCTTCAAAGAAGTTTTAGGAAAGCCTAGCAGTAGGACTGCCTCTACAGTTGGAATCAAGAATGCCTTCTTCTAGTGGCACTAAGAAGGTGCAAATGAGATGAGAAAAGCAGCCCTAAGGTGGAGGAACACAGTTCTTGTATAAATTTATTCCTGACATAAAATAACTCTGTTGTCAGCAGTAAGCTGAAAAGAAATGGTTTGGTTTAGAATGTCTTTTATAAATTACTTGAGATGAACAATGGACTTAATGTATTTGTTTCTTATTTGATTATGTATTGATGTGTATTTGTGCTAATTAAAGTGATGCTAAGCAGTGACTGGGGGGCTGTTCTAATTGCTGTGGTTTCTTTTTCCAGTACGTTCTCTTGGCTCCATTGCACTTAGAAAAGCAGAAGATGTTGACTTCAAGTATCACTTTAATTTCTTCAGTGTCAACTTTAATGAGGAATTGGTTGCATTGTATGGTGGTAGCTTGCAACGACAGACCAAGTTTGTGCATGAGTGCATAAAAGTAATTCTTAAGTTGTACAAGGTAAGTAGTGACATGTGCTGAGTAATGCATTTCCATTTGGGAATGGAATTCTGGGCTGCCTTTCCTGCTGCAAAACTGAAGAGTGATGAGTAGGGCAGGGAGACTTTATAACGTGTCTAGATGTTAGAAGTTGATAATAATGCAATAGAGAAGTACTTTTCTTTAATGGATTTTTAGTACTTTTGACAATCCCAGGGCTTTAAGGAGGTTCTGTGTTGTATTTCTAAATAAATACTTTTACGCACAATGGATGCCTTTTTCTAGTTGAGATGTAAACATCTGTAGCTTACTAAAATATTCAGATAGCATTGCCTTACATCAGGTTTTCTCTAGGAAAGTTCTTTGATGTCCTCTGTTCCTAAAAATTCCATAAATTAAAATCAGCTTAAGTTTACTAAGCTTACACAGGCTATACAGTATTTCCTTTTGAGCTGGGTACTTCATATTAAGCACATTTTCATGAGATAGCAAATCAATTTTTATTCAGTTTGTAAGCTTGTTAAGTTGATGCTAATTTATGTTGTCCTTGAAAGACAATAAGTTAATTTGGGCAGGGTGGGGGAAATCTACAGCTAATAAGAATAGTTCAATGTCAAATATCTTTCTGTGTGATGTGTCTGATTGCTCCTTGCTGCAGGATCGAGAATTTGCACCGAGCAGTGTAGCAATAGTTGGGCATTCCATGGGTGGTCTTGTTGCAAGAGCATTGCTCACTCTGAAGAATTTTAAGCCTGAACTTATAAACCTGCTCATTACACAAGCCACACCTCACGTTGCACCTGTAATGCCTTTAGACAAATATCTTACTGGTGAGTATTGCATCTGTCTAATCACATGGTATTGCTTTATTGATCCTCTCAAGCTTTGGTGGGGAGATTCTTGCAAATCAACAGCAAAGTGTGCTGCTTTGTTTGCTGTAATGAATCTGTTCCTTTGCTACTCAGGTAGTTGAGAGTGCCAGGATGCTCAGAGAAAGTCAAGTGTGTAGAATGGATTATGGGGACTTGAGTTTCTGTGCGAGGCCTGGAGCTCTCAATGATTTGTAATTTAATAAGTTGCAGGGCATGTTACTAAATTTGTAAGCTTTCCAATGAATTACGTATTTTCTTTCTTTATTTTCTCCTGTTTTGAAACTTGACCTCTGTAATGACTTTTATCTTTATGGAATGAGATAATGTTAGTTCTGTAAAAGGTGATAAATTTAATATTTTTCATACCCAAAGTGTGCACAACTGAGAATATGAATATAGATGTAATTACGTGTTTTAAATATTTACAAAAAAGATCATATTTTCCCTCACCTAAATAAGTGTGGCATAAAAATGAAGTGTAATCATTACGCATGTACTATACACTTCCTGAAAAGCTAGATTTCATTAAACCACACTGATTAAATATGTGTTTAGTGATAGTTGTGCTGCTACACATAGATACTGAGGGAATTGGTGAAGGAAAGGGAACAGACATTAATTTTCATTGTTCTCTGTGACACCCAAGAGGAATGAATTATCTTTAGCTGCTGGATTTGATTTATTGTGCTTGTATTAATTCTCCATCCTACAATTGATTTCAGTGCAATGTTTCTTCCTTACTGACTGTTTCTGGACTTCAAGTAAATCTGTGTCTGTCCTTCAAATAAACCTATGGATTGCTACTCTAACAATATATGTGCTCAGCTGATAGAGAAAATTTATGTCTTCCCTAACTGCTACCTCTTTGGGTTAAAACAATAATTTTCCTCTCTTACATGAATCAAAAGTGATAATCAGAGCTCAAATGTCTCCAAGGGGGCTTACATAAACTTTTAATTAATGTTTATATAGCTTTTTTTTTGTATATCAAATAGGCTTATGGGAAAATGGTGATTGATTTTAATATATTTTATAGATTTTTATACAGCTGTAAACAATCATTGGATTCTAAAGGCCCAAGATTTAAGAAATTTAACTACCCTTTCTGTGGCGGGAGGATTCAGAGATTACCAAGTTCGTTCAGGACTGGCTTTTCTACCAAGATTGAGTCAACATGACAGTGCCTTATCTGTTGTGGTAAAAAAGCAAACTGTTTTTTTTTGGTGTTGCATGGAACTGTGTTAGATAGCTCTTAATGTAATGCATGTATCAGTGTCTGTATGGGCAGCATAGTGTAAATAAATATGAAAATACTGCATGTTCAAACACTAGATGGATACTGTATGGTTATAAAATCAAAAGTAGTTGTAGTCTAAATGAGCTTCCACTGGAGGAGTATGTGTGGCACTGATTGGAATCATCTATCACTTGGTACTGTTTCTTCTCACCACCTGCTTGCACTTCTTCAGTTCCAGAACTCAGGTTTTATTTCCCTGTGTTTTTGCAGGTGATGTGTATATGGAGAAAGGTGAAGGTGTAGTATAGAAGTAGAGTGTTCTATTATAAAAGAGAGCTCTGGCATAGCACCTTCTTTTTGTATTTGTTGTTTTTCAAAGGATATAGGAATAGAACGGATATAGAGGATCATCAAGTCCAATTTTCTGCTTTTTGAGGCATCTATCCTTTCAAATTTAATCAAGGGTCATCAGAAAGTATTTAGGCTTGTTGTTCCATCCCCTCTCCTTCAACCTGTTCCCTACATGGACAATGGAGAAGCTGGAAAACGTTCACAAGGAGGTGGCAAATTTGTAATTTCCAACTTCCATTTAGTGCAGAAGCCAGTTTTTTAATGCCTTTCTTCTGACATCTGCTTAAAATGTTATATGAAATAGCTGTCATTCCCTTGGTGTTTACCTCCCTGTGTGTTGTACAGAAAGCTGCCTATAAATAGGCTCAGCTCAGATCCTGCTAGGCTAAGAGGATTAACTCTGCATTCCCTTTGTCCTAGTAACCCTTCTCTGCATCTGCTCTATTTTCATTTCTCTTGAGTGTTGATAACCAGAATTTTGCATGAGATTTCCTGAGTAGTGGTACCAATTCTTTCTGGTTTTTGTTTGGTTTGTTTTGAAGGTTGTGTTGTGGTTGCTGTTGTTCAGTTTGGTTTTTTTTCTTCCCAATGATGCGTTAATAGTTCATAGTTTGATTATATTGAGCAATAGGTTGATGAGCTCCATTTGTGGGAGGTTTTTTTGATAGTGTTAGTCCCTAAAATGTAATACATGAAATCCATTTTAAGCAAGTAATAGCTTGAGGCTGACCAGGTCTTTCTTCGTGGTGTTCTGGTGGTTTTGCTGTTGAGGATGCCCTTGGTTTCTCAGCAGCAGCTTTTATTGGCATGCTGCTGTTCTCATGTGCCAGGATCAATTATTAAAATAGTAAGATTAGTCATAGGAGCAGTCTTTGAAGAAATTTTTGGTAAGTTTCCTCCTCTCCATTTTCTGCCCTTTCACCATTAGTCTCTGCTATCTAACATAGATAGCTTGGTAATTTTGTTTTATCATTTCCATCTTGCACGTGCTTCAGTGCTTGCAAGATGGGTGACTGAAGAAGTCATTCTGTTGCACCCTAAGTTCTGAAACTTTTAAGATAAAGGCTGTTCTTTTTAATAATATTGCAAATATGTTTTAATAAGGAGGGGGAAACTTCCCATATAATTTTAGAATGTTGAGTACTAACAAAAGCTTAACGCTTTTCTTCACCCGAACAGAGCTCAGCTGTGCCTCGAGCTTGGGCCTCAACTGACCATCTCTCCATAGTGTGGTAAGATAATGGAACAAAGGTTAATTGTCTGACTCTTCTCCACTGTTATCACTTTCTACCATAACTTAACTTCAGTTTAATATTATGGTGAAGTCTCTTCTGACCAGTTTTATCACCCTGGATCTTTCCTTTCTAGATTTAATTTTACTTATTCTGTCTTTTAGGTGCAAGGAACTGATCCTGGCTACCATTAGAGCTTTTTTTGATCTCATAGATGAAAACACAAGGCAGGTCTGTATATTTGATCTCTGTATATCTACCCATCACACTTTCTTCTTCCATCCCAGAATGTTTAATCAGGAGAAATATATCCCTATTTTACAGAAAACTCTTTTTAGATCATTCTGTGTCACGCTGAGGAAGTTGTTTCAATTTTGTACCAGTCACTGGAAAATCCCTTTGTGTTGTTTGACCAAAGAGTCAGAAATGAGAAGGTGTTAGCTCAGTTTTCATTATAGACTGCTTGATGCTTTATAGCTGAGCTGTGGGCTGAACATTTCTTCCACAAAGCAGCAGGTTCAGTTGACCTTGCACCAGGAGAAACAAATTTTGTTAGATCTGTAGCTGTGAATTTGACTTCTCAATATGTACATAAGAGCAGAGCCCAAGACACAGAAGAGGAAGGATTTTAGGTGTTCCTTCTGAGGCTGCTTGGGACAGGCTCCTCTAGTTTTTCATGTGTACTTATTTTAATGTGTGATTTAGAGAGACAAAAAGAGCAGCACAGTTGTTCTGCAGCACTGACTGTGCTAGTGGGTTAAACTTTTCAGAAATCAGTTGTAGTGGCCAGTTTTGGAAGGTGGAATAGATAAAAATTAATCCTGGAAGGCTTATCTGGAAAAAGCAAAACCAAACTGATCAAAAAACAAAAAATCCCAGCCAAAATCCCAAACAAAAGTGAATCCCAGTGAGGCTCTACAGCTGGATATGAGAACTCAGATCAGCCTGAATGTGAGAATTTTTCTTAAGCTCTGGCCTAAGTGTCATTTTAGGAAGGATGCATGTGTGTCTCTAAAGAAAGTTTAATGGAATGCTTTCCTGGGGTTATGAGTAGGTGAGACTGTAAAACTCCTGAAAGTTTTGCCTGTGCTTTATAATGTGTAGATTTTCTGTATTGCAGTGATTGACTATTGATGGCACTTCAGAGCATTGAATTCAGAACAGAAAGAGCTCAATGTCTTCTAACAATCTCTCCTGCCTTCCCCCCCCCAAAACTGTATTGCTAGCTGTGATCATGAGATGATCTTAAATCACACACATTGGTAAAAAAATTATAATCTGCTCTTGTTTTAGATAACTGAGGATCCAAAGAAAAGAATGTCTGTACTGAATCACCACTTTGTGAGACACCCTGCAAAGATGTTTGAGGAAAATCCTGAAGCTTTTACACACCTCACAGGTGAGCAGCAGTTTTCTTTTGAATAGGATTCAGTGATACAGCTTTGTTAATGGTTAATCTTCTCACTAACAAAGTTTCAGAATGCACTTTGTCCTCCTTCAGACAAACTAAAACAATAGGTTATAGGCCTAAGCAATCTGCTTTTATTTGGTTTTGGTATTAAATTGGTTAACAAGGGTGGGTGCAAAAATCTGTCACTTCTGTATAGCTCAGATTCTGAGGACTCATATTTACACCAGGTTGTCCAGCAGAAAATCTCAGAAACTGGGAATTGCTGGATGTCAAAAGGGCAGTCTTATCTATGATGGTTGCAGGAGGGGTTGGATGGGTGTTGCAGAGCCATTGTGGTGGTTTTGTGCTGCTCATGGAAATCCTGAATATTCAGATCTGCTCCATCAGTCACTTCTTCCCATGACATGGCAGGGTGAAATGAACAGTTCACCAAGGGTTTCCTTGTAAAGTGCCTTCCTAAGGATGCAGAGTTTAAAGTGAGGGATTTTGACTGCATGGGATCTTCAGGACTAAACACAACTTTTGTAGGTCAAAGCTTTATTTTGCTGAAGTGGGCTGAACTGTTTCACAAACCATTTTATTTCAGGATTATTCTGAGTGTAAGACATTGTAGAAGTACCAATGTAGCTTGTACTTTGGTGTCAGTTTTGGGCACCCTCTTACATGAAAGCATTTATGCATTGGCATCTCCTGAAATGAGTGTGGAGCAAAAGAGCACCAAAATGGGCAGTTCCTGGGGCACAGGAAATGGGGAAAGAGGCTGAGTGAACGGAGGATTTTCACCCTGAAGAAAATGCTGAGGGGGATCATGTTGCTGTTTTTAACTACCTAATGAAGAATTGGAGAGAAGATGAAGTTAGATTTTTTTTCAGAGCTTTACAATGATAGCACAATTGGCAGTAGAAATCGTGTTGTAACAAATGATATTCTAATTAAGTGTTAGGAAAAAATATTTCACCAGGAAGGTAGTCAAACACTAGAACAGGTGCCCAGAGAGGTTGTGAAACTGATGTTTTGGGAGGGTTGCCTTTTTTTTTGGGTCAGTTTTTAGCAATAAGAAAAAATGATTTAAATTGGATTTCATGTTTCTGTCTTCCTATTCGTGGTGACCTCTTGACATTTAGCATTTTTTACTCTCCTTAAATAGAAGAAAGATATAACCTCTTTACATGACAATTGGCATTGTTTGTACTCTGATCTCTTCATCCTTGTCTTACTCTTTTTCCCTAGCCATATCTTTAAACTGCTCCTGGTTTTTTAGTGTGTTGTTGCTGATGTTCTTCTGCACAAGTTTCTGTATTAGCTTTCTAAAAGGGTGACAGAAACAAAGATGGGGGCTGTTCCTAGTGTTGCATCATTATTAATCACTCGCCCTATAATTGCACAAATATAAGTTGGTTTATTTGTTTTGTTGCCTTTTTGTTTCAAGATCCATGGGGTTTTTATTTTGCCATTAGTATTTAGTAACAGGATCCTAGGACTTTGTTTCCTGTGGAACTGATCTTAACTGTTGCATGTAATTGTAAGCAGGAGCAATCCTCAGTGTTGATTAAAGCACATAAGGTTTATATCCATATATAGATAGGAGATAAGACCTTGGTGATCAGTAAAATACAAGATTTTGGATGTAAGGGTAATTGTTCCTGCAGTGCAGCATACTGAAATATTTATTTTTAGGAGCTTTCAATTGGATTACAGTCAAAGCCTCAAAATGGACTTACTCAGTTTACAATGTAAGTAATATTTTTCCCCATTGTGTGTTTATGTTTTGGTTGTTTTGTTGGGGGGGTTGTGTTGTTTATTTTTTTACTAATGAGTTTGTTTGGTTTTTTTTAGGATTCTGATGGAAAATATTTTGCATTTCCTCTTGCAAGCCACAGAAAATCATACAGTCATGTTTACTGTGAAAATAGTATGTTGGTGAGAAAATACTTTTTTAATGTCTGGAGTTCGTTTTTAAAGATGTGATTTTTAATTTCCATTTGCTGCAGACAGTTAATGAGCAGCTGTGGAAATTGCTGCCATCCATTTACAGTCACAGCCTAATGCATGTCAGAGGTACTACCTGTTTTAGCATGCCACACTTAGTATTCAGGGTCTGAAACCTTCAGTGCCACCTGAGCCTCAAATGTTTTCTTTCTGGCTCTTCTGGTTAGCTCTAGATTACTGTGTCCTTTCATTTAGTGCAGTTCTCTATTGATGGTTTTGAAGGAAGAAGTTGTTTTTAGTGCTGCTGTGTTTTTGCCAAACTTCTAATTTGGGAAAGCTGTTTATAGGTTTGCTTTCCCATAATAAAATATAAGTGAGCCTGAAAGGCTGCAGAGATCTTTCACTAAGGAGAGAAAGTGAATGGAAGACAGATGAGGAGCCAGCACCATCTCAGTTGTCTCCTGTGAAAAGGAAACACCATAATGTGCATTTCTTGTATTTTTAGCTTGAGACATACATTGAGCCAAAATTTTTTTTTCAGTTTTTTATACCAGAATGAATTTAATCTCTTGGCAAACTGAAGATGGATAAATACACTTTTCAGAATCATGTATTTTATATTAGTGGCAAAAAAATTGAGATGCTTTCCTGTTTCATCCTGCCTGTCCCTGTTGCCACTCCTCCCCTTGCCAAAGATGCCATTCATACCACCATTGTGCACAACAATGTCTGTGCTTGGTGCTTTTGTAATTGTCCTTCTCAGTGGCACTTCAGTGTCTGCATGTATGTTGTGATCTCAGCTGTGCTTTGATGGGATACCTTTTGCCCTTGCTGTAATGTCTGAAACACAAGCCCAGTACAGCTTGAGAGGAGCAGGGAGGTACAGACCAAATGTCTGAGAGCTGCACCATGGTGCTGTTGCTTCCAGAACACTTCAATTCTCAAGGGGCAGAGCAGTAGAACATTAAATATGCAAAGTATTCCTCTACTGCCTAGAAGAGTGCCTTGAGGTGTTTCTTTCAATTAGAAGAGATAAACATGATATGTAAGATGGATATTTTTAAAAGAGAATTTATGAAAGCTTGTTTGCTTAACTTTGTATTTATTCCTATAAAGGGTGACAAATTGAAGTTGTTTAAAATGGTTCCTAGAAGCCCCCACCATTCACTCTAAAGCTTCACCTTTTCTGTCCTTGCAATTATAATTGCAAGATTATGATATCAGTCCTTTAATTATCATCAGTTTTAACCCTTGCATTGTTTGAAGTAATCAGTATTTTTAATAGATTTATAAATGCAATCACACCTAGGTAATGTAGTGTTTTATGGTATTGACTTTACAGGACACAAGTAGCTGGATTTATGGCTGCATGAACACTAATTCATCAATGTGGTGAGTATGAACAATTCCTGTTCTTTATTCAAATGGCTTTTGTGAGACTGTGTTTGAATTTAAAGTGTATAAATTATCCTTGGTAGGAAGGGATTGGGAAGTAAAATCGTTACTATAAATAATTCATGCTTTCTATATCACCAGGAAAACAGGGAAGAATAGCTTTTCTTAAAATAAATGATATTCTTCTTCAGGGAGCTGCATTTTTGACCTTCATAACAAGAGCTGGAGAGGGACCTTTCACAAGGGCAGGAGGTGGCAGAGCAAGGAGTAGTGGCTTTAAACTGGCAGGGCAGGTTTAGGTGGATATTGGGGAGCAGTGGTTCCTGTGAGGTTGGTGGGGCATTGGAGCAGCTTTTCCACAGAGGCTGTGCATGTCCCATCCCTGGAGATGTTCCAGGCCAGGCTGGATGGGGCCCTGAGTAACCTGGTCTAGTAGAGAGTGTCCCTGTCCACAGCAGAGCTTTTGGAACTAGATGGTTTTTAGTGTCCTTTTCAACCCAAAGCACTCTGTCATGCTGTTTCTTTAGAATCCTGTGACAAAAGACATCAAATGTCCACAGAACCTTCAAATTAGTGGATTAAAGCATCTCTTTCTTTTTTACTTCGAATTTGCTGCTGTCATATGAAAAGTATTTAGAAGGGTGCGTGGTTTAGTGGTTATTTGTTATGACAGTCATTACACAATAGATTTAAAACATTGTCTTAGCTTAAATTTGTAAAATAAACTCAAATTCAAGCTACCCTTCAAATTAGGGAAAGCTTCCAGGCAAAATTGAACTAGCAGAGTTTTTATCTGTTCTGGGATCACTGAGGTGTACAGGCAGAGTCTTGCCTCCAGCAGATAGCCAAATGTCACAATTACTTTTTCCTGATCCAAGAAGTTGGCTGTTACTCCTTTGTAGAACCTTTGATCAGCATGAAGTGCATTACTAGTTCAGGACTGCTACTTAAACCTCCTCTAACAGTAGTGGGTTGGCTGTGAACTGTGTCCTAAGGTCATGAACACTATTTAGAGAATCAGCAGTATTCTGGTATTCAGATAATCAAAACCTGAAGTGACCAAATGGATGTGTTGCAGTTCAGTGTGTGAACACATTTTAGAGCTGCTGCAAAGTCTTTGACAGCTAACAAAATTTTTATTTGTATATCTATTCTAGATATTTCCATAGGAAGATTAGTGCTTTTGATGTTTAACAGATGCTAATAAAAGTGCATGATAATTCAATGCTATTGCAGTTTTAGCTCATGAAAAGTTTTCATTTTGTGTCTGAGCTGCCTGGTGAATATGTGCTGCAGGTTTTCTGTATGAGAGAGTTGGAGCTTTGCTTGGCTTGGTTTTGCACAAATAAGATTTGCACTATCTGAAATTACTGCAGTTTGATAAATTACTGTGGTAGCAGTACACCCAAATTTCTTCTCAATTTAAAATGTTTATTCAGAGAGAGAGAGAGAAGCTGGTATATTAATCCAGTGCCATAATGCTGGGCCTGCATAATGAATATGCTCATCTTTTAATGTGCATGAATTTTTACAGCCTGGAAGCTGCTGATTTATCCTGGAGAGCTGAGTTACTTCCAACCACCAAGGTAAGTGTGAGCCTGACTTGTAGGAGGGAGAGGTGCTTCAGGAGGTGCTTGCAAGTCATAGAGGAATGAGCTGTTCTGTTTGGAGCATTGGAAGAGGGTACAAGGGGTAGACAACTAGGAACTGGCAAGGGGCAAGCTAAGGGGTATGTTCAGTAATGGTTTGCTATTTTCTTCTCTCTTTTTCTTTATTCCTTTCTTTTTAAGGTTGTGATGCTGAAACTTCTGGACTATCCTTCCTTGTCCCACATTGTCATTCAGGTACCACCTGCAGTTGGCAATAAGGTAAAAAAATACGATATTCAGAAATTGCTTGCTTAGGGCATTCATAACTTTCAGGTGCTATGACAGGAGGAAAAGGAAGTATATTAAATATGTGCTAAGTTACTTTGAGAAACTATAGACCCACAGTGTAGTGTGGTTTAAAGTAGCTTCTGTAAGCTGAGAAACACTTTGATAAAATACCAAACAATAAGACATGAACAGCACTTGAAATATGTACAAAGACACAGTTCTCAAATCAGTTCTTAGAGTTCTTGTTGGAGATTCTAATGGTAATCTTCCTTGCATTTCTTAATACTCTGATTGTTTTCCTGAATGTTCATACCTTTGAACAGTCATTTCTCTTACCCAGGTTAGCAGAGAATACAGATAATTGAAGGCACCACACCTGGATTCTGGGAAGCATAGGCCAGATAGCTCTGCAAGCTCTTCAACCACAAATGATGTTGTAGACTGACTTGTGCAGAGTTTAACAGTTTGAGTCTCACAAATGAGATAAATATCTTTGCATCAAGAGCTCTCAGGATCCCAGTAAGAGGACATTGGAAGGTTTAGGGTGTTACCTATCTGGATCTGGCAGACCTTTCCAGTTAGTCCTGAAATGGCAGAGGTCTGAATTGAAATTTCCAGCCTAATCAGATCTGACATTGCTTTCTGTGACACAAATAGAGTCTGTGGTATATTAATCCATGATCCAAGAAATTATTCACAGCACAAGTGAGTGTGATGTTCTTCTCTGAGTGTATCTTCAGATAGTTGTGACAGAGGCATCTTGCAGTGAAACTAGTAATGCACAATTTTCAGGGTAAGCAAAGATAGAGGAGAGATGACTTGGGAAATGTAATTTGGCAAGTACAAAGGCTTTCTAGTCTTGTGCTTTGGTTTAGATCTGTTTTTAATATCCTCAATTGCAGTATACTTTGGGCTGTGAGTTCTTCACAGAGGATTCCAGAACAGTCCAGCTCCCTGTAACACATCTTTTTTCATTTGGTAAGTATAGCATATTGCTTTTGGAAAAAATGGAAAACTAATATAACTAACCTTTGGATAATAAGTTTGCCTAAAAATGTCAGGTCAGGAGGTTTTTGGGGCTGGTTTTTCACTGAAGCTAATACTGCTTTTGTTAGTAACAAAGAAATAAGAATTGTGGGGGTTAAGACTTACAGATATGAAAGTATGTAATTCTCCTGGAAAAGAAATAATATGTAGAGAGTTCTCAGATAATTTTATCTAATAAGTGAAAATGTTGTATCCTTTCCAGGGTTTTCTTCAAGCAAAATTCTATTAAATTCAACTGGATTATTTTACAATGTACAGCTCCAGCACTTCAACCAAGTAAGAATGCAACTTAAGTTTTTAAGGTAATGTAACCACTGCTTGTCTGGAGAAAAGTGAGTGAATTCTATTTTTTTGTGTTCTAGATATATCAAGCTTTCAAAATTTATATAGACAGTCACTGCCAGTCACTCAAAGGTAAATATAAGTCTTACTAAAGTACAAATTTTTTTTAAAATTGTTGAAAATTTGTAGAAACGAAAGTCTTCTCATGCAGTGGAGTTTAGGCAATGCTGCTGTGGTCTGTTCAAATGTGTCTGCTAATATCTCTCCCTTCCCACTCTAAGAAGCATGGATCAACGAAAATGAGGAATTAGTCTTTTAATGTTTGTTTTTCTTATTTCCCAGCAAAGGGAACTTGAATTTTCATTAGGATTCTGCCTTATATTGAAAATGTTTCTTGAGAAAAGCCCATTTGCCTAGGATTTTTATTTGCTAATAACAGGACTCAAATTTGAATGTTGAGCTACATAAGCTTAAACAGGATGGGTTGCTAAAGGACCCTGTTTCAAAAAAAAAAAAAGAAAGTGATGAATTTTATTAGACTGAGGTTTTGTTTCATATTGAAAAGCAGAACTCTTCTCATAACTGTTCTTTAAACATTGATGTCTCACTGTCTTGTCCTGTAACAGCCTGAGTTTAACCATGTAATTCTTGTTTGCTGCTAACTGCTCTGATCTGCATTGCAATCTGCAAACCCAGAGATTCTGTGTAGTGATCTGTGTGCCACCTTTATTTTACTGACCCTGTAGTTTTTAGAGACAGTTGCCACATCTGGTTCTTAGTTAAGTTTATCTTTTGTAATGCTGTTCCATTTCAGAAAGAAAACCAAGTGTTTACAGACTTCATATTCCCTGGTCATATGAAGACTCAATAACTGTAGCGAAGTAAGGACTTTAACAATTAATAACTTCTTGATATGTTTTTGGAAGAATATTTGCATACTGTTATGGTAATATTTCTGATATGAGACAGTTTCTCCAGTCTTAAGTGTTTGGCTTCTGCATTTTTTCCTCATTTACCTTTCTGACCTTGTGGACAAAGTTGTTTTGACTGTTCCTAGAATAAGAATACCTACTAATTGGTTGCTTAATGGTTCTCACTAATTTTCTTGTGAAAGAAGTCAGATATTCTGGTCTGGAATTCTGAGGATAATCATTGCCCTTCTCATCAGAGGAGAACAATGGCTGCTCTGGATGCTGGCTTCCCCCTGGAAGCCAGGGTTTGGATTGCACAGCAGCCCTATGTTTGCTTCAGCAGCATAGTCCTGACAAAATCAAATGATACAGCTTGAAATATATTTGTCACTTATGAAGTTGAACAACACTGACAGTCTTTTAGATGGTAGAAAAACTGTATTTATAGTTTATTTTAGGAGTCTTAAGGATACCTCACAATTTCCAGCTCCCTGTGTTTTCCAGCAGCATAATACTTGCAGGAAACTGAATTGTGTTCTTGAGGATATGTTTTCCCTTCCTGGCACTCAGCATATTTGCATGCTCTGTGAGGCAGTGTGTTCACTGAACTTGTCTGCTTTCCTTTGTGCCATGTCCAGGATAGTTCAGAGGAGAGGGAATTGAGGATTTTACGTAGCTCTTTGTGACAGGATCAACAAGTTCCTTACACCATTTTGCTCCCAGCTTGAGGTGCCACTTGGTGTAGTAGATGTGCTTTATGTGCACTTGTTAAAGACTGAGACACGTTTGGTTTTCCTGCTTGGTCATAAGGACAGCAGTGACCATGTAAGTTGCTGTTTCAGAGTTCCATCTCTTGCTGAGATTTCTGCCAAACTGCACGTGGCTCAGCCTCACGGTGACAGCAGCCTTCCAGAGTTAAACATCTACTCTTCCCCAGACTGTCAGTATGAAGTGAGTAAAACAGTTTTATTTTACAGCTAGTTGGCATTGCTGGATGATTTTTGTGTAATTCAGTCTTTTAAACCATAGCTAATTAATCTAAGTAAATACTAAGTGTATCTAAAGGTGGGCTGTTTGGCCTTTTGGACATGTAGGGTGTGTTACAAGTATTTGCAATAGCTGGGTTAGTACTGCAAGTTGGATTCTAAAACTTTAAAGCATTTGCTTTTAATTGTCAATTGTAAGGTGTTATAAATTTTAGTTGTAGGATTGTTGCATTCTAGAACATAAGTTTGCTTGTTAAAAATTAAAGTATTTTGTATTTATGCTTACCATTGTATGAAACAATATATATTTTTTTCAAGGTAATTCTGAAGACATCACTTCTACAGGTCCTTGGCCAAGTAAGAAAACCTAATACTAAATTGTTTTTTTTATCTCAGTAGCATCTATAGAAATTTTTACATCCTCCCTTCCTTACTGTGGCACTTCAGATTCCTTCTTAATGCCAAGAGGAGCACTATTCAGTGATCATTTTGCAGCCTTTCCCTTGGCAAGGATCCCTCCCAGATGAATGTCAGGCCCCTGTCCTTAGAGGAGCAGAAAAGCTCTCTAGCTCTAAAGAGCTGCTGTAAATGTGGAGTATGTGGCTTTGTGGTGAGCTCAATATCTGTAGGTCACTTTAACTTTCTTGCCTGATGAGTCAGTGGTGTTAAAACTTTAAAATACATTTGGCATCAATTAAGTTGGGGGAAAAAGTCTAAGCAGGTCCATATGCTCCTTTTGAACAAATCTTCTTTGGTTATCAATGAAGAATACGTATCGACATGGGGATCAGTAAAAATAGACTGGCCATCTGCACTTCTCTGCATCTAAAGAGTAATTAATTTTCAAGCACCTAAGTGTAGTGCTGGAATAAAACTGGCAAGATTCTCTATGTGAATGTATACATTTAGAGCAAGGATTTTTCATTTTGTTGTTATTTTATGAGAATTTATAGGCTATTGGTATATTAATAATGACTTGAGATAGTGGAAATCAATTAATACATGCATATAGTTACTTCCAAAAGTTCTTTGCCTAAAAGCATATATAACTATATGCAGATTTTGCTTGGAAAGTGGCCTTCAAATTGTTTTAAACTTACTTTACTGAAATCTGATACTTGATTTTTTTCATACTTGTCTTGACTGGAAGAAAACCCCCATTTGTTTCTAATTTGATCATTTATCCAAACCTGTTTCATTAGCTGCTTATGAGAGATTCTAGTCTTTTCCATCTATAACATTAATTGCTATTGGAGATTATTAAATATTTATTGAAAGGAGAAACTGAATCTTTCAAGAAATATATTCTAATCTCATTATCATTCTGGCTTCATGATAACATTTGTGTATGTGTTTTTTGAATATATTTTTATAAATAGAAGTGAAGTTATCCCTTCTTCCTTGTCTTTCAGATAGTAAGATTCCATGCTGGTGCTTTTCCAGTCTATATTGTTTCTAATATTCTTCTTACTTATGGAGGACAGCTGAGCACACTAAGATCAACAGGTAGCTTTCTAAAAATCTGTGTATTTTTCTCTGTCACAAGTGTTTTTAGAGAAATTGCTTATTGAGTTTAGTGATGAAAGACTAGCTAAATGTGAATTTTTCAAGCTAAGCATTGTTCAACTTATGGAAATACTTGGATCTTTTTTATTTTTCTTAGCTGGTAGTTCTTCAAGGTTGTGTTGTAGCAAAATATTTCTTTATTATTTTAAATTGCAGTCCCTTTCTGTGAAATACCGGTGTTGCACAGTAGGTTAGAATTACCAGAAGTCTACTTAAAAATACATGTAAAAGTTTAAAATACGTTGTTAATGTGCAGAAAACACTGTTTCTTGCAGGAAGATGAGATTTTCTTTGTTATGCTGTCATGTCTTCAGACAAAATGCATTTTTATTAAAATTCAGGGCGTGTTTGTAGCAAACTCCACAATGTCTCTAGAAGCTCCTGTGCCTTATTACCTTAATGTGGGTGACCCATGGAGAAGGGCCTTGGTGGTAAAATATGCAGCCTTGCAGTACTCTTACAAGACCTAGTTATCTTGTTTTTAACTCAGCTCACCATTGTCTGAATTTTTGTTTTGTTGTGCATGATGTTTGTCGAAGTTCATGACTTGTCAGTAACTACAGATGCTCTCTGTTCTTGATCCTAGGCCAGTGTTCAGACTTCTCCCTCGAGCTAGTTAGGACAGCAAAGCCCTACAAAGTAGAACCTCTTATAAGCATTGTTGTGTTTCTGCAGGGGTGAGTTTGCATCATTTATTTGTTTAAAACAGTTTCCAAAACAGAAATTTCAGTAAAACTGTTGCTAGGGAGGAATATTATTTTATCTGTAGTCACTGTAAACACCTGACTGTTATTTTGCTTGTAAGACTGTAATAGAAGGAATAGTTGATAGATATCTAACTGTAAGAGCAATTGGAAGTGATAAATAATACTGCTTTCATGTTTTTGGCAGGTTTAACTGGTTTAGAGAGATATGGGAATCACTGTCACTACCAGAGGTGGATGCTGCTGTACTGAGTAGTCAGGATGCATGGTTCCCCCTTGTGTCCCTGATTCTATTTCTTTTTGGGACAGGCATTGCCTACTGGAGTGGAGTATTTTTCTCTACATCTCTGAGACTCTTCTCTTCATTATGGTTAACTCTGATTAGGTAAAACAATGTGATACTATATAATTATGCTCTTCTAGATGACTTTGACCCTGACAATTGTTTTTTTTTGTTTGTTTGCTTTTGTATGAATGCTTGGCCAAGATTGAATTCTGGGCAGATTGAATTTATACATTATTTTAGACATCTGGGTTTGAAAGCAAGCAGAAATTGATGTCCGAGAAGAAGTACAACAGGAGTTTTGTTTCTGATTCTTTCTTTTTTCTTAGACCTACTGAACTTCAGAAAGATGATAAGTTGATTACACCCAGCAGACTCTGTGGGATGATATCTCTTGCTTTGGTTAGCTGGACCACTTGTGGTGCATTTGCTGTGCTCATTATTTATCTTCAATACTTGTTCAAGGTACTGAAAGGCTAAACATTATGTATTTATAACGGAATTGAAAATTTTAGGTGCTTTGAATTAACCACAGGTTAAAAGCAAAAATCCAGATTACCCTTTTTCACACATAAAAGAAATGTTATTATTCTCATACTTTAAATAGGTATTTCTAATTTCTCACTGTCATAATCTTATAATCTGTAGAATTTTTCTTCTTCTTTTGTTTATGCTTCTTAGAAAGAAACGTGTGGTCCCACGTGCCCACTACAACAATGCAGATAATTGAAAATTTTAACTTATAGCTAGGCAATATTATACAAACAAAGACTAATACCTCCCTTGAAGAGTAGGGAGTCCTCAGTTTCTTTTCCTGTACTACAGCTTTTGTGTGAAGAATCCTTACTAAACAAGCAACTGCTTGTCTTACAGGTTGTAAAACTGCATGTAACTGTAAGAGCAGAGCAAAACAGGCACAACAGGGTGAGTCTGTTTCCTGCTTCTGTTCCAAACTCTGGCCAAAAATTGTCTGGCAAACTTCTGCCTTGGTACTCTCAGGTTGTGCTGCAGTGACTGGGTAGCTGTAGTTCCCTTGCTGCATGTGTGATGTGAAAGAACAGCCAGGCCATGAGCAGCCTGCTCCATCTCACATGACTGCTGTTTGAAGTTTCTGCAATGTGAACTTGTCATCTAAGAAGAAAACTCTGTCTCTGAATGCACACAGATTAACAGGGTTTATCTAAATTTTGGTATTTGATTATGCATGGCTTATCTCGAAAAGAAAAAGAATTCTAGGTAATAATCTATACTGCAGGTAAAACTGCTTTTTCTAGAGAGGCAGCATGTGGACATCAAGGTATTTTAGTCCAGAGATGACAAATAGGATGTATTAGATGAATGTGGACTGAGGTTGCAGCAGTATCAACTTTATTTTCTGGATTACTTTAAGGTATAGGATCAAAGATGTAAGCAGGTGTGGATAACAGCATATGATAACTACCTGCTGTTCTTTGCAAACATAGAACAAAGGCTGACACAAAAAGTTGTTGAAAGTTTTCTTTGGGTATCTCTGAGTGGATTTTTCCTGTGTTTAGTTGAAAATCCTCTCCTTTCATCTCTATATAATATTTTGTTTCATTTGTGAGGTTTTTTTCTGTCGCTGGAAGTTAGTATCTGCCAACTCATTCGTTTATCTTTGCTATTTATTCCTACAGGTAATATTTTACTCCCAGTTGCATTACTTCCTATATCTTTCCTGTGAATGATCATCTGTGATTTTTCACCCCCATGCTTTATTACTCCTTTTTATTTTGTTCTTCCCCCTTCCAGGAACTGCTTTTCATTTCATTGGTGTCAGGGCATTTACAGTTTCCATTCTTTTCTTCCATAGACATATAAACTATGAGTATATGAGAAATTTCTGGTTAAACTTAGATACTTTAAAATTGAACTTGACTCTTGGTGGCTTTTTGATGCATAAATTGCAGATTTTCTTCGTAAATCTCAGCTGGTGTGATACTGTTAGGGTATTTTTCCCCTCCTCTTTCCCCAGTGTGGGTTCTTACAAGCCTGTGCATATTTTTGTGACCTCTGTTTTTCATTTCCAGGATTCAGGCCACTCAAAAGAAACTTCACAGAACTCCAGTACACACACAGTCAAAGCCCAGAGTTCAGTGGACAGCATTCCAGAAGCAACACAGTCTCCTTCCAACAGTAAAACACTTGCTGAAGCTGTTAACAGTCTTAAGATGCACATTACAGTCCTCAATTTATTCACGTGGATTGTGCTGCTCAACTTGCCATCTTTAATTTATTGGTTAAAAAATCTCAGGTAAATTCTTAAATTGACACTAAGGTGGAAGAAAGTTATAGAAACCTTTGAAGATAATAAAAATTATAAGTGTTTGATTCTTTATATTATTAGTTACCTTACAGTTTCAAAGACTTCTGTTAATTATTGTTGTTTCATCTGTCCTTTCTGGTTTGCATTGTGGTGTAAATAAGTGTTAAGTAAATCAATGATATGTTGAAGAAAATAGTGTTTCAGAAGGGGTTTGAAATCAGGCTGGGATGCCATATAGATTTCATTTATATTTTTTGTCATCAGCACATGGATATTATTGGGCAGCCTAATTTAGAAGTGATGTGCTTTTTAAACCATTTCTTTGCAGGTACAATGTTAGACTTGATCCTGATCCCTGTAGATCCACAGCTATTATCCTCGTATGCATCTTAGAAATTCTAATGAATTCAAGTACTTCTGAAGTGAAATCAAGGTACTGTAACCCAATCTTGAGTTTTGCTTTTCTGCTTCTCTGTGAATTACCATTTGTATGGTAAAACTTAATTTATGTTGTAATTGTTCAGCCTCTACAGAGATTGATGAACTCACATGGTTAAGTCTAAAAGATGAACTAAAATGTGTGCAAAGTACCTCTAGTTCAGCTAGGAGGAAAAAATCCCCTGTATTTGCCACATGGAAATAAATGAAGTATGTGCTCTCTAAGCAATTGGCTGCATAACAACTTCTTGAAATGTGACTTTTTCACTCACAATTCATTGAATTCTTTCAAGTGTCACAGAATCTACATACATTGAGCAATTATTGTCAGACAGTTAGAAGGAAAATGGAATTCTACAGCACTATAGTTATGTTCTTGCAGCTCCCTTGTGGGAGTGGAAATGTACTGTTTTCTCTAGTGGATTAAGAAGTTCTGAGAGCCTGGTTTTGCTGACAGAATATTTCTTGTGAAGATATGGAATTAGTCAGAGCCTCATGAATGACAATCAATAATAAGAAATGTCATTTATCCTCTTGACCAGTACCTGTTATCTCAAGTGATCAAAACCACTGTCTTCCTGTGTTACAGAGAACAAATTTCTAAATTAATATTTTTGGTGACATTAACCTTTTTTAATAATTTCTCTTGCTTATGCATCAATTTTTGTGGCGTATTAGACTAGTTGCTCAGTTTTAAAGATAAACAAAGCCTTGAAGTAGAAAGTATTTTGCAAAGGAAAATGAAATATGACATTTGCATACTTTCTGCATATGTGGCTACAAAATGATAATTTTTTTTCTCTCTATTCTTACAGTAAGCTCTTGAAGATTGCAGCCAAAGTTCCACTCCCTTTGTCTGTTGCAATGCTGGCCTTTGGACGAATCCATTTATACAGAGTCCCACACTTTGTAACCTTTTCTCTTCTTCTACATGTGCTGTGCTGTTTTGTGTAATGTTCATTCTATATAGGACAATGCACCCTAGAAACTTAACACTGGAGATGGGAAAAATTGCAACACAGAAATGCCTAAACTAACATGATCAGTAGTTTACATTACATGGGAAAGAGGACAGAACTGTGAATACTTTACAGAAAATTCATGGTTTAATTCACGTTGCTTAGAAAACTTTTCCTGGTGTTTATTTCATGTCTCTGAAAATGGAGTGACTTAACTGTGTATAAGCACATGACTCATATCAGTGCAACATCTCAATACTCTGCCTTGTAGACACTTTTGTATTTCACTGTACTGCTTGTGAAAACAGACCTTTTTTACTCACTGTGCCATGCAGTGTCTGTGTTCTGAACTTGCATCTCTTGCAGGTCTTAAGTATGCTGGTTAAAACTCAATACATTTCAAGCACACTGTGACTATCACAAAAACCACACAGCCAAGTATACTTTGAATTAATTTATGTTATATCCAAAAGCTGCCACATTTGTGTCTAGACAAACTAGAATGTACTGCTTATATAGAACTGTTATTTCTATCAAATCATTTGTTCAATCAGTGTGAGTTGAACATTTGTGAGATTATTGCAAGTCTTACACATTTTACTTTTTGTGAGAGTGAGAAGACAACAGTATTCTATGTAGCTTTCTATTCAGGAAGGATACCAGCAGATTCATAAACAATTTGCTGTAATGTTGTTTTAAAACATTGTCAGTTTTCTCTGGAATCTTGAAATTAATCCTTGGACTTTGTCCATATGTAGAAGCTAGCAAACGCTGAGATATGGTGTGAGTTAACAGTGCATTTGCTGCACTCTTTCTAAGTAGGCAAGGCAGGCTTTTTTCCTATTGTAAACAGAGAACCAACCATCTCCTAATGAATGCCAATACATGAAATTAATATGGAATAGTTACAACCCTGCTAGCTCCTGTCCTGCCATACAGTGCTGACTTCTGCATGTGGGCAAACTCAGTAATAGTGGGAAATACTGACCATAATTATTAGCTCTGTATAAATTCTATCTTAGTGCCTAGATGCTACAGTGACTGCCATTTATAATAAAGCCTACAATAGCTATGTGTAAGGAATTGTGTCCCCTGGGCATGTGTTTTGCCAACAGAAGAAATCTCAGCAGTCCTTAGGTTTAAATGATGTATTGATTCTGTGTAGAGATGAGCTTACTACTTGCTTCTGTGTTAGCTGTCTCTGCTGTGTCTGAGATACCTGTGACCTTCATCTGGAAATACTAGACCAGCTCAATCATCTTATAGGAATAGCAAGAGGAAATCTGCTGCTCACAGTCAATCAAGTATACTCTTGATACAGTAGTACAGCCAGCCTGACCCATTAATTCCATCACATTTTAATAATCTTGCCTAAGTGCCTCCGTTATTTCTAAGGTGTTGTTAGGGTCAATTCCTTTGAGCTGGCTGGAAAGACTCAGTTCACACAGTGACTTTCCAAAATGAAGGACAAATAAGAAAGCCACGTGTGTTTTGTTTGCTTATATCCATGTCAGCAGTTCAAGTTATTAATAAGTCATTAAAAGTGCAGTAACTGAGTAAGGGTATTGTAGTTAGCCAAACCACTGTCACTGTTATCAGTAATCTGTGTGCTGGTATTCAAGTCTTAATTTTTTCAAAAAAGAGGGTTAGATTATATATAGTCTTTGTAAATCAGAAAAGTTATCTGAATAGATGATATCTTGATATTTTCTAATCAAATGTATGCTACATTAATATATGTATATAAGATAATTTGTGTGACTTAATATACTTGTAGCTAAATGCACCAGTTGGTTTAACTAGAAATTGCTGTTCAAACATAGAAGAGAGTTGTTATACTTGGAAATGGCTGTGAATGAAAAATGGTGGCAGAACTGCTTTTAGGGCTGGCAAAGGGCTGTGAAATGTGCAGGGTCTGATTTCTGTGGAAGATAGTTTTCCTTGACTTTTGTGGTCCATTTGGCTTACTACTCTATTTTGCTTCTGATCCATTTGTTGGAACTGTTGGAAATGAAACAGACTTGATATTTAGTATCTTTGATAGCTTTCAAAATATGCCATAAAATGAAACCTACTGAATTACAGCAGCATAGGATAACACGATTTTTTTTTCATTTGATGATTTTTTTTTTAGCTGGAGTTCTATTGATGATTGTTAGAACTCTTCATAAAGTGAATTCTGGTATCTTGTGTATTTTCCTGCCTGATTTTCAAGTTGGAGGTAGGAATAGGTATAATCCTGAGTCTGAGATCCCAGATAACGAGAGTTTTTCATATCTTCCTCAACAATTTAAATGCCTTGTGTGCCATTTAATATATTTAAACTGTTGTCAGGGATGTGTGTCTGGATTGTGCAGTGATCATGGACTGGACAACTTCAACTGTTTGGTGGATTAGGAGTCTAATCCCAATTAGATTTGCCATACAATCAATGGATGGTAATAGGATTAGAACAAGTCTTAGAATTCATCCCATTCTGAGAGAGGATGAATTCTCCTACTTGTCATTCTGAAAAGGACTAGATTTTGTAACAGTCTGAAAACAGTTGTTCTTCAGGTAAAATACAATTTGCTGTTACTTCTGAACAAGAAGCTTCTGTTAGGTGAATTTGTAGTTCTGCTAATGTTCAGTTATTTCAGCAGAAACATATGATAACCCAATATATCGATGTATATCTATGCTGTTAATTGCATATATAAGGAGATGTAAATATTACTGAAATATCCTTTATTATGAGTGGTCTGCATATAAAACAGCTTTTGGCAAATACACTATAATATCTCTTACCAGCTTTAATTACATTAAAATTCCACTTTATTTTTCACATTTTAAATTATCTAGACTGCGTGGGAGGAGACCAGGGCACAAATTGTAAGGATTTAGACCTCAGGATGCATTTAAAATAAGAACTATCTATGTGGATTTAATACAATTTTTTTTATAAGCTATCAGAAACAGAATGAGGAAACAGGGTAAGAACTTAAAATACTAAATGCCACTAACTTCTGGAACAGCAGAATCTTTCTTTGCCAGGGAGAGATTTAATGAGAAGCTTTGGATGATAGCTTCATACCCTGAAATTACTCTGGACATCTATAATCCTTTCTGCTTGATGTCATCAAACATGTTCCTCACAGTCTCATCATGCTGCATGACACGTGTAGCTAACACTTCATAGAAAGTCTCTATGTGTCTGATAGGGAAAAACTCACATCTTCACTGGAATGACCAAATGTACCTTGGAACTGAGTGAATTATGTTGTCCAAAGCTAATCTTAGTTGTGATTTAAAAGTTGCAGTTTGGGGGTTTTGGTGGGAGGTTTCTTTGTATGTTTTATTTCCAAGAAACCTGCAGTAAATGGCATTTAAGTTAATATTATTTCTGACATTTAGAGTTCTGCCCTGATTCTGGTTTTGAGTGAGCTAATTCACATAGCAAACCATTCCTTACTATTAATTTGCTATGTTTCAAGACAAATAGATGAACAATGACAAAACTGTAAGCAGTGCAGTAATGCATTGCAGAAGGCATAGAGACTGCTGGTATGTCTAAGTGAATTTTTCATCTATAACCTAATTGGACTAACTTTAAAGTCATTGATTAATAAAATAAAATGTATTGACATTTAACCTCAAAAGCATTGCATATGTCAATGTTTGATACATCTCATTTTCCATGTGTTTGCCAGTAACAAGTGATAAACTCACTTGGTGTTCTTCTGAAATCTGATAAATCTGATCCATCTGACAGCACAGAATAAAGTCTGTTATGTAGTCATTAATAAATGTAAACATTTGAGAAACTTCCATTTGAATCAAGTTATTTCAATACAGGGTTGAGTGTGTTTAGACTTTTGTTGCATTTATACTGAGATAAAACCAGCCATTTACTGACCTGTAATACTCCAAGCTATGAAAATGTTTTTGGAAGTGCATGTAGAGTCTGTACAGAATTGTACTGCTGTTCTAAGTCACTAAGCTACTAGAAAATTGCTAGTTGTAAAGTAGACTGAATTCTTAGTGCTTATTTTCCATTTAATGTTTTAATGAATAATGTTTCTCACTTAATTTACAGCTTTGACTTTTTGCGTCTCCTTTTTTTTTCCAGGAGAAAATCAGTCTAGCTTTTGTAAGCATTTGCACTGTAAAATATAAAATGTTCATCACAGTTCCTTTAGGGGAGTTATACTTTTGTCACCAAAGCTACATGCTGCTGTTGTATAACCTCTAGGAAATATGTGACAATGAAGGACAATTCAAAACTAGTCAGGTTTTTATTTTAAAGTACAATTTCTGCCTTTTTTTTTTAAAGCCAGAACTTTGAACTAGAATGTTAGAATCCATAAAGTCTTAAAAAATTTGAAAACCTTTTGCAAAGACTATGCTTTCTGATGTATATTTTTATTTATGGGTGAATGTGTTCAAAGCTTTTAATCAGCTCATCTATCTTCAAACTCAAATAAAAAGTATACACTTTGTCTTATTAGTAGGCACTGCTGCTTTTAAAAATGAATTTTAAGTATTTAGAGAGAAAATTCCATAGCTTTTACTTAAGCAAATCTGCCCAGCCCTCAATTTTTCAGGTGTCTAAGCACATAACTGCCTCAAATATGTGCTTATTGCCTTGTAGGATGAAAACCTGAACTGCGATATTTTGAATTTATTTTCTTAAGATGTAAGGTTTCTTTCTGCATTTTTAAATGTAGACAGATTTTGCTATTCATGCTGTCATAAACAAACCTTGTAAGCATTGCCTCCCTGCAGTTATTGGCAGCTTCTGCTCTGGATTCCGTAGGAATGTGTGAAGTCAGAGCTGAGTTTGTCTCTAAAAATCATAATATTTGTTATTTGTGGCACATCATTGCAGGTCCTCCTTGCCCATGCAGCTCTCTCTGCTTTGCAGTGTCCCTGGCAGGAAGTGCAGCAGCTGTGTCCTGTAGACTCCTGTTTGTTAAAATATCAGCCAAGTGTTTTCCCCCTCCAACTTCAATAATTTCAGGGTATATCTAAGTATCAAATGTGCAAGTGTGTTGATGTTTATTTTTACAAAAGGCTAAGTGCACTATTTTAGGATCCATTCAGGCTTCAGTATTTTCCACCCACTTCAGTCTGAGTTTGGAGACAGGATTTGAGACTGCAGCACCTGACAGCTGGAACACTTTACAGAAGTCTACAGGTAGTAGACAGGACACATATAATTAGAGTGCCAGACCAAAACTGAAATGTGAAATTTCTCACTGTGACTTTAAACTTGTAGCTTTCTAGAGGGAAAAAAAAATAAAATATATATATGTACTGTGCCTTAAATCAGTAAATGAATACACTCTTAACTGTAGCCTGTGGACTTCCATAGCCTTATATTTGATTTTTGAAGTTGACCAAAAATATTTGTGTGGATCATACTGAAACTTGATTTGGGGAAAATGCTTAAAAAATTATTTTGACCCCATTTTACACTTAGAGAAATGAAGATTTATGACAAGTAGAGCATATTTTTTGTTTGGAATCACACCAACCAAAGTCAGAAAGCTTTAGCTGACCTGAATTTTTCAAGCCTTTCTCTTGTTGACCAAAAGAAAAATAAGGAAGGAAAACGAGCTGCAGATATCTGTCTCAGCTTTGAAGTCTGTGTGTCAAATTATTTTTAAGCATTTTGATCTTTAGTCCTCAAAAATAATTTTAAAAATCTCTTAATTTTAGTTTAAGCAAAGTACTGTTTTGAAGCCATTAAATAGCAAAATCTTCACCAGTGTGAGAAGAAAACTAGACTGGGGTGGGGTTGATTGTTTGTGTTAAGGCTCCACAAGTTTTGACTACTAAATTTTACTTTTTAGGAAAAATATTCACATATAAATCCCTGAAAGTTCACATGTAGATTCCCTTTTTTGGAGAAAAATAAAAACTACAATTTTTTTAACCTAACTCATTAAAGAAAACTAGAAATACTTAAGATCTTAAAATCTTGTTTAAATATAGCAGAAGGATTTCTTATGTATATTTTTTAATACAAAGAGCTCAGGAAAAGCCACTGCTGGCTTTTCTTATTTGTTTCTAGAGGATTCTTTGTGTGTTTTGAACAAATCCCCCAAATTCTGATTTCCCCCTGTCCCATATAGCACTGAACCTTGGAAAGTGGTGCCATCTCAGAGCTTGTTGTTGTACTGGGGGTATTTAGACATGCACACAAACAACTAACTGCCTGTCAGCTGGGCACAGAGCTGGTTTGAAGCAATCCACAGCAAAGTTATAAAACATTTCCTTTCATTGAGCTCCAACTTCAGTCTGGGTGCCAATCTTTGTGTCTTCTCCATTGCTTAAACTCATTCCAGTCACCTCACTTCTTATTTTGTGGTGATGTTTCAGCACTCCTGGCCATTGGTGATTTTCTAGCCACTGGAATATTCTAGTATTGAAACCCTTGAGAAGGTAGAACTACCTTTAAGGCCTTTATGTATGATGGTAGCTTGAGAAAAACTGTTTAACTGGATTTCCCACTGAACTTTTAATTGTTTTTTCAAGCACAAAGACAGAATAATGTTGGCCAAAATACCTGGTTTGGGTGATTAGTGGGGAAGGAAGGATTTGTTGGTTGTGAAAGGACTTAAAACTTTGAAGAAAACATGTAATTTTGGGAAAAATCTTATCACTTCTCAAGCAATCTGTCTTAGAACTTTTTAACTCTTCCTCTGTTTTCAGTTCTTATGTAGCTACCATAAATGTGATGTTGTACATGAACTCTTAATATTTACAGGTTTTTAGAGATGTTGACAAGGTCTTATCTATATATGTTTGAATAATGCTACAGCAAATTACTGTCCTTACAAAAATGTTTAAAACTAAGTTCTTACAGATCATGTCATGTATCATAAACTTCAGCAAAGTCCTTGCCTTGTGAGATGCTGAGGAAACCTTGGAGAAGAGGCATTTTCAGATGATGCTGTAATCGCTGAAAGATGAAATCTCATAGTCTTTAAAAACTGCATTTAGATACTATTTTCTTGTAGTTGAGGGCAGCTTGATTGGGAGCTGCTCTGGGATGTTCCTATTTTGTTTTGTGGTTTCCCTGGCTGCAATGTGTACTTCAAATTTTTTTGGTCTTTTTTTTTTTTTACCTAAGTGTGCATGATTTAAGTACATTGTGTAGCAAATCCTCTCTAAAGAAACACTTCTGTATATCTTTGTGTGGTGTTCCAACGTGCTTGCATTGGTACAAATGGTTGTAACTCACAAGAAGTGCCACTTGCCAGTGCTGCTCTGTGGAGTGCTGTGTTACCTGCGTGCTGTTGTACAAACGCTGATGGGTGTTGTGAGCAACGTCTGCCTCTAGTCCTGGCTCAGGTACTCGTGTGGAGCAGTTTGGTGCTTTTCCTTCTGACTTGTAAGACTTGGGATTCTAAGCAGAAAATAAAAGTAGTGAACAAAAGCCTTGTGGTTGGCGCAGTGCTTTAACAGGTGCTTCTTTCACGCCTCAGTGCAATAAAGATAGTTTGATAGATAAGATAAAGTTTGGCTCATATCTTAACTCCAACACTTAGGCTTCATGACTGGGAACTGCAATAAAATTCAAAGTGTTTGCTGAATATTACAGTTTATGTAGAGCATCATATGTATACAATTTGTTCTCAGCTAAACTAGTATATTTTAAATTTTTACATTTCAGAGGTGAATTGTGTGGAATTGAGCAAGCAATGCCATCAGCATTTTAATCTTCACAGCAGTTTAATTCAAACATACATGAACATTACTTTGTGTGCTAGAAAGGCTTTATAATTAGTATAGACACTTAAAAAAATATTTGGTTTACTGAAGATGTTTATCAGGAAAACCTGATGCTTAAATTTAGGTGCATTAAAAAGGCAGCACCCTGGCATCTGGCTTTGACAGCTTTTGTTAAACTTAGCTACTGTCCTCAAAACTAAGAATGCAATTTAATTCAGTCAGTGTAAGTATACTAATAGTATTTTAATATGAATGTGTTCTGCTTATATTTGACTTTCCCTAAAGGAAAGAATTGCAATTACTAAAAAAAGACCAACCCACACATTAAAATGAGCTATAGGTCTAAACAGACTTTTTAGCTCCAACAGTTTCTCAGAGCTTTAGCTCAGGAAGCAACAATACAAGTGTGTACAGACTTTTTTTTTTTTTGACAGCTCACAGAAAATATATGCTAATTGAATCTCTTGCATATCTGCATGCTTCATCAGTCACCCACATTGCCCGAGTTCCTCCAGTAACAAAGCTGGTTTCATATTTGCAGATGACTTTGGTAGGTTGTACTAGCTGAATACACTGCATATTCCTTTGTAAAGAAACCAAAGGAATAAATTAGTTGAGGGGGAAAAAAGAGGTAGAAGAAAACTGCCAGCTCTTCTGGCTTTTTCCGCCCCCCCCCCCCCCCCCCCCGCCCTTTCCAAAGATAAAGAAGGAACTAAAATCTAATCCCAAACTGTAAATCTTGCCTTTTCCCCTTCCTGTCATTTTCTCTACAGAAGCATATTTCTACTTCTAGCTGAAATAAGTACCTACCTAGAAGATCAATAAAGACAGTTCCCTTCTGCTGGGACCTGCCTTTTTCAAGTTATTTTGGTGTTACTGCTTTGTTCTTGATGAGTCCACTATCTGGAAGTTGAGTGTTATGAAACATAATTAACGGGGCTTATTGGGTTTTCTTTATTGTGTGTATGATTTTTTTTTTAAATCCAAATATGCTGGATAATAAACAAGCTGGATAAATTTTCATGAATTTTTATGTACTACTGTAGTCACAAATATAACACTGCTAGGATTTTGTTTACTGTGTTGCTAATGATGTTTGGATGTCCAAAACTTCACCTTCCTGGAAGGGTGGTTGCAGGTTTTTATTTTGCTTTCAAAATTTAAACCAAAGAAAAATGTAAAGCTTCTAGTCAGACATAAACATCTACACTCTGGAGTAATGTGATGGTCAAATATTAATTTTAGCACGTCTATTTAGGGACATATTTTATTTGATGCTAAATCATGTATCATCTACATAGTGGAGAGAAGAGTGCAGTGAAATAATAAAAAATATGAGCTTTGGTATGAAGAATGCTATGCACTAAGGCCAAGGTAAATTAGCACAGTCCTCCTTGCAGCCTTGTCTTAGTTTCTAAGGAGGATATTAATTGCTGATAAAATCAGGGTAGGAAAGCAATGCTTCCATTGAAATGTTATGATTTTGGATATTGAAGCAGACCTTACTTTTCCTATCTTTTTCCAGCATCAGGAGAGTGATCCATATCTCATTTACTTGAAAACCATTAGTCACCATTCTAGAGATACGACTAATTACTTTAAACTAAAAATAGTATTTTGATAAAGCTGTGCCATTTCTCCTGGGAATTGTTTTAAACTTCCTGTATGCCTGCTACCAATTTCTGCAGTACGGCTTGGGAGGAATTTGTGCTGCACTGTTCGATAGCAACAGGTCTGAAGAGTATCAAGGATGAAATTCTCAAGGGTCTTTATGTCATGGTTGGAAATGGAATCATTACTGTATTTTTGAGCTCCTGCTAACGTCATTGACACCCACCTACAGTCTACTAGAAATATAAGTGCAGAGATCAGGTTGTTCACAGATTACGAGGAGACCAACCAAGAAGGGGCAAGCCAAAGCCAAATTCCCTGGTAAGCTCTATTTTAAAGAATGTGAGAGGGAGAATTCCTTTTCTCCCCCTGAGTCAAGTTGTGAAATGGATCTCTAGTATGTTAGACCAGGATTTATTAAATGCCATTGCACTTATTATTATATGTAGTAAAATTTAATGTAGTTTTGTAAAACTGAGCTCTCTGGATCTTGAGTTATATTTTTGCATTCTCCTTGGAGCATACAGAGGTCTGGTGCTGCATTAGCCACTGCAAATGGCTTTATGTAATAAATGTAATGTTTTGAGTGTTCTACTGGTCCCTCAGAAGAGAGTCCAATGTCTAGAAATAGCTTTGGAATGGGAAACACTTGTTTAGAATAATTTGTTCTTCCAAGGACCTTAGTACTATGAAAACAAAGAGTTGATAGCACATGGATGTAATCTGCAGTGGGCAGACTTTCCTTGGATTCACATGGTTTGTGTGTTCCTATTGACAGTTCTGTAGGATTTAAGGAGTATGTCTGTTTGCCCTTCTTACAGGCAGTCTGTTCATCTCCAGCATGTGGAAAGTGCTGCTCCTGGGTCTGTATGTAGTACTGGCTGTGAGAGGACTGGAAAAGGGTGCTCCTTTCCAACCAGAAGATAAATGGAAGCCTCTTGATAACCCCAGAAACAGAGACCTGGTAAGGAAATGTTTCAAGAAAGAGAGCTGAAGTTCTGTGTGGTTTTGTTTTCCATGAAGAGACTCCTTATTGTCTAAATTTAAAGGCAAGAGGGGCCCATTAGATGTAATGTTAGGAGCTGTGCACTTTGCATGGTCAATAACCATTTCTCAGTCAAGATGTACCCCTTAACTAAAGAGACATCCTCAGAGCACAGCAATGCATAAAATGTGCTTGTATCTCCATCCAGCAGCTTTCCTTTTTAAAAAATTATTTTGATTATACAGCTACTTGTTTTATGAAACAGAAGGGGAATGATTACTGTGTTTCTTTCAAATGTGTGCTCTGATTGCATGTTGTTTCATCTCATGGAAGTACAAATAAGTTTGCATCTGACAGCTAGGAAAATACCACTCAGAGAACGTTTGCACAAAAAGAATTTGTGAAGGAAAAGAATCAGTCTTCCATAGTAATTCCTCAGTGTTTTAAGAAGCTTTAATTTCTCCTTGGAAGTGATTGTAAGGGGACAGTTCAAACCATTTGCCCATCGTTGCTGACTCTTACTGCAATGTTTACAGAAGTGTTTGCTCTCAGCAGGGCTTTGGCTGTGCCTGTTTTACAAGGGGTGCAGTTATCTCACAGCCCCTGTGGTTCAGTGGGGAGCATAAATGAGCAGGACACAGTTGCTGCCCTTCTGACTTCCCAAAAGATGCACAAGCCATGGATGGAGTGGGCATGTCTGAAATAGTTTGCCTACACTGTATCAGGTTATGATCAGAATTGAGGATTTCATCCCAGAGAGGAATAAACATGACATCTAATTTGTGTCAGTGGAAATAATTAGTCTCCGTGGGCCATGCTCAGTTTATTTTCACATCCACAATCTGTTCAGTTTTTCAGAACGCTCCAGGCTTACTTCTCGGGCAGGGGCCTCGATCTCAGGAAGTTCCCAGCTACTTTCACTGTGAACAATGAGGGACCAAGGCTCTACTCAGATCCTATTGCTTCTGCATTTGCAGATTATGAAGAAAAGAAAAAATCCTTTCAGAACTATTTCAAAGGCTGAAAGGTTCTGCTGATGAAGGTAAAATGGGGTGCCTTATCCTCTGATGTTACGTGTAACCAAGGAAGAGTCTGACAGAAGTATAAAAGCAACTTCTTTCTCAGAAGAAATTAAAAATGTAGTATCCTAACCCTTGCCTGAAGTGGGGTTTAAAATTCTTGAGGCAGAGATTTATGAGATCAGTTACTACTTAGATAGAATAGCACATGGTGCTTGTGCAGATCTGTATAGACTCTGATTTTTTCTGTTTCCTCTTTTTTCTCCCCTCCTTCATAGGGAGAATTCTGAAAATGTACAGATAATAGAGGATGCAGGTTTTATGGAAGGAATTGAAAAAAGTAAGATTACAAATTGAGATTAATTAATGGTTTCTTGTGGTATATGTATATTAAGAAAATTAATTTTGGCATAAGTCATTGCACTAACAAAACGTACATTATCCTTTACATTCACAGTAAATAGTGTTTTCTTTTGGTTTACAAATAGCTGAGAATTTCAATAAGATTTAAATCAAAGCATTTTGGTGATTTACTCAGTATCTTAAAGTGCTTAATTTGTAATCAATATTCAGCTTAGGATTTCCAGCTCTGTCCTGTTCTTGGCCTGCTTAACACCTTGTCTGTTTATAATCAAAATCAAAGCTTTATTCTTATTATCATGAACCATAATAAAGACTGCACTCAAATTTTAATACTAAATTCTCTTTTTGCTGAGTTATGTAATGAAAAATAGAGGTACCACAGAATGTGTATTTTGTGCATAAAAAAATGAAAAGGAAATTCAGAAGGGATGCTCTACTATAAGTCACAGCAGCAGTGAGAAAATGACTGGTGGAAGTTTTGTCCTGCATAATTCAGGATGGTTGTGGGAGTTGTTTTCAGTGTTCAGAACTGTTTTGTGGGAACAGAGGTTCAGTCAGCGTTTTCTTGTCTTGGTTTGGATCATACCTTGGTTGCTTATGGATAGTTCTGTATTTGTCTCACGTATTTGTAATTTTTTTTCTCTTTAGGCATTAACTTCAGAACTCCATGCCAAGTGGAAACCTTCACAGCAAAATTTTACTGCTTTGACTTTTTAACTGTTACCTGACAATTCCAAAGTTTCTTCACTGTCACCGTTTGTGCCGATGGATCCTGGTGTCCTGCTGCAATGAGCATTATTGTTTCTGTTGAGAAATGTCTGCAGTCTGTGAGCAATATTGTGCTTAAGTGTGAATAAATGGGGAGTGCAACAGCGCGCATTTAACTCCTGCCACGTGTCTTTGTTCAAAGCTGGGAAATAAACGTTGCCTTTCAGTCTATTAGAACGAGATGTCCCAAGGTGTTGTGTGCCAAGTGTTCGGACCCTCTGTGGGTACAGCCCCTTTCTTGGCGGCTGCTGGTCCCTTTCTGCCCGTGCCCTGCCCAGAACTGCCCCATCCCTGTGAGTGCGGAGTTAAACCCTCGGTGCCGAGGCAGCCGAGCCCGCCGTGCCCCGGCCCTGCGCTCGCTGCCCGCCCCGCTCCCGCCCTGCCCTCAGCGCCCTCAGCGCGGCAGCCGCCGCCCGGAACTCGCGCGGCCGGGCGCCATAGCGGGACGGACGCGGTGCCTCCCTCACAAGGTTCCCCCGGGCCGTGGCGGAGCCATGTCGGGCTTCAGCCCGGAGCTGATCGACTACTTGGAGGGGAAGATCTCCTTCGAGGAGTTCGAGCAGCGCCGCGAGGAGCGCAAGAGCCGCGAGAAGGTGAGTCTGCCCCGCCTGGCCGCCCCACGGCGCGGGCCGCCGCCCTCATGACGGCACCTGGCAGGGCACGGCCCGCTGCTCGGTGTGTGGAGGGGCTCTCGCTCTCGCTCGCTCGCTGCTGCTGCTGCGGCTCCGGAGCTGCGAGCTTCTGTGCCCCGATGCCCAGATGGTGGAGGCGGAGGCTCCCTAGTGTTACCCTAAGGCAGCATTCTTGCCGGATTAATGAGTGCTGGTTTGATACTGACAAGCTCCTGGAAGGATTAGTCACACAGAACTTTTTTTTTTCTAATACAGTCAACCATCCCACCTCTCTGTAATGCCAAATGAGCAGTGGACTGGTTTCTTCAGTCAAACAAAAGTAGTGTGAACAGTCACCATGTGAGTCTCCCCACAATGATAAAAAATATAAATGTCCTGAAAGCAAGGAATGCTGGGTTTTATACACAGTGCTTATCCCACCTGTTTCACTGGCAGTGCAAAGGCTGGAAAGCCAAATGGTAACTAAATATATGGGGAAATAAAAAAGGGTTATTCTATAAAGGTAATAATTTGTATTTTTGGCGTGTGTAGGATGGTGAAAATGCATCTGCTGAGGAAAATGAGGAAGATGTAGAGGCTCCGTCTTCATCCAGAAAAGCATCTGGGAAATCCCAAAGTCAGGATGAAACTGATGGTTGGTGTTTCTAACATAACCATTCCTGTTTAAAAAGGCACTGGAAGTATTTGCTCTTTGATAACTGGCTCCATTTTTTCCCTTGTAGTCTCTGTAGGGACCTTAAATATAAGGGACATTAAATCAATAATTATGTGTGTTTTCAGATGGGAGCAGGGGAAGATAAGTCTTATGTTTAGATGCTTAATATCCAAGTCAGAATAAAAATAACCAAACATATCCAAGTCGAAAAAAATAAACCCAGGTGTGGTCCCCAAGTCCCTCTCCTATATAGGCAATACATGATAGATTTGTTTCTCAGTTCCAGCTTGATGCTGTCATTATTTCTTAATAAAATCTTCAGGTGTCCAATCCCCCAGCTCAAACCTTTGAACCCTACATATTTGGAATTTTTTATATAGATCTGTGGTCAGTTATAACCCAGGTTCACTTCATAGTGAGAAACTGTAAATAAAAAATGGGAAATTCTTAAAATCTGTATGCCTTAAGCATATTTATTCAGAGTTCTTAGCATAGTTTTCTTACTTGTTTTAAAGAATTCTGTTCTTTTTCCAGAGAAATGCAAACAACATGAATTTTGTATTTACACATGTTAAAAGGTACTTGTTGTCATGGATGGAATGGTTACAAGATCTTGTTTTCAATGGCTTTGAAAAATTGGTTGCTGGATTGCTGTGTGGTAGAATTCTCTGCTCACTTACAGCCTCTTGAGCAGAAAAGCTTATTGCAGCCAGCCAGCTCAGTGCTTGAAAATTGCTTAATCTTCTTCTGGACTGAGAAAAATGTTGATTATACCGTGGCTTCATTCTGTGTGTTCCTCCCTGCTTTCATTTCAGATATCTAAAGATGTTACAGGCTGGGCCATACCAGGCATTGGTGATGAATAATGCAGAGCCTTAAAACCAAAGAGGCTGTCAATAGTTTTTCTGCATTTGTGCAGGCAGCACTCTTGCAGAATAGCTGCTTCAAGTGGGCTGCTGCTTTCTCTGCACTTGTCCAGGGAAGCAGCTCGTCCTCTTCATTGTATCATAAACCTATTTTACTTCTTTCTCAACCAGGAGAAACAGCAGATGGGGTCAGTAAATCTGTCCATCGGGTCTTTGCATCCATGCTTGGGGAAAATGAAGAGGAGGAGGATGAAGAGGAGGAGGAGGAGGAGGAAGAAGAAGAAGAAGAAGGAGGAGGAGAAGGAGAGGAGGAAGAAGAAACTACAGAGCAGCCTACAGCTGGAGATGTTTTTGTTTTGGAGATGGTTCTTAATCGAGAGACCAAGAAAATGATGAAAGCAAGTGTTTAAACTTTTATATAACTTCCATGTGTCTCCTGACCATAGTGCATGAATGCCACTTTGTGTGACTTTTAGCTGCTTACTGAGAAATTTGCCCAAGAATTGTTCCATGGAGGGTAATCCTGCTTATGCTGGTGTTTGTTATGCTGTCTTTGTTTATTATAAAAGCACTGTAATTTACTGCTTGAAAGCTTTCAGAAATCATGAAATCAGTTTTCCCAGTGTCAGAAAACTATGAACATTAGCAAGTCTTTTGGTCAGTCATTTGTTATTGCTAATACTTAAATAACTTGGTGTTAGGTGGTGTTAAGCACAACAAGGTGTCTTCCGAATTTGGGCACAGCTCAGCCTTGGGCAGAAACAGCATCCCTTTTCCATTTAGGAGAAGAGACCTCGCAGCAAACTTCCCCGTGCCTTGAGGGGTCTGATGGGAGAGGCCAACATCAGATTTGCTCGAGGAGAGCGTGAGGAGGCCATTCTGATGTGCATGGAGATCATTCGACAAGGTATGGGAGAACGGGCAGCCTTTGGGCTTTGAGGATAGGGTGAAGTTTCCATGTGCAGGAGGAGGATTCAGTGTGGCTTCACTGAAGGTGAAAATAAACTGTACAAGCAAAGTCATGGTATAAGGAGTAGAATGAAGAATATGTGGTGCACTTCCTTTATTTTTTTGCTTATAAAAAGAAACTAGCACCCCTATTCTGCAGAGGCCCAGGCCTTGACTTAGCTTTACACAGTTTGCTTTTACTGTCTTTGTAGACACAAGGTATAAGCATCAGCAGGCCTTGCAGTGTAGAATAATCCTGTGAATGGTTGTTGATAGATTCAGTCAGTCTGTTTAATAATTTCCAGACAGGAATGAGAAACTTGTCTGCAAGCTTTTCCTGAATTTGAACAACACATGTTTCATATAATTCTGATACCTGTTCTTTGAGAAAGGCAAGTTATTTGTTTCCAGTGTGGATTTTAAACAATAAATCTTAGTAACTCTTTTTGTTTTTCACAGCTCCTCTTGCACACGAGCCATTTTCCACTCTTGCCATGATCTATGAAGACCAGGGGGATATGGAGAAATCACTACAGTTTGGACTGATTGCAGCTCACTTAAATCCTAGCAATACTGAGGAGTGGGTTAGACTGGCAGAAATGTCACTGGAGCAGGACAATATTAAGCAGGCTGTTTTCTGCTACACAAAAGGTAGTGTAGCAAACATTTTAATAATTTAAAATTAATGCTATGTGCTCATGGCAATCATTTTGTTTTCTTCTCCTTTCTAGTTTAGTTTGCTTCAGGGTGCTAAGATTTTGATGCCTCTGTGTGGACTTTGATAAAAAGATTAATGAATCTGTCATCTTGCAAAAACCCCGTGCATGTCCATTAACACAAGGAAATGAATGCGGAATCCACTGTTGCATTTCCTAAACCGCTGCTGTGCTGCTGCTTCCCCCCGTAGCTCTGAAGTACGACCCGACCAACGTGCGCTACCTGTGGGAGAGGTCCAGCCTGTACGAGCAGCTGGGCGAGCAGAAGATGGCCATGGATGGCTACCGGCGCATCCTCAACCTCCTGGCTCCCTCCGACGGGGAGCGCTTCATGCAGCTGGCCCGAGACATGGCCAAGTGAGCCGGGCCTGCAAACTGGGGTTTGCTTTGCCACGTGGTTAAAGTGTGTAGCTCTCACACAGTAGTTTTTTACCTGTGAACTGTATTCTCATGGAAAAGCAGGTTTTTTTGTCTGTCTCAAAACAGTTTAAGCTCTTCTGATCGTTGTGTTAGGGAAGTGTACCAAAAAATACAAGGGTGTGTATTATAACAATGTTATTAGGGTTTCTTAAAGCAGGTTGATGTGGGACATGATTGATGCCTGACTTCATTGGGGGAGACTGTGATGAAAACTCCAGTAATGTCCTAACAAGCAAGGGAGAAGAAAATTGTTAATTATTTGAAATACCTAAAAGTTTTCAATAGTTGTAAGGAAAGGAAAACCACCCCCTTTCTCACTGTCTTTTATGACATCCACTTGCTAATGAAAATCTTGGCTAATAAGCAAAAATCAAAGAAATATGAAAATCCTTTCACTTCAATTCAACGTATACATTGTCAGTTATGTGAATTACCTGCTGTTTCGTGTCTGTGTTTTATAGGAGTTACTACGAAGCCAATGATGTGACCTCTGCCATTGAGATAGTGGAAGAGGCTTTTACCAAGCACCAGAGCCTCGTGTCCATGGAGGATGTTAACATTGCAGCTGAACTGTACATCTCCTCCAAACAGTACGACAAAGCTCTGGCGGTACGGACACCTCAGTGAGCTTGGGTGGCATTTCAGCACCTCTCTGCCTGCCAGAATGGGTGGTTTATGTTCATAATACATGTTTCTGCAGTGCTAAAATGGGGTCCTGCTTCTGTAAAAATAGAGCTCATCAGAAACAGACTGCTTGTTATTAGTTCTGTAGTAATTAGCATTTAAATTAATAGTTGGATTTAATTAATTGAGGGCTGATAGATTTGTATGTTGTTAGAGAGTTAAAATTTTGGGATCCTTCCTCTTCTTCTCTATAGTGACCATAACCCTAGTAGCCAGAGAAGACCTTCAGGCTGGTTTTGTGAGTAATACCAGCAGAGGTCATTCTCTGAGTGGAAGGTTAAAATCATGACACTGAAAGCTCTGATGGTTCAAATGCAAATTGTTGTGACTTATCTGGCAGACTCGTGTTGCAACTAATAATTTATGCATTAAGCATTAAGCATACATTCCAGAAAGACAATACATCTTAACTCTAAGGAATCAGGAATTAGAGAATGTTGCTTATCTGGTCCAAATTTGTTAACTCTCACTTTTGAGGCATATTTCCAACTTGATTTGGTCTGGCTTTGAGAAGGAAGATGTTGGTATTTGGCCATTGTAATACTTTCCAAGTTTGAAAAGACACTGTAAATTGGGACTTCTTCTTGTGAATATTCTTATTTGTTGATATGAAATTACTTAGGGTTTTTTTTTCTTTCTTTAGATTTTATTCAGCTCTCTGTCAGAGCACAGTATCATGAGTCTGTAAACAATTCCCCTGATCCTTTTTTGTACTTCTTCCCTCCTTAAATGTCAGTCACTCAGTTTTATGTACACAGCATTTAGCTACTGGATTTATTAATGCAGTAGATCTGTAGTCACAGAGCCATTTCCGTGTTTCTTTTTGAAGGTTCTGCTTGGGTAGATGAATGCAGCTTTACTTCTGATAACTTCTGAAATGTCTAAAAATGTCACATAGGCTGGTTGCTCCATTTATGCTTTAAATCTTTGAAATGATATGAGTTATTTTCCTGTTTTAGGTTATTACAGATTTTACCGGAATTGTACTTGAAAAAAAAGTACCAGAAAAAAGTGCAGCTGAGGAGAAAAAGGGTAAGTAGCTGTCAAGTGGTTCCTGTGACCCTGCTGTTCATGTGATGTGACATCTTTACCTTTTCACCTCCTGGGTATATTTTGCTGCACTGTTGACAGGCTTTTCTCTATTGAAATCTGTGGGTGCTCTTAGTGAGTTACATGGCGTGACCTCAGCCTGCTGTAAGAAGTTACTCTGGTGTCCCCATAGCCCTGCTGACTCATTGAAGACAAGGACTGATCTCCAGGCAACTGGAGGGCTTTTAAAGTTCTAAACATTCCTCTGAGTTTACATCAAACCAGCTATTTCTACCAGCTAAATAACTTCTAAAAAAAAAAAAAAAAAAGATAAGCTTAGTGGCAACTATGCTCAAGAATATCAGCCTTTGACCTAAGAGTAATGTTCTTTATACATCCTGCATCTGTTATTAACCATCTAACTGAGATTTAGGCATGCTAGCTTATAATTTAATGAAGTAGGTTGTCTTTGAGAAGCCTGCTTCGTCAAAGTAATTTCATCTGAAAATATTTATTTAGGCTGTAGAAGGGTCACAGCACACCAACTCCATAAGGAGACAGTCTGTTTTGTGATTAAGGTGGTTGTCTCAGCAATCTGATCCAAGCCCAATACAGGTATGAGATATTTCTGTTGGCTTTTTGCTCTGATTGGCCAGGTGAAAATACAGTTGATTTATGAACAACTGTCCTGATGGAGACTTTCAGCAGGTAATTTATAAGAAACAAAACTATCATGAGTCTAGGAATTAGCACACAATGTTTCCTAGTTACCTCCTGTGTGCCATTGGTTGAGAGAAGGCTTTTAAAATAGAGCTGGGTTCTCTACTCTGTTGCTTTGTAACTTTTATAACTGCTTCCTGCTCTGCTGTCCTTAAAAAACAAAACAATACAACACAAAAAAGCCTCAAACCAAAACAAGATAAACCCAGTCCACTTTTCAGAGTAAGCTGCCAATCAATTATGGATTCAAAGGCAAGTAACTACTGGTTAATCTGATAATCTTTTAAAAAAGATACAGGTGCAGCAGTAGAAACTCAGGAAAGCCAGGAGGCTGTGACTGACAACCAGAATCAGCCAGCTGAATCCAGTGCTCCAGGTAAGTCATTTTTTTATTTTTTTTTTTTTTTAAATTTCAGACAAGTCTATGAATTGATCATATGGTTAGGAACCAGCTTGCAATCATAGAACATCTGGAGATTTCTAACAGCACAGAAACAGGGCTTCATCCAGGAAAGGATTCTTCTGTACTTTTCTTCTTTCCCTTTCTCAGAACTTCTCTCTAATCCAGACAGACAGTTGTGATTTTGTAAAATATATCAGTAGGGGAATAGTTACCCTTGTGCTGGGTATTGCAGTGTTCAAAGAATGATGAATCAGTCTGCATGTTGTGATTTGCAGTAAAGGGATGTGGATGTAGGAGGTAAAAGGGAAACCTTAGGCTGGAAAGCACAGTTTACTCAGGTTTTAGCACTGAATGGTGCAAGCACTGAAGTGAAGGAGAACTTAACCAGGAATTAAGGAGGTGTCATGACTATATGTGAAGGACCTATGATAATGGAATTTTATTGTGTGACCTCTCTTTTGCTGGTATTGTCCTGGGTAGCTACTGTGCCTCTTGTCTGCATTCTGATGAGGTTGCATTCAGCCTACCTGTTGTGTGAAGTTCTGCAGTTCACTCTGTTTTACAGTGTGTTCAGGCAGTGCCTGCTACACAGGACATACTTAGCAAGAACAAGAACCTTGATACAGGGCTTTTCCTTCAAAAAATAATGGAGAAGTGGGTACAGGTGCATAAATTGTTAAAGGAAAGCTTTATTGAGTGACAAAGTATGCAAGGATCCTTAAACAGGCAAAGGATCTAAGCACATGCTGTGGAATCCTGCTGTTGGAGTCAATGCAGACTGACAGCACTTGGTACCTCACATGGAATTATTAGTCTCAGAGACAGTAGGAAGATGTTGCTCCAACTCTTGGAAAAGATAAAGGAAGAGGAAAAGGAGGGTAGACAAACACTTGCTAGAGCTGATAAGAATATTTTCTCAGTTCCTGAGCATGGCCTGGAGGGGATGTAGTGCTTGAGAAGTGCTTCTTAAAGGCTATGAGTTCAGAAGGAAATTCTTTATCTTGTCCCAGCTGTGGAGAAGGTCAGCTGCTGCATACCTGAGGGTGTTCCCATAGACATCACCGTCAAGCTGATGGTGTGCTTGATTCACTTGAACATCCTGGAGCCACTCAGTGTAAGTGGAAACCAACTCACAAGGTGGGGATAATGTTCTAAGAAATCACAAAAGCAAGTAATTGTGCCTGTTTTCATAGACTGAGGTGGTTGAGGGAGCTGTGGAGATTCTTTTTGGGAGCTTCTCTCCCACTCTAGGAGAGAAACCTCACAGTCCTGTAATAGCAGAAATAATATCTTTTCCCTTAGAAGTTATGCCAGTGTAAGTATTACCAAAGCACAGTAAGTCCCAGCCTGTGTGCTGTGACAGGCCCAGGACAATATTGCAAAGCTGTGAACTAAGGAACATGTTTTCACTTTGTTTTAAAACAATACTAAGTCTGAAGACTGTTCTTTCAAAGAGGATACTCCTCACTGATGGGTACTTTAACCCTCTGGACATGTGAAACATCTAGAAAAATGTGGCTTCTTCAGGAATGCTGAATTTCAGATCTTTTATTTTTCACTTCTAAACTAACATTTAATTAGAAGAAGTATAGTTCAGAATGCAAATGAGTAAAAGTCATAGGATAAAAATGCAAGCTTCCAATAAGCATGCCTTAAAGAATTTGATTATTTGTGCTTTAAGTGTTTGTGTGGTTTTTTTGTTAAAGCCTCTTTTGACTACTCTGGTGGAACAAAATCCAGAAGATATGGGTGACCTGTATTTGGATGTCGCAGAGGCTTTTCTGGACGTTGGGGAATACAACTCAGCCCTGCCTCTCCTGAGCTCCCTTGTCTGCTCAGAGCGATACAACCTGGCTGTTGTGTGGCTGCGGCACGCAGGTGAGAGCGGGCAGGACTGCTCAGCATGGGGAGGTGTTAGTACAGTGCTGAGCATTTCCAGGGACCTTTAGCCAAGATCACGGGAATTTTAGATTGACTGGTTGAATGAGAATTGGTATTTGCAGAATGAAGCTTATCATGATGACTCTGTCAAGCATTTTTTTGTTCTTCATGTACACTGAAATTTATGTCAGCTGAAAGTACTTCATGTTCATGTAAGTGAAACAGCACCTATTCTACATTTCATCCTGTGACAGCTGCTGATGTTTGAAGTGATGCATCAGTGCATATATCTGAATGTTATCACTTAAAAATACATGTTTGGGGTGATTTTACTAAGAAGGTGTGTTAATTTATTTGCAAACCTTGAAATCTTCTTTTTCTGCCACTTTAGTGTCTTGTGTTGCTTATGGTATTTCTAGAGTGCTTGAAGGCTTTGGGACACATGGAGCGTGCTGCAGAGAGCTATGCCAAAGTTGTTGATCTTGCTCCATTGCATCTCGATGCAAGAATCTCACTTTCAACACTTCAGCAGCAGCTGGGCCGGCCTGAGAAAGCTCTGGAGGCTCTGGAGCCAATGTATGACCCAGATACTCTGGCTCAGGATGCTAACGCTGCACAGCAGGTGGGTAAAGTGTTCTGTACTTCCATTTAGGATGTGTTATTCTGCCAGCCTGTGCTACTAGTCCAAGATGTCTGCATAGGACCAGGGATTCAGACTTATCTCCCCAGGGGGACCTTGCAGAGCACAGTGACTGATCCATTACAGTGTCAGGGACACGTCCTCCTGACTTTGTCCCTGACCATTCTCTCAGCTTTTCCCCAGTCCCACCTGGTAACTTCTGTGCAATGCACAAGCTTTTGGCCACTGAGGGCCAGTCCTGACTCTACATCAAGTTGATCAGTAGTTGCTACATGTGGGTTACATGGTCTGGCCTTTACTGATTGTAAGCAGAGGTTCTGAATCCCCTCTCTAGAAGCACCCTCACCATAGGTAAGAGTCATGCCAGATGTCTCTGAAATGGGAGAATTTGGAACAGTAACTCCTGAGAGCAGTTTAGGGAGAGCTTACCTGCTGCTGCATATTCTTACAGCTTTCTTGAAGCTTTTACAATCCTATTAGTACTGTACCATGTCAAAACTGTTTGTTTTATAAACTCTCTGTGCAAGAGATTGAATAACAGTCTTCACTGTTGTCCAGGAATTAAAGCTACTCCTGCATCGCTCCACGCTGTTGTACTCCCAAGGCAAAATGTATGGTTACATTGATACCTTGCTCACAATGCTGGCAATGCTGCTCAAGGTAAGCCAGTCTCTCCAGCTGCACTGTAGGAAATTGGGCAGCTGTGACTTGGGTCAAGATAAACTACAAATGAGCTCAGGAGGAAAGCTAGTGGGCTTTTATATGTAAGGGGTTTCATAATTTTGTTAGGTAGTAATCTTGCAGGTAGCCTGCAATACTGGTGTTCCTGCCTGAAGTGTTCAGAACAGAGGACTGTTTGTGTGTATAATTATTCATACAGAAACTTACAACCCACTGAATTCTAAAGCTGCTTCTTGCCTTTTTGACACTGAGCACACACGCTTTTTTTAGGTGTTGATACTGGCTTCTATTTCAACAATTTTATTTTTTATTTCTTTCTTTATTATTTTCTTGTGATAAAAGGACAAAATAAGAATTTGTTTAGCCAGTAAATACAGTGGTGGCAGTTTTGTGTTAATTAATTTTTGTTTATCTGTAAATAGGGAGTGAGTTAAGGGAATATTTAGACCTCCATTCTACCATCTGCTCAGCACCTTGACTATTGTATTATACTGGTTGAAGAGCTGACTATGCCCAAACTTCTGAAACATATAGAGAAAGGCATTGTTCTTCTTACACTTCTCTGCAAAGAGTCTTGATTTCAGTAAACCCAGGGATGTTCCAATCCCAGGGAAGTCTTTTTAAGTAGCTTGAAGAATTTGTATATCACTTTTGCTTTTTAGCCCATTTGCACTGGAGCACAAGGCAATGCAGAGATGATATTCCTGTTGGAATATTCTCTCTGATGACCTTGCTGTGTGGTGTTGCAGACTGTTTTGGGATGAGGTGAGCCAGATGGATTGGCCATAAAACTGCCTTTGTCATAGGATGTTACATTGTAATCTGAAATGCTGCCCTTAAATTTGTTTCTAGGTAGCAATGAGCAGAGCTCAGGTGTGTTTGATATCTAGTTCCAAATCTGGAGAGAGACACCTCTATCTTATTAAGGTGTCAAGGGATAAAATTTCTGACAATGATGACCAAGAGACAGCAAATTGCGATGCGAAAGGTAACAAATCACAGATTGTTTATTAAAAACAAAGTAACAAGGTGAACTCCATAGTTCTGAAAAATGATAAAAATGCTCCTCTTTTGCATGCTACATCCATGCAGTTCATGTTAGCATTGCTTTATTTCTAGGGCAAAGAAGGCAGCAAAACTGAAGATAATATATCTTAAGGGAACAGTCCCCATTCAGAGAAAAACAGTAAGATTACAGAATAATTCAGATTGAGATGCACCTCTAGAGATTTTATGGGCCATCATTCACCTCAGGGGAAATATACATGGAAATCTAGAACTGTGATACAAATATATTGTATAAAAGTGGTGTGGGTTTTTTAGATGGCCAGGCTTGGTTGAGCCAGACCACATGTACTTAAGCACTGCTTGATAGATTAGAGAGAGGAACTTCATTGCATTCATGTAGTATGTTTACAGCTTGAACTGGGTGTATTGCTTGCTCTTTGTTCCCACTTTGAGAGTGTTTTTTGCTGGTTTTTATGAACTGCCCTTAAACTGAGAAAAAGTAAATACTTCATATTAGCTGGTAGTGCTACAACATCTCTGAAAATAGTTTGATATATGCATCTATTTTGTGAAAATTTATCTTTCTTGTTCTAATTTTTGTTGTCTTTCTGGCTCCAATATTTTTAGCAATTTTTGCTGTCCTCACAAGCGTTCTGACAAAAGATGACTGGTGGAACCTCCTCCTGAAGGCTATATATGCCTTGTGTGACCTCTCCCGGTACAAGGAGGCAGAGCTGCTTGTGGATTCCTCCCTGGAATATTACTCATTCTATGAGGACAGACAAAAGCGCAAGGAGCTGGAGTACTTTGGGCTCTCTGCTGCAATTCTGGACAAGAACTTCAGGAAAGCTTACAACTACATCAGGTGGGCTGCTGAGAAGGCAGAGCAGTCTGTGCTGTAATGGCCTCCTCTGAGGCTGTAGTCACACTGCTGATGATACTGCTGAAGCAGGCAGGCTGATGCTTTCCAGCCTTGGTAAATGAGAGAGGGCTACTGAAACTGAAGGAGCTTTCCAATAGCCTCACATTCCAAAAATGCACAGTGCGATAGGTTGGTTGATTTGGGCAGAACCATTGGTTCTGCTTTTCACTCTCATCTTTGCTTCAGTCACTGACCTTCTCTTTGAGTTCCTGTTGTTTGTTCTCTTCCCTGAACTGCTGAGATTTTACTGAAGATACAGTATATACTATATAGCATTTACTAATTTCTTGCACACTTTTCATTGTAGAATCATGGTCATGGAGAATGTCAATAAGCCCCAGCTGTGGAACATCTTCAATCAGGTCACTATGCAGTCTCAGGATGTCCGTCACCATCGCTTTTGTCTCCGCCTGATGCTGAAAAATCCTGACAATCACGTGCTGTGTGTCCTCAATGGGCACAATGCCTTCGTGTCTGGCAGTTTCAAGCATGCTCTTGGTAATATCTTTCATGTTCTAATATCAACAAATAAAACAAGTGAAAGTATATATAAAGGGAAAGATTTTTTTTTCATCAGAAAATTATAGGTTCACAGTGCTAGTCTGGTGCTTTAATTATTCTGTGCACAAATCAGAGCATTGCTGAAGGGTTTTGCTAATAAAAATTAGGCTGGCACGTTTCAAGTTTAGCACACATTGCAAATATAACTAACTTGCAAAGATAATTGGAGGCTAATGATGATAATAATGACAGAACCAGCCTAATTTAAACAGCAAATACAGCTGGTTGCATGTTTTAAGCAGGCCTTTGAAGTAAACCTGCTGCTTTCAGTCAAGTCCTCCAAATGTCACATTTAAATCCCAGCAAGGACCATGTTTGCCTTTTGCGTCTGATAATTTTCTGCTTCCATTTTTACATCACAGTCTGCATTCTTCCTTCAGAATCCTGTGGGTACTGAAAATACAGAATTTTCTTCCCTGTTTTTTCCTGTATATTTTAATGTAGGTATATTAAACTGTTTCTTTTCTTAGTTCACACTTCTAATTCAAATATTTTCTTTCTTGTTTGTAACTTCTTAAGGAATGTTTTTCACCACCAACATCTTTATTCATTTATTTGCTTTTAGGTCAGTATGTGCAAGCCTTCCGTGCAAACCCAGACGAGCCTTTGTACAGTCTTTGCATTGGCCTGACTTTCATCCACATGGCCTCTCAGAAATATGTGCTGAAAAGGCATGCTCTTCTAGTACAGGTGAGGCAGTGAGCTTCTTGTTATCCACAGTGGTTCCTGGCTTTGTATCTTGCGGATGGTTATGACCACAACACACTCTGTTTAAATCATTTTTCATAATTAAGATGGTATTTCTAAAGAGAGAAGTGGTAAAACATGAGCACAGATGAATGTGCTTTTGAACTATAGTTACACCATCTGAATCTCCTCTCCTTATGGGTAAAGGTAGCTTGTTGCCTTGATGTTAACAGCTGCCAGCTGTTAGTGAAAACATTACTAATTTCTTGGTGGTTGTAATCCGAGTTTTCTTTCAAATTTTTTTTGGCCTGCATTGCTGTAGAGTGGAATCTATGCCACGTGCCCTTCATAGCTATGTCTCATACTGCATTCTTGAGGCAAATTGTACAGACTTGGAAAGTGGTTTTTTCCCCCTTTTAGGTGCCTCTACCTAAAGGTAAAGATCTTGTGAGCTCCAGTTTAGCTACCTTCAAATTTTCAGCTTCATTATTCGCATTTTTCTTTTCATCTGCAAGATCCAGTTATAAACCACGGACTGAGTTGTCCCCAACAGAATCTTTAAAGTAATTTCCTCTACTTTACACCAAGTATTTTCATTAACTTGAAATACCTTTTAATTCCTGTAGCTGCTGAGGTCAGTCAGCACAATATGCTGAGGATCCTGAGCTCTTTTGAAATTGCTGGAAGACTGTAACTTGCACTGATCTTGACAAAAGCTACAGGTCCCCAGCTACTGTAACACAAAATCAGTTATGACAGTGTCCAACTTTGACATTTTGAACTTGCAAACTTTGACCTAATTTTAATACTTTTATCCACTTTTTTCTGTAACCAGCCTGCCTTTTCTACAGGAACTGCCCTATTCTCCTTTTATACATTCTTGAACAATGTCCTATTTATATTACCCCCTGGCAATACAGTTCCCTGCTCTCTCTCTTCTCATTTCCTGCTTACTATACTCAGTGATTTTACATCATTTCTTGCTGCTGTGGTAGTTAATTAGTAATTCAGCCACAGTGACCTACTGGTGACCTAAATTATGATCATTAGCTGCTTGTGTCTGAACTAATTCCTCATATTGAAGGAAGTACCTTCCCTGATTACCAACACAGTCTCTAGAAAGAAGGTCCTCTGTTTACAACAGAATCATCACACTCCAAAATGGCAACAAAATAAATGCACAGAAGGGGAGGAAAAAGTTGTGTGCTCAATTTCTCTTACAGGGATTCTCCTTCCTTCACCGCTACTTGGACCTGCGTGGACCATGCCAGGAGTCCTTCTACAACCTAGGCCGTGGCCTGCACCAGCTGGGATTGCTGCACCTGGCAATCCACTATTACCAAAGAGCACTTGAACTTCCTCCCCTCACCTTAGAGGTACTGTAACTTTGTAAGTTATGGACAGAGAATAAAGTCAGGAAAATGTGAAGAATGTCATAGTTAAAATAAGTACATAAAATCTCTGTAGTTGTCCCTCCTTCAATGACTATTTTAATTCCTTGTCATTAGAAGCCCAAATCTGATTATCACCTGATAAGGTATTTAAGCATGTGTTAAGTTCAAAGATGTATGAATTTTGAAGGATTTAGTCATAGGCTGAAGCAGCAGCAAAAAGAGTTGCTAAACAACTTTTCCTGTTTAGGTAGCTGACATTTCTACATCCTACATGCAATGAATTATAACTGGAAGTTCTGTATACTCAGCCATGCCATCAAACAGCATGCTGGAGCAAGATGGACCAGTATTAGGAATGCCTAATTGCATCTGAACCATAGTTTAATTCTAATTGATCTGTATTGGATCCTAATTGACATGTCATACATTTACAAGTCTGGTCTGTGGAATGGGTAGATAGAAGCATTGCAAGGGTGTTAGAAAATGGGCAGTGTTGGTAAAGTAAGAGCTGAGGGTGTCAGTCAGCCCTGGGAGTTCAGAGCAGCAGTCTGTGACCCTGTAAAAAATGCAAGCAATATTCCTGTTCTGGTTGGAGAAACAAATACTTAGCATACAAAGACAAATTAAGACAGTACTTTGCTGGTTTATAAGCTGGCTATTTAACTTAGAGCTAATGTTTTGAGTGTGAAATTTTATAACTTTGGTGATTAACGACATGCTGTGGAAACTCCTTAAAGAGGGAGAGCACAAAGAATACTTGTTCTGTTTCCATACAGCTGAAAGCCTTTATTGGCTATGAATATGTCATTTGATTCCACTGTAATGGCTACTCATGTTTCTGTTTTACACTATTTTTCTATATTGATAGCTTTTTTTAATCATTATTTTTACAGGGAATAGAAACAGATCAAACAGACTTGAGAAGAGATACTGCCTTTAACTTGTCACTCATTTACCAGAGCAGTGGGAATACCAGAATGGCTCAGAAGATGCTGTATACCTATGCAGTTGTGTGATGAGGTTTGTGCAAGTGGAATTGATACCCTTTGCATTGACCTTTGCATTATGCAGAGCTGGGGAAGCAGGTTTTAATTACAACTTTTTCTGCAGAGGGTCAGAGACGTAGCTGGTCCTGTGTTGTGGCTTTGTGGATTTCTTCTGCTTCTGCCATTGGCACTGCATCACGTGTGGGTGGGAGCTGGCCATCCTGAGCAACTCCTGACGTGCTCATGAGTGGCTGCTGTTAGCTCTTCTCCTCTGGTGCACTGCTGTCTAAATACATTCAGTCTTGTGTATAGAATCAAACAGTGAAAACCAAGGCCCAGTGTGATTTGCTGAGGCTTTTAGAGGGGGAAATGTACAGTGTGCAGTATTTCAGCTAATTACCATTGAGGTTGCTGAAGAAGCCATACTCACTGGTGATGAGGGTATTTTAATGTGCAGCATTAAGTTACAATAATGTGGAACCATCCTGGAGGATGAAGAATTCAGTATTTCAAGATCTGTAAAATATTCAGAGTTTTATAGGAGTTCATATTCGAGCAGTTTTTGTATTTGAAGGGGATTGATTTTTGTTTTACTGAAATCAATGTAACTTTTGTTCTTTCTGTGAACTTGTTAATAAAAGTTCTGAGGTTAATGATGTTTACTTCTTCTCAGCTAACATATATCCTACAGAACAGGACAAACCTAAAGCCATGTGGCACACACCTAATTTTAAGCAGCACAATTTCATGAAGCTCAGGTGTGTTTAGCTTTGCTGGTGTGCTGAGCCACCCCTTTGCTCTTAGAACAGCCATTTGCCTCAAGGGAGAGAGGCTCTTGCATTAGTCTGCAGCCCCACCATATAAATTACAGTTTAGGGCCAAATTTCTGGAGGAACAGAAGGAGACAATTCCAGAGTGTCCTTGGCTAGGACACTGGACACACCCCTAGGCTCCAGAGGCATGCAAGACTTTTCTCCCTATTACACTAAAAAAGCATCACAAATAACATGTGTAGGTCCCACAGAAGCAGTAGTGCCATGGGTCAGAGGAAGGGGTGAGCAGCTCTGCTGGCAGCTCAGAGTGCAACACCCCCTGTCCTGAAGCCAGGTTGTACTGACACCACATAGAAGAGTAGGCCGTGATGAAGATGAGCTGATCTTTGGTCTTGAAAACTGTCCATGCTGTAATCATCTTCAGCATATCATGACATCAGTCTCCTGCTTTAACTACTCTTTCTCCAGTCTGTTGTTCCACAGTAGGATAGGTTGAACAAATTCCACTAATTCCTATGAAGGTAAGGTGATGTGTGGTGTAACATCACACACCTAATGAATTCCTTCTATGCTCCTGAAGTAGCCCAAAGCTTAGGTTCTCTCATGACCCAGATATCATCTCCCATTATGAGCAGCCAGTCCTGCCAGTTCCTCCCTGCCCCAGTCACGTCAGCTTCCAGCCACAGGCACATGACTCTGTCCTCAGAAATTCACCTGAACCCTCTGCAAGCCAGTCTTTGTTTTGATAGCACCTGCCAGGCCTTAGTCTAAAGCTGGTGAAAAAGGGATAAAAGCAAACGTGTAGCCTATCCACAGTATGCAGTTTACAGTGATCACAAATAAAGAATGATTGGTTTGTTATAAATAGTAATTTTATTATCAGCCTCATAATGCAAAGAACCTGAGTCAGAAAGACAACATGAGCGGTCAGAGTTAATTCAAATCAGCTGTTAGGGTCTAACAAGAATTCCAAAGGTCCCTGCAGATGGGGGCCCTGTGAGCACCTTTCATCTGCAGCTGGCCTCAGCAATTCACACCTATCTAACTGTCAGAGCAAGTAAAGTGCCAGATCCCTCCACACCTGGGCTCTGGCAGGGAGTCTCCTGCGCAGGTGATGCTCTCCCAGGGCTGGGAATCACCAGTCAGATGAGCTCATTTCCTGCACAGCTCACGTGAGCCTCTCCAGACGTGAGCTGGAGGCCTGGTCTTTGCCCTGGGTGTCCAGGGAGGTATGAGGGGGAGGCTCCTCACTTTTCCTCCTGGGAGAAGAAAATGTGCTATTCTATGAAGCTGATGGCTCTTTGGGAAATCTTTGTCATTGAAGAATCTTTGTCTACTGAAGAAGAGATGAAGTTTTAGCAGTTTGATACTGACATATCTAAAAAGTTAATTATATGGCTGTACAAGAACTAATTATGGAGAAGGCTGAGGAACCTACCCAAAGAAGGTAAGCATGGCTTTTGGAAGGGTGTCTGTAGAGGGCATGGACAAGGGAAGAGAAACCACTGATATGGAGCTGAATGCAGCAGAAAACAGATCAGCTGTTAGCTTTCAGATCAGTGTTTGCTTAATGAACATCAAGCACGAAGTGTGTACAAAGCACCTTTTCTAAGTACAGAACACTGCCTTGAAGCTCTCCTGTACCTGTAACATTGCTTGCTGCTTCAGTATGTCTTTTGGCAAAAGGGGAGGGAACAAACTCAACTTGAAGAGGTCTGCTCTCCAGCCCTGAGCATAAGGAACTACAAAACAAAGTCTAGAAAATGGAAATCCTGATAGCAACCTGGAAAATACTACTCAGGTAATTTTTCTTTGCTTCCCTCTTTGAAATGAATGTTCTTGCCTTTTTTACCTCCTTTTTGGAGCCGCTCTCTTCTTGGCTTGAGGTTTTTCAGGACTTTGCAGGCTGTCAAACTTAGATGTGAACCACTGGTGAGTTACTGCTTCTAGGCCAGTTGTGATCTAGGCAAGGTGGTGTAATTAAAACTGCAGAGAGAACAGTGATGTTGTTCCACATGTGAGGGGCAGGAACAGCACACCCTTCACGTCTTTCTCCTGTACACAGGAGTAGGAGATACTGTCTTGCTGTGATGTGAAAAAGAGTTGCTCCTCTCTTAGAGGGGTGGTGAAATCAGCATAAAATACAGAGGCATAGGAAAGGAGGAAACCAGGTGCTGAGTGCCACTAACTCCTCAGAAAATGAGAGCAGCCTAACTTTACCTGACCAGTGCTATAAAAATAGTCTTTTGTTATTGGGATCTCTTTCTAATCATAGAACAGTACTTGGAATGATAAAGCAGTAAAATGTAAAACTCAATGTAAAACTTAAGTCTTGGGCACTTTATTACTTTTTAAAAATTTTTACTTTATGCTGGTTCATACTCTATACATATCTAATCCCTTCAATTTTCACACCAAACTGCTGCATTAATCCATGCAAGCTATAATAATTTGGATATTGTGATACAATGATGTAAGGACAAATGATTCTGGGGGCAGGGGGTGTGGTGGGTGGTTTTGCATGATGTCACATACAGTGACATAACAGCAGCACGGGGGGCAATTTACTTGGCCACAATACTTCTCTTTGGTTGGGTAAGAGAGATATTTTGAGCCTGGTAAAAATAATAGTCTGTGGGGAACAAAAGGTCTTTAGACAAACCCCACTAAATTGAACTGACTTACAGAAAAAAAAAATCTTTTTTTCTTAGTTGAAAAGGCCACGTGTACACCTTACTCTTCACCAGAGGATTATAGCTGAGATTGAAAGGGTTACTTGGTGCATATGCTCAATTAATATCTTGTTATCTGGCTTTTGCGCTTCAGTCATGAAGAAAAGAGATGTGACAAAATAGCTCAGCCTTCTTTTAGTGCAGAAACAAAACAGCATTGTTTGATGTGGAACACAGAAGGGAAGTGACAGTGTCTCTTTACTCAGAGCAACTGTTTTTTTTCTCTGAGTCTCATAGCAGGAGAAGCAGGAATCACTTCTAATTTATCCTTCCACAGAAATAATTCCAAGATTCATTCCAGCAATTAATTTAGTTTTAATCTAAGTCCAATGTCTTGGTCACCTCGTACTGTCACTACCATCAGGACTGTTGCATAAATGCAGCTTTCTTGCTCTCTTGTAATCACTACACATTCTGTGCTGTTTGAAGAAGGGTGGGAATCTTTCCACCACTGTCCCAAATTCTGTGACATAGGTCACCATGAATTAAAGCTTTACTTCCTGTTTTTCATTACCACCACACTGTGCCTCCCTCCTTATTAATCAGTAATTTTTTTAATAGAGTTTTGTATGTTTCCAATCTTTCAACCAATTTTTACCCATCTATTTTGTTTTAATGCCCCCTGGTGGCTCTTAGCCATTCTGCTATTTTCACACATTATGCAAATTAATTATCCCAATCCTAGACTCCCAAAGGCAGTGTGAGCAGCACTGAAGATGATTTTGATACAGAACTCTCTTACTATGCATTTGTCACTACACAAATAAGTAGAGAAAAGAAATAAGCACTCCCTTCCAGGTGATGTACCAAAGAGCTCAGGTTAAACAACCTTAGATTAATAAAAGCCAAGTTTTCCCTTTGAGGTGCAAAATAGGATGCTGGGAGGTACCTGCATTTTGTCACAGGTCAGTTTATTCTTGCTGGCAGACAGCTCTGCCAGCACCAGATGTACCTGCTGCTGGGCACACTGGGGGAAAAGGAGCAGAAGTCACCACCTTGTAGGAAAACAAAGCAAAAAGCAACCAAAAAAAAAAAAGTTATTGGTATATAAATTTTCAGTTGTATGAAACAGTAAAGCAGATTAAAAAAAATCAAAATATCTTCAAGACCACCTTATTTTTAGGAGTAGCTGCTCAAATTAGTACAATTGTCCAGATGGCCACAAGAAGGCCACCGTCCTAGAAGCACAGCCAACAGAAATGTAGAGATGAAAGAAATCTTTGACAACAGGGAACAGAGAAGCAAAAAATAAGTAGAAGAATAAGAAGGCATGGACTTCTAAGTTACTTAATGGAATTAAAGTAACTTAGTAAAGAATACAAAAAAATGTGACATTTTTTAATGTTCTGAATGCTCTATTGATTCCTATTCTTGAGGAAGATGACAAAAGAGTCAAACGGATTTTTTTTTTCTGTCAAGCAGAAAAAATATATCAATATGTTACGGAGTAACTACTGTAGAAATGAAACTTTGATTATCAAATGACACACATTCAAAAGATGTTTCAACTAAATCATTTTAGCGGTTTGATTTTAGAGGACCTTAGCAGCAGCTAAGTGTTTCTTAGAATCTCGAGTGTATGAAAGTGGTTATCACATTCAGTACTCTAAAAACTAAATGGTAAAAGCATTGTTAGCACAGTATTACTAAGCTTTTACTCAACTTTTCTAGAAGCAGTCAAGTACCCTGATCTAGGTGAGACTAGTGAGAAATAATGGAATGGGAACAAGTTAAAAATGGGAATGAAGTGCCAAGTGCAAATGAAGAGGGAAGTGATAAACCCCCTCTTTTACTGCCCGCATTCTTTGGACTCAGTTCCTTTTCTGTCTCTATTGAGAACAACACTCTCTAACTGACACGTGTGGTTCACCAGTGTTTCACAGTTCTTTTCTCCCACAGCTGCTACCCTGGCCGCACAGGGCTGATGGCTGGGTGGATAGCAGGTGTTTGTGGGATCTCTGTGAGGAGCTGTCCTGTAGTTTGCTCCAGGTGACCCTGCCTTGGCTGGGGAAGGGGCAGAGGGGTGATTGGACTAGATGATCTCCACAAGTCCCTTCCAGCTGTGACCCTCTGAAATGACTGAAGCTGAAAAGGAGGAAAGACTGCCCTACTCTGTGTGCGCTCCTGAGGGACCCGCAGCAGCGACAGCTGAGGCACAGCCTATGGTGGCCACTGCAGAGCACTGCTCCTGCTGGCTTCCCCCTCACATAATCACAGCATGTGAGTTCTCACTTGGAGGGGGCCCACAGGGATCATGGAGTCCAACTCTCAGCCCTTCAAGAATCACAGCCTGCGCCCCAAAGCAGAGAGTTCTTGAGCTCTGCCAGGCTTGGTGCTTTGGCAGCTTCCCTGGGGAGCCTGTTGCAGTGCCCAGCCACACTGTGGGTGAAAGAACCTTTTTCTAACATCCCTCCCTGACACAGCTTCAGGCCATCCCCCCCCCGGGTCCTGTCACTGTCACCACAGAGCAGAGATCAATGCCTGCCCCTCCTCTTCCCCTCACAGGGAAGTTTTAACAGCAATGGGGTCTCCTCTCAGCCTCCTCCGGGCTGAACAGACCAAGTGGCCTCAGCTGCTCCTCACACGGCTTCCCCTCAGGGCTCTTCACCATTCTCGTGCCGCTCTTGTGAATGCTCTCTAACAGGTTAATGCTTTTTTTTTTTTATATTGTGGAGCTCAACACTGGACACAGGAGTCAAAGTGAGGACACACCAGCGCAGAGCAGAGTGCGGGCTGGCGATGTTTTGTTTCATCCCCGGCCCGCTGCATCCCCTCCCGGGGGCCGGGCCCCCCAGCCCGCAGCGCCTCATGAGGGAGCCCGGCGGAGCTGCCGGTGCTGCTGAGGGGGGAGCTGGGCTGGCCCCCGGAGCCCCTCGGCAGGGCTCTGTCAATGAGCCTCGCCGCTATCTGGTGCTTAGATGGCGCTGGCAGCGCAGCGTTTCACAGCAGAGCACTGAGGGGGTTTAACTCCGGCTGGAGGCGTGTGGGGGCTCGCACCTCCCCGGGGAGCTGCGCCGCAGCAGCGTGCTGACCTTCAGGCTGGAGGGGTATTTTCACATGTGATTAATTTATTGCATATCAAATGGCTTGCAAAGGGGATGGCTGGAAGCTGGAACACAGTAAGTTTAGGTTAACTACTAAGAAGAAAACTTCACTGAGGTGAGGGTCAGGCTCTGACACAGTTTCTCCAGAGAGGCTGTGGATGCCCCATCCCTGGGAGTGTTCAAGGCCAGGCTGGTTGGGGCTCTGAGCAACCTGGTCCAGTGAGAGATGTCCCTGCCCATGGCAGGGGATGGGAACAAAATGATGTTTAATGTCCCTTCCTAACCAACCTGTTCTATGTTCAGTTGGGGCCTAAGCAAGCATAGTGTTTTATATTTCTAGCCATACGGCTTGCAGTCATTTAATACAGATAGAGAGATCAGCAATTGTATTGCATTACACTGTGCATCTGAGGTGTGGGGTTTTTAAAATGGTAGCCCTTTTTGTACCGAATTTCTGTTTTATGCAGAGAGAGAAACTGGTTTTGTAGCCTTCTGGTTCGAACATACAGCTGTGGAACTGGGAGGTCTTCTGTCTGAAGCAGGCAGCAAGTGGTAATGCTACAACCATTAAGCATTAGATGTTCTGGGGACTCGAGCAAAGGTGTTTAAGCTGTCTATCATAGAGCCTTAGAATCTCCTTTTAACTTTTGGCAGCTCATATGGCTTCTGAGGGACATCTCTGTGTGACTCAACTCCTCCCATGCATTGGACAGGGACCATGAGCCACTGATTCCCAGCTGAGGATTTTCCTCAGGATCAGCATGCAGTGTGAACTCCACCAAAGTACCATTCAGGTACCCGTCACTTGGGCTCAGCTTTTCCTGAAGCTTCTAATATGTTGAGGTAATACTACTGATATCATATATGTTTGGGGTGAACTGTTTTGTAGGGCATGTTGAGATGCTGTTATTAAATGTATGTCTGGAATGGAAAGGTAGATTTCTAAAAAAACTTGAAGTCTGTAGATGGCAGCAGAGAGGAAAGATATTTATTAGGACCTCTAAATATGGTGATGGTGCAATTTATGACTTGTGCAACTGCAGCTGGTGGCTCTCCATTAATGCTGAAATTTTTGCACTTTACTGATGAATACAATTATTTTGATTTAAGGATCTTTTGGCATGACTGTTTATTTTGGAGGTAGAGTTGGAGCTTTTCTGAGCAGAGGGTGACTCTGCAGGCAGGGCAGCAGTGCATTTGATCAGTGCTGTGTATGTAATAAAAAGATCCTCAGCTGACGTAAGGATGTCATTGCTCCACTTGAGAATTTGCTCCAGAAAGCCTTTGCCTGGGGGATGTTGCTAGGAGGCTTGTGAAGAAATGTAGGATGTGAGGGAATATAAAAATCACTTGGGAGAAGTGAGATTAAAATGATAAATTAAGTAACTCTTAAGTTTCTCACCTAATGCATAAATAACATTGTTTTTATTGTACAGTTTCTCAATAACTGTTGGTGCTGTATTAGGCTGGTCATTAATGGGAGGATTTTGATATAATGACCATGTGGGGATGCCTGGTTGATGCAGTAGAATAGTGTGTGTATAGGGGGTGAGAACATAAAAGAGCAACTGATATGTGGGTCATATGGTCAAATGGAAATTGTATTTCAGAGATCCTTTTGTGAGCTGGGGTAGGGTAACAGAAAGATGGCTGGTTCTGACAGCACCTGATAAATTTTGAAACAAACAGATCAAATGCTATTCTTAATTTACTGTTCATTAGGAGAACTGCTTGATTTGAGCTTTTTGTTCCCATTTGTTATTTTACTTTCAGAAGTTGGTATATAGTCCTGTAAGAGTTACTTTGTATAAAAAAGTAGGAGTAAAACATGTACATCAAAATGTCTGTAGCATGTTTCCCATGGGAAACTTTTAGGATGACCGTGATCAAAAGAATGAGTGTTGAAAGTTGAAGTTAAACAATTACATGTTATTTTCCACTACAAATATCCTGTCTAACAGTTTCACTGGAGTAGTCAAAATAACCTAAAAATAGTATTTTCTTTCATTTTTAATGTTGTTTATATGGCAGTAGGAGATGGGGTGGGCAGGTGCATTATGATGACAGCTCATCTACTTGTTTCTTCAAATAAGTATCATTTCCTTTATACTCTGCCAACTAAAATTTATTCCTGGTGGAATCATGTTACAAAGTTGCAAGCTAAAATGGGATGGAAGAATGTTTTCATTTGTAGTTAGGAACATAAAAGCCTACTTTTGTTTCTTACACCTGTGCTTTGTGTGATGTGTACAGCAGCTCACATAGCTTAGTAAAGCTTTCATGTAAATTATATGAAAAAATCAGAAAATTCATATAAAATTCATATGTTTGTCATGACATTTCTTTTAGCTATAGCTTTTCTTGCTATTCTGACAATGTATTTTAATTTCTGCTTAGATTTGCCCTGTGTTTGGAGATAATTAAGTGCTACAACTGTCATTAGTTAACAAAGTTTTATTCCAGCATAGGTGAAATGCTTTCCTTGCATTGATCTTCTTTGAATTTCTTCTACTGTTTTGAGGTAGAACTGAAGTCTTTGTTCAAAGTGGAGTCTGAGCTGCCAGCACTGTTGCAGAGCTTGTCTTTAGAATCCTTTTCATCTCACTCAGTTCCTTGCTTATGCAGAAAACTATGGTATGAAGGTAAATCAGAGAGCAAACTCCATTACAAATATCTCTAGTTTGGATTCCTTGGGTGGCATGAAAGGATGCTGCAGCAGTAGGTGGAATTTGCAAGTTTGAATTGAGAGGTGGGATAAATTAAATCTGCTAAATTGGATCAGTTTGTCCATCCAGGTTTGCATTCTGCAAAGGGAGGTACTTTGTAGGAGTAAAAGCCTCAATTATTCTGTCACTGCTGTAACTCTTTCCCTGAGCATTGCTTCAATTAGTTTATCCCATTCTTCCAAAATGCTTTTTTTTTATTGCATCAGATGCAAGGTTTGGAAATTGTTAGCTGAAAATTTTCTCTTCAGAACCCTTTCTGATTTTTACTTATCCTGTCTGCTCTGAAAATCTCCAGAGTAATAATATCACAAGTTCCAGTTAAACCAATCACTACACTCTTAATAATATTTTTCCTATTTTTAAATTAAAAAAATTGAAAGCTGTAAATTGTATTGAAGTGTTTTTTATAAACAGAATTACATTTGGAGTAAGGGTTTGCCTCTTGCCTTAATGCCAGTGACACATAAGCTTAATGTATCTGCTGGCCTATTTTTGAAGGGAAGAGTCTCTAAGGGTAAGACACTGACGTGAGAGCCGAGGTAAATGGCTGCTGTGCTTACTGGAAGGATGACTTCTCCTTCAGAACAAGTGACTGGCAAAGCAGGAGAGCCCCATTAGTCAGTAAGATAACCAGCCTCAGATTTAAACCAGGGATGCAGAATAAACAAAGGCATCATGCAGGATACATTAAATTTTAATTAACACTTTATATTTGCGTTCAGGCTTTGTTTATGAAGCCCTTAAGAGGAACATTTTCTTTTTGCATATAATCAAAAGCCAGCATGTATTTTTGGGAGGGATTTTGCCTTGTTATATACTAAACCTGCATTTTCCACTCTTTGAAGTGCTGTGCTGTTTTTATGTGAATAAGCAGGGACTGCTGCAGGGCTTTGAGTGTGGCTCCTGTCCTGGGAGTTGCAGACTGATGTGCTGTAAAACCAGATGTGTGCACAAAAGGAGATTACAGCTTGCCTTTTTTTCACCTAAAATTCTTGGCTCCACTTTGTACAGAATTATTTTGTTTGTGGGAGGGGAAGTGTCATTTGTCTGCTTCAAATTGGTGGTGGATGTGTGGGGACTGATCCACAGGACTGGGGGTTTGAGCCTGGATTTTTGCCAGCAGCAGGGAAAACCAGGAGGAGCATGACCTCCATTGTTAGCATGCATTTTACACTGGGGTCTAATGGAGCACACTGGAGTGCAGTGCAAAATACCAGTTCCATGCAGAGAATCCAGTCTGGTGTCTCTTAAAACAATTTCCAGCAGTAACAGGTGTTAATGTAGCTAACATGTTGAGTTATGCTGAGTAGCAGAGTTTGATTTATATTCAAAACTTAATACATTCAGCAAAACATGTATAATACAAATAATAATGCTTATTATTTTGGACATGCTAAAGTCAATCTTTCTAAGCAATACTCTATTATTAATTGTTTTATTTTTATCTGTTGGCTGTCATTTTTATTGAACAAGGCTTTTTTGTTGAAAAAGTGGCGTTCTGATTAAAAGGCTTAACTTCATTTACAAACAATGCAGGGTTTGCTTTACTTCCAATGGCTCATTACTTAATTATGTTAAAATGCATTTGCCCTAAATTCTGCTTTATAAAACACTGTTTCTCTCTCCTGACCTTGTTTTCTTATGTGCTGACAGATTTTATGTTCTTAACTGGCTACGTCAAACTGCAGACAATATCCTGGTTCCAGCTCATAACAAAGAGTACTGATGAACAAACAGTACTTATTTAGAGAGAACATTAAAACCCTTCTGCTAACATTGACCTTTCTCATTCCATGACACCACATGGAATTTGATGTTTTTCTCCTGAATTTTTTTTAAAAAGACAGATATGTTCAGTAGCACTGGATTCTTTGTAAGGGGTTTTTCCTGACACAAAGGTTGGTGTGGTTATGGGCAGAATGCACAATTGCATTCAACAGGGCATTAAAAATCTGTCAGAGTTTTGGGACATCTTTTAGTAACTGGTAGGGTGCAGGACACAATGAGCACAGATTCTTACCTGTATGGTCAAAATTACTGAATCAGAGGAAAATTAGGCTGAATAAAACATTTAGGCTGAAGTCTGTAGCATTTACTGGCTGAGCTTATAAGGACAGATTTTTTTGTCCATAATATTTTGTAATCAGAATTCATAACTGTGTACACCAAAAGTGTATAATATGCTGCAATCTGCATTTTCAAGGTAATCACTATTCTTTACAGAATTTGTGGCCAGAGTTCTGACCATGTGCTCTATTACCCTGTGATTATAGGAAAATATATATGAAAATATCTGAGAAGTGATTCTGTCATAATTTATTCTGCCTTAGGGCAGAAGGATGGACTAGACCTATAAGAGGAAATCCACAGACTGTGGGAATATCCTAAAGAAGAGATGGTGTCCCCATCATGTGTAAAGAATTGCAGTCACAAAAAGCAAAACAAACATCACAGGTTTTTATGTGAGTTAGAAGCTGTATGTCATTGACTTTTGACAGGCTAAGTAAAAGGAATTAGGTCATATTGTTATTATATTTTTAAATGCATATTTTAAATGAAAATTATACATATGGTAACATTTAAATTCATAAACTTCGGTTGCCAAAATGCTAAATATTTATTAAATGCCTTCCTACCAAGAAAATGAGTACAACAATTTTTCTTCCTGAAGCACTATCTGGTCCTTGGATATTAAAAATGGTTTGGAAAAAATATTCTAGATGAACTCGCTCTAGCCCTTCCAATACTTTCCAAACAACAACAACAAAAAGAGAAGATCTGAAAATACACAGTACAACCAGACTGAAGAAGAACACAGTGTTTAGCTGAGAATCTGACAGCTGAAGTTTTGGGTTCCAGCTAAGGTGCTGCTTTGGGAGTAGCTCCAGATAAATCACTTCTCTCTTCATCTGCCCCTGGACACACACATAGCTAGGGATCCTGTCCATCTCCCACAGCATCTTACCAGTGTAGAAAGGCAGTGTTTTGCCCAAGTAATTGAAGCTTCTTTATTGAACTACACTCTTTGTGTAAAATAATTATGATAAAAACTCTCGATGTCAGAGCAGCAGGCACATTTTATTGAGTCCCTCTGTTAAGGTAATAAAGTTTGCATTAATCTGTCGAATCAAGGAAGAGCATCTTCCCTGATCAAAGAGTTTGGTGGAGCACACAGGAAAAGTGATGAAATTAGAATAGCCATTATTTGCAATGAACCAATGTGGTTCTGTAATCTTTGTGAACACCTGTAAATATATTTTTTTTTCTATAGTGCTGCTAGTAAATTTACAGTGGAAACCAGTTTTAAGTGCTGTTCTTCATTCCACCATTATATTTACCATATTAGAAGTTATTTACTATTCCACGTGGTTTCAGGGGTGACTTAATTACAGCCTCCCTATACCTGAAGGGAGCCTACAAGAAACATGGAGAAAGACTTTACAAGAGCATGTAGTGACAGGACAAGGGGGAACAGCTTCAAACTGATAGAGTGTAGGTTTAGATTAGATATTAGGGGAATGATCTTTCCTGTGAGGGTGGCAAGGCACTGGAACACATTGACCAGAGAAGCTGTGGCTGTCCCATCCCTGGAAATGTTTAAGGCAGGTTGAATGAGGCTCTGAGCACCCTGGCCTAGTGGAAGGTGTCCCTGCCCATGGCAGGGGGTTGGAACAAGATCATCTTTCATGTCCCTTCCAGTCTAAACCATTCTACAAAAAGCAGGACTACAGACATGTCTTATAGCATTATTATAGTAGAATAGTCCAATCTCTATGAAAAATTGCAATGATGAGGTCACACTTAGAAAAAGGAAAAACAAATAAACAAAAAACTTCAAAACTGATTGAACCCTTCAATTACTTTTTTCCCCCATCATAAAAAGAATCAGCAGGGAAAGGTTAATCCCTTTGTAGCAATAGTGACAGTGGAATTGGCTGCTACATTGGAAATGGCAGTTGCAAAGGAATTAAGCTTTGTGGTTTAGAATACTGCAAATTATGTTTGCAGGTCTTTTTACAGTGAATTGAATAGATGCACTCAAGTACATTTATAATAAACAAACAAAGAAAAAATCCTACCATCTGTCCATAAAATCAGAATTTAACCACAGAGTCTCACGTGGAATTTAAAATTAAGCTTTTGCAATTCAACATAACAGCTTTATGTTTGACTTACTTCATTATTGCCAAATTTTGAGTTAGGATTTTTGCTGTAAACAACTTTCTTGTGGCATTTCTATGGCCTCCAATAATCTGATGGGAAAACATAATGACCTAATTCTGTCTAATATTGTATCTCTGTTTTAGCCCATGAATTAAATATACAGTCTTGAATGAAAAAATTACATATTTTTCTATGCAGCTGTGACATTTTATGTTCCAGATCTTAATATGCTTTCCAATACTGACTTAGATAAAATTTTGACTGGGTTCATTTGAAAGTTCTTATTTCTCAATCCATTCTTAACACTTTTAGACTTGAAGTCATGGACTTGTCTATTGTTCAGGAATTTAGTGCTGCACTTGGGTGTGATGAAAATGTACTTACAAAGTAGACAGCTGAAAGCAGAAGCCAAATGTCCAGAGAGCAGAAAAGAGTTAATATTTAGATTTGAAGTCAAAATAATGGCATTGTGCTCTCAAACAAACATTGTCTCATACTTTTCTCCTTGCTGTCTGTTCCCAAAAATGGGATCACCTGTCTGTGACATGGGATCTTGTGCCACTTGGATTGCACAGTGAACCCATTCCGTTTGCTAACTTGGCAAGAGACCACACACACTTTTACTGTGTGGGTATTCTGGCGTTTCAGTGAGTAGAATATTTTTTGCCATGCAGTTTGGCGGCTGCTAAAGCAGATTTAAGGTAAGAGATGGGACTCCTTGAGGAGAGTTGGTAGGAGTTTGAACCTCACCTTTTTGATGGTGATGAGATGTTGACTTGGCTAAAGGTGTAACATCAAACTGCCCCTTTGTAGCTTTTATAGAACTGTTATATTTTAATGCTAAAATCTAAAAATGCATACCCCTGCCAAAAATACATTACATTTTTCTAATTTCATTCAAAGATTTAAAAGTGTGGGGTATCATGTATGAGTCGATAAAATTGTTCAGTTCTAGTTCTCTGGTCCAAAGATTTGAGAAAATAGTGAGTTCTGGACACATTCCAATTGGGGACTGATAAATCTTTGCTTAATTGAGTGTCAACCATATGGTCCAGCTCAAAGGTCTGAGGAAAAATGTGCTGCTGCTGCTTAATTTTTAAGCTTTACATTAGTGTGCTTGCTGTGGGAGAAACAGTATTTCTTTTTCTGCCACTTTCTATTCATGTGTCAACCTGACACTTCTCAGAAAAAAACAGGCCTAATACACTAAATAAATATAAGCTTCATCAAGCTTCTCAAATCATGGGTACTTTGAGGCAAATTAAGAGGTTTAACAAATACACTGTAATGGTGTTCTCCAAAATACACCAAGTTGTAATCATGATGGTTTTTAAACAGCTGCATTACCTGGAGTATTTTGTTTTTCTCATTATGTCATATCTGTTTTTGGGGAAGTTACAGCTTTGTATGAGAGCAGTAGCTTGATGTCTAAATAGCATTTGTTATTCATAGGAATATTATGTGGAGATTATGTTTTTTTGCAGTAAGATATTCTAGAACTCCACTGAAGTTATTCAGGCACCTTTGATAATAGCAAAGTACCCTAATTAGCCAGCAAGGCTAAGCTAAGTAACCTCTATTGCCTTTTTTTTTCTCTGCTACATTCAGCTTTTTGCTAGGAAATTAATTCCACTCATGCTCATCGAGATGTATTAATTTAAAATTAAGTGTGCTATTCAAATCTAATTAGAACAGACTTTGCAGAATTTAGAGCCTTTTTTCCTCTTCACTGGTAAAACACAGGTGCAAAGATCCACCTTGCAGCATACTCACCTTGCAGTAATCTGGTCACAGAGTAGTGCAGCTCACATCATCTCCAGTCTCTGCTGTCAAGTAATGGCATCTTTGTCTCCTGAACCAGAGCCCTTAGAGTGAGGTATATTTTTGCATGTATAGACTGCACTCCATAGCTGCAGGATTGTTCATAGAATACTGAAAGCAGTCTCTGGAGTCATGCTTTAAAAATCTGTATTTATGATGTGTACCACACACTCAGACTTCATTAAATCTGGGAGCTGGTGTTTCATACAAGATAGCAGGCAGTGGAGAACAGCTCTCATGGGCTGCAAGTGCCTGATGCTGTCAGTCCATCCACAGGCAAATCCTCGCTCTGGAAATGTGGATGTTTGTCAGTGTAGCACACAGGTGGAGTGTTATGTCCATGCTTTCAGCTTTTCAACATGTAAACCCAAGTTTCATAATACGCAGTCTTTATTATAAAGAAGTTTTTTAAATGCAGTATAAGCAAAGTCTCAAAAGCTGCCTTGTAAAACAACTGTTGTAGTAAAACACAAAACTAAGCTTACAGCTATCAACCAAAAGCAGCAGCAGGGTGTTGACATGACAAAATTCTTTGTTCTGTGAATTGTACCACAGAATAAGGAAGACAGAAAACATTTTGGTTTTTATATAAAGCAAAGTCGGGAAAGACACAACTGTAGAACATTTGTGCTGCCTACCTCAACTTAGTAATGTTGCTATAAAAACAAACCCACATTCCTCAGTGAGAGGAACACTTCTATGTGGTTTCCGTCCTCCTGGAATGACTGCCATGTGATTCCTGCTCTGAAATCACATACCAGCCCAAAACCATGCATGGAATTTAAATGGTTGCCTACTACAGTGATGTGAGCTTAGCTGAAAACTGACAGGTATCCCTGATGTAACTCTGCCAGGATAAGAGTGACTTTGATGTGTTCCAACAGCACTCCAGATATCCTAAGCAGCGTGTTTTCTGCTTATCAGAACATCTAGAACTGTAAATGCTTGTAGAAATTTGTTTTCTCCCTGCTAAGGTTTTTAGAGAACTTCTGCAGCCATACTCCAGACAGGTCTTATTCTACCTATTTTTTCCTATCCTTTGAGGTTGTAATGTTTCAAAGATTCTGTTCCTGGCTCTGCTCTTCCAAAGCACCTTCAGGACTTCGTGTTTATTTTCCACTATGGAGATGACATGAACAAGAGATCACAGTATTGAGCAGCGTACACCACTTCTCTTTTCTACTGCTTACACAGCCAGACAGAGATTTGGGTAGAAAGCTCAGCAGTTGCCTGTACTGTTCACCACTCTGAGGTTCATTTCTTATACTCTATTTTTGTGTACTCTGTGAACCCAAATACTTGTTTGTTCTTTTTCAGTGTGAAGAATTAAAATATCATTACTTCTTCTAATCTTTGTTACTGTCAATTCTTCTCTGTCATCATACTCTTCTCCTGAGCAATTTGTGAATAGTTTTGCTTGTTGGTGTTTGGCTTCACTTGAATTGTACATCCAAATTTGTCCCTTTTCAGTTAAGGAGTTAAGTTTGTATTTTAATTTAGGTGCATGGTTAATCTAAGGCATATTCCTGGGGTCTTAGAATGGCCTGGGTCAGAAAGAACATTAGAGATCATCCAGTTCCCACCCCTTGCCATGGACAGGGACAACTTCCACTAGACAGGGTTGCTCAGGTTTTGTGGCATGTTAATGTGTGCCACTGTGGCTTTAGTTTGGAGCCCTTATTTTTAGGTATTGTTCACATCTCAAGGTGGTCAGGTAGCTTACACTTCATTAAATAAATAGAATAGCTTACATATATATTCTTGTGGAATGAATGCTGCCATTATTGCAAACTGATAGTTTACCACTGCTGGTTTTTCCCACGTGATACCAAGGTAAAAATGCCAGGTGGAAACTAACATTGAAGTTTTATAACACCTTGCAGTAAGAACAAGGTAAAAATATAAAACCCCAAGCTCTTCCTTTCACTTTGAACCTGAGAAGGGAGTGAGATTATATTTGTAGCTGTTAGGATTTTGTGGTTATATTTTATTGTGCTGGATATGGTATGGTGACACTTTTACACAGAAATCTGGCTGAATGCTGGCTTTAAAGTCACCATCATTTGTATATTTTGCACTCACTGAATGAATATCTTCTCTCTCTTGATTTGACAAAAGTGTTTGGGAAGGTAAAGCCCTATTTATCTTTACCATTTGGAATTGAACTCTTAGCCAAAATAATAGTTTCAGCATCTGTACTTTAGATGACTCTGTGGATTCTTAAATATAAAATTATAGTCTTTTCATAAATGGAAAAGGATAGAATGTGCAAGAAAGCTATTGTGGATGGAAATCATATCAAGTGTCTATTTTGAATGGGACTATAAGAAGGTTTAGCTGGATTAGGCACAGGCAAAAAGCTTCTTTGTTGATTCCTCAGGCTTTCAGAGTGGCTTTATTTTTCTGGCATTAATGTTTATTTGTTCTGTGGCAGGATGAATGTGGCTCAAGTGTTTGACAGCTCTCTCTCAGTTCATACAAGTTGAGTTTCCATTGCTGATCATGGCTGTTAGTGAAATGTATATTCATGTTACCCTGTCTGATAAAGAGCGTTGAAGCTCAAGCGTCTCCTGAAGAGAAGCCTCAATTTACAGTGAGAAGTAAATTATTTCTGCCTGAGCTGCAGGGGCATTTTCAAGCTCTGCTAATTCCACATTCAGTCCTATGTGGGATGCAGAAGGAATTAATGTCACTAGGGTAACCTGCTGCTTAGTTGCCAAAGAAGTTACTGCTTCCTTCCAATCATTTAAAGAGAATTCATTGGCAGAGTATCTTGCTCACCTACTGTCTGCTGGTTTTGCTTACTGAGTGCGTTTACATGTAAGTGTTGCTGGTGTGGTAAGCATTAAGACTACTAAAGAGATCATTTGAAGATTTTAGTCAAATTAATGACTAAATGTGTAATTCAAATAAAGATTGTCTAGAGGTGTAAACAAACATGAAGAAGGGCACCAGATAAATATTCTGAGATATGAGTCTTAGTGATATTAATGGCAGCTCTGCGCCACCTGCTCGAGCTTTTTCTGCTCTCCCTTCACTGGGTAAAACCAAGAATTGTTCCACTACTGTCAGTACAGATCGTTAAATTCTCTGGGGTTCTGATACAGATTTGTCATTCTCTTTTAGCCTCACTCATGTCTCGATGCCTTCACAGTCTTTGTCATTTCTCTCATGATGTCAGACTGTTTCCCCACAGACTCTATTTACTTGTTTCAGCAACAATATTGTAAAGAAACAATGCAGTAATTTTCTTCAGTTATGGAAGATTTCTAATTTTACAAAAGCATGATCCATTGATATTACCTCATTAGAGCCTAGTGCAGGCTTTCTCTGCAGGTCTGATTGACACATTTATAAGTCAAATAGCAAGATCATGAAAGTGTGTTTTACAAGTGACATTTCAGTATTATTTTTTGATGCAGTGCCTATGGGTCTAATCCTATATTACTTGCCTGAGGGTACAGTTCTAAAATTAAATCTCTGCAAGTGCCAACAGAAACCGACAATTGCTTTTATCATCATGTCTTCAACTCCAATTCAGTGATCTTATGCACATTTCAGTAACTATTTGGAAGCATTAGGAACTGCACCAGATTTCATTTCTGTACTCAAGAACTATTCCAATAATTTAATAAATTGCTATTGGTAGGATATTGCTTTAATATTGGCAATTACTATACTTTTCATGAAAGGTTTAAATGTTTCTAAATCAAAACTCAGCCATGTGTTTCTTTGCTCTCTGTATTAATATTCCTCTAAGTCCAAGACCAGAAGACCAACTCAGGTAAGTGCTCAAAGATACCCATGGGAGTTTTGTTAGAGTGGGGACTGCAGATTTGAGCTCTAACCAGATTAGCCCAGATGGCCTGGTGCAGTGGGCTCCTTGCCTGTATTCCAGAGGAGTGGAGAGCTCCTGTGGAGCCCCTCAAGTCTCAGGCTGGATGAATGCCTGCCCTGGCACCAACAGTACCAGATGGCAACAGCTCCTGAGGGCTCATGGACCAGCTGCAGGTGGCAGGAGCAGCAAACCCCAGAATGATTTCCCTCACAGTGCTCTCCCCTCTCTCTGCTCACATTGTAGGGGGTGTGACCTCCCATGGGCTGGACAACTCCACAGTCACTCAGGGACTCTTTTATGTTATAAACAACGTGCTGGGGAGCTGCAGATGGTTTTCACTCTCATTAAGTCTTTTGTGCAGCACAAAAGAGGTGGGACAGGTCAGGGAATATGTCCTGCAGATTTTGGCTCCTAGGGTGATTCTTTCAATTAATACTTTCACCTGCTGAACAGTAATCTGTCCAGAAATCTTGTGAAAGATTACATTTCCATCCCACCCAAATGTTTTTCTGGTTGATCCTTTAAGCCTTTTCATGTTTGGCTTTTTAATAGCAAAGAAGCTTATATTTTGGACATTCAGCTTGGCCCATTGCCTTGTAAAGAGCTGATTAGCTAAGATGAAATCTTTGTGAAATATAGGGGAGTGTTCCTTGTCTTTTAACACTTCTTGCTGTGGTATAGGCAAGTTACCCCTCAAAGGGTGTGTTTTTCATAACCTCCTGCTGATCCCATGGTGATAAATGGTGACCTTCACTAATGATTCATCAAGTCCTTTTTGTTTCTTCTAAATGATAATGAAATGAAAAAGAAAGCAGATGGGAAATACTGGAATATTGTTTTATTTTCTTTATACATGGTTTACCAACAGGTTGTATTTTGCTTTTTCTGTACATGTCTCCTTAGTATTTGTGTGGAAGTAATTAATAGTGCTAAGCAAAAAGTGTATTTCTTTTTAATATTAACGCATTATGAATTGCATTAATGTTGTCTTTTGTTAAGTTACCAATGTCTAAGGTTAGAGCAGCTGAAAATGTTGCAAGGGGTGCATCCTTATGTCAGTATGTCATAGTTTCTTGTCATATACAAGATATTAAGAACATTAATTAGAAAGTTTTGATGTCTAATGTATCATTAGAGTAAAAGATTTCTACAGTCAATAGCAATTTGCATTTTCATAACTAAATAATTTTTGAGGATGGCCAAAAATTGTTTTTTTCTTCAGTGAAACTTTTACCAAGAACATAACAAAACATTTTTTGGAAGCTTTTGTATTCTAGTACTACTTCAGCTATTTTTATGTCCTAATTTCCAGGTGAGAACAATTATAATTTTGTGAACGTCTACCCAAGAGTATCTTTGCCTCAAATGCATTGTAACTTGACTTTGCAAAGAGATTTGTCAGCCTGGAAAGGTATTGCTATGTGTTGTGGACTGCCCATCTCTGTTACTGAATGATAGAGAAGACAGTAGGAGTTTCTGTTTTTTTCACATGAACTTTTTGGCAAAGGAGAGATAAAAACGATCGGGGAGGGCTGGGTGACAGCAATAGTTGCTGGACATAGGAGAAAAGACATGTGTCTCCAGAAAAGCAGGCTGGTTTTCTGTGGTTTTGGGTCTGTTGAAGGTAAACTACTCATTGCCTCAGTGCATGCTCTGAGCAGTTCTCCTCTTGCTTGCTAGCAGTGTGTGTGAGCCCCCATGAAGACTGAAGTAGCAATTCCTCTGTGGAATGTGTTTATTTTCTAGTGTGCACCCTGCTCTATTCAGGGGCAGCCAGAGTTACATCTGAGGAAAACAGGGAAGAATCCTCATCACACCAAAGATGTGGGAACTGTTAATAAAGGACTGTGCATGCAGCATCACATAGAATGTGAATATGTCAGGAAAGCATGCATAGAAATCAACATGTTTGTAACCACCAGGAAAGAAGCAGTGCTGATTTTCTACAAATACATTAGATTTTGCTACTGTGGTTGCTGCCATTGATGTTTGGGGGAAGTCAAGAGGATTCATATGAATTAATGTTTTTGCTTAGTGGACAAGAACATTTCCAGTATTCATTTCAGGGAGAGAAACACGAAAATCCACTGCATTAGCTTTATGTACTTTTTAATTTGACAGATGAAAAGTCTTAACTTATGGAAAGTCTTCACTCATGTCATACAGTCAAAGGGCTTTAACAGCTTGCAAATCCACTGAGAATAATTCATTAGCTAAAGGTTTTCATCTTCTGGGTTTCTCATCTCAACATCAAAAAAAAAAGTCATGATAAACAAAAACAAGGAACAAATAATCACAAATGTTATGAAACTCTTGGCACTGCACTTTTTTTTTTCTATTTTCATCTTGTTTCAGAAAGTAAAATAATGCTACATTACTGGAGCCAAGCCAAGGTACTGCTGAAAAGACTGATGTGTCTGCAATGTCCAAATAAACACTAACTTATATGTGATCATTCAGATCTGATCCTTTAATGTAAATTCAATCTTTTATTACAATTGCACATCACAGTATTACACTTTTCAGTATAAGAAATGAGGGAAAATCTGTATAAGGCTAATCAGTTGCACACTGATCATTTGCACATTAAGCTTTTTTAAACTACCTCGGACCAATGTGCCAAAAGGTGTGCAAGTCACAGAAAAGAAACAAACCAAAGTTTTAAAGCTTCAGGTAGGTGGAAGAGTGTCAATGACTTTTATAGCTTGACCTACTTTGGAATACAGCTGCGTACATTCCTATCTGGAGCAGTTCCTCCAGCACAGAAGGGCTGAAGAGCAAATTCCCTCCTATTGGAGCCCAAGCCCACAGTGCCATGGGCTTCACTACAGAAAGGATTTGAAGCCCAGGGCTTTGAGAAGGCACTGTATTTACTTTTTATTTTGACATCCATTAATTTAATATGGTTGCCATCTGGTTATTCTGAAGAAACTGTTTCCCATATATAAATATATATATATATATTAGAAAACAGATGTGAAATACAAAGAAGCAATGACTGATGTGCTCCTTACTTGTGGGAAGATTTTATCTATCTTAATATGCTTTAGAAAACAAAGCATGAGGTGTTGTCTCATAATAACAACCATAACCTTGATAGTGTAAGAATATGTGTATAAAATAGCCATTTTTTCCTGCTACTGACATTACCGTGGTTTTGTTGGGCTGTGATTCTGCAGTGGTTCACATCTCTCTTCCTCTAGATTACTGTGTTTTGTACATATTAATGTATTTTAAGTTTTCACTTAATTTGTGGATTTTTTTGTAAGCACATTTCCTATGAAAACAATCCTGAATTCATTGTGATGGACAAAGCAGAAGTGAATTTGCCGAAAAAGTAGCGAAGGTAGAGCTGTCGGCACTCGGCTGCTTTGAAATAGACGGGTAATTGGCACGGGGGGACGGTGAAGGCTGGCTCATACTCGCGGCTGATGACACCGATAGCCGTCAGTGCAGATAACTGTGCGACTTAAAAAAACCCCGGCGTTTCTCAGCACCACCTCAGCGGCGCTTGCTCGTCAGTAGCGGTGACAATGTAGCAGCCGCAGGAGCCTTTCCCCCGCTCCGCTCGGGGATCGCTGCTCACCCGCCCACCCCCTTTGCTCATTCCTGGGGGCGCTGGGCGCTGCAGCCGGGGCCTGGGCGGCATCCCCGCATCCCCCAGCCTTGCGGGCGGCTTTGTTACCGGCTGCCCGCCCCCGGCGCCGCCCAGGCCCGCGGGGCTGCGGCCTCGGCCCCGGCCCGGCCGCCCCCACCCGGGGAAGATGCCGGCGCGGAGGCGGGGGCTGGCGGAGGGGCGGGGGGCGCGGCCCCGCCGCTGAGGCGGCGCGGGGGCGGAGGGCGGCGCGGGCGCCCCTGCGCGGGAGGCGCTCGCCCCGCCGTGGGCGCGGAGGGGCCGCCGCCGCCGGCGGGAGCCGCGTGCCGCAAGGACGGGGTGACTCCGGCCGCCGCCCGGCTCCGCAGCGGCCGCGGGAGCCGCCCTCGCTGGAGCCTGCCGCGGGCGCGGAGCCGCAGTGCGCGCCTCGGCCAGGTGAGTGGGCGCGGGAGCCCGCGGGGCCGGGGGCGCGGCGGGGCCGGCGCGGGGCTCCCCGCGGGCCGCGGCAGGTGCGGCACCCCCGGGGCTCCGCTGCTCGCCGCGGCGGCCCCGTCATGCGGGAGGCTCGGGCGCCGCGCTGCCGCGGAGCCCCGCAGGGTTCCGCTCGGCTTGATTTAAATCGGTTTGGGCCATTAAATTATAACTGGTTTCCTGCCCGGGGAAGGCGTTCAGCACTTTGTGTGCCGCGTTTATTTCCTCCGGGCTGTCCCCCTTCGCCGTTTAGTGTATTTATTTATTTATGTATGAGGCTGTTCTCCAGGTTCTACATAGCACTGTCCGTGGTGGGGAAGAAAGATCACCGCAGTTTTCAAGCGTGTTGTTTTCAAAACAGGGGGACTTAATGTGCGTTTCTATTGCTGTATGTACAAAATACAGGACAATGACAGTATGTGTGTGGGAAAAATAGGTTTATATCCGTGTCCTCGCTGTTCTGTGAATTGTTTGTTGATGTGGAGATCTTGTTCCTTTCTTCGTATGTTTTTGTTTTTTCTCTTTAACCTTTTCAGTGCGCATCACTACAAACAAGGGTATTTGAGAAAAACAGAATTCTTTTGGCCTGTATGATGCCAAAATAAAATAGAGTGTGGTATATGTAGTCAGTAATAGAGTTACATAATTTATTGTCGCTTATTTTGTTCCTGGATATATGTCAGGAACATGGAGGGAGTATTTATAACATTTTTTTTCTCCTCCTTTTTCTGGGGTGCTGTGTGACGGTCTTTGCACTACACTACATTGCACTAGAATATTTGCAAGAGATTCGGCCCTGAATCACTCCTGTACCTGAAATACCATCAGGGGCCTTACCTTGCTTCACTTTGTTGATGTCCAGAGCTGCTTCCTGTATGCTCCCAAAATTTCTTTTGTAGACTTTTTTTTCCTGCCCCAACACTTTTTTTCTTTTCTTGCTTTAAAAAAAAAAAGTAAGTCAAACCTCTATAAATATTTCAATAGCAATTATTTACAGTGCTAAGGTATAGAAGGAAATCTGTGTCATGGACGAATTAAAAAACCTTCTTCCTATATGCAGGTGAGCTGTTTGCTCACATATTAGACTTCTTTGGAAAAATGTTGTAAAGAGATGATAATGTATAGTTGCAGCATCAGGCCATAAGGCATGATGTCATTATTAGCATATGAAAGGAATAAGCCTAATGGTGTCTCTCAATCAACACTGCTGTTCAGGCTCTAAATTTCCAAAAATCTGGTGGTTGCTTTTGTGTCAGCTGGAGCTACCACATGGATGTTAGATGTTAGTCCACATGTGTGTATCTATCTTTCTGTCCTTACTTACATCACCTTAAAATGGGCTCTGAGATTCTGTGGAGCTCATATGCTTGACTGGAAACCACTTTTAAACTGCTGCTTGGTAGTAGTTTAACTTGACAGAATCGTAGTTGAAAAGCCTCCCTTCTGTCCATCTGTCTTTATAAAAACAGCCTTCTGGTGATGCCAGAGCAAAGCCGTGGTTTGTTAGCACTATGGATTTAGTTTGGCTTGGAGCATTTGCCAGCCTCTGTCTTCCCCAAAGACCTATTGCTTTCTTGCTGTTTGGTTTTGGAGTGAATTTAACTAATGATAATTCTACTTGTTTTATGCTTCCAGTGTTTCTTCAAACCTGGTAGATTGCAGTGTTGCACCTTTAAGAAACTCTATGTTAGTACAGTGGCTGCCAGCCAGAAACAATATACTGTTTTGTCAGGTTTCCTGAGAAGAAGTTGAATGAATTTTGTGTTTTCCCCTTTATAAGATTAAGTAGTAATGCCTAATGGAAAAGAAATTAACTTTTTCCTTTATGTGCCAACATGCTTTAAACTGCAGCTAAAGCTTCAATATGCTGCAAAATAAGGGGGATTTCTATGTATGAGACTCAATCTGCAGATTAACTTCTTGAATAATTATGTGTAATTCTTGTTTCTTTTTTTTCCCTTTTCAATCTTACTCAGCATTTTGTTTGTTCAAAAACTCCTTCAGTCAGACAGTGGCAAGAATGCTTAGGATATTGCATTTAGTCCACTGGCTAATGAAGCACCTGTTCGGGTAACATTACTGAATCATTGAAAATGAGATGTAAATAATGGGCTTAAGATTTAGTAGCATGTTCAAAATCCTTTATTTGAGACTGTATCCATAATACTGCCTTTCATAGTGCTCTGAGTGGCTGAGCCTGATTTTGTTTGATCCTGCTGTCATTATGCATGGCGTGGCCATAACCTTTGCCTTCACGTTGTGCCTTGCTGGTCAGAGGGGGAGAGGCTGCACTGTAGCTACCACCAGAAGGAAGTGTATTAATTTCATTGCCAATAGATGGAACAGAATTGCCTGTTTCATGTAGAAGTTCTCTAACCTAATAAGAAAGGAGACCTACTCTTGCAACCTTGGACGCGTGTGTTTGGCGCCTCAAGCTACCTGGTGGTATGTGAGGTGTTTCTCTAATCATATCACAGCTCTTTGCCATTTGAGAGTGACATGATCTACTGTTCTGATATTTGACTTTAGTATCTGAGAAAAGATCCTTGTAATTTCCATTGAAATTGAGCTGGGCACCTGTGCATCTGGACATCAGGGCGTCTGTGGTGTGCCTCCACAACAGCTTGTTTGTGATCAGTGGGAATATCAGTGAGGAAAAGGCTGACAATGCCCATGTGCCTGGCAGTAGGATAGAAAATGATGATAGAGCTTTGTGTAGCATGGCTGCGTGTTCCAAGGACACATCTTTGTGGGAAGTAGAATATGATGCTAAACTACTGTAGTGCTTATACAAGAGTTCAAGTAGCAGGTTTTGGTTTTATATTTTTACAGAAGTGTAGACATCAGTCCTTGAAATGCATGTCTTCTTAAATTGGTTGCATACTTGAAGAAAGCAGCGCAGCAGTTGCATGCAGTCTTCTGAGTAGTTGTGTTAAATGACTGCAGTTGGGTTGTGAATTCTCTTTGGAAGTGCAAGCCCTGGCTGTTGGTTGGAGAAGGTCACTGACATTACAAGTGGATGTGTGTCAGTTATCCCTTCCAGCACCCAGGAATCCTGCTACTTGGTTTGATAATAAAGTTGGTGTTAGGTTTCCAAGTTCTGCTGACAGGATGAACACGTTTAGCTTTTGAAGCAAATGGGTAGTCACAGCCTTCATTTCACTCTGTGTTCCCTTGGGGAGCTGTTCCTCCTTCTCATGGTACCAGGTACTTCTCATGGTACCTGGTAGTACTGGGGAGAAAATGACAAGGGACTCAGGCTGAGTCTGGTTTGGATGTAGCCATTGGATTGTGCCACTATTTTGAGTTTTGTTACATTTGCACAGTTTTGTGTTACAACTGTATTTTCTTATGATTGGGGAGGACTAGAATGCTGATAGCAGCTGCTTAATGAACAATAATACTTGTATTTCATAATTTGTTTCATAAATTTGTCATAAAGTAGGCAGTTTTGAAAAACAGACAATAATTATGTTTGAAAGAAAGAGGATCTTCTCTTTGAAGTGTAGTTATCCATGTTTCTACATGGCACAGTTGCAGCTTGTGTGTGCAAAGCAGTAATAATGGAAACTAATTTGAAATTGAAGCATGCGTCCATCATCATTTGGGCAAAAGACCCAACTAGTGCAGTCAAACCAAACCTGACAGCTCAAGTGATGCATTATTTGTACTTTAGAACTAAGGAAATACCCAAAAGTGGGTGATTGATGGGTCATCTGAGTTGTTTGCTTTTGGAGGAGTCATTGTAACATAATTAATCGTTTGGGGCTTGATTCATGGTATTAGCACTGGAAATGAAAAGAATGCTTAAAATAAAGACTAGGATGTTGAAATAAAATTAAAAATAACTATAGTTTAGCTGGTGTTTCTTGAAGTTGCATCATGAGATCAACAGATAAACTGGGGAGTTGTTCATACAGTATTTTGGTTCACATTTCTCAAAGTCTGTGCCTCCTTTCATTTGTGAAGCTGTATATACACACACATAATTTGATTTGTGGACTTCCAGTCATAAACACTTTAATAGCATTGTCAATATCCCTACATGCCTTGTATTGACCACCAGCAAAAGATATTAGGTAACAAAAATTAACATTTTGATAAGAAGCCCACCTAAATATTGCATGGAGGACAGTCAAATGTGTTTTAAGTGCCATGGTGGCCAGGATCCATTGGCTCGGATCCACTTGAAAAATCAGATTAAAAGTTTTTGTGCTTGACAAATCCAATGTCATTAGTTTAAAAATTCCCTGAAGGCTGGTGTTGTAATTAGATGATCCCAAAGCATACAGCAGTAAATTTCATTTTCTTCCAGGAATGACCAGCAGCATCTTTAAAAAAATAAAGCATTAACTGATCCTTGTCAGATAGAATAGCCACAGTAGGAAAGAAGAGTTTTCCAGGAATAAATGTGACAGCTGAAGCTGCAGCAACTCATGGTGAGTGGAGTGGATCAGCCATAGCCTGGTGGGAAGCAGTGTGGTCTGTAAGGATCCTGCTGAAAAAAAAAAATGCTCAAAAGTGATAATTCACTAGGTACTTCGATATTACATGCTGAGAAAAATAGTGTTAAAAAATTACAAAACCAACAACTCCCTTTGGATCCTGATTGTCACAAAAGTCCATCTTTGAGTGATTCCTTACCCTCGCTCTCACAAGAGCATGTGAGCTTCATAGAGCTAGGCTACAGCATTCCAGCTTCAGAAGTATTTGTTCAATGGTGTGTTTTCTTTATTTAAGAGGCTTTTTTAAAAGGCCCCTCTGCTTGGTTGATCTTATTATCATTCTGTATGATCATTGATTTGAGTCTGTTTTGAGCTGGTAGTTTGATAAAAGAGATTTCTCCTGCTAAAAATAAGGAGTACAGATTGTAAATGTATCATCTCTAAAATGTAGCCATAACTACATAAACCCATATTTTATGTTTCTTGCTTCATTGCTCTAATAAAAATGTCTACATTGTCTTCACCAACATAAATATTAGAGTAGTGGAAATAATCTCTTAAATATTTATGTTGTAAAAGAAAATAAGAAAAATACAGCTGTCGTGCTCTCTGAATCTTGCAGAACTTCCCCTGGGGAAGATAAGGTAAGGCTGGGGCTGTACCTGCTGAACCTGAGTGCTGTCTCAGGGCTGTGGCACTGTCCAGGTGTCAGAGGCTCCCTGGCCTGCCTTGGGCCAGTGCCAGCAGCCCTAACAGAGCACTGCTATGGGAAAGCCGTGGGCTAGGGACTGTCCCAGAATGGATTAGGGACAAGACAGGTCTACTCCATGAGTCACGAGCATTTACCATGTGCTGTGTCCTGCATGGCTTCAGCATCTGGCCTGTGCTCATACAGGTACAGGTGTGGCCATAGAGAGGCTGCTGCATGTGTGTGGATTAGGAAAAGCTCCCACTGAATGCTCTTTATCTAGAGAAAAAACCAGAGGACACTGTCACTAAGGAGAAAACAGCACTTAAGGAAGTTTAATGTATATTGTTGTTTCATACCTGTGTGTCTGTATTAAAATAAATACATATATGCACGCATGGTTTCATCTAACAGCCATCTTCAATAATGCTGTGTTGAGCAATGCCCAGAACTTCCCAAAATGCTGTTAGGATCTTGTAAGTGTGTGTAGCCAAGTATCATAATTGGAGTAAATGTCACAGGTTTTGATTGCTTTACATGATGTTTTTGTGTCAAATGTTCTCCTAGTAATCTCTGTGTGTGTAGATATGACATCACTTCTCTGTTTAATTTCCAAAAATGTGTTTTGACTTCCTTGGAATGACATAACTTTCAGCAAAATACAACTTTGACCTAGCTCAACTTTATAAACAAGTCCTATTAACTCGAGTGGGTGCTGTGAACTTACTCTGAGCTTCGGTGATATGTTTTGTGTTGGGCTGTTGACAGGCTGAATTTTTCATTATGAAGCTACAGGTTAGTGTAGAGAGCCACTGCAAAGACTATGTGCTGCTGCTCAGCAGATGTAATTTGTCACTCTCCTTAATGTTCCCCAGAACTCTTGGTATTTCCCACTTCTTGCCTTTGTGCCATATAGTTAGGTGCACTGAACAGTGTAGATGTGTTTTTTGTTCCTGATACCGAAGATAGAGGCTTTTTCATGCTTGAGAGAAAGGTTTTAGGGGTCTTAGAGTCTCTTTAAGCATTGTATAAAACATACTCTAAATATTGCAAATTATGGAAGACTGCTTTTTATGGAGTTGATTTATCAATACCTTTATATTAAATAGGTAAATAAAGTAAAATTGTCAGACTTCATGCTCTGAGATGTGGACTAATAACTGGTTTAAAATGTTCTCCTTATTTTCCTTAGTTGAATTTGGTTGGGTGTTGTTCATTTACTTTACTGGGTACTGGGTTTAATTTTGCCCAGTAGTTTTAAGAATACTCATTCCCAGTGAGATTTTGTGTCTTTTAAAAACTGACTCACTGCTTTGGAAGAAATCTTTGCTTTTGTGTTGTTTCATTACCACGTAATACTGATGGTGATACTGACTATGTGCAAAGGTATGGAATTAAGTACTGGGTTTCTACTTAAGGTAAGTCAATAGGTAAAAGGCTTTGGCTTAGATACACTACAAATAAGTCTGCTTTTGATTTATGTTGAGCTTAAGATACGCTTGCCCCATCTTGGTAGGGTAAATCACTAACTGGAACAATTAACTGCCAAGGCTTTAAGAACATGAAGTCAGGAGGTTTTTAAACCTTGATTATGCTTATCTTGGTTTTTAAAGAGTTTGAAGCGGTACAAATAAAAGTGTGTTCAACACCTCTTGGCATAAGCTTCATCAATTGTCAGCTGTACAAAGGGTACAGCCGTATGAAGTCAATATGAGGAGGACTAATGCATATATTAAATTTTTCTTTTAATGGGAGAAGTGCCATGGATTGCCTTGAAAGAAGCTTTTTCTTTTCACACTCTGTTGGTCATTTCTATACTGCTGGGTTTTGGGTTTTTTTTAAGTTATACAGTGCACTTTGAATCTGTTCATGGAAGAAAAGGTAAGTCTCAGGTCTTGTGCATGTCACTGTGTCTCCTTTCCAAGGTTTATGTTGTTATTGTCACCACAGAAGTGCTTTTCTCTCTGGTACTTTGACAAAAATTCACCCAAACAAATGGGAGAGTGGGGTGGAGGAGCAAAGCACAAGCATTGACAAGCTCTTGATTACTCAGTTTGGAAAAACAGAAATACTTCTCATTAATTGAAGGGGTACTTTTTGCTCTAATACGTGGAAATTTTTCTGACAGATGAATGTGATTTTAAAATTCATTATATCCCTTTATTAATGCCTAAGGCAGTCTGGGCTATCTGTATATTAAAGAAAGACTTTGTTATGTGAAATAGACATTGATTAACCGCATGCAAAATGTTGTGTGTTGACTTAGTGTCTTAGCTGGTTGTGTGTCATTTGGGAAAGAAAAAGCAGAATTGCATGAGCAAAGGATTTAGCTTTCTACAGGATATGCTTCACAACTTGTGGCTGTAAGTCAGCTGCAAGCAAACTTTATTTGTCAAATAATTATTTAGATCTTAATTTGCAACCCTAAGATAAATTGATAAATGTTTACTCATGTAAGTAACCCCAAGAAAAATCAGTGTTGGAATCACTGCTTGTAGGGACAGAGCAGGTTGTGGAGCCTCCCCCTGCCCCTGCAGTCTGGATAGCAGCAGGGCCAGGACAATTAGCATCCAGGGAGTACCACAGCAGAGTCTGCTTGTGTGTCTTCCTGCTGCTGAGGATGGCTTGTCCTTTTGATCCTCCTCTATCCAAAATACCTTTGGAATGTAAATCTCATTTGTTGCCTCTTGGGAAACCAGTAATAAAATTTACTTTTGGACTGACAACCTAAGACCAGTGTGCATTGTTGAAGGCTAGAAGTTGTCTTTTCAGTGAGGAGAAATTAAGGGAAGTTTGCATCCTGTGGATAAAAATGAGTCTTTTCAACTGAGTTTTGTGCTTAATGATTTGAATAAGGGAAAGTGGTCTTGTGTATGATAATGTTGTTGTTGTTTTACTTACTGTTTCAGACTTGCTAAGGTTAACTGGAAAAGGAGATGCTTGTATGCCTGGTTCCAACTAATCTAGATGGGTATAATGCTTAATTGGGCTACTGTGCTTTACACTTCTTAGAAGAGGCCAAGTGCAGCTTAAATTGTTAAGTGGATTAACAGGATGTAATCTGCTTTGATTGATGTATCTGATCAGTTTTCCCTCATTCTGCGTAATGTACTAAGCAACTAGTTGAAAAAATTGGTAAAATGTAGTTTGCTGCAGAAAACCAGCAGTAGTATTGCATGATACATTCACATTTCCTGTATATGGGGAAAAGGTTTTCTCCTATAAATATTCTACTTTCTAAGTTACTCACTGGGTATCTCTACTGCATGTGCTCTCTAATCTTTGTAAAAGGTTAGATAGATTTGAGTGAAGACATTTTATCTCACCAAAATGTAAATAAATGTAATAATATTTTGTAGGTCTTGACTTAAAAGTTCAGTTCTTCTTGTCATTATTCACCTGAAATTAAAAACAATCTATGTGTGGATCTCTTAGAGCATGAATGTTCCAAGATGTAGTTAGGTGCTCTAGCCATATTTTCATCTGCAACTGGTATTTCACTTATCTATAGTTTGTAATAAGAAGCATGGCTAGAAATCTGAGGTGGACAGAATATAACCTATTTTATGTTTAGCCGAAACTGAATGTTAAATTCTCAACTGATTGAAGTTTTTATCCATTATTTGCGCATGGAAAAGTCCCACGGAATAAAGAGCTAGAAGTGTTTATAGCCGTGTTCCTCCTGGACTGCGCAGGAAAAGTTTTTTGTATAGGCTTTTATAGTGGAAAGATTGAGTTGGACTCTGAAGTGTCCCATGGGTGTGTGGATCTGGCACAATGCAGTTAGAAAAGCCCAGGATTAATACTCAAAGAACTGGGAATAAAATGCCCTTGGTTGTAAGGATTCAGCTGTGGAACAGTCTGCCAGATCAGATCATTGAAATCTGAACTGCTGCAAATGCTTCCAGATTTTGAGTTTTGAGGAAGCCCTTTCATGACAAGTGATGTCTCAATGTGAAAAGCTTCCTCTTGCTGCCCTTATCATAGAATCACAAAACGTTAAGGGGCTGGAATGGAACTTAAAGTCCCAACCCCCAAATGTATCTCACTTTCAAAAAAGCATGTAGTAAAATAAACAGTGCTTTTGTTCCTTAAATGTGGCAACCCCCATTAAACCTGTGTAGGAATCCACTATTGCTTTTGATTTACAAATACTGTAATAGTGGTCTTGGGGGTGACATAAAACCAAAATCCAGCATCCTTCTTTCTGCCTTTTGAAACTTCTGGTAGGAATGTAATGGATCCCCCCAAAATCAAGCTTTGTGAGTATCATACCTTCCTAGAAGCAGTGTTCTAGAAAGAGAGTTATGCCTGGTTTATCCTCCAGTTTTTGAGTGATAGTTCAGCCATTATGGAACTGAATATTTTAAATTCGAGTTCCTTACTGCAAGAGTCCAAGTGATTTTATGTAATATTACATTGTGAGATTCTTTTCCTCCTAATTATAGTTGGTGTGTGTTTAAGGTGGTATTTTAATTGGAAAACCACAGAACTCTAATCAATTTAACCACAGAATAGGAACAATTAGTGGTTTAAGACTATGTGTTCTGAAATGTCATGTATCCATTATCTTTAAATTATTCTTTTGATTACTTTCTTTGAAGTTTTTCTATCTTATCATCTTATATGTCCCAAAGTGCTTTCCCTTCTGATTTCCTTCCTCTGCCACTCTCTCTCTCTGTTTTGTCTTCAGGCATCTCTGCAATTATCTTGTCATTCTCATCCCTCCTCAGACCTCCAGTAATTTTGGATTTCTGCAGTTCTCTGCATACACATTCATACTCATGGCTTTTTCCATCCTTTTCGTGTCCTGTTTGGTTTATTAAGGATGGGAGCCTGGAGAGTGGAGTTTTGATTACCCTTGCATAGGGTAATAGAAAAAAAAAGTTCATTAGAAAGAAATATTTGAGTTGTTGGGGTCACATCTGAGGACAGCCCTGTTGGCCAGCCATGGGACTGTCAAAATGTGAACTAAAATGAGGGGTGTATTTGCAAAACAGGGGACGTGATTAGAATTTATCTCCATCTCCCTTTTTCCTGGTCTGTAGCAGATGCCTTGGGTCACCTTTTTCATCAGCTGCTGAACTCTGCTGGTGCAGTAACATTTTTTAAAGATACTGCATCTGAGAGACTGGAAGTCCTTGATGTCAGATTTTCTCCTGTTTGTCGGGAAAGGGTGGCACATGGGAGCTTTTGCTTTCACCTCCAGCAGCTTCTGTGCATTGGCAATGAGGAGGAACATTCACTTGAGATTTTTTACCTATCTTGCTTGAGGGAAGAGTGGGATGCTGCTTTCCAAAACAAGCAAATGGAGCAAGGACTGATCAGGATCTATCTGCAAACTCATTTGCTTCAGCTATGCTTATGGCTTTTTTTAGCAGTTGGAGTGAGTTTTACTGTTTTTTTATAGAACTTAGCCATAAAAGATTAAGGTTAGTACCAGGACTTTTTTTAGTCTCTTCAAAAAATTAAAAATACAGTGGTATGCCCACACATAGAATACTAATTTTAGTTAAGATTTTTTTTAGCAAAATCATGAAATTCTTAGAGCCATTTCTGAGCTCAGAACACATTTGTAAATTTTAAAAAATGTTTTCTGCATATGGTAATTTTAAGCATGGGTCTAGAATGGTTCACGATGCTTTATTAGGTTTTGATAAGTAATTTTATTAGAAGCCAGGAGTGTGAGTAATAAGCAAATCTAAGTGATTTATATGTACTTTAGGCAGACATAAGGGTTGCAGAAATAGAAGCACCACTAATGTGAAGCAACTGAGGTACCTGAATAATGAAAACCTTTATTGGTTTCTTTTAGGACAGTGATACTTTCATTGCATCTTCCCTTTGAGCTCTTTGACACAAACCAATGTGTTTGAATTTATGGACTAAATAATTCCTCTGGCACTTAAATGTCCAGAAACCTTTTGTATTCCCTTTTGCTTTGTTGTCTTTGAATATGATGATTTGCATGAACACTTAGAAACTCTGCACTGTCTAACTTCACTGTCATAACTGATCTCACTGAAATGTGTTCGTGTCTCAAATTCTGCATTTTGATGCTTTTGGCTTTCCTAGCTAATATTCTTATTGGAATCAGCTGCTCACAGCAGAGAATTTAAAAAGCAGCTGTACAAAGATTCCCAGTCATTAACTTTTATCAGTGTTCTCTGTTCCTCTAGTGTGCCTGAGTTCATATGTTGCACTTGGACTGTGGTTGTCTCATTAGAGGCACAGAATTATAGGCTGTGCTCTTGACTTGCTGTTGTACTTGATAGGAATTTAGCATTGGGTAATGCTTAAAGAGCAGCAACAGAGTTGCAAAATAACATACCGGGTATATAATTCATACCAAGAAGATCAGTTAGTAAATTTAGAACATAGTTTCTTTTGGGAATCTGTGGAGACAAACAAGCAATTTCAAAGGGGAGGAACCCCTTCTGCAAAATCACAGTTTCATCGTAGACACTTGGTATAGCCTGATGCTTAACACTGGGTTGCTCTGCAGTTATACTTGGTTGCCAACCAACAGCTTTGCACTGGGAGATAGAAAAGTAGAAGAAAGAGAAAGAAGAGAATTTTGAAAATGTAGTTTAACAAAATGGATTGGATCACGAAGATTAAAGAATAGCACAAGGAAGCATCATGCTTATCAAAAGGGGAGCAATTAAAGCAAGATTAATTTGTTGCCAGCCTTAACAAATCTGTACATTTTCCTTTGTTTTCATTAGAAGCCTGGAGTGTGAGCTGACTTACTGTTTAACTACTTAAGAAGTGGAAACTGCAGTTATTTTGGTCAGTGGATGGAAGGTTTGTCAGCTTTTCAGGTTTGAAAGGAGCCTCTGAGATAAGTATCTTGAAATTCTTTAAGTCAGAACATTGAAGGCAATATATGTAATATTTTATAATTATTGTATTGCCAGTTGCATGATTGTTACCTTGCTCTTCTCTGTGCTGTTTTTGTGAGGATAATTAATTAGCCTGATGTTTTGAAAAATTCCAAGGAAGATGAGTAACAGCTCACATGTAGTAGATGCCCATGATATTTCTTCTATTAGCCCTACTCTCCCTAGAGCTACAGGAATGTATTAAACTTTTCCTAATGGCTGTGTTCAAGGCCAGTCCTTATTACAAAAGTGAGGGAAAGGACTTGGGGGGGAAAAAAGAAGAGGCAGAATTTGGCTGGAAATAGTGTAACTATTGGTTCCCCAAAGTTACCTTTGAAAACAAGCCCAAATTATTTGCTGTTGTGGTGAGAATCTTTTATTCTGTCTATGCTTTGCTTTCAGCATGGAGGTGAAATGATACTTGGCTTTGGAAATACTGTTTTATGTCAATGTATCCATGCAGTAATTCTGTGTGAGGGAAGACTTCTGCTGGAGGAAAGCTTTGGATAACTTAATCACATTTCAGCCTCCTGACAAGTTGCAGGTGGTGCTCTGCCTGCTCTTCCAGAGAACAGTGACTCATCATGACCTACAGAATGGTTAAGGTGCAGGTTAACTCACATTGTGCTGAGTTTTAGATGAAATAAGACATACACTTGAGGTTTTTTCCACAAAGTTTTCTAAACAGTTAAATGCACTCAGTTTTGATTCAATAGGTGCTGTTCTTTTTTGACCAAAATGCCAAGCTCGTTAAAATGCTTCTGGATTCTTTAGGAGAGGTTTTTAAAATACTTCATATAATTTACTATAATTATTTTATGAGGTGTTTCAGAATAAGGAAAATTGTGAGATAAAACTTGGAGTGGGGGAAGAGGAAGGGAGGGACTGAGAGCAAAAAAATAAGTAGCTACTATGCCTGAAAAGAAAGATAAGCAGGGATAATTTTGCAGTTTTGCATGTTACTAAAGACTGTTCACTTTACAGTACTTTTGTGATATGCAAAAATTTGCTGCAGATGTGGGTGATTTTTTTTTTTGGTGTTGCAAATTATTTTTGAAAAAATCTTGCTTTGTTTCTTCTTATAAACAAGCAGTTACAGGATGCTTCTACTAATTTGGTGGGATACAAAGTTTGTGTCACTGGCTGTGATTGAATGAGGTAAATTTGGACTTTAATACCTAATTGGTCTCCAAGGCTTTTAGCCTTAGTAGGAGTATGGAAAAAGAATGTTGGAGTTCATCTAGAATGTGGTTGTAATGCATGTTTTTGTGTTGCTTCTCTAGTGTGCACAGTATAAACCATACCTGTTTTTGAAAAGTTCATTTCTTACTCTAACTTCTCAGGATTATCTGCTGCAGAGCCCAGTTTAAAGTGATACTGTTGGCTCCAAGTCAGGATGATTGTGGCCATCTTTTTTTCAGGGAACATCTTAAGTACTATCAGACACATGTTTGTATTTAATATATATATAGCATTTATGTTAATAGTGGTTTTCAGAACAAGAAATTGTATGAGGGAATTTAAGTTTTAAAATATATTTCTGTTACCATTGATCTTTAGACATGTGAGAGGAACTGAAAAGCAAAAATTAAATTTCATGTCAGAGACTGAGGTGGTATTGCAGGGCTAATTTTGCACTCTCTCAGACTTTCTTCCTCATTTTATGGACTAACAGGCTTAGTGCAGGACTGGAATTCTGCATAATACTATTTATTAGAAAATGTGTTTATCACCCTTCAAAAGGTGGTTACTTCTGTGGTAGAAACGTGGGACTGAAAGTTGGGGTGTTATGGCAAACTCAGCTCAGAAGGAAAGAAGGTACTGTCCTTGTCTGGAAAAAGATTGCCGAAGAATTGTTGGCCAAAACTGAACACTAAGCAATAAATCTGTGTTTTATAATGGAGTGTATTAAAGACCTGAACTGTTTTGAAGGTGAAATCCCAAATCATCGGAGCGTACCTTGTCAGTCGAGTTTGTCAGAATGCTGAACTGCCTACTTCATTTCCATAGATGCTTAATCAGATGCCTGGGGGAGAGCTGCAGTTGCTGATGTTGAGAAGTTTAAGTCAGGCTCCTTCCTCTTTTGAAAATCAGCTCTATTTTTACAAAACAGAATCCCTAGATTATCTTTTAAAAGCAGGTTCTTGTAAGGATTTTTCCCCCTAGAGAAAAAGTTTTAAGCAAAAAAAAGAAGACAGAATTTCCTTTTGAAATGGAAAAATATGAGTGTGGATGAAATGAATACTTGAACTTCCCATCTTTGAAATTACTTTTGAAAACAAGCATGGAGAAGTTTGTGTGTTATTGCTCAGAATATTCTTCAATAATTTTCTTGTTGATTGCTGTAGATGCCTGTGTATTAAAATGCTAATTTTTTTCCAGGTTAGCCTTTATTTATGATGTGCAGTTTTTGACTGACTCATGCCTTGTGTGATACTCCTTACATGAAATGCAGGTGGATGTTCTTTTTTGTCACTTTTATAGTGCTTGGGGTTTAACAGGATTACTGAGGCTTTAGCCTGAGGTCCTGCAAGTCGGTAAGTCAGTGTCAGCTTGGTGCCAGGCAGGTACAGTACTGACCACAAAGGCATTAGAGTGAGTGCTTATGTGCTTAGAAACCAGCAGCAGAAGCGTGGTCAGTAATGCTCAGGGCCTGGCTCTTCTAGGGGTGATATCCTCTGACAGTCTGTGTAGCAGAGAAAAGCAAAATAATCCTTTATACCACTCCCTGCTCCCTAGCCAAAACACAAGCTGAAATGCAAACCAAAGATTGAACAGTCTAACTGGATGAAATAGTCTGTTCCTACACTAGATCTGAACATCACCAGTCAAGTGGATCCCTGTTCATTTATATGTTTGTTTAAAGTGTTCTGCAGGTCATTTGGGAACTTTTGTCTAAGAAACATGGTTTGTGTATTAAAAGGAACCACCTTCTCCCTGTGATTCACAAGAAAAAGTGAAGAAACAAGTTTGTAGATCAAGAGATGGAGACTCCAGAAAGAAATGCTGTTCACTTCACAACCTTTATATGAGTTCTTCCAGAGACAAACTGAAGCTTTCTCTTTTTGAGCACATCATGTGACAGGGATTCGCCCTCTGTCTTTCCCAGTAAACAGTTCCAAGGTTCAGCTGCAGTTACTGCTAGGAAATTGCAGAGTGTTTCAAGGTTGAATTGATGCAGCTTTAATTGTTAGCTGCTGGATCCTATTGCATTACTATCAGCAAGTTCGAAAATGCCTTGCTACCAGATCTGCTTCTCAGGGAGTAAGTGCTTATTTCTGGTAATCAAATGACCCATCAGTCTTCTTTTCATTTAGCTGACATGGACAGGGCTCCCTGAGACTTCAGAAATGGAAAAAGTAGATAGGAGAGGAAAATAGATCATGTATAATAATTAGAAGCATAGGATGTGAAGCAAATAAGATGATATTTATGAAATATGTCCCACTGCAGAGACAGAAACATTGAGAAAATCAAGAAGACCTTCAGGTCCTTTCCCAAGCCCTTGAAGTCCTCCACGTGAAACAGTGCCTGGCGTGGGTGGTGGTGGTGCCAGTGTGGATCTTAGCCAAGCTCTGCATTGCAATTTTCCATGATTGCCTTTGAAGCAAAGACCATAAAACAGGAAGGTGTTAATACAAACTTACAGCTTGGTTGAGACACTGGGAATGATGCTTCTTGGAATTAGTACTTAGGATATTAATCCAAATGTTTTGTTAAGAAAAACAGAAGAATTGTACCATGTATAAAAATATTTAAATACTTTTTTTCCATCCAGCAGCATTGACTTCCCACATACATCTGTATCCAGTGTTGATTTAAGCTCTAATTTTGGGGCCACTTTTGTGCAAATTTCCACTACGTGCATTACGGATGTACAAAGTCTGCTTGCACAAAAAGAGCTGTAGTGTGTTGTAATCCTCTAAATTTAAGGATTTGTAAGGTAGCAGAGGAAGGACTAAGAATAGCTCTAGAAAAATAGTGATTGAAGGTTGCTACTACCAGAACCATTCATCCAGCCTGCAGCCCACTCCCTGTGTGCTCTGCAGCTGTGCCAGAAAATATGCTGTATGAACAATTTGGACAGTTGTGGCCTGTTCCCTGTTTTTTGGCTCAGCTTCAGAGTGAACCGGGAGGTGTGCACATGCTTTCTGGCAAAATACCTTTTCAGAAGTGCTGGGGGAGAGCATGTAACCCAGTAATGATGTCTGGACAGACTTTGCTGCACACATGCCAGTTCAAGGGACAGAGAAGAAACCCAGGATTTGGTCTTCCACTGGTACTGGAAGAATCTCAGGTGTCTTGCCTGGTCAGGAAGAGTGGGTGTAGTGCATTCTTCTGAGTACAGATCAAAACTTTGTCTAGCCTTGCTGGATGAGGTAATACTGGATCTCACCTTCCCAGGAACTGTGTATTTGATGGGTGCATTCTCCAGCCTGTGTCGTGTAGAGAGGCAGAACGATGGAATTGAATTGTGTCCTCAAGACCCAGTTCTGTGGGTTGCTACATCCTTCAGGAACAGGACCTCTGAATGGGCTTTGTACAGTTTTCAGGTGTCATTTGTCTTTTTGCCATATCTTAAAATTTATTTACTGCGTTCCTCTTGTCTTTCTTTCTACCAACTTTCCTTTTGTGTCCTTTTACCAGTAATTACTAGCTCTGATCCCCCTGGTGCAACATTTCTTTTTATTTGAAAAACATGCAATTCAGTTGATGATACCTGGAAGCAAGCCAGTAAAGGCTAAAGAATGAGTGGAAACAAAGTCTGCCCAAGTTTCCTCATTTGGAAATGAAATGCCTGGCTAGGATCTCATCGGTTTGAATTTTTGTCTTTTCTTTGAATAGAAGCTGGATTTTGACTGTAAGGTTATATTGGTGAGGATGTCCATATAACACAGGCCTCTCAGATACCTGTTTTTCCTTGGCCTCTGGAGTTAATGGCACATCATTTGATGCTGTTACACTGTGGAATCATGGAATCATTTAGGTTGGAAAATACCTTTACGATTCTGATGTCCAACCATTAACCCAGCACTGGCAAGCCCATTGCTAAACTGTGTCCTTATGTACCAGCTGTATACATCTTCTTAACACCGTCAGGGATGGTGACTCAACCATGTCCCTGGGCAGAGGGTTTCAGTGTTTGACAACTATTGTGGTGAAGAAATTTTTCCAAATATCCAATCTAAACCTCCCGTGGGGCACCTTGGGGGCATTTCCTCTTGCCTATTCCTTGTTACTTGAGAGAAGAGACTGACACCTACCTGACTACAACCTCCTTTCAGGTAGTTATAAAGAGCAGTAAGGTCCCCCTGAGCCTTCTTTTCTCCAAGATAAACTCCCTCAGCCACTCCTTATCAGATTTGTGCTTTTCACCAGCTCCAATGACCTTCTTTGGACCTCCTCCAGCCTCTCAATGCCCTTCTGCAGTGGGAAGCCTGGAACTGAGCAAAGGATTTGAGCCTCACCTATGTTAAGTATTTAAATAAATTAGTGCTGCCTTCACTCATGTTGGGTGTCTTGCCTTCATCTGTGTCATCCTGAGGAAACAAAAAGCATGTTGCACACCAATGAAAGGAAGAAAAAGCCTTATAATTTTTTTTTTTCTGTGTGGTTCTGTGGTGTAAATAGCAGGACAGTGCAGCACTGTTGAAATTAGGAGTTGGCTGCTAATTAGTTAAATATGCCCTAAGCTAATTACAGTTCAAGTCCCGAAGTATGCATATGTTTGGTGTAGAGCTGTTAGGGAGTGGAAAGTGAGTGTTTTGGGAAGACAGGCCAGGGAGCTGCCAAGTTTCTCCCTTGCTCCACGAGAACCCCATCACAGGGTGGAGACAAACTGTTGGATGGGTGTCTTTGCCTCAGGGAGGGGAGTAGCAAACATTGTTAATAACATTAACTTTGTATTTTGTGCTTAATGTGTTTGTACATAATATACAAACTCTGTGGTTGTAGGAAATCCCAAAAGTATCAGGAAATTTGATGCACATACAGCTCAATGAAGCTTTGTTAGCTTAAAACTATTTTTTGTTGGTCTTCAGTGTTTCTAAGTTTTGTGAATTTTCTCACTTTTTACTTGTATATCAGTAGGAAAAATGGATATGCTTCAAAGTACTGTAACAGCCAATTCAGTTCAGAGAATGTCACCATTTTGTTTTCAGTGAAATGCAAATTTCACTGAAATTTCAGGTTGATGGTAATACCACACACACATTGCAAATAGGAGATTATATAATAAGGACTGAATGTGTGTTGATAAACTTAAAGCTTTGGTCTAGAAGGAATTCTGAATCAAACTATATAAGTATTACAATGAATGCAGGTGAATGCGAGCTATAACTCAGGGTTAAGCTTCAGAAACATTTAACTTGGATTAAGAATTGAGTGATTTTAGAGGTTGAGAGAAAAAGTGTAACTTTGGTTAATGAACTGTTTATTCAGAACGTCAGAGTTCCCTTTACTTTCTTCTGGAATCATCCTGGTTTGTCAGGTTTCTTTTCTTGTTTGGAGAAATTCAGGACCAGTGTCTAAGATTTGACAGATTTTTGGATAATTCATTGGTCTGATAAGGGCGTGCTGCAGGATTTGGCAATTGACTTAATTTCTTCTTGAAATTAGTGTGTTGGGAGATAACAGATATATTTGGTATTGTCAAGGTAAATTAAAACTATGATGAGCTTTGAACTTTGGTATAAGAAGACACAGTTGTATTGAACTGAGGGAAAGTGACCCATCTATTTTAAAACTCCCACTAAAACTGGTTTTACTGCACAGTTGGTCCTATTGGAGATTCTGAATCTGAGATTAATGATTATTCACATGGCTTAACTGAACAAAGGTCATTTTGGGTCTGAAAATGGCAGAAAGAAATCTGTGAGGTTGTTGGGGTTTTTTTCTGTGTGTGTGGGTTTTGTGGTGTTTTGGTTGTTTATTTTATTTTGTTTTGGTTTTTTTTGTTTTTTTTTTTTTGTAGGTGAGGAATCACATTTAATTGTGTGCTCCTGATTGCAGTCTGTAGTAAATTAGTGTGAGAGTTTCACAGTAACAAGATCAGACAGTGAATCAATCAAAGATGTTCTTGTATTGGGCTTGGCTTTTGCTGGTGCCAGTGATGTGGCTTCTGATCCATCAGAAAAGATGAGCTCTGCTTCTTTATCACTGAGATACCAGATAATTGTTTCTGTCAGGATCTCTTGATCTGTGTGCTTCCCATCACTGAATGAAAGTCTGTATTAACTCTCACTGCATGTTATGTTAATTTTTATTTGATGCTGGGTTTTGATTTTGTAGATGTCTGAAATTCTGTGGCCTTGCTCTGATTTCTCAGCATTTTATGCCATCATTTGTTGAGGCTAATGGATAATGGTAGCCTTGCAAGTGCCACTTCAGAGCCCATGCAACGTAAAGTGAATTAGAGATTGACCTAGAATGATACCCTTTGTCCTGAGGGTTTAAAATCATAGAATGGTCTGGATTGGAAGGGACCTTAAAGGCACCTCATTGCCATTGGCAGGGACTGCTTCCACTAGAGCAGGTTGCTCAGAGCTGCTCCTACCTGGCTGTAAATACATCCAGGGATGAGGAGTTCACAGCCTCCCTGGGCAAGCTGTTCCAGTGCTGCACCACCCTCACAGTAAGGAAGTTTTTCCCTATATCTAAGCTAAACCCATTCTCCTTTGGCTTAAGGCCACTGTCCTTGTCTGGTCCCTACTCCCCCCTGTGAAAAGTCCTTCTCCAGCTCTCTTGTGGGCCCCTTTAGGGACTGGAAGGCATCCCCACAGCCTTCTCTTCTCCTGACTGCAGAGCCCCAGCTCTCTCAGCTTGTCTTTATACTTTCTTGTGGAGCTGAGAATACTCTATTTGAATCCAAATTTTCTGACTGATTTTGTCTCTACTTTCTTTCCAGTCCAAATTTTAGGTGTAGTGATACACTTCCTAATTTGGGCACCCACTGACCAATCTAATTTTCTTTCTACATGCGGATGATTCCTGAATCATTTGCCATTAAAATTTTGTTCTCGATTCCAAGCAGTGAAATTTCAAGCCCACATTTCATTTTTCTGGAAGTCTGTGCATACTTTTATTCTTTCTCTGCTGGTGTAAACCCTTCACTGTGCCTCACAGATCCTGCCCCACTGCAGTTTGTGGGGCAGGATCACCATAAACACTCCCAGTTTCCTTGTTTGCTAGCATGAGGTGATTCTTTTGTGGAGTACTGTTTGTATAGTGCTTTTAGTAGCATGAGTGCTTCTTGGTGTAAGACTGTGTTCCTCTAATACTGGATAAGCTTTTAAGAGTTGTTAGTAATCCCTAAACAAAGAGGAAGCTACAGAATTAAACACTTTAAAATGTATGCCTGCATCCTTCTTGGGAATGAGTTTCATCTTGCCTAACAACAACAATTATGTCTTCAAGTCCTTCTTAACCTGGACTGTGTTACAGTTCTACTAGGCTGAAAAATAAGTTTTCCACAAATAAAATTTAGAAAAGGTAACAGGGGCTGGGTTTTGCAGTATCTGTGAGTAGTCTAGCAATTGTGTCTTCAGGGTGGCTTTATTTGTGAATCTTCACACATCCATTTCTGTGTAAAACTGGGCTGAACAACTGGCATTTAGTATTGCATGGCTGATGTATTAAAATCAGAAAACAGTGCTTCAGACTCTCATATATAATAATATTTTGTTAAAGGGAGAAAAGACAAGAAAATAAGAGGATAGGTCTTAAGATAGGTCTTAAGTCTGGAGAAATAGGAAGGTAGAAGGCAGGAGAGAGAGGATATTAATGGATTCTACAAGTAATAACTTCTAAGGTTTTTATAAAAATGAGCAATTTTTTTCAGCTTCTAAGATGCTCTTGGCCTTTTGTAAGCTTTCTGAACACTAGGGGAGCTGCTGAACAGCTCAAGATTTAAAAAGGCCTGGTACAGTGGTAGTTTCCACAATGCTAAGCTGGCCTTTCATCTGCATTTTTGACTGTGAGGTGAGAGCAGGATAGTTAGAGCCATTCTCCAGGCACACATAGGACTCTGCCCTGGCACACCTGTGGAGAAAAGATGGCAAGTCCTACCCTGAATCAATGTAACAGTTCCCACTGACTTGTAGAGAGCCCAATGCTGTCTAAAATGCAGGCTCAAGCAAATTTGACATTATTTTGAGATTTTTCTGTGCTGTTGATCTGCCAGATGATTTTTATTTTGATATTCATTTATCTTTGATTTTTTTTTTTTAATATTCTTTAGGGCAGGAATTAATTTTCACTCTGTGAGATAGAGCACCTTGTTTGATTCCTGCTTGGGGACATTTCTTAGTATCTTAATACATGAATATTCCCTGGGCAAGAGAGTATTTTTTTTCCTTAGTCCATTAAAGTTGGATAGGCCAGTCTAAATCAAGCCTTACATGATGAAATCCAAGTTGGAAGCTTCTCAAAGCTAATGCTTAGGGGTCAGTCAATAATGATTTTGTTTGGTAAGAGATTTTTTTGTAGTGCAGACTGTTTCTTCCCAAGTATCCAAAGCATCCAGGGTATCCAGGTTTTCACTTCTACCTGCTAGAGAACATGGTTGGGTTTTTCTAAATTTAAAAATTCTTAGTATATGTTTTTCTTAGAGTTGGCTCCCACTGCCCAGGTGGCTGCCATCATACCTCTTTTACCATGAGGAATGTCAAAGTGAGGGATCTCTTCCATGGTTTTTTGTGGCTCCAGGCTAGGTGAAAGCTTGTGTGCAGCCCCACACTTCTGTGATATTTGTGCCACTTGCAGGATGGGTGTAGGATAGTAAAATCCTCACAGCCCTAAGCCCAGCAGAGTTCAAGAAGCATTCAGATGATGTTATCAGGTACGTGGTGGGATTCTTGGGGATGGTGCTGGGCAGGGCCAGGAGCTGGATTCCACAGGTGCCTTCCAATCCAGCACATTCTATGATTCTATGAAATTTTGGCATAGCTTTGACATCAGAATAGAAATTAAAACGTGAGGTTTGGATTCTTTCCTACATTTTTAGGCTACATTTTTGGCTACAGCAAGTGAAGCTTAAGACATGCAAAGAAAAAAAGTCCACCATGACAGTTCTATATAAACAAGTTCACCTTCACAATCATGGAATAATAACATGATTACGTTATTAAAAAATCAAAACCTCCAGCACTTCTAAAAGATTGATACATTTAACCAGTGCTGAAAAAGTGTATCATGCACTTGTGTAGTATGTGTATCATCTGCATTTTTTGTCCCTTCTAGTCTAGACAGTTTAGGATGCCATAAGTGAAGTTTCCATGCCAGTTGTTTGAGAGTGCTGGGATATTGTGGAAAGAATGTGAATGAAGAGCAGAGGTCATTTCTCAAACAAAACCTGACAGCTTCCTTGTGACCCCTGTTGTTTGTGGACTTCATGCTGAGCAGTTCAGTGATGAATTCTGATGTGCAGTAAACTATGGTGCATTCAGGCACTAGAAAAAGTCATTGGCACAGAGGTAAAAGGTGAAGTACCAGCTGCTGTCATGTAGTAGCTGGCACACCTCCTTGAAAAATCAGTTAATCTAATCTTGTTTATGCCAGCCTCAGGTATACTCTTAATGTAGCTAAGACACATTCTTACAAATAAAAATATATGATAATTTTCAAAGTGAATGGGAAGTTATGGCACATTATGCATATAAATCTACTTACTACTCTTCAAGATTACAGTTTTCTCCACTGATCATTAGTAATTGTTAATATCACACAAATGATATACATCTAATTTTGAATCATGAATCTTACTGGGTTGATATATGTGATGTTGGTGAGTGTAATGTTTTTTCTTTATAGGTTTATATTTTTAATATATGAAGGAAAACAATCAGAATCATAGTAGTAGTGTTTCATGTTCTTAGAGGAGTTAGTACAGTACCTGTAAGAGAAGCACAAAGAGAAAAATACTACAGAAAATGAAGGGGATGAGTTATAAAATGTAGCATATAAAATTAAACAATACTTTGAAGATAAAGGATTGCTACTAGATTGCAATCGTTTTAGCCTGTAACTATTGTTACCAGTTTGTCTTTCTTGTCAGCAGTGTTCTTCAGTTTCACTTTTTGAATTGGAACATTTTATTTAGACATCTCTCTTTCCAGTATATTTTTTTACTTGCATGGAAACAGATTATTGTTGTACTGTATCATATTTTTCTCCAACAAGATATCTAGAAGGGATATCTCTAATTTTGAGGATCTTTTTTCTTCCATAATGATCATCTGTCCATCTGTTTCCATGTGGGGTTCTTGTGCATTGCCATTGTTATAAATACCAGTGAATGCAGATACTGCAATGACTCACTGATGGTACATGTCTAATCTTTAAGTATCTCTGGAATATTATAGTGTTTTAGGCTTCATAAATACATGAGATAGATGCTGCAATGTCTTCTCATGGAGGTCATCCTCAAAATAATTATTAGTATGTGGTAAACGTCGAACTGAGTGTGTTCTACAGAAATGAAGAGCGATAAAGAGAGCTTTAGTATTGTTTCCACTTTGCAAGTAAAACTTCCTGAAAAATAACTTTAGAAGAGTTAACGAACAGCTATCAAAAGTATTTATGTATGTCACTCAATGAAAATGGTTTTCCATTTAATCCTAGAAAAAATAGACATGATATATCACATTTGATGAGTGTACTGGCAATTTAGTGTGATGGCAAATCCCTCCTTAAAAGGAAGAAATGATTTGTTCTCCACAATTGCTTTTAGGAGCCTAAATCTTGGGATGAATGACGTTAAGTTATATGAACAATTCTCCTGAGCACTATTAAATATTTTTGGAAGCTTAATTTTAACAAATTGGTTGTTACAAGCTTTTTCCTTCATCCTGGCATTAGTGATTTTAATTTATATATCATATCTAGGAGTCTGTACCTGTGCCCAACCCAATTTGAACACATGCCATGTGTTTTTTCTAAGTGCTGCATAAGGATTGCACAATTAAACATCCTAAGTGTGTTAGTAAACATGGATCCATGTAATGTTGGTAGATGAACTTTGTTAGAGCAAGGGCCTCCACTGCAAATAGACAGCATCTTAATTTTTTATTTAGTTGAGCTTTTGAGTTTGATATTTAGAAAAAAACACAAATTCCATTTGTTTAAGTGTCTGTATAAATATGTGTATGTGTATACACACACCTCCTTCCCATTTTACAAGAGAAACTGAAAATCTGAAATCCAGACACATCAGAATGGAGCTGCATGGCAGCTCCCCTTGCCTTGGTTACAGGGGATAAGTTTTTTAGGACTATTCAATCAGTGCTTAATATTGAAGTAGGAAACATATTTTCATAACCGTTATGCTCACATTGTTATGATGTATCAGAGCACGCTGTAGCCAGTAACTCACTGCCAGTTCCCCACTGCTGAATTTAGGAATTATTTACTCTGCGCAGCAGTAGGAGCGGTGCAAGTTAGGAGCAGCGTAAGGGGGGCTTTGTGCTCATTGTGGTACAAAGCCGTGCTTAAAGCAGCTTTAGTGTCACGCTGTTGGTTTTCCCATGCTCAGGAAATACCTTTTCAAAATGTCAGTATGGCGAGGAGGGAGTGAGGGATGCCGGTTCTGCAGCCCAGCTGAGGGGAAGGGAGAGCCTCCGGCAGCCCGGGGCACAGGAGGAGGGAGAAGTCCGGGCTCATACAGTGGAGCAGTGGGCTCTGAAAGGAATTAGCAAAACATCTCATGAGCAAAGCTTCTTGGAAGGAAATATGAATGTATCTTTTTGTGGAGTTTAAACACCCCTGGGATTTCCTATCCATGCCGTGTCCATCTCCTGAAATCAGCAGCTTTGTGAAAGCAGCTTCAATCTTTCTTACTTTGGTTTGTTTGCTACTCGTGACTTATACACTTGTGCTGGAAGCTTGTATAAATTTTTTAAAAATGTAAAACACCACTTCATTTTATTCATGAGTCTACTAACCTGTTGTGAATACAAATTTCCTTGTGTATTTGGGACTATTTCAGTGTCATAGTATGACCTGAGAGACATTCCTATGTGGAATTCATTCCAATTACAGAGAGCATACATCCATTGCAATCCTGCATGATTTAACTGGCTAGTGTGAGCATAAACAGCTTATATTGAACTGTGGCAATAGTGTTTTATTCTAGATTTGACAGCTTATGCAACATTTTGGTCTTAATTGTACAGTGATGTAAAAAAAAAAAGATAGTAATTGAGTTTAGCTCTTTGAAGGCAGGTTTTTTACACAGCTTGCCATAGCAGTAATACATAGAGATGTAAACAATACCATATGCATTAAATAAGGTACTGTAATTATTATTCTAAAATGTTTATTAAGAAATGACTAATGAAGGTGTTACCATACTGTGTTTGTGTTCTGTTCAAAGGCAGTGCATATATGTACTGATCCAGCAATGGGTGATGCTGCAAGTGACCTTAAGAAAAGACCAACTGTGTTGAAAACCTGTGATGGAAGTTCTGATTTCCAATTGTGATCTGTGATGAATTAATGAATTGTTAGTGTTTTAATGCCTTCCTCTTTCTCCTGCCCTCTTTTATATACATTTAGGAAACTAGTGTTTCCATAAAGTCAGATTCATTACTAAGGAAAGGGCTAAGGCAAAAAACCCCCAACACTTGAGGTAAGAGCCAAATGACTGCTGTACATAGTGCTTCTCTCCTACCACCCTCAGATACCTTGATGTGGGATAAAATTAAATTACTGTTGATTTTTTGCTGATTACATTCAGTTGTTCTCTTAGATTATGGTGGTTGAGTTCATTACATTATGCATTTACCAGAAGTAGAAAGGAGTTTTCTTAAATCCCAGCCACAATATAGCAGTATTTTGATTACATTGGAAAATTCTGTGGCAATCCACAATGAATATATTGAGGAGGTTATAAAACATTATTTCTTTTAAGTAGTAATTTATCTGAGGTCAAATAAATTAATTTATTCCTTGAGAATACTACTTCTGTGTAATTTTCTGGTTTTTTGGGTCCCTTTCTCAGTAGGGTGGCAGAGAGTTGGCAGGGGCTGGCTTTGATGGAGGGGTAAAGGAAAGCAGAAGGACGCTCAGCCCCTCGGGGGAGCTGCCTGAAAGCTGGGCCAGGGCAGTGCTGAGAGGGGTTCTCCATCCCAGGTCTGTGGTGACACAAAACAATCTGCCAGAGAGTGGAGCAGGGGAAAGTAAGGCAAAGACAGGCTGGGTGGAGAGGCAGAGGTGGCTGATACTCCCCATAGTGTTTGGGTTTTTGGCATATATTGTACTAATATTTTTTATTTGAGTTACTCCAAAAACATGGATGGGTTCAGAATGAAAGACACATTGCATATGAAGCAATACAGTGCATTACAGATATTGACTCCTGCTTTAATATAGTCAGTGTAGCAATAGTTGGGGAAAAGCTGATAAATATTTTGACACAAAAATAGAGAATGTCAGCCACTTACTGTGGGGAGTTTGGCAGTCTTTCCAAATTAGGCAATTTGGACTAGTCTTACATTATTTTTGGCCAACTTTGCTGGCACTGTACTGATTTATCAGAAACATTACAAATAATTTTCTGGGGGTGAATTCTTTTGGAGAAATAAGATGGGACACTTTTCTTTGCGTGGGAGCAGATCATGTATGTAAAAGACTGACCTATGATAAAACAAGTCTTCCTTTTACTTATTTCACTGTGTTCAGATGATCTATATTGAGTGCTGGAAGAGTGTGATTAGCCTCAACCTCACACATTCCCTTTAGAGTGCATCACAGGGCCTTAGGAACATGCACTTGATCACTTGATGCCAAATAAATTTTGGTAATTAGAGGCATGCAAAAATGCTGTTCCTAAAAAGTGAGTATAAAGATAACAGTCTTTAGGAGGAGAAGGAAATCAAGGGAATGCTGAAGGCATGCCAGATTGTGAGTGTGTTTAGTGCCCGCAGCTGTAAACTCTAAAATTCATAATGCACTGTGAGATTAAGAGTTTGGGCAAAATAGTGATGTGGTCAGGTTAGAACCAGGTCCTTGACCAAGAGAAGCTGGAATGCCTGCCCCTTTAGTTTAAGTTTTTCTCACAAGAAGGGTAGGACAAGAAAGATTATTGTTAGATAAGAAACTATTATAAAAAGAGTGGGTTTCTCTTAATAAATAAATTGGGTTTTATCAAAAGCACCACAATATTTGAGAGCAGTCCCGTTTAAGTACTTAATTTTAAAAGAATTTTGGTACTGTTGTTATCTTAGAGAGTCATTGCTGAAATAAACTTCAGTCCCTCTAATCAAACTTAGTTTCAAACTGGTTCTACATCCTGCAGGACACAGACTAAGATTTTCCATGAGTCAAAAGAGAATGGTGAGAGTATGGGTTTTTTTGCATGGTTTTTTTCACACTACACCTTGGCAATCAAAACATTTTCTTCTGTTACTGTTTCTGGCTTGCAGATGTGAGATTAGATCAAGTGAAATCCACACAGAGGATAAAAATTTCAGGAAAACAGAAAAACTGATAGTAAAAAGCATTAAAAAACGTTTTAGTGCAGAGATCTCTTTAGTTATGTGCAAGAAGGCTTCTCCCTTTTTCCTTTGGTTTATAGGACATGATTTACCTTCTGACACAGCTGGTTCTTACCATGCTGGCTATGGTAAACAAAACATGTTGGTTGTGTTTTCCAGGTTGGTATATTTGCTTCTTTTTGTTGATTTTTGTCACCTTGTTGTGTTTAATAACTCAACTTGCTTGTGCATATAGCTTTAAAAAGTCATACTTGGAGTCTAGTGATTTTTTTTCTCTCTTTTTTTGTTCCCTGACATGTTTCCTTTGTTAGACAATGAGTCACAAGCTGTCTCATCCTATTAATAGCTTATTAATTTTTAATTTCAAAGTCTCCTTTTGTAAATGTACTGTATTGAGTAAATGGTTAGGAGTTCTCTGCTTCTCTAAATAATTATGCATTTCAAGGTAGTTCTATCAGTTTAATTCATTGATTATACACAATTTGTACCAATTAACAAACAACATACTAATGAAATCCACTGTTTATTGAAGGGTGACTGTTCTTCTCTCAAATAAAACACAGCTCTGGAAAACTGTTCCTGGCAGTGTACCTTGTTCATAATGTTTTGTCATTTGTTTTTTCAAATCCTAATTCCTAGTGGTATGTATTAAAAATAAGTAATTGGAAACAAGATGAAAAATATGAATTCTGACAATATTCTTCAGTCTTTTTTTCATAAATATTTTAAAAGTAATTTAAAATATTCACATAGTTCATGGCAATACAGTGCTAACATCTCTTAGGTGTCAACTACAGAAGGTGTCAGGGATACTGTGAAAGAGAATTGAGGAGAGCTTTATATAGAAATTCTCAGCTGAATGTGTCAGGAGGGTTTAAACCATTTTCTTAGTGTATCATACTTCAAAAGGTGTTTCAGGGACGGTTAAGATGATGGTGACAAATTCTGATAAGGAACCTTGAAGCAAGTGGAGGAGGAAGAGCCCCAAATCTACAAGTAATGAAAAATATTCTTTAAAGTAACAGTCATTTCTGTGGTTTTCTTACTGATTTCACAGAATAACTTTGGGACCAGAGATTTAGTCCTGGAAATCTTGTTTAATAAACTTTATTACCCTTATTCCTCTGACCAGTTCATGCATCTTCACTCTGCCTTTTCTACTCCCTAGTAAAACCAGCACTATGTGAACTTCAATTCTCTTAAAAATAAAATATAACTATGATTATGTGAGGTTGATGTTAGCTGTAAAATAGATCTTGTATTTCCTATCTCACCTACTTCTAGTTTTATCTTTAGCAAAAAGAATGGCATGTTATGAAATGCAGGGTGTCTGCACTGTAGTTTTGACTAATTGGAAATCATAATGCTTAAAAACCCCACCAAGTAAACTACCAAAAAAAAAAAAAAAAAGAACCAATCGCCCCAAAAAAGCTCCAAAAACACCCACAGAGCAACTGTTTAATGCCCATGAGAGTGTTGATTGTGTTAAGCTGAATATTCCACTGTCAATCTGTTAATAATGGAAGAGTTTAGTCATAACTGAACTCCAACTGTGGATTAATAATGGAATCATTACAAATTCTAGGTAAGAAGAAATGACCACCTTAGCTATGGTTCTCATGTATGTTATGAGCTTAGAGTTAGTGGTGCTTGCAGGAAATGTCACCTTCACCTCGAAAATTTGAAGTGAGTAAAATCATATTTTGAAATACATGAAATGTATTTCTGAGCTTGTTTCGTTTGATGGTTAAAACAAAATGAGATCTCAGTTTTGGTAGAGCTTTTTGTCATGAGAATGCTCTTTTATTTGAAAGACCTAAGGCTCAAGGCATGCTAGGCTTTACCCTGGTGCTGGAGAAGCCTTCCCATCTGCTGCTGCTCCCGGGCACTCCAGTGTGGCAGAGAGGATCCTGTTAGCTTCAGCAGGTATGGAGCTTGCCTTTACCTGGTCAGCAGATGTTTGTGTGTGTGCTTGAGTTGACCCAGTAAATGGTGGGGGGAAACATTCTCTGGCTGCACTTGGAACTTAAGGAATGATGTTTCACTGGCCACACTGTTTCTGAATAATGCTAAGTTGCATTTTACTGTGTGCTTCACCAAATATAACTGGAAGACATATTTGTGCCTTAGCACAGAAAAGTTTCCTCAGTCTGTATGGAGATTGTAAGAGCTCATGTTATATTTAGATCTGTTTGGTTATTGCTCACTAAATATAGACAATATCCAAAATTATACTTTTTAGCATTAAGGAGTCATGTATTTTTCACTAGCTGCTTTTCTGGTCTCATATGCTTATATCACTTTATTTCTGTTGCCTGGCTGGATGACACCCGGTGACACCCTCTGCAGCATTTTGTAATCTCCAGGAATTTCAGTGCCTGTTACATCATGCTTACTTGATTAAATCCTCCCAGTAGCCTGTAGGTAGCAGAAGGTACTGCCCCTGTGGCTTAAATTTCCAGTAGGCATGCCTGATAAAAAATAAACACGAACAAACCAACAAAGAACCCCATCAGACATTTCTTAGTGTATCCATCCTAGCTGGGTGCTGGTTCAGATGTGGTGCCCGTGGCACAACGCTTTTCCGAGGATGTGGTTAGAGCATAAAGCCCCAGTACCTTTCAGTCCCTGGGGCCTGGAGACACCCTGCATTCCCTGTGCACACAAGAGAACAAGTGGGACTCTCAGAAGAGTGAAAGGTTCTGATTAGCTCTGAAAAGCGGGTGGCATAACATGGAAATGGTTTAATTTTCTGACTCTCACGGAAGTTCCCTGATGGATCTCTGGCAGCATTTTCTGATCTTTTAATTACCACGTCTCTCCCCCTGCAGAATAGTCTGTCCAACCACTAAGTGTGCTATTAACACTTTTTAACAGCCCATCGATTTGCTTTTGTGTAGCCGCTGCTCCCTGAGCATCCTCTGGGCAGAGCTGAACTCCAGCAGATCAGCACCAGCTCCCCTCTCCTTGATGGCCAGTGCCCTGGGAGAGATGAAGACCGTTCCAGACTGAGTACATCTCATCTCGACATACCCAGGCACGTGCAGCCTCTGGCTGCTCCTGGATGTAGTTCAGGACCTGAGAGGTTTGCTACATCTCTGGGGTTCATAGCAGAGAAAGTAAATTTTAATATTTCATCTTGTGTGGTTATGCAATCTTGCGGTTTTGAAACTGCTTATTGGTGTGTGCCTGAGCTTTGTCTTTATTCTAAAATAAGTATTTGCCGGTTTGCATTGAAGTTTGGAGGGTTTCCTAGGATCTGCCCTTTCACCAGAAGTATCAGTTGGCATGTCTTAACCCCTGTATGCCACAAGCATGCTGTGCCACTCTAGGTCTTCTATTGCCATTTGCTTCAGGAGCTGAAGCTCTGAAGTAAGGTATTCAGGACGACTCACAATTACAGGGATGATCCAAATTTATACTGCCAATCCACTGCAGTACAGATCGGGGTTGATAACCCAGCACTTTGGTAATTATGTAGAAAATGCCAAGTGAAGTAATAGGTTTAAGAAGTTATTTTCATGGAAAGCTGTTGGCATGAGTGTATGTCATGTATATCTGCTCAGAGTTGGTCATGACTTCTGGTCAGCTGCAGTGGGAACCACTTTTACATCTCCATTAGGTTGGATACAGTTGTAAAGCAATTTTTTGCTTTACTTATAAGAAATACTAGAAAGTAAGTTTGAGAATAGCATGTTCTATAATTGAAGCTCTTTTTTTCTTTTAGACAAGATGCAGCATCTGATGGGATAGCAACAATGGTATATGTTCCTCTGTGATCAAGGAGAAATGGAGTTAAAGTAATTGTCTTAAGGACTTAAAATACATTCTGCTTTGTTTCCTACAGCCAGTACTAGTGGAAGATGACAAACTAGTGGCTCAATATTGTGACACTCGGATGAAACACTTTTGCCATGTGGAGGATGGTTATTAATTTGAAGTTAACTAATAATACAGGCTATGTTGCATTAGTATTAGAGGCTTGCTGAGCTGTTTCCAGCAATTGCCGCTTTTCCAACTGCAGTTGGCATCACTGATGTGTATTGGGGGTATTCCAGTGAAGCCTTTGGAATGAATGGATGATCTGCTCTCTCAGTGCCTATAAAAACTGCTGCCCTTCAACAGCAGGCCTGTGTTGTCACCCAGACCTTGGTTGTGACCATTTAGCAGGGGTACCTAAATGCTGCCTTATATGGTGTTTGATTTTTCTGAAGGGTTCAGCTCCTGGGTTCAGCATTATTTTTAAATGTCTTTTTCTATTGTTCCACTGCTTTCTCCAAAAACTGTTATTGTTTTGCAGTTCCAGCATGCTCCACGAGTTGTTGGTGTTGGCAGCCTAAGACTTGTTTGTGTGTTAATCTGAGATTTGTGTTTGCATTACAGAGTGGTGGAGGTGTAGGATTGTTAGTGAAGTACAACATCCTCTGCTTGATTGGGCTGCTACTGCAGTTCAGGAAAAACAGCTTAAAAGTGCTGGTATGAAACCTGGTGGTGGTTGCCTAAAGCTGAAATTTTTTATTACTGACCTACTGGACTTGCATCACAGGGATAAAACAATTTAATGGTAATAAACAGTAATTTGTCTGTAATCGTATGGTCATGTAGTTTATTAGGCCAACAATTTTAAAGAATCAAAGTCTCAAACTACATAGAAATCCACCAGCTAGCCAGCAGTGTTGATAGCAGACTTCGTTCATATCTTTTCATATAATGACATTGCAGTTTTGGCAAACTATCAAGTCCAGTCAGTATGTGGGTATTTGTTTTGAGTGATTTCTCTTTAATTCTGCTTAGTAATAACCTACAACAGAGGTTGGCAGTGGTAATTTGGCACAAGTGGAGGGCTGACACAGAGGCAGTGACATTATCTAACCAGAAAACTGCATTGCATCTTGTTTTTTGGGAAGGTGACCCTGTGAAGTCAACTTCCAAATGCAGGACAATGCAGGGACATTTCCATTAATAAGGAAAAAATCAACCAATGGGGTTTTTTACTTCCCCCCCACCCCCCGCCATTTTCTTCACATTTTATTTTGCTTATGTTGTTGGGTTTTGATCATGTTTTATGTAGCTATTTTCAGTCTTTTTTTTGGACATAAAGTCCAAAAAGCAATATTAAACAGCTGGATCCTGGATGCTAGGGGAGGTAGACAGTGTGTTTGAAGCCCAAAATGCATTTGTGAATAGTAAGGACACCAAAAATCACAAAATATATAAATTTCTTTTTCTTTTCGGTTCTGTGGTAAATGGCTGATTGTTTCTGAAAAATTTGAAAAAATGGGGATTTCTGATTATCATGAGTATAATGCATCATAAGAAAAGTGTTTACTAGACTGAATGTGGAGAAGGGGAAAAGAAATATAATATTCTGGTTTCCAATAAATCATGTGACTTTTACTCTGAATTATCAGTTTTAAGTAGCTGTACATCCATGCAAACCTCAAATCCTAAATTGTCTTCATAAAGAGCAAGCCGAGGACATTTGACTGAAAATCACTATCATGTTACTGCACATGTTTTACTGTTCCCCCTTGAAAAAGATTAAAATGGTAATAGGTATGTGATTTAAAACTTCATCCATAAAATGCTGAAAGTTGCCTCTACTGTAATGTGGTTTGGTTTTGCTTTTTAATTAGGAATATATCTGATGTGGATTAAATTACATTTTATAGTTGCACATTGAGAAATAGATTACATTCAAAATCAAACAGAATTAATTTTAAAATACAGATTTCAGAGTAATTTAAGATGGTACTAGGATGCAGTGTGCTATGATTTCTTTGTTTCCTTTTGTCACACAGCAATTAGAAACTCAGCTCAATCAAAGCAAATCCGTTGGTTTAAACACACCAAGGTCACTTTAAAAACATGGAGGCACAACACAACATGTAAAAATAAAAATAAATTCCCCAGCATAAATAAGTGTAGGAAATTTAGGCCTCCAGATGAGATTGTCTGAAGTTCTGTTTATATATTTGGTGGTATGTGTGCTGGGATTTCTTGGCTGTATTTATAAACACTGATTTCAATCTTCTTCCGTTTCCTGGGGCTGGAGCACCTACGCCCTGGGGTGGATGTATATAGAATTGTGGTGTGCTCCTGAGAGTGTACGCCCTCCTCCAGAACTAGTGCAGTCTTTATGAACATTCTTTGTTCATCTGTAACATGATTTGATGTTAAAAATGAATGTTAAAATCCAATCCGAAAATTTGATGCATTTGGCTCAATTTTAGATTTCCTTTCTTGGTTTGGGGCCAGAGTAATGAGGAGAACACATTCATTCTGAAAATGAAATATTAAGATGAAAAGATAAAGACTTAAGTAGTTACTTCAGGTTTTTTTTGGTAAGACTAGTGGCTACATCTGCTGCTGGTTGCTGTTTGTTATCCAGTGCAGGAATCTTCTTGCGAATGGATTCTTTCTAAGCACACAAATTGCAGATGGGGACTGGGCTGCGAGAGACCTGTGTCTGTTGGGAGATGGACAAGCAGACTTTGCTGCACATTCCTGCAAGCCTTATGGCAGAGGGTGGAGCTGTTCAGAATCATTTATGCCAAGATCCCAGAGGCTGGGGATTTTTGTGGATTGATGAATTAGGGCTAGTGATAGCAATGTAAAAATGTGCAGTGAGAATCCTTTCAGCAATGGTCCATTTCTTCACAGGATGAAGATGAATGAAAATTGTACAGCCTGGAGAAATCCTGTGATACACGGCTCTATTTTTAGCTCTGCTTATTAAAAACTCATGCATATTTAATAGTAAAAGTATTAATTCATAATAAGCCTCATCTTTATATAGCCCACTTTGTATTGTTGTCTTTTCATTAATTGTTCATTTAGCTGCTGAAAGATTTCTGCTTCATTTACTGCAGAAACTGAGGAAAGCAGCAAATGCAGCAGTAATCTTGCAAAGAGAAAAAATTACAGCATGTGCTCATTGAACTAAATAATGAATTGTAAGGTGTACTTGCAAGGAGAGAGGCACGGCTGGTGATAGCTTTGGTATCTCTGACTCCTCAGTGGTCTGTGCTCTAGCACAAACAATTTCCTCATCTCAAGAGCGCAGCCAGACACAGCCAAGTGTGCCCTGGGATGCAAGTGCAAGTGCCGAGGGCGTGTTCCAGTCACCCCTGGAGTGTGTTTGTTGTCCAAGTGGTGCTCCTTAGGACTCTTAACTGGTTTTCTCCTCTCTTCAGTGTGGTTACGGATTGTAAACTGAAATCAATAAGCTGTTAAGTAGGGGAAGTTTTTTCATTCCATCTCTCTCTTCCTTTCAAGTTGAGATTCAGTGTGTGCCTCTGGCTCTGAGGCTGTTCCCTGGCTGTTCCCTTGTGTTTCCTCGGGGCTCTTAGCTTTGAGGAAAGAGGAAATTTGTATGGCATAGAATATGTCAAAGTGTCCTACTGATGTCTTGCTGCACCTCAACAGATGCAGGCGTCCTCTGTTAATAACCTGTTGGTATAAATTAAGTAATCTGACTCACACAGCTGTGGAAAAGATTTTATTCAGGGCACAGTAACTACTTACCACACTGACTTCTTTTTACTGAAATGATAAAGTGCTCTGTTTCTTGAATTATCCAGCTAAAATGTTTCCTTAAAATTATTTTAGTGCTTAAAAAAATAGTAAAGCAACTGGTGCATAAGAGTTCTGACACAGTGTTTCAAGCATGAAGCTCTGACCTAAAACATATTTTGGAGGAAAATCTGAAGTAGGACATAAGACTCCAAGCTTCATTCTTTAAAAGAAGTTATTAGACTTCAGAATGTGGTATGGTGCTATTTTGTGGTTTGTAAATGACAAAACTGTTGCTGTTAAGCAACAGAACTGTTTTGGTTTAGAGCTGAAGTGTTTTGAGTATTAAAAGTGATTTATCCTGTAAGCAGAGAGCGTGGTATCATCAACACCTTCATATACAACCCTGCTGACTTTCTGCCTGGATTTATTTAGGTTGAAGATAAGCATATTTGTTTAATACAGACAAACAACTTAAGGTTTGCTGTTTTTTTTTTTTTATTCTGGGCTCTTTTTCTGTGGATTATAAGGAAGTGATTTAAAGAAGGTTGAACGGGTGTTTTCTGGAGGAGGAGTCTTCAGGACTTTCAGTCTCTGCAGTTTCTGCAAAGACTGCATTCATAGCTATTTGATTCTCTGCAATATTTCTAACTTAATACACTGGACACCTTAAGCTGAACTCGAAAAGCTATATATGAGAAATATAATATTGACGTCTTTTTGGTAATGGCACCTCCTCCTTAAGGAGAAAACGTACTTGGGACAGTCAGCAGGCAAAAGCCATTGCTTTTGAGCTGGTATGACCATCAGTTCTTCTCCTCTTAGTGTCAGGGATGCCTTTGGTAGATGTTTTCTTAGTAGAGATTCATTCAAAAAGCTCCATTAAACTGTAGACAAGCGGAAATGTTCTCATGTTTTAATTCAGCCAAAGAGTCTCCTCAAATCTTTATGGAAATGCAGGCTTTGTGGGGGCAAGATTATAACTGGAAAAATGATCCAAATTGAAATACCAAAAGGGTAAAAGGGGCAGAAGGATGGAAATTCACATTTATACAGACAGCATTTAAATTCACTCCAGCAAAATTTGTCAATTCTTAAAAATAATTGTTTCCTGTTTTCCTCATCTACTGATTGTATCTACAGTTTATTTATAAGACTTAGGTACACAAAGCTTTGGGTTGGTTTTGTTTTTAATTTTCCTTTGTTCTTTAAGGAGACCAATTGAGTCTTTTTTAAACATCTTCCACACCCACATTATGATCAGTTTTACCAGGCTGGAACTTGAAAAAATAGGGAATCAGGGAAATTGCTTTGCTCTGGACTGATGGGCACTCTTTTTTATGCTACTTTTAGTCTACCAACGTGTTTCAGTTACAGAATTCTTGAATTTGCAGTCAGTTGATGCATGTTTTGCACAAAGAAATGCCTTTTTTCAAGTTGATAATACCCCTTTGTGACAAAACTGAATAAATAGCATCATGAATTGAAGCGTGTGCTGCTTTGAGAGAAACAGCATTCCTGTGTTCCATGGTAACGCCAGAATCTCTGTGTGAGAGATGTACCTGATCTGTGGTGGTTTGTTACCATTCCAGTGGGTGAAATCAATTTTATGTGGTAGAAAATTGAGCTCAGACAGATTTGAAAATGGGAATGACTATATTGGATTTGGGCTTGCATGGGTAGAACAATGAATGTTCACTAATACTCATTGTATGTTCCAAGGACTTCCATCAGCATAGAATGGATTTCCAGTTAAAACTTGAATTAAAGTGAATGTATGGAAATGCTTGTTGCATATCTAAATATAAATACACCAGGTTTTAATAACTGCCAAATAAATTCTTAAATCAGGCTTTGTTAAATGCCACTAAAATACAGCTCTCATTTGGGGATGTGACACTCATTGAATAGTTTCTGCTTGGGTACTGGTTGCAGAGACTTGGAATGAAACTGCAGAACTACTCTCATAGTAAGCAGTAAATAATTGTACTACTTCTTCTGTCAAGTGCATTATTTTACAAATGGCTTTTTGAATTGTGGCTTTTTTGGCCTGGCAGATTTCCTTTCATTTTTCAAAGGAATACATCTTTTCTTTTCTGTCAAGATTTTTGGCATTGTACTGTTTCTTCTGGTTCCATGTTTATTTCCTTTCCTGAACAGACAAATGCTTTTATTTTCTGCAGAAGTTCTGTATTTTGGTCTTTACTGTCTCTTGTGAAAAAGCCTTGGGAGAAAACTTATAATTGGATAACTGTGGGCTGTTGCTGCTGATGTTCTGGAAGTCCTAAAGACAGGAGGGATTTCAAGACAGTTGAATGGGTTACCCTTTTTTTTGGTCATTTATAGGTTCCTGCAGGCTCTCACATATGCGAGTATGAGCATATATTATAGGTTAGTCACAGAATAATTGAATTCTAATTTTCCTATCCTGTGACAAAGTAGCTTCTCATAGAGAATACAGTCTGTGTTTCTAGTATAGACATTAGAAGGGGGCTGTATTTTAGATGGATTGTGTGACCTGGCATCAGAAGTCTAAACTGAGAGCAGCTGCATCGGTACTTGAAGAGAAATTCTTGAATACAACAAATCAACAGCAACTAGCAGCAGATATAGCTTTGTCATGGGCACTCAAGATCAAAGCCTGGCAGTGGGGATTCTGGTTTTAAAGTTTCAGTAGACTACCATTGCATTGTGAATTATCCAAGGCCACAGTTCACAATATGCAGGGTTTAAGGGCTACCTGGCTGTACCTCAAGTCTCTGCCTGAGCTGTGAACTCCACTCTGAGCAGTGGTGCTGCAGGTAAGATTACTGAAATAAACTAACTTGGTTACAGTAGTTGCCACACCAGGAGGAGGTTAAGGAGGGCATATAATACATATGGAACATGGCCTGTTGGCTATGAAATTGCCCTATGATCTCCAGTCAAATTGTGTTTCTCATGGGAGCAGTCTGGAGGATAGGAGTCTGTCTGGTATGTTTAATATAAATTTACGTGCAGTTCTTTTATTGCTACTTCAGTGAAAGACAGGAATGAATTTTAGGCAATTGACATCCTCCTGTATGTCTGCAGAGCAATACTAAGTTACATCTGCAGGCCAGATGGATCTCACAGCCGGGCAGCTGCAGCAGAAGGGATTAGATGAACCCTCTGTAACCCCTTCCTTACAATTCCAGACAGGTTATCCAGGCTCTCAGTGTTCAACTCCACAGTTCATGGGGCTGAGTTAGCTTGAAATGTTGTAGAGTTTCTTACTCCCCCTGAGATGTGGGGACAGTATTGTGGGGACATCCTTGACAACAAAGTACATCAGTAAATACCCTCCAAAACTGGGATAACTGTAGGGTGCTGGGCCATGCATGTGTGTATGGATGTGTGCACTGGTCTCCTGGCACATATTTATGACTTTCACTCTTTTGACCTTTTTGTGCTGTACACCAGTTTGCTCCATGCTGAAGCTTTTGCCTGGTAATTAATGCAGTAAGTTACACTGAAATCCCATTGCCTGGTGGGCTGCCGGGCAGGGTGTGTGGACCTGTCAGGAATATGCACAACCTTTCAGGCTTCTGGCCATGATATCAGGCTTGAGCAGGAACTTCTGCCTGCTCTAAGGAAGTTGCTGTTGTTGGTGGAAGCCTTACTCAAGCAGCTAAGGTCATATGAGAGTGACATTTGTTTCTGGGTAGATACAAGGTAGGACTCACTTTACAAATGAACTGTACAGAAATCTATTAAAAATAGATACTGTCTTACATTCTGAATGAATCGAGCCATTCTCTGGCCAAATAATGAATGGACTGTTTTCTTAAAGTGTATGTTTATGCTGAACTATATGTTTTTCCCTTAGGGTAGGTTTTCAGCCAGTCTAAATTATATGGTGGTTTTGTAATCTGAGCTGATGTTTAACATCTGAGCTGAGTCACCAGGTTTGAGTCCAAAGCAGACTGGAGATGCATGAGCACGTTCTTTCCTTTTTTCCTCCCTCTCCTGAACAGCAACATCCTTGTCAAATTGCAGTGCAGTAATTTTTAGCTTTACTTTAAAACATGAGTCCAGTTTCCAGAAATTTCTAGCTGTGATTTCCCAGCAGTGATTTCAGAGGATGAGTTAGCAGACTGAAGGCAGAGTTTTTCAGCGCCGTTTACTCCCCGCATGGCTCGAAGCAGGGCAGCAAGGCAAAAGGACATCCCAACAAAATTCTGTCCTCTCTTGCTCAGGCTGAAGTAACTGCAGTTTCCTCCACAGATCAACAGAGAGTGGTTTTGGTCCTCTGAGTGATTTTTTTGGAGGACCTCTGCCTCTGCCCCTAAGGAGGCCAGCTCCCTGGCACAGCCAGCACAGTGTCAGGCATGTCATTCAGTCTGGCACTCCTGTGGGGATGCTTTGAATGGAAAAGTCAAAACATCTCTCTTGGGAGAAGATCTACAAAGTGCTGTGTCTTTCAAGATGCTTAAGTTGACCTTCTTGGCAATCTTTTTGATTAAAAAGGAAATCTGGTTGAAAGATTGTGCACATATAGGTTTGTTTTTGGAATCTGGGAAATTTATTAAGTTCTTTCACCATCATTGCTTCAGGCTAAGCCACTTCTAAGAGTATCCAGTAATTGTCCTATTATGAAAGTCTGGGGGGCTTTGTTGAAGGAGGAAGTAAGCAGATCAGCAGAAAAATAATTTTTCTGAATTTAAATTGTCTCTGTGCTTCTGGAAATAACAATTTCTATTTTGAGACAGTTACTATTCAATTAATTTGAAGCTGAATTAAAGCAACTTTTAATTTTATTCCATTTAAAAAGCGAGATATTAAAGAACATTTAAGTATTTCAGCTGTATCTAAGTCCTATGTCAGCTCTGATGGTTGCTTCCAATAATTTTTAATATCTTTCAAGACCTCCCCAAATAAAAGTAATATCCAGAACTGGCTGTTCAGAGAAAAACAATGAATACAAATTTACTGTCAAATGCATAAAATAGAAGAAATGGAGTGAAAAAAGAGAGACTTCTTCTTTCCCTGTTAATATTTCTGATATATCCTCAGTATACTTGTTATTAAAAAGAAAAATAGTGTCAGCAGTGTAATGATTTGATTTTTCCAGTTTATGACATCTCTCTTTTGATTTTTATCAGATTATATCAGATTTTATGTCTCTAGGTTTGGGATGATCACTTCTTGCCCTGAATTTGTTTGTATCATCTACCTGCATAAATAATTGTTTAAAACATGCAGACCTAATGAGCACTCAGGCATTCTAGGTAGCAATACTGAACAGTTAGGACTATATTTTAGCTGAAGGATCTCAGTACTTTCTGCCTGCTGTTGATGCTCAGAACTGTGCAGTTATGTAATATGATGGCAGTTGCATTTTTGAAATACTGAATTTCATGACCTACTGGAATGAAATTAAATTTCTATTATGTGATACAAGTTTATTAATTAATGAACTAAATAATCTCAAAGACTTGGGATATAGTCGTGGTCATGTAAGTGAAAAGGCTTTATTACCCTCTCTTTGTTAATCAGTGGAGAAAAATAGAGATCCTAAAGAACTGATTTTTCTTGGCTCTTGAATACTGTGACAGCTTTTATATTCATCTTTATCTTGGTGATAGAATAGGAGGCATCCAAATGTGCTAGCTTAACTTGGATCTGACAGAATGTTCGCTAATGGAGAGAAATCCTGCTAATCAGTGAAATACCTTCTAAGACAAATTCCATTATGTGGAATGCAGAAAACTTGATGAGTAGAAATTCTTGGAAATATTCCAGCAGGAATAACAAGAAAATGACATCTGGGCAGAAGGATGAAGCTTTTGTCTCATTTTTGTCTGCAGAGAAAAGGATGGCTCATGCCAGCTTTATCTGATTTTATTATTTTGTTGTGTTTTTACTTTATTTTTTTTAAATTTTTCATAGGCCAAATCTGCTATCTGAAATAGTAGAATACAGGCCTGAAAGGAGGCTATTGAGTTAAAGAGCTATCCAGTTAATCCCTTTGTCTCAGGCCAAATGAGCTCCTGATGATCATGCTGAGTAAGTAGCTGGTGAGTTTTACTGGGAAGGGCCCATCTGTCCTGCTGGCAGAGGTGCACAGCAGCTCTAGAGGAGAGAAAAGCTCTTCAGTGCTGAAGCAGGGTAAGTGCAGAGTGCTGAAGCACATGAGTGAGTCATGGTTAACCATCACCCAGCTGCACAGGCAGCTTTTGCAGCCGACAGTGAATTCTGACTGTTCTGCTTTTGCCAGAGATTCTAGCAGCTTTGAAGCCAGTACAGGGACTGGAGTCCTACCTCATCCCAGAAAATATGCTGTTTTTGAGTTCTGTGCAGAAAAGGATCTCCAAATTCTAAATTTATTCAAGAAGCATTTTCTCAGCCACTTTTAGCTCAGACAGATGGTCAGTTTGAACCTTATACTGTAGCATTTATAAATCTTTGTACTGAACAAAACAGTGTCACACATCGTGTAATTGGAAAACCAGCATGTTTTCTGTTCTTTGTATTCTTAATATGGTCTTCAGCCTGTATAATTATGGGGATTGCTTAACTCAGCATGGGAGAGGCATTTGAGAGATATACACCAGGCATGATCTGGATGTGTCCAAAGGGAGCTGGTGAAGGTCCTGTGAGGAGCGGCTGAGGGAGCTGGGGGTGTTTAAAGGAGGCTCAGGGGGAACACAAGTTCCTGCAAGTAGCTGGGTGTCAGTCTGTTCTCCCAGGTAAGAGGCAAAAGGACCAGAGGAAACGGCTTCCAGCTGCCCCTGGGGAGGCTTGCATTGAATATTAGGGAAAATTTCTTCAGCAAAGCAGCTCTCAGACAGTGGCAGTGGTGAACCTGTGTTAGATTAATGGTTGGGCTGGATGTTGGTGAAGGTCTTTTTCAAGCTGAGTGACTCAGTGATCCCGTGAGCAGGGGCCATTTGGGTGTCAGTGGGGCAGGACAGTGTCACACAGCAGCAGGGCCGGCGTGTGCCCGGGGCAGGGAGCCCGGCGTGCCCGCGGCGAGCAGCGGGTGAAGGAGCGCGGCCCAGCAGCGCCCTGAGCCCCGCCGGGCCCGGGCCAGCCCTGCTCGGGGCCAGCCCTGCTCGGGGCCAGCCCTGCTCGGGGCCAGCCTTGCTCGGGGCCAGCCCTGCTCGGGTCAGCCCTGCTCGGGGCCAGCCCTGCTCGGGGCCAGCCCTGCTCGGGCCAGCCCTGCTCGGGTCAGCCCTGCTCGGGGCCAGCCCTGCTCGGGCCAGCCCTGCTCGTGTCAGCCCTGCTCGGGGTCAGCCCTGCTCGGGTCGGCCCTGCGGAGCTTCTTCACTCCGAGTGCTGTGGGAAGCGGCTGGAGCAGCACCCGTCACACACGTCAAAGAGCGCTGCATAAACAAGAAATGAATCACTGGTAGGAGTAAGATAAACCGGGCAGCGTGTGAACTTAGGCTTGTTTTGCATGGTGGGGTACGATTTTTTTTTTTTCTCTTGGACTTCCATTCATGGGTTTTTTTAAACTGTTGAGTATTTGACTTGTGTGAAATGGCCTGACATTTCTTTTCAATCTCCTTTAGTGAAGAAGGTCGGGTGAGAGGATTTTTCCTATCTATATGTTGTGTATTAAGTGGAACTATTTCCCAGTTCTAGTCCCTCTATGACTAGTAATTGGGAAGTATATTTAGATAGAAATAATCCTGAACTTGGACCACTTAGAGATTAAGAGGAAATCAGTTCTAGTTCTCGCTAAGCTTCTTGTCAAGTACTGAAGAAAATGCTGTGATACGGATAAGTAGCTTTGATACAGGTTTCACTTTTCAACTGAAATAGTTTGCCAAAGTTGGTATCTGCTGGTTTCCTGAATGCCTGTATTTTCCTATGCTTCTAATTCAAATTGAACATTTCTGTTTGCCTTCATGAAACAAGATGCCTGGCCAGCTTGGTGTGATACTCAGTGACACCACTGTTCAGCCTGATGAGCTGAACCTTCGGGGCAGGTGCACACAGCTAATCCTGGGCATTGTCTTTACAGCATAGTCTGGCTGCAAATGCTGTTTCAGTGGTGCTTAGCAGGAACTGAAGGTGGGAGGATAATTCTTATTTTCAGTCTGTGGTAGGATTATGTGTTAATGTTAATGTTAGTTATTAGTGACAGACATCAGGAATTGTGAACCCAATGAACTAATTTCTTTTGTAGGCAGGAAGGTGCTGGGTAAGGTTTTCCTCTTTTCTCAGTTGGAAATAATTGAAGTAGTGGCTCTTTTTGCCCTTCTGTCACTCCTTATGGATTGGTTTTTATGGCAATCATATTTTCCCCTTTTACATATGAATGTTATATTTCTCTCTTTACAAATATTCTTAATTAATCTCACTGTGAGATACTACATAGCAGAGTACTATCTGACATGAGGGCCCCTTTGAGGGCCTCTTTACAACTGTTTTTAATGATTTAGAAGATGCTGTAAAAACTTATGAGACCTGAATTGTTGGAAAGGTTGTCATTTTTTGCGTTTTTTTTTTAAACCTGCAATAGGAGCTATTTACGTGTGAGTTTACCTTGTTGGTTGCAAATTGATTTCAGAGGCTTTATGTGGTTTGTTTGGATCACACTTGGAATTATGAATGGGATCAAACGAGTTACCCAGCATTTAGTTTTGTGGTTTCATTTACTTTCAGAAGCTAATGTGTTTCACCAGAGTGATAGCCACTGGGGCTTAGGAAAGTGGACTGTTGCAAAGGAGTTAATGTTCTTCTCGGGCTATTTTTGTCTCTCAACCTGTGGCATAGTCCTGGCTAGTACAAGTTAATTCTCATGTGTCCTTAATCATAGATGAGTTTGTCCATCTGCCACATATAAATTTTCAATATGTTCCAACACATGTCAGTTCTGCCCTAGGTACAGTGTAAGACTCTGCAGCTGAAGGAAATTTCTTCATCCCTCCTGTTAAAACTTGGTCTTTAACCTGTAGTCTGCCTGCACGACGTTTATTTTGCAGTGATTTTACTGCCATACAACCAATGCATATAGTAGTTCAAAAAGACATAAATCTATGGCTGTGGGGCAGAAGACAAACTTAATAGCTCTCTGTCAGTCTGTTAGTTAATACTGCCTGATCTGGTGCTGGGGGCTGGGTTCCCAGGCAGGAGCACGAGCTGCTTGCTGTGGTGGGCAGCCCCAGGAGCAAATCAGGACCTCCTGACTCAGGGGTAGAACTCTGTCAGGGTGACATTTAACACTTGAATGTAGTGTGTGCTGTCACATCACAGGGCTGATCCCTGTGTGTTTCACTGCCTTGTGGGGAAGGTGGTGGCTGTTTCTTGCCAACCTTTCTGGTCTCAAAGCACTCTGGGATTTTCAGATCTAGCGAATAAAACTTTGCATAGAGAAACGAGATACTAACTTCCCTGATTCTCATTTAAAAAGTCCCTTTGTACTGAAGTTTCCCTTTTCTCACTGACCTTTATGTCAGGGGCAGAGCGTGCAGGAACATGGCAGAGAGGAGGTAGTGAGCCCTGCTGACGTCCAGCACCAGAAATAAAATGTGTATGCAGCCAAAATATTCCTCATGTCAGGAAAGACTGTGTCATATACTTAGTGAAGTAAACGTGGTTGTCTCTGTGTCACTTCTGTATGTGTAGATTTATTGAACTGAATTTTTGTTTCCTTCCTTTTCTGCATTATTTGATGCCGAATCATATACAGTATGATATACTGCACACAACTGGATAAGCTGAACTTTATTTTTCCCCTTTGTTAGTTCTTAGTGTTTCAAAACATGTCCCATTTAAGATAAGCTGAAAAACAGCAGAATTTTTTTTGTATGCTTGTAGAGTTCATACACTGAAATATTATTGAAAAGAAAATTGAAGATGAGTTATGATTTATCGCAAGTTGTGACTAATGTGAGGGCTTCTTTTCAAATGCCAGTAATTTAGATGTAGTAATGTAGACAGTAATGGATTACGAAACACAAGTTCTGATTCTGAATGTATTGTGTGATGATATTGGCATGGCCCTTTCAGGGAAGACACTTCAGTGAAGTGTCTGCTCAGGGCTGGAGGAAAACAGTCACTGACAGCTCCTTTGCTGAAGAAATTGCCTTGAATTTCTAAGGCCTCTGTTTTGTAATGGATGGAGAAGGACAACAAAAATTTGACTGCACAGATGAGTGGACTAATTTAATATATATCTGTAGTCTAAAGTACCTCAATGGTTTGACATGTTTTTGTATGGTATATAGGACCTCAGAAGCTATGCTTTGTACTTTATAAGATGAAATCCTTACAAGATGATTTTATAGTAAAATAAATCTGGAATACGTTATTTCAGCTGAAATATGTCCAACTTTACATCCAATCTTTGACACTTAACTCATGCTGATCAAACAGTGCATAGAGAGTGTTGTTGAAACTACCATAAACAGCATGTACTGCTGGGGTTTTTATGGTACAAGGCGAGTTCATTATTCTTTGCTCGTAAGGCTACTTCACTCTTAAGTCCACACTTACATTAGCTTTGTTTCTGAGGCTGTTCTTGCTTCACAGATTGTCCTGGATGATTTGCTTTCTGCTGTTTTCTGGCTTAAAAATGTCATTTCATGGTGTATGGCTAACTCCAAGTTTTGTTGTAAGTGAATCGTGGGGTTTTTTAATGTACAGACTCTCAGTTCTTTGCAGTGGTAGAGCAATGAAGAAAAAAATTGTACTCGGTCTGTTTCAGGCTTTTGTGGGAACATTCTTGCACTGATACTTCTCCATTTAATAACTGACTGAGTCACCTCCTGTCTCACTTAAAACTGTCTCTTTTTCCTTCGTTGTGATAGATCTCTGAACAACAACTTTTTTACGTGAGTTGACAGAAGAGGAGAAGAGATGGCCAGCTCAGCCCGAGAGCACCTGCTCTTCGTGCGCCGTCGCAACCCGCAGCTCCGGTACACCCTGAGCCCCGAGAACCTGCAGAGCTTGGCCTCTCAGGGCACCATGCCTGAGAACATGAACTTGCAGCGTGCCAACAGTGACACTGATTTAGTGACCTCGGATAGCAGGTCGAGTTTGACAGCCAGCATGTACGAATATACCTTGGGACAGTCTCAGAACCTCATCATTTTCTGGGATATTAAGGAAGAAGTAGATCCAACGGACTGGATAGGACTTTATCACATAGGTAAGTCAGAATTGTGTTGTAATATTTCTGTGTATTTCTTGCTATTTTGCCACTTCATATTTTCTTTTCTGGTATGTGTTCTGGCATGCCACAGAATAAAGTCAAGGTACAACTGCAGAGAGTTGCCTTGGGTTTCTCTTTGCTTTTGTCCATGCAGTGAGCTATGTAAAAACTTGATTCTAATTAATGTAGATCTGGTTCCACAATGACCTGCTAGAAGATGAAATGCATTATTCCTAAAGAATAAATATGCATACAGTTTCCTATTTCTACCTTGGCTGGTGGCTGGCTTGCAGACTGGAAAATTTGAGGTATCATACTCATCATGTACCTTGATGTGCTTACAGTCCAATGCTTGTACGTTATCTTGGACAAAAAAAAGATAAAACCTCTTATCGTTTGTGAAAAGCAAACAAATTATCATTTGTATAAGTCTTTGATTTTGTAGAACTGAAATAGCATCAGTTCTGAAGGAGTGAAAATTTCTGTTTACGATGAATTCTTGTAGAAGGAAATCCTCTCCAGAGATTCTTCTGTGTGGGTTTCTTTTTTAGAAGGAGCTGGAAAGAGCTCTAGGCTGCCATGCAAAGGCCTGTGGGTTGTGGGTGCATTAGCAAATAATGTGATTCCAAAGGGGTGGATCAGTAGGTCACTTGGTGATGAGTAACCCATCTGGGCTGTGATTTTCCTCTCTGTTGGGTTTAGTCAAGGATGCAAATGTCCCTGCTGCAGGTGTGGTTTGGAACTGTCCAAAGGACAGCCTTTATGTCCCTGCTAGGAAGGGAGCACAGGCGGTACCTGGAGTGGCACACGGGGTTTAGTCACCTCCTCAGGAATCACTTCACGTGCAATAAATTTAACCAGTGCTCACCAAATGGGACTGGTGGGTTCATTTGTTACAAAATTGTGCTGCTTCTCTGGATCTAATGACTCATGTAGAGAATGGTCAATTCAAACTGCCAGAAGCAGCTATAGCAGAAACTGATGGAGATAGTTCTGACCACTGAAGTTAAATCTGGCTGGGACTAAGTGTAGTGCAGTGAAACTGGCCTCAGTAGGATTTTTGAGAAATACTTGCTGTGTCACCTTTTCCCAAGATGTTCCATCTCTGCATCACTTAATGTTAAATCTATGTAGATGCTATTTCTAGTTCTCTTTTTTAAAGTCTGATATTTTTTTTCTGACATGACAATAGTTCCACAAAGTGGGCATTATTAACTTGTGCTGTTCCAGTGCATACCTGGCAATAAAAGCTCTATTGCTGCATAAGCTGCAGTCTCTCCTGGAAAAAGTGTGGATATGCACTAACCTTTAAGCCATCTAAATGAAGTGTCTCCATAATAAACAGGAATGGATCTTCCCAACAGCATTAGCAGCTGAAGTGTGATCTGTGCTGTAAAATGCACAGACTGCTAAATGAGCTGAAACATTCTAATTTAAATACATCGAGAGCTTCATCTGCATAAAGGTATAACAGTCTTTCTTGGTTTTTTATGGTTCACAGCACTTCAGGATTGATGTTCAATAAGCTAAAATGCAGCATCTCTGTAAAATTCTTATTGGTTCTTATGCTAGGCTGAAAGTGATTTTTATCTTATTTTCATGATTAAAAATATTTATGCATTCAGTCTGTTGAGTCCCTAAAGTACAAAAAAATAAGTTAGCACAGAGTAAGAAATCTATAAGGAACACCCAAATTTATGCCTTCTTGGGCCTAAACCCCCCATTTACAACCAGGTAATACCAGAGTATGTGAATGCTGTCTTGTTAAATGGTGGAAGGTCCAGAAACTTTTGTCTCCATTGCCACTTGAAATCCGTGAATGGTGGTGTGAGTTTTAGTGGTGATTTCATCATTCTGAATGATGAAATTGCACATTTTTTAACAACAGAGGTAAGGACATACTCAGTCTGATAGGCATGCCTGTCTGTCTTTGATGTAAATTTTTTGATCAACTCTTTCAAGTGTTAAAAAAACCTTTTAATTTGCATAACTTTTATAGCCACAGTTATGGTAAGTTAAATTCTACAGGTATAATCCAGGATTTTCCATCCTCACATCCACAGACAATAGCTGTGAAGTACCTCCAGCTTCCACTTACACTTTTGTAAGCTGAGGACACTTCTTATTTTCTTGGGAGAGGCATGCTAGTTGGTGAAGATTTTTGAGAATAAAAGCTCTATCCTCAAACATGTTATTAAAATTTATTGTAGTTGCTTGAGGTTCTTCATCCTAGTCTTTGTTTAAAATGAAAATTATTTCATTTAAGTCTCCCCTCGGGCACAGGCTCCTGAAGGCACTGGGAATTGTGTGTGGTCGCTAACAAAAGGCAGCGTTGGGGCTCTGCCAGCTTGCTGCTGTACCTCCAGTATTCCCCCATGTCTTCTAGTAAAGTACCATTTTTTGAGGAGCTAGGAGCAGAAAAAGGCAAATATTGTGCTCTTATTTTAAAACCCAAAAGCACAGTCCTATGGCTTCTTTTTTTTTTTAGTGTTGCTTGTACAATTAACTGTCATGTAGTCTGGATCAGTGTTTTGAGAGGAAAAAGTGGTTGTTGATTCTGTGAAGAGAAGGTGAGTATTCTAAAATGGGCATCATTCTGAGCTCAGGCATTTGCACAGAGAGGTTTGGCAAGGGTCTGAAGCAATCCAGGTACATTTTCAGGTCAAGCTAAGTTTTACAGAATTACAGCCAGTATAAAAGGAATTGAAAATGGAACACTGGAAGCTGTCTTGCCTCTTCATTCATTAATTTTCTCAATTAGCATGTTCTCATTAGTTTTCTATAATGAGAAGGCAGTTCTATGCTTCTGAGTGTGGTTTTATTTCTCAGAACTGCAGGGGCTCATGAGGAATCCCACAAAAGTTCTTAATAAAAGTTTCTTTATAAGAGTGTGACCAGAACCCACTGCACACATTCACCCAGCATGGACTGGTGCAGTTGGTAACAACACTGTCAGCAGTCAGAGTCACTGCCTCTGCTGTTAGTGCTTTGCAGGTGATTGACTGGCTTTCACTAGGGAATACTAGATAGAGCATTTCCCAATACAGTACAACTTCAGTGGAGTGTTTATCCTGCTAAATAGTTATGAAAATAAAGGTTACCTTTTTAAAATGAGAAAAGCCCAAGGGGAAAAACACAGAATCATCTTATTCTGAAGGACTGATTTAATTTTATTTTTTTTAAGTGCATGTGAATATTTTTGGGGACTTCTGGTTATTTTCTTTTTTTTTTTAAAGGAAGGAAGTCATAAATGAACAAATGCTTTGTAGAAAAGACTGTATTTTATGAGACATTAATTCATGGGATACTCCTGCATAGAAACTTTGTCTTTCACTTTTAAATGCAAGGAATTGAACCTAACTGAAAATTTCTACTTTGCTAAATTCATGCTCAGATTTTCTAGGATTTTGTACTTTAAAGAATGTTGTTAGATATATATGTGAGTTTGTTCACTTGTAGCATACTTTTATCTTCCTCGCTTTCATCAATATGCATGTGAAAACATGGCAAATTTTCTTGCTGAGGAGCAGTTTTGTATGCATGTTCTTTTTCTTTCCCAGTGTATTCCTAAGGATTACCAGAAGAAAAGTGTGTGTGAGGAACGTGGTGTATTCTGTGAAGGCAAACATCCTTTTTCCTGGCTATTTCTGGATTTGTACTGGCTGAACTTTTAAAAGTGTCAGTAGCACTTCTGGAACAGTCTTGTCCATCAAGTTTTGTTGAAGCAGCTTTCTGTCTGCAGAGGAGATGTGTGGGAGTGCAGCTAGCACAGCTGTGAAGGCACAGAGGGTCCCACCGAGGCTGCGTGCAAGGCAGAAATGCTGTTTGCTCTCTCTGGGTAAATCGGGCGGTGTTGCATGAACTGTGAAATTGTCAAATCTGAAATGCAGGTTTATCATTTTGGATTCAGCTTTAAGCTCTGCCTAGAATGGACCTGTCAGGACTGGTAATGAGGATTGTCACTTGAGAGTGACAAGCAGGATGAAATTTGAAGAGGGGGCTTTTTAGTAGAGATCCTGGGCCTGTGCTTACTTTGAGAAGTAGAGGTAAATTTTCAGTCCTTCTGTACTTAGAAGAAAGAAATCCTCTTCTCAAAAATTCTCGATTTCTAATTAGGGTTTAGACTGGAAACCACTATCTTTTGAAGTCATAGCCCATTACAGAATTTAACACACATCCTCTTAGACCCATAAGGTTTTCTTGCTCAGTAGCAACCCAGCTTTTGCTTTGTGTATTGTTGTTGTTACAAGCAATATTTAATATGTTGGAGGTTGTTTTTTATTTCCTTGATTTATGAAGAATCTGCATCTTGCTATGGCAGGAGTGCTCAAGTTCTGGAACCCTGTAGTGAGTAAAGCTGTGCCAAATACTGGCCCCAGTTGGAATCAAAGATAAATGGATATTCGTTTTGAAGGAACTGTGAGATCCCTGTTTTCTTGCTACTGTGTTATTGTAGCAACAGGCTTCCAAGACTTCCTTGGAAAGTGAGGGCTGCTCAAAATGATGAGCAGGGGGACTCTCCACTACTCATGGAATGCTGAGGGAAGTTGCATCTTGATAAGTGTTACAGGTTGTCATGAAGTCTCATACTAAAAGAAAACAGGAAGTACAAAATAAGGAATAAAAAGTCAGCAGAGAGAAGCAAACCCTATTTCTGGTTAAAATAGATTATCTCCCATGGCCAAATTGCACAGGTTGGCCTATTTTGGTCCTAATTTACGGAGTCCTATTTATGAGCTGCATGCCCTCATTCTAGAGATCCTTAGCACATTCAGAATGCTGGCTGTCAAAGGTCATTGTATTTGTTTCCATTAGCTGCCTTACAGAAGCTGCTTGGCTTTTTGCTATACCTACATCGTGGGTCCAAACCAGAATTATAAAACCAAACAAAAATAAAAAGAAACAAACCCGCCCCCGGTGTGAAGTTATCTAGGGCAATTTAGATAGGCCCTGGGTTTATACTAAGCTTCCTAGGGTAATGGAGTTTGGAGCCTCTCTTTTCAGGTCAGACAGGATTAAAAAGAAAAAACCTTTTGCATAAACTGCCTTTAGTATGCTTAAAATAGAGGCTCACATTAGACAGAGAGATTATAAAATGTTAAAATACTTTATTCCTAGAAGATTTATTTGGTTTGCATTATAGAAAACATACAAAGTAATAGCTTTATCATCTTCCAGAAAATTCTGATTTTTCACTTGATTTTTTTTTTCCGTTTCCTGTTCTTTCTTTACGTTTCTGTATTTTAAAACATGAGCAGTACTGTTCATGTCTGTTGACTAGTTGCTAGGCATAAAACTGTTAATTTGTGGTTACTCCTCATTCTGCCTGCTGCTAAGGTCTGTAAGCTGCTGGCTTGAGTTTCTGTGTGGAAGAGTCTTTCCCAGCTGGCTCCATCAGAGTCTCTGGCTTTGACTTCCAGGACACAGGCACTGTGCTTTTTGTCATCAGCCATAGTGCCAGAAGAAGCTGCCTTGGAGTTTCATTTGCTGGTGACTTAGTAATATTTAGGGAAAGGCCACCTCTTGAGTGGGATAATGAAAAGTAGGGGCAGTCTAATGTAACAACTGTGTCCTAAAGTGTGGTGAGGCTTCAGTGGTCTAAAAAAACCGGTACAATAAACCAAGGGTCTTCAGAAGCTTTCCCTCCAGGTACTGCATTCCAATTTTATTCTCTCAGTTCTTCCTAGGTCCTGACCCACATACAAAACTCTTTTTTCACCAGCATGGAATTTTTCCTCTTCAGTTGTGAGCTGGCGAACTTTGTTCAAAAATAAGTGTATGGACAGCATAATGCCATTTCTTTACTGCAGAAAATTAGAAGATGTGGATAGAAAGTTTTTTCTCTATGTATTTTTCATTGCATTAAGCAGATGCCTGAAAAGATACTCATTATGTTAAAATATATGTTTTTTTTATTGTTTTAAGAAGAAAATAATTAATTCCCTGCTAAAACCCCCAAAATCTAGGAACTTGTATGATGATACATAGATTCAAACTGTGACAGAAAAGGTCTTGCCAGAACATCCAAACTTTTCAGTTAATTGTGGGTTTTCTTCAGTTTTTCAGATAGCCCTGACCTGAAAACTAGACAAACGTAGCTGCAGGGAGGACATTTTCAGCTGTGTTGTCAGTATCTTTCCACTGCAAGAGGTTTTGGCATGACAACATTTATAATCCTTTGGATGGAAAGTGGTGCTCTCGCAACCCTGCCTTTTGAAGTGACTGTTCTAGCAGATGGGAAGATGGCAAATACAAACACTGGATAATGAAAAACAGTATAGACCTCTGGATTTGTAATATTCCCTTTTACCGTAAAACTGTCTTGTGTCAGCTTGTATTTTAATTTGGTTGAAGGAGGTTGGATTTAATTTTAAAAAGACATTTCCAGTGCTGTTTTCTATTATAAAATCAACGTGCCATACAATATTTTCAAAGTAATTTGGGAAAACAGTCATTCCAAGTCAGTTATAACTGGATTGAAAAAGGAATTGCATAAATTCGTCTATTGATTTTTTTCATGTGAGAAATAGGGTATGGATTAGGTTTGCATTATGCATAGTGTTAGAATTCCTCCTGTACATTTTTTATGAAGTTCTTGGCTCCTGTGTCTGCACATATTTATCAATGACTGTAAGGATCTGAATTGAGATGTGTTATAAGCTGAGTGTTAAATAGGATATGTTAAGGGTGTGACTGGTGTAGGTAAAGCCAGTGGGACAAGAAAAGATGAGACATAAACATACTAGGACTCTGAAGCAAACACTTTTTAGCAGATACATTTAATACAATTTTTAATATAGTCTGATATTGGATACACAGATTCTTAAATTATTACTGGAGGGGGTTAATGAAGGTGCCAATCCGGATTTAGATAGGCCTCCTTTTCTAGCAAAGCTCATCAGTTTATGCTCTTTGAAGGACAGAGAAGACCCAGAGAATGGCCAGGTCTGAAACTTCTCTGGTATGAAAAAATGGGCCAGAGTGGTACCCAGCCCTTGCAGGATTTGTGGTTTGTCATGAGGGAGGTTCTGGTTTGGGGTGAAGATGCTGGAGCTGTGCAGTTCCACTGATCGTGCTGTGCTGGCGCTCACCCGGTGGGCACTGCAGGACCTGGGCACGGCTGCACTGGCAGCGTTTCTTGTCTCTGTGCCCAGCAGCAGCCAGGACTCCATTGCCCTCACTGTGAGGGGCAGCTGATTTTCAGGCGAGCAAACCCTGTGCTTCTGAGCTTTGTTTCAAGAGATCTGCCTCCTTTGTGTGGCAGTCATTCAGAGTTAGTGTCAAACTGTTTAGTCTTCTGTCGTGTTTCAAGTCACTGATCACTAATGTGTCAGTAGTCCTAGAAAGTTTATAAAAAACAGTGGGTTCATTGCCCTTGTCATTCCTCCCCTACCCTTCGGAAGAAATGAATCCCTTATCTTCCAAAGTGTGGTAATGCAAAAAATGAACCTATAATTTCCATATAAGTAAGGTAGTCATTCTGTATGTACTGTAGTAAGGCAAAGAGGAGAAAGACAGGTATCTAGTCAGATATGGTGTGAGCTCTCACTCTGCATTAAATTGAGAATTTAAACTTCATGTGATGGTCAAAAAATGTAGTTCATTGACTTAAGTCACACTTGAGGATAATTTTCAAGAGGGGAAAACTGAAAGCTTGGACCTAATAAGTGTCATCTGTGAAGAGGATTAAGAACTGAATGCATTCCATGCCTTGCAAAATCAGGACCGTAATCAATGTTTTATCTTTGCCATAAAATGTGGAAGCAGTTTCTTGTGTGTGAAGCTAGTTAAGCAAGCCTAAATGGGTTTGACTTTATAAAATTAAATATGTGTAAAAAATGTTATAGTGCAGTAGTAGGCACATTTGGTTGTCACTGAGATAAATATCCAGTAATGACCTCATTAAAAAAGAAAAAAAGAATTTATATGTCCACTGTAGTTTAATTTGTATCTAGAGTTTCATGCATGACATAGTTCAGCAGATGGAAGCCTGCAGGGTGGGGGAAAATACAGTTTGACAAATTTTTCAACATAGATACCTCTCTTAATTTTAGTAGATTTCCAGAAAGGTACTTGCTTCCCAGATACTGAATAAGGATGCAACAATCTACTAAAGTCAACAATGAGTAAGATTTTTAGGAATTATTGATGAGGTGGTACTTAATGTGCAGGCAACAACACTTTTTCTGATGTATTCTTCAACTTGTAAATTTGAGCAATAGGGTGAGAAGCGCATTGTCCAGTTCTCTTTGAAAACCCCAAACCGAACGTACCCCTGCTGTGTGTTCAGAAGTGAAATCCCAGCTGACATCAGTGCCACTGCCCCAAGGGATGCGAAGAACTCTAAGTCGATCAGATGAGGAAAGGTTTGTAGTTTGGAAAGCAGTCCTAATTACAGCATGTTGAACTGAGTGCACTCCTTCTCTCCTGCTCAAGCAGTTAAATACAAATCTGTGTGTTTCAGGTTCAGGTAGGTGACTGTGCTTGGTGCTGCTGGTTGCTGGCTCAGCGGTGCCAAGCTGGCAGAGCATTTCCTCTCCCAAGAATGCAAACAGCTCTGGGCCAGTTCAGTATCTCAGAGGGGCTGGGGGACAGCAGCAGGGGTTACCTGCAGGAGCGTGGGACCAGGAGTGGGAGGGACACTCTAGGCAGGAATTGGCCACTGGATCTGCTCATCTGCAGTGTGCAGCAGTGACCCCAGCACAGAGGCTGTGATGAGATGTGATTTGTAGTCTGCTCTAAAAGGTGTGTGAGACTAATTGCAATTAGTTACTTATGTCCGAGTTTGTGTGTATTGCTTGTAGTAGCTGAGTTGGTGAGCCTTTGCTTCTAGTTGCATTCAATTTTAGGTTCTGTTTGTTGCCTGAAGAGTCCCAGGGAATTAATGCTTTTACAAATGCTCTTCTGGAAAAGGTGTAGAAATAATGGAAATCTGATATGAAGGTTCTTTCAAGATAATTACACAAGTTAATAAAACTTCCTTGCCTTCATTAGTCTACAGTTTTGTGTTCTTTTTTGATGTTGCATGTGAGAGAGTGCTTTTTCATTTCTGAGATTTTATATTAAAAAGTTAAAAAGCAAAATCGTTACCTCTTTTCCTGAGTTCTGATGATACTTTTGGCACTGGTTAAAATGATACTGCTTCTGAAGAACTGCAGAATGACCTTTGTGTTTCTTCTGGCTTGGGTCTCGTCCAGTTTAATCTGCAGAGCTATTTAGTACTTATCATAAGCAGTGTTTGGCTTAATTTCTCTCATTTTCATGATATCAGCTTAAATATTTGAGATGAGAAATAACTATATTGGCATCCTTTTTGTTGAAGAGGTAAACGTACTACTTCTTAACTGTGAAGTAGTCATCCATCTCACTACAAAACTACTAAAGCCTAAATGTGAGAAAAATGATCTGGCAATGTATAGGGGAAAAAAAAATAATTCCTGTTACTCTGCATGTGACAGGATAGTGCTTAAGACAAGTTAGCAGTTTTTCTGGTTATTACTTGAAAACTCTCTTTATGCCGTCAGTGCATTACTCAGAAGTTAATTTATCTTGGAAATCCTTAATTGTCTTCAGCTGAAGTAGAGTGCAAAAATTGTAAGTGATCTTCCAACCTCCTTTCCCCCCTTGTCCATCTATATACTGCACATCATGTGATGAAGAATAGGTTATAACGTGCTATTTTTAGATAATGTCCTTTTGCTTAGGACTGCTCTGCAGTTAAATGTAGTAAATCAAGACTTTGCCATAAAATGAAATTTCAAATTTCATTTAAATTTCCAAAGCAAAACTGTCTTCTGTTTAGCTAGAGCATGAACTCTACCACTTACTTTGAGGTGGCCTGTTTAATACTCAAGAATATTTACTAATGCCTTGAGATATTGATACATTGCTGGAAACTGCTGAAGGTAATGAGTCTGTGCTGAGGTGATTCAGTGATTCAGTGATTCAGGTGATTCAGATTCTTGGATGTATGGTTTGACCATGGACTCTGTGCCTCTAGGGGTAAGCACCAGGGACTGAAAGCTCTCATGAGGCACACAGGCAGCAGTGGTTTTAATTTAAGTGTAGGGGAGATCCACTAAACTGTTTCAGGGAAGGTTTTTTGGTCTTTGCAGGGAGAGGACCAACTTTGGAGAACCACTTTCTGATTAGCCATAGTATGTTGCTTTTAAAGTGGGCGTAAGGAGTTATGAGGATGGGAAACAAACATTGCGTTTGACAGAAAATATTTCAGGTTCTTTTAGAACTCCTTCCTGCTCGTTTCTTTAGAAATCTAAGACTGACTTATCTTATTGTGTGTGTATATTGGATGAATTTCTTCCAGGATGTGTTGGCTCATTTCCTTGAGTACTTCTAAATTTTCTGAATTTTTTTCAGTCACAACAGATAGCTCAAAAAGCTTTAAGGAAATGAGTCAACCTCCTGAAATAAATTGCTTACTGAATAGAGGATACTATGTTCGACATCACAGACGCCCTTGATAGTTCTGTGGATACTAATTAAGAGATAGTCTCTGAAAATCTGTTATATCCATGTTCCAAAAGGATTTAGGAGACAAATATCCACAGCAAGCACCTGGGCTTTCCTGTTATGAATGTGGGGCATGCTTCTAGACTGACAGGTATTAGTGTGAGAGGTGCAGATGGGGAGGTGACAGACAGGCTCTCTAATGCCAAATAAAGGATGTTGTTGAAGTTAAGTGTAAATAAATAGGAGTAATGCAAAGGTGCTGAGTTGAGGACTACAAAGCTTTCATAAAACAACACTGAAATCTGAAGGCTGCGTAGGTGAAGTGCTTTCTTTGATCCTTATTTTATTACGCACAAGCAATTTGCATTCTGGTTCCAGGAGCCCTTGCTGTGAGTGACCTGAATGTCCTGCGGGTGCCCAAAGCAGGTGAGGTGGTTCTGTGAGGAAAGGCCCAGTCCCTGTCCACCTTCCCTTTGAGTTGCAGGAGTCCCAGCAGGGAGTTTCCTTGCTTGGGGCTTTGCTGAGTCACTGCGCTGGCAACTGACTGCAGTCTTATATAGTTAGATTAAAAATAAGTAAGAGGACACCATTTTAGTAACATATCTGTCTTATACCGTAGGTGGGCACAGGATTCAGGATTTTCTTTGCTTCCCAAGGATTACTCAGCGACTCGGGGACAGAAATGAGAAAGCCAGCACCAAACACCATGATCTGGGATTTTCTGTCTGATGAGCCTAACTAAAAGTAAAACCAGATGGCCCTTAATATTTAAAAAGTTCAATGTCTGGATCTGGATCTGAACTTTGAACTCTGAGGCAGCAAGTAATAAGCCAGCTTGCCCTGCTGTGGTGCATTATGCAGAAAGTCCCTGATGCAGGCTGTAAATACCACATCTCTAAACAGAGGTGACGTGCATCTCCAGACAGGTGACGTGCACTGCCAGGCACTCGAGGGAGATCTGAATACATACACATCACAACAGAGAGAAGAAAGCCTGGAACATCTGCAGAGGAGCTGACCCTGTTGGTGTGCAGTGTCTCAAAACAGTGAGAGTTGCATAAAAGCAGGTACAAAATACAAATCCAACTGCAGTGGAAGGAGACAGAATAAGGTGTAGGGCTCTGTCTCTGTTTTTGTGGTTGTTGTCAGTGACTTTTGCCTGTAATTTGTGGTCGTGCACAATGAACTTGCTACATTTCTCTTGTTGGAGTGTAAGTGTTGACCATGGTAGTTTGGTACTGTGATCTGTAAGCTTTTTGATACAACCTTTAGGAGTGAAGTAGCAGTGTGTGCAGGCAAAAGGACAGAATAGTCATGGTTTATTAAAAAACAAACAAAAGCATTGCATCAATAGAAGCATCCCTGTTGAAGAATCTGAATAAATTATTGATTGATTTGGCAGGAACACAGGAAAGAAAAACAATGCTTGATGCAAGATTGACTTGTAGGTTCAGTGTACCTACCTGTTTGCAGCTCCAGCTTGAGCAAAGGAGATAGTATATCCCAAGCATGATAGAGAAATCAGGAAAAATAGGTGGCTAAAACCATCAGGATAAACTCCTGGCTCATTGTGACAAAATAGGTTTGGTGGTCTCAACAAAGAACCAATAATCGAACAAACCCCAGGCTGCAGTCCAAGGGAGCCTGAATCAGGTCAGGGACAGTGCAAGAATGCAGGCAGTGAACACATTCTATTTCCTCCATCTGTATACCTTGCAAAAATAGCATCTTTGGAAGTGTATGTGCAAATTTGGAATGTGCTGTGCTCTTGATCTATTTCTGGGTTATCCTGTGTCTGCTTAAAGATTAATTCAGTGTATAAGCATGCTATACTGTTTGGTGGACAGGACTGAGGAAAACATGATGTGCTTCTGTAAAGTGAACTGGGTCAGACTTCAGTCATATGCTCATCCAAAGAACCTGTTCTCCTGGTGACTACAGTGTTTCCCTAATTGTGCTGTTAAATTCTGCAATATCAGGATGCTAGTGTCAGATCCCCAAATGGGACAGTCTGTGTTTGCAAGTAGTCAGTGACACACAATATGAAATTAAGCAAAAATGTAAGAAACTGTAAGCTGTAGAAACCACAGCTTGGCTGAAAATTATGCCCCAGGGACTTGGTTCACAAATATTAGCAAGATTTGCAGCTCACTGTACAAACCTGTGGCTAGTTAGGTGGGATGTAACCAATCTGAATGGATTTTTTTGTTTGCAGTTCTTACATACTTTTAAACCTATAGATACCTTTTTTGTTGTTTTTGTATATTTCTTGCCCGCTTCTTGCATTTACATTACCACATTGAATAGTTCTGGCTGTGCTCACTGTAACAAAATATGTGTTTGGAAACACTTAGAGTATTTTACTTCAGGTGCAATATTAGTAGGAAATGCTTAGAAAAGATGTTTGCTTTGTATAGGTTTGTTGGGCTTCATAATGAACTCAGATTCTTGGACCATTTATTCTTTTTGTTGGTCGCTTTTACATTTGGGTTAAATTACCGAGACATTGAAGCATGACAAAAGGATATTGTCAAAATATAAACATTTTTCTGTATTCCAAACCAGGAAGCTCCCTGACTTTCTAATAAATTCCCTAAGAAACCTATTACTGCCAAATGACAATAGACTAGTTTGCATTCCCGCTTAAACAACTCATAATATTGAAGATAAACTTAAAAACAACAGCTGCTAAGGGAATATTAAATCCCACAAGATCCTTAAGAGATGTGTGCTGTAGAGACACAGAATAGAATGTTTTTTGACAAGTTTCAGAAACCAGAAGAATTTCTAAAAGGCAGTAAGTAATGGCTTGAAGCTGGGAAAGAAATTTTTTTCCTAAAAAAAAAAGTATTTTTGGGAATGGACTTGAGCGCTGAAAGGAAAATGCTGGCTGATATTGTTACTGTCAAAAGGTTGGAACAGGCTAAGAAGAATTTTGATCAATGTCAGAAACTGTAAGTAATAATCAAGCGAACATGAGGAATCAAAAGGCTGTCCTTTCTCTCCTTTCAGTGATGAGTGAATTCTCTCCACCCCGTTTTGAAGGATGCCACATTGCTGAAAATTCAGAGATATCTTTACCATCATAATAGGTTCAGGATTCAAACCATCAACCATTTGAGAATGCAAAACTGAAACTAACCTCCTGGATTCCTAGATGTCAGCTGCTGTGTGTAGGAAAACTCTTTTTTCTGTAACTGATCTGTTCTGTGGGTGTACTGCTTCTTGTTTTAGCCCTCATTCCTAGCAATAAATAGCACTTTCACACACTCACATACCAAAAAAAGAAATAAGTCTAAGTAAACACCAAGTAAAACAAGGGCTGCAAAAGTGATTGAGGGTTAAATGAAATCCACAGGACTCTTGGGGAGTGTGTTTGGCACGTACTTTGCTCTTTCCTGGTTCATTCCAGGAAAGGAAAGAGAACTGTGGGGAAAGCTGAAGGGGACTGAGTAACAAAGCAAAATGAGAACATCCAACTAGCTGGCCATAAAAGCAGCTGGTGGATCACTGTGTGCAAAGGCTGGGTCAGCTTTTTGGGTGATGCTGGCTCTGTAATTCAAAATGGTTTGTGGTCAGAGTTTAACACCCTTGCTAATGATCAATTAATTTTTTTTTTTAATATGTCATACAGAAAACTTTCAGTAATTCTGGTAGAAACTTCCACTGGCAAAAGCTACTTGTTAGAACTGCTGGCGGGTGTACGTATGTGGGCAGTTAAAACACTTAATTTGGATTTGTGGTTACAGTCATTCTCCTTCGTGGCCATGAGCAGAGCCAGCCATCTGGCAAGGGAGTGCCGCCTTCTCAGCACACATCTGAGAGCTTCCCACAAACGAGATTTCAGCTCATTAGGATACTTTATGCCCTTGCAGGGATTTGAGAAGAAATACATACCTTTAATCTCTTGTACTTCCATCTGAGTTGCATGTTTTTGTTCTGTTCTAGAAAAGAAATATGTTTACTGAACTTAGCCTTTTGATTGCATATATACATTGAAGATTTTTTCCTGCGGTTTATTCAGAGCTATTATAAATTCCTAATTAATTATTTAGGCCTGCAGCCCTTTCATTGAAAGTTGTGACATGATTAGAGGGTTAGAAGTGTGAGCCCTTGCTGAATGACACTGCTCTTGAGCTGATGGCTTCCTGTATTTTGATAGGTAAAGATGATGAAGTTACTTTTGGGATGTAGCTGCTTATGGTTGGGTGGTGTTTGTAGCACCTGAAAAGTCTTGATGATCAAGATGTTGGACATAGAGACATGACTGAGCTCATCCTTTGAGCTGTATCAATATTTTATAGCATTTGTAAAATGTAAATATTTCTGCCAGCAATAGGTGTTAGAATATGAATGGGAAAAGAGCATGTCAGGTGGATAATGCACCAGTGAATTCAGGTCAGTTTTTGTAGAAGATAATTGCAGAAATTGAGGGATTTGTGTCACTTGAGTAAGCTAGAATGAGGTTTTCAAGTTACTGATGTGATGAGTAACTACTTCTGGCTTTTCACCAATTTTGAGGATCATCTGTCAGGTGAGGTTTTTGAATTGATAAATGTATTAACCTAAAGGCCATGTAACCTAAAGTATAGATGCTTACAATTTATCATCACCTCACTTTTAGGACCAGAGGATGAAAAGGGTAAATAAGCATGATACTTGTCAAAAAGTGATTGCAAAATTTATGTGAATTTATAAAGTATTCACGTGTCATTATTAAGTTGGAGGGCAGGGGAAACAGGATGGCTGCTAATAATTCCACATGGAATGGCTCCTGTTAATTAGGACAAGAAGTTTTGTAGGTTATTAGATAAGTAGTAACAGGTTTGATACTTCCTTTAGCTACTTCTTAGGGAACCTATCATACCGCTGGCTGGGTTTCAGATAATAGTTTGCCATTGCTACTCTAAACTCTGTATAAAACAGGTTACTTTCTTCTGCTGTATGAAAAGCTGGTGCAGAAAAGGAAAAGGGAACAGAAGGATGCGCAGAAAAGGAAAGCAGGAAGCTAGACAGTGTTCTGTGCAAGCCTGCAGATCAATAACAGCAAATATGCTTGTAATGAATTTTACTCTGTTTCATGGGTAGCCGATGTGAGGCATATTGCAAAATGCTGCCTGCAAATAAAGGTGAGTACTCAAACTGAATGTTTCAGTAATAGACAGTTGCCAAGTACATGTTTCCTATCTGATTTTAAAATTTCAGTAATATAAACAGAACAAATGACACTTGGCAACAGTTTCAAAATACGGATTTAAAATAACATGCATACGTTTTTGAAATCTCTTCTACACTGTTGTGCTTTTCCTACATGTGCATCACAGTGATATGTATGGTGTTTTAAAGGGCAGATGTACATTGCATAATAATTCAAAATGGTGTTTAGATTTGCAAACAACAACAAAAAAAGTAAAAATAGAACACAGTCATCAACTCTATTTTTAAAATCCTCTCAGTTATGGCAGTTGTGTTTGCTGACAGTTCCACAAGAAAAGCCTCATTGTGAGGTATAAGTAATTTACAGAAGATCTGCATGCGGAATGAAGTGCACTTAAGGTTAGTTTATGAGCTAGTAATGGCTGTCAAATGAGCCCATATTTTACCAAAATTAAATGCAGAAGAAATCATTACATCATTCAGTACAGTCTACTGTGTATTAAGGCCACTCAGTGTTGTCCAAATCTCTCCTCTCCTGAATATTCCTACTCTGAGAAGATGAAAATGTGACTATTGCCAGAGAGCAGCAGCAGACTGAATGGGAATAATGTTCTGATTGCAGAGCAGGAATTGCTCCAAGTACGTTTTGAGGCTGAGAAGGAGGGAAGAGGGATGGCCATAAACATATGGCCTTTCCTGAAGTGGTTTCCACTGTTTCCACTTGAGAAGTGTTTGACCAGAAAAAAAGGAACACCCAGCAAAACTGTCAGTTTGTCTGGGACCTTTCTGCACTGGGTGTCTGCATACAGGACCAGATGTTTGCTGGTTAATAAATAAACCAGCATGAAGGCCATAGAATAAATGACCCCTTACTTTTTCTGCTGCCTGTAGATTACATGTGATGTGTTTGAAGACAGCCACAGCACAGAAAGCCTCTCTGTAAGTGCAGCTGTGCTAGTAGCAAAATTGTGCTTTTATTTGGAATGTTTATTTACCAGCAGAATTTCCTGGGGGCAGGATAGGCTGTGTAGACAAGAGCATGGCTTTGCTGATATCACATCTTCCACAGCAGGAATACTTTGTTATATTTTTGAGTTTTTCTGGCAAAGATTTGTGATGGGAATGTGGTCACGGATAAAAGTGCATGCCCTTTATCTTTGGAAGCTGCAATCCCCTTTTGCGTGCAGCTAAAGCAAGCTCAGCAGCTCGTGTGCTGCCAGCAAACAAGTGCTTATCTGACACCATATAAGGCTGTGGCTGAGGAGGAAAATGATGAAAAACATTCCACAATAAACTTAGACTGGCAGATTTAATATGGCACAGAAAAGGTTAGATAGAGTTTTTATTTTTCTTTTTTTTTGCTTTTTTTAGTTTAGCTCTGACAGCATTTAACCCCACAATAACTTTTTTAATGTTAATTAGGTAAACATGGCTTGTTTTTCTAGATACTCTAAACAGTCTTGTCCCAGAATAACAGGATTTTAGGATATTGGTACACTCAGGGTTTGTTGTTGTGGAGTTTGGTTTTGGTTTTTTTTTGACCTTGGACTTGCTACTGTTAAAAGCAAGAAAAACACCTTTAGTGTACAGGACTGTGGGAGTGTCAGGATGTGTTTAGAGACAGGATATAACAGTGAGGAGCATATTGAGAAAGAATTATGGTTGTGAAGATGAGTTTAATTGAGTTTTAACAAAATGTGAGATGCAGTGAAGTGCTTAAAAAAAAGGACATGTTGCTACAGGAGAGAGACAGGCTTCTCTTTTCCCTAGTATATTGCTTGCATCTTTGCTGTCCTCATATCCTCTCATCTTTATCATGAAATAACCTGCTTAGTAATTGTAGTGCTTTAGAATATTGGTCTAGTCCAACTTTGGTAGCCAGTGGTGGCCTAAATCTGAATTTCCAAACTGTTCCCTGCCTGGTGGCCACTGTTTTTGGCAGTCTCCATCTTCTGCAGACATCACTTCCCCTGACCCATCAGCAGCTGAAATGATTGTGAGTTGACAGGAGAGGTGGTGCAGCTTTTGCCTCAGCTGTGTGCTGCTTCTTTCAGGAGGAGGTTGAAACACCCCCTGTCCCTTATTTCCCCCCACATACAGCTAGCTGGACCTCAAGAATTAAATGGTAGGTGATTTATTAGCATTTTGCAAAGATGTTGGGAGTCTTATGCAATATCATTCAGCCTCTAATAGTCTTTGTGTCTAAGGGTGTGCAGTACCATCTGTCAAAGTTTTTTCAGTGTCATTCTTAAGCTTAATTTTTGCTCTAACATTTATGCCTTTCTTGTTGTAGCCAGTCTGTGGTAGTGCAGCGCAGGAACAGCCAAGCATTGTGTCCCTGTGCTGTGCAGGATGTGGTTTCCAGGTGGGCCAGGTCAGCTGGCAGGTGGCTCATGATGCACAGGGCACTTGTGCCGTGGGCTGGCACATGTGTGAAACCTGAACTGGAGATGGGAATGAAGTGCACATCATTTATGAAGGAGGATTAGTAAGATTTTCAGGAAAGATGTTAAGCTTGAGGTCATTTCCTTCCTCTTGTTATGCTTTTGAATTTCTGCCAGTAAGATGGGTGAAAGGGCTTATTTTTATCTTTGAATGCTTTGAATTTCAATGATGCCTTTACTTTGAATGCAGAGAAGTGGAATTCCACTTTATTCCTGCCATTGTACTGTCATATGTCTGAAAAAAATGACTTGTATTTTTTTTCCAAAATCTTTGTGTCTTATATTCTAGTTGACTAATCTTTTGAGCTGCTGCTGTGCCCTGAAATATCACATTGTGTGAGGGCACATGGAGATGCTGTGATCCCCATGCTGAAGCATTAGTGTACATAAAGAAGGAATCAAAATATAGTGGTATAATTCTTGGAAAAGAAGGAAATAGCCAGTGTCAGGATTTTCCCACTCTGTTAAGTTTCAATAGCAAAAAGGTTTCACAGTTCAGTGTTTGAATGGGGTGTATGGTATGGTGTCTGTGCTCTGCTTGTGCAGCTGAAGTAGGAGTGAAGTGTTAGAGAGATTGATGTTATTCCTGGCCATCCTGTCAGTCACAACTAGAAAAATTAATAATGGCTCTTGCTGCATAAAGCAATAGAGTGCAATAAAAGTCAGCAGCATATTCATGTACACAGTGAGTCACGGGGGGCACACAAGGGAATGCAAGTGGACTCTTTCTGCTTCTTGCCCACAGCTCAGGGGCAATCAGTGGAGGTACATGAACCTTAAATTTGGTTGTGCAATAGGAAAAACTGCTGCTGCGCTGTGAGGAGCAAACACCTCTTTGTTTTCTGACCATGGGTCATGATTATAGATGATGATGATTCTTCACTGCTAATATAGCAGGACTGTGGCACCAGAAGGCTGAAATCTGTGTCCAGGCTGGAATTCAGAGTGTTGTCCAGCACCCTCTGGCAGTGCACGATTACCTTCAGGAAGAGCTGCAACAGCAGCTTCTCTCCTGTGTGAGGTTGTTAGAGCATCTCTTGTACCTTTTTCTGCCTCTTTTCTGCTCTTGCTTTTCCCAGTTGGACACTTGTGTCTTGTATTTCTGCTACTTTCCAAGTTTTTTTCAAAGTGTCCCGAAGAATAAAGAGAACTGTGATAATCGGATCTTCTAGCTGCTTAGGGAGCTTTAAAGACTGTCCAAGAATTTTGTTCTCAACTTTTTTGGGGTTGCTCTGCTGGAAGAGAGGAGAGAGGGAGGAATGTTTCCAGCCATTTAGTACTCAGCAGTGTGTTAGATTTCTCTTACAGTATTCCAGTTCTCATGTTCTTTCACCTTCTGTCCTTTGAAGATACAATTCCTAGAGGTGCTCATGCAAGCACAAAGCAATATGTTAGCTTTCATCCCTTCGTTAGCAAAGAATCCATCTTAATTTCTTTGACTGGAAGCGTTTTTGAAAAATCTTCAGTTGAGTAAAACAGATACTCCTGTAAGAGGTGGAAGGGGGTTTTTTACTGCATTTTTTTTTTCTTTTTAAAATCTGAGTATTACTAGGAAAACCAAGATTTGCTTTGAGAGTCTGGACCTACAGCTCCACAAGTGTGCAATTTCATGAAATGTGTGCCGTGAAAAATTTGATCTTAGGCTACAGATCAGATTGCAGATTCCTTTAGGAATCCTCTTTTTTCTTGAGGTGCTGGGACTGCTTTGGCACGGTTTGGGTCCTTGCCACAGGCTGAAGGAGTTTTAGGTCAGCTGCAGGTTTTCCACCAGGAGGCCATTGAGGAGCTGGAGCATCTGGAGGAATAGAAGCTTGTCCAAGCTCCTGCCCTGAGGTGGCATTTACCACCCTGAAAGAGGAGAAGTAGTAATGGAAGCTCTCTGCCACCTGCTTGTCCTCCTGCCCAGGAGTGCCCTGTGCAGAGTTATCCTGGGTTTAAGGCAGCTCCATGCCAGCCAGACGTCATGGAGCAGTCCCCTCTTCCCTGAAATAACTGGATTTGTGGGGAAGTCATGCGGGAGGGCGAAATACTGTGTAAACAAAGCCTGCACTTCCAGCGAGCTCCCGCTGTGCTCGTTGCTGTGGCTGCCTTGCCGTCATTTCTAGGATTTCAGGATCCTCCTGTTTACATCAGCCTGCCCGTGCTGCGGGGCCGTGGCCATGCTGAGGAATCCTCCCATGGACAAGGCAAGGAAGGAAGTGGAGGGAGGATGGGGCTTCGGCATCCTGTACCCTTCGGAGGGGAGTGGCTGCAAATAGCAGAGCCTGAAGGACGTAATACCTTATGCGTTTTAGCACGGGCTGCTTGAACCCAGAGGAACCTTGAATAAAGAAGAAAAGGCAGATGATGGCGTGTAACTGCTCGGAACTGCCGCGGAGTTGGAGGACATCCTTCTAAAAGCCTTTCCTCCAAATGACAGGAGGAAGGGAGAGGACAGACGTGCTTTGTGGAGCTGAGATTTATGCAGCAGTGCTAACACAGAGCTAAGCCTCCAAACTTGAGCTGCACTGGCTGGGTCCAGAAGGCAACTTCTGTAGAAAGCACTGGTTGTGATTGGGAACGAGGATGCTGTTTTCAATATCCGTCCTCTAAACGTTACTGGTTTTTATTCTTCAGTTTGTTAATTGGGCTCTGATGGAGGAATGCAGTTTAGGATCCACAGGCATCCTTTGGAATGGCCAGGTAAGGCTAGAAAGTACAACTAAGTGTTGATCTTTAATTTTGGCAATGGTGCTGTCTTTCATGGGAAATATTTTGGTTCTACCAGGTAACCTGTGTTCACAGGCTGAGAGGGCAAATTCTGAAAATCAGAGAAACAAGCTCTCACTTAGTGGGTTAATATTTGTTTATACGGTACTAACTAATACCTAGTGTATTTTAAATTGATTGACATAATGTGATTTATTATAGTAATTGCTTGCAGTAGAAACCCTAGAACATGTTAATTTACTTATTGACTTTCTAGAAAAGGAATGAGGCCTCAGGTGATAAAATTTATCTTCTCCTTTGGATGTGTCCTCATACAGTTTCCAAGTGCTTTTAAGCATATTCTGGGTATAAGGAAGAAATATATTTAGTTCATTATATCAGTAAACACAGTGCTACTTCTTTATTGATCACCCATAGATTTTTATTTCTAGTATTTCTAGAATTAAAATTATTAGAGGTTACCAAAGTGAAAATATTGCACCAAAGTTAGCATTGCAGACTTTCCCAGTCATTTTCCCAAAATCCACTATATGTATTCTCTGGAATGTTCTAGTTAGTCTTACATTTTGGTGACAGTCAGTTTTACTGCTTGGAAGTGTGTGCTCACACTGAAAAGAGTGCTATTGCTGGCATTGAGATTAAGGTATTTGGAAGTAATTAAGTAAAATGCATGTCAGTTAGTTTTTTGGTTTACATTGGAAATGCCATCCTAGAGATCTCCTGAGGTTGGCTCAAAATCAAGTTCAGAAATATTCTCCAATGCAGATTAACCACAAGCCTCTGTTACTTTTAAAGACTAAGTGAAATGATGGAGTAAAATAGGTGGGGGAGTGACCCTTCTTGGTGGGATGTTTATGGGAGGAACTGATGGCAAATTCACAGATCTCAGCCTTGGACAGAACTTGACGTAGCCTTGCTATTCTCCAGCCTTCCAGCACTGCTGATCCTCATTGTAAGAGAAATAAATGATGCTTTAAAAGCTTAGTACCAATACTCCCCTAAATAACCGAATGCATTGCACACACCTTCTTCAGTGCCAAAAATGGATTGGCATCAGCCTAAAATGTGAAAGAAGTCGCATTCTGACAATATGAACTTAATTTAAAATTTTAAATTGAAACTGAACAATACAAACACTTCAAAAGATTTTGCATAAAGCATCTTCCAGAAAGGGATAAAAAAATCAGAGACTGGGATGTAAATCCCAAAGGAGGATAAGAGAATTATGCAGGGATACAATGGGGTTACCAACGTGATTGATCTTTTCTGAGCTAAGCTGCATGGATTTTTCAAGGGCTGTGAGTTAGCCATATATGGTAGTGCAAGATGAAAATTGTTAAGTTGTATATAATTAAAGTTGACAACCAGAATCTATTAACATCACCTTTGCTCTGGTATGAGCATCTTTATAAATGTGTTACAGTAAAGACATCAGAATGCAGAAGTTTGAACCTCTTAGATTGCTATAGCGATCTTTGCTTATTGCACAGGAAAAAATTTAAAGCAATGATGTTTCCACACCAGGTATTTTTGACTTCTATAATGTTTTGGCATATTGAAGAAAAAAAATAATTTGTGTTGATGGAAGCAACCCTTTTATCACAAAATCTAGCACTGCTAACGACAAACTGGAACCAGAAGATGAGTGCTGGTTTCTCTGCTCTGTGCACTGGGACTGTAAGGCTTGTTTCAGATAATTAATTGCTAGCAGTTCCTCTAGCTGTCTTATAAAAGACTGTATCTTATTTATCTGTTTGTTGCTTTAGTCTATGCAGGATGACTCTGTGAGGTGATGGGTTTCAGGTAGTTTATCCTTTTTTCCTAAGACAGAAATAATGGAAGATGTAAGACACAAAGAACAAAATGTGACCTCCTCAGAAGCCTCCTAACCCCTGATGTCAGACACAATGGCTTAGCACAGCTTCCAACACTCCATGACATCCTTGTGCAAAACTGGGAGTAGCAGATGATAAAACATGATTGTGCAGGCAGGCAGGCTGGAGAAATGGGCAGACAGGAGTAACCCCTGACACTGGGATGGGCTGGGGGCCCACTCTGCAAATCAGCTTTGCAGAAGAAGTCCTGGAGGACAAATTGAGGAAGAGCCAACAGTGTGCCAGTGCAATGTTTCTTAATGCCAGGTTTGGCTGACTGTTTAGTAGTTAAATAAAGAAAACACTGTTACTCAGAATGTTTTTGCTTTACAGTGATTTCAAGGAGCATTACTCAGAGTGAAATTCCACACAGTGATACATTTATTATTACCCACTTTTTGTTGTAAAACATTATCTCATATACTGTGATTTGTACAGGGATTGTAGCTCTGAGTTTTGTTCTGTAGTATTTTATGTCTAAGAATTACTGAAGATAAAGAAAAACTGTGCATCTTGCATTGTTTTATTTCTTTCAGAAGTGTAGCCTCACTGGACAAGATACTGATGCAGTAAGACAGTATTTTGTTGCATATTTTATGTTCTGGGAAGGGATATTTATATCTACTCTTTGGCCCAGATTCTGGAACAGCCGCCAGTTTCACAAACAGCAACAATTATGTGCTAAAAGGAGAATAGAACTGCTTAGAATCGAAGTTCCCTATGGAATATATATATGGAGAGAGAGAGAGAGTGTGTGTGCATGTATGTTTGGGAGGAGAGAAAAAATGAGGGAGTGATAATTCTGATGTTGCTTTTTCTGCTCTTAAATGCTTCCTTTTTTTTGGTCAGTATTTTTATGATTATTGTGTACTTCAGTGTTTTCATGCTATGCATTTTTTTCCTTCAGTTTTTCTTTTTAAAATCCATGAACTGATTTTTCCATATGCTTTAGTAATGTTATTTTCCCCTTATGTGAATAGCATCATAAAAGTAGAAAAAACCCATCTGTTTCAGAAGAAAGTCAAAGCTGACCAAAATAAATTCTGTAATTTGAGTCGATTGCTGACAGGCAAGGGTCTGTTAGCATTTTCCATCCCTCTGTCTCCACCACCTTCTGTTGCAGTGGCAGCATGCCTGTGGGCAGAGTATCAATGATTTAGTCTTCATTGCTGCAGAGGAGTCCGTTCCTTCATGAAAGAGTTGAAAATCCAGCCACTTCTATAAATGTGGGATTTTAATAAAGTGAAAGAAAGCGTTCTGCATTCTTGAACTACCAGCTGGGAATTTGAGACTCATTTCATGGAGGACCTTTTCTGAAGCTTACTAATATCCCTGTAAAATTGCCATTGACTTTGTGACTGATTTAAAAAACAAAGAACAGTTGCTTGTGCCTTATTGTTGGAAATCTCACCAATAAAGGTGTATTTCATTGCTTCAGGCTTTGTTAATTTGTTGAACAAGATAAGAATTAAAAAAACTCATGGTTATTATATACCAAATATCCGTCCTTCTTAGAATCATGAAGAGACTCTTCTCCAGCAGATTAAAGACAGAAATTCAGAGCTAGAGCATGTTAGATGAGATGTTTACTGTCAGGAATGTGTCTTCATTTACCTAGATGAAATGAGAATGCTGAATAGTTTAAAACTCTGTGTTTCAGATAACTGGAATTTTTAAAGAATCTGCTCACTTTTGGTAGTGATCTTTTGGATAACCAGGTTTATATGGTGGACCAGAGCAGTCACTAGTGTAGTGTTGCTGGAAGTTAAGCTGTATCTCATGGTTTCTCAGTGTTCTGTCTGGAAGAAAACAGGGGGCCTTGGGATAGGAAGGCACAAGTATAAAAAGTAAATAAATTCATCCACAATGCATTCTTTTGGTTAGTGTGTCATTGCAAATCATGTAGAGATTTTTTATAAGGTCTGTGGGGTGATTTACAGGTTGTACATTCAGTGTTCCTCTTTATACAACTTTGGAAAAAGCCCCAACAAAACATGGGTGAGATACACCTTTGTTTAGTCTGAAAGTTTTTTTACTGTAATGAAGACTAAATACATGCAGTTTAAGATTTTACTGCCTGTGTGCCTTTCTCGTGCATGCACTTTGTGTCCTATCATGTTGATTCTGCACGAGAAGTTAAGCCTGAGGGCATTACAAGCTTGAGGATCACAAGTGTTAGGAGAACCCTCCTGTCCCTTCTCCTTGTCATTGAGATAATTGTGAAGTTCTCCTGGACTTGTCATGATTTTGAGGTGTTGAGACATCAGCTTTCTGAAAATTCTCAAAGTTATCCATGGCTGGAGGCATGAAAATGTCAGTAGCTTTCCATGACTCCTTCTTTATTCTCCAGAGCTCTTGTAGGTTTTGGGCAGTGTGGAAGTTCTCTTGAGCAGCCACAGAAGCCCAGTGTGTGGTCGTGTTCTGTGTGTTGGTTTGGTGGGATGAGATGTACAGACTGCACTCATCATAATTCAGTGGGGTTACTGCTTGTACACTGAGATGAGCCATCAGAATGAAAGGGAGGAAGAGAAGCTTTAGTGTGAGTTCATATTTTTAAGATAAATGTAAGAAAGCTGCATTTTTTATTTTTCTTTCATAAATAGTATATGGATGTCTAAAATGTAGGTGACAATTCTGTTATCTCATGTGAGAGTTCCTACCAAAGCACAAAGGAAAGTGCTTGAATGGATATGAGCTTCATGAACAAAGTCACAGTAGACTAGGTTCTTAGTGAAGTCTTTAAATTTGTAGAATGCACTCAAATGTATATAACAAAATTATTTTTTTAAAAGTAAAATTAAAGAATATGTAGTATCACTGGAAAGGATTAGGATGTTGTATTTGACATCTACATTGAACTACATAGGTGTAGTTCTTGTCTAGTCTAGTTAAGAAACAGCTGCTGAAATGCACTGGTGAAATGTCATAATACATACTTCCAAAGAACTTCCTGTACAAAAGAGTTATGCTGGATTTATGTCAGCTTTGTCCATGTCATCAGAACTAACCTTTGTGCCCTTTCAGACAATTTCTTGCCCTGGTTTTCTTTCATTCATCTGATGTTCTGGGTGTCTGAATACAGGCTGGAAATAAAAAAGCCCTAAGACTTGTGTTTGCTAGGACAAAAATCTCAATTTGAGAAGGGATAATACTGATATTGCTAAGCTGCTCTGCAGATACTATTTGCTTTGAATGTTTTCTCTAAATGCATTTTGCTGAATCTCTCCTTTCTAGCTCTGGCTTACTGACAGTTCTGCACTTTGGGCCTCTAACAGGATACCCCTAGTTACAATTCTGCATTTCCCAGGCAGGGAATGAATGCTAGATTTTCACATCACAGAGCAGGACTGGTGTACAGCATGGTGTGGTAACTCTGTGATGCAGTTTCAATCAGCTATACACTCCCAATAGCCTCTCTGTTGGATTAGGGAAGTTTGGAATTTAATACTGTACCTTGGCAGGTCACCTTTTACAGGAAGCCATATATTTACTTTGGCTGTGTGTCTGTCTGCTCACTCTGCATAAATTGATCTATCAAGTGTACAAGAGAAGCTATTTATTTTTGCCATTAATTCAATTTCTTTAATTTTTTTAATTTAATACAAGTAATTTTTTTGTATCTGGGCCTCTTGAAACAGGAAGCCAAGAAAACTTCTATTTTAAATACTGCTTGCTGAAATTATTTTTTGTCTTCCCTCCTTCAGATGAGAACTCTCCAGCCAATTTCTGGGATTCCAAGAATCGGGGAGTGACTGGCACGCAAAAAGGACAAATTGTGTGGCGAATTGAACCTGGCCCCTACTTCATGGAATGTGAGTACCTGTTTATGCAGTGCATATTCCAAGGCAGGTCAACGGAGTGCCATTTGATATCCATTTCATCAGTCCCTCTGATGAAGCAAGGGAATTAATTGTATCGCTCTTAGGGGGGAGCATTTTCTAGTGCATTTGCTGGACATGTTGAAAAGGGAGTTGAGCTTAGATTTACATTTGTATTCTAGTGTTGTTCTTAGCACATTTCACTTTAAGGGAGGAAGGAGTTGCCTTGTGTGGTGTGATTAGTATATACACCTTGAAAGATGAAGTTCCTTACCACAGAAGTTGCAAGTTTCAGCTGGCCAAATATTAATGGTAAGTTTGTGTGAAGGAAAAGGTAGTAAGCTAATCGTGCTTGCTGATGTTTGTTAGTGGGAAGGTTGGATTTGAGTCTAGGAAGTGCCAATGTCCTGTTCAGTTGCAGCAGAATTTCTCAGCTGAAGATCTGTTGTGCTGAAAAATCCACTGGGCAGTTTGGAAATACTGAGAGTCTTTATGTGACTGAAATAAAAAGCCTTCGGTTGAACTGTGTTGGTAGTTGACTGCTGTGTTGGTAATCAAACTTCAAACTGAAGAGCTACATGACTCCCTCAGACAACCAGGATTTATAGGAAGCTGAGCTACTCTGCTGTGGGCTGGGTTTTTTTCTTTTTTTTTTTTTTTTCCTTTTGGATGAAACTATGCTATCCTACTATATGAAGCATATGATCTGTAAAGAAACTGAGGTTCTAATCATAGGACGTTGTATCAGAGCTTTCTGGAAACTCTGATGTGCCAAGCATCAAAGTGGCAATCAGTCCCAGAAGAGCTCTGAGTTGCTCTACCACCTGTTTAGCCTCGCAGTAATGAAATCTCTTGCATAAGTTAAAAAAAAATAAAAATACTCCCACTCTTTACTTCACTGCAGTGAAGTAAAGCACTGCAGTGCTGCTTACTTGTAGGTCTTGGCAGAAATTTTTATTCTAATTACTGATAGCACAGTAATACATGTATTTCGAGAGGTGTTGTATGCCCTCTACTAAAAATCCCTATGAAAGCTTCCTTTTGTAGAACTCATCATTGAATCTTGCCATGTTGTCCTATGTGTTAAACAACACACTTAAAAAAAAAAGGGGCCTGAATAGTATAAAATTAAATTCCATTTCAGGAGTTCATTACATTACAATGATTGGACTGAAGACAATGCTCAAGAAAATAATAAAGATAATTAACTTCCCTGGTGCCAAAGACACTGGTATATTAAAGCAGATTAAAATGTCTGTTGGCAAAATTCATTGCCTCATCTTTCTTGTACATGAACTCCGTCAGTATTGTTGCCAATACGGGCAGTTTGACTTCAAGGATGTTTGTATCTTTTAGCTGGTTATGTGTTGCTCCAAAGGCTCTTGAATAATATTTCCAGTTCAATTCACACGAGTAACCCAAACTGATGCTTCAAGTACTACTAGTTTGGACTTAAAACCAGCTGCAGCCGACTTTGTACTTTGCAACTAACTGCACGTCACAGTCAGCTGAAGGGAAGTGCAGGATGTGTGTTCTTTAGTCATGGTGAGCTTCACTAACAAACAGCTCTGCTGCCATACAATGAACAAGAGACAAGCAATTGTGCAGCAGCTGAGAGCTGTAAAGGGAGTGTTTATGAGCATATGTTGCTATAGCACATAGTATGGTAGATAAATATGTCCCAGTGACACTGGTGTTTCTAGTGAGAGGTCAAAAACTGCACTGAAACATGTTACCGAATTTCTGATGCCACTTTTTAAACGAGAGGTGTCCACGGATCTGTGACCATGTTTCCTTGTAACTTACAGGTGGTGAAGCAACACTGATGGAACTACAGGCAGCTGCTCTTTTCCTTTTCTTTTCTGTTCCTCAGCTCGGTAGATCACAGCAGGGGCAAACGCAGCAGGTGGCTGCAGCCTCCAGGTACAGCCATGCTGTCGCTGTGCCAGGCCAGGTGTGGAAAGAGCTGTGCTGGGGGGTTCTTACCATGCCCTGCAGATCTGGCACTGCCCAGCCTGTGCCAAACTTCGCTCCCATGTTAACCTTCTTCTTCTGTTGTGGTGCAGATATGATTTGTCTCTCAGTCTAGCACTGCACATGATTCTAATGTCACAGCAAGAGGGAGAGACAAATGAGGAGTCTAACGTTATCAGTAAACATGTGCCAGATTATTAGATTTAAGGTATTTCTGATGCTTTAATCCACTATTGTTTTCCAAATTTGGGAAGAAGCTCTCAAGATGTATATTTCTTATGTTTAGAAATATCTTTGCTGAGAGGTAAAATATATGAGATACAGGTCATAGTATATGGGGTTTATTGTATTTACTCCTCACAGTAATGACTTCAGCAGACTGTTAGCAGTATCCCTGAGTTTCTGAAGCAGCAGGTCCATAAGGGGGTCAATGTCTGGGGGACCAGCATGAACAAAATGTGTAAATGGATCAATCTAAACTCAATTGGAGACTAGCTACAGCATAGGAACACTCGTTGCATCCAGTCTGCTCTCAGCTGGAACTAGCATTTGACCTGCTCAAGTGTGGTTTTTATTGGAAGGTTTCAAGGACAGAGATGTTGTGGGTGCTCTAGGTAACTTGTTCTATTGCTGCAGTATTGTTCCATCTAAAAAGATTTCTGACATCCAATATGAATGGCTGTAGCTTAAATTTGGGGCCACTGCCCCTTTTAAAATCTCTGATAGAACTGGAAAGAGTAGAGATAACATTTGTCTTGCCTTAACCTCCTCTTCACGAGACTAAACAGGGCAAACTCCTTTAGCCTTTTCTCATGTGTCACATTTTATCCATCCAGCCACCTTTGTAGCCCTCTGCTTTTCACTCTCCATTTTCTCCATGCTCTTGAACCTAGGGACCCAAAACTAGACACAGTGTTCCTCACCAGTACCAAGTAGAGGGGAACAGTACTTAATTGCCACCTATATGCTGTGATACCTACATGATTGCAGGTTCCCTGCTCTGTACTGTGAAACCTACATGATTGCAGTTCCTTTCTCTACCTGTACTCAAGGAGAGGAAGGGAATGTTTTCTGCAAGTCTGAGAAGCATTGAACTTGCTCTGGCAATGAGAATTGATGATGCTCATTAACAGAGTTATGCTAAGTAACTACAATAATCCTTTAGGATTTGCACTCAAAAGTAGCGTAAAATTGTCATGGTTTTTTTTGGAAGAAAAGAATGTAAGTTACTAATGTTGGATAATGAGTTGTGCTCAGTCAGCATGCGTTTAAACCAGAGGCTCTGGATGTGGGTTTTCCCTGGCACTGTCACAGCCAAGGGACATTATGTATCTCTTCACCAGTAACATCTCTGGAGGGTGAAGTGCAGAGAGTTATAGCATTGCTAATGAGCCATATGCAAACAAATCTCATGCAGAGGAGTATTTCCATTTTAATTGCATTAATGTTAGTCAGTGGGAGTCATCTGGGTTAAGCCTTGGACTCCTTCTGCAAAAAGATTTGTGTCTTTTAAGAAAAACATTTTATGCATTAATTTAGGAAGCTCTTTTTCCATGAGCATAATTATAAACTTATTTATAGTTTCACCAAGGTCTCTCAAAATTATGCTTATGTTTAAAGGTAGATTTGGATAAACATTTTTCTGAATTTCACATTACTGTGTGTCTGTAGTCTTGTAACTCAGTGTTATGATCACTTAATTTATTCCTCTTAAAAATCCCTCCCTGGGGATTCAATATCTCCTATTTTTCCAAGAAAGTAACATGGAAAGGCATAGTTTGCCATCTGCTCTATTCAGATCAAGCAACCTGCAGAAAGAAGGGAGGGGAGAGTTTCCTCTTCATACTAAAAACAGATGTTAATTCCCCTCAAAGCATCCAAAATTAGCAAAATAAGGATGATCAAAGAAAACTCTATTTGCTTCGGACAAAAATCAGCACAAAAATTCTGTAGGCTCTGCCCTGGAAGGGAGAATCAAAGGAATCAACAGTGAAATAAAAATAAATGAACTTAATGTATTCCAGAAAAACAAGCAGCTTCTGAGGGGAGGGGCTGAGGAAGGGGAGGGAGGAGATATTGTGCAGAGGAGAAGGAAAATATTTGCAGAATACCAAGTCCAGCTCACCATCACATACAGCCAGTGTCCTTAAGATGTCACCTTGAGACAGTGTGAGTGGCTCTGAACTGCAGAGCCAGCCAGTACAGAGCCAGGTATTCCTCTTGCTTTTCACTGGGGAAGGAGCAAAAGTGCTTTGTAGGCATGAATGGGAACTCAGTCATTTTAGACATTCAAGAAGGTGAGTTTGAGGATCAATATGCCTGATATGCTGTTTCCTCACATAGCAGAGGTGGCTTTCAAACATCCTGCTCTGAGGCTTGCTAAAATGTGAGTGAAGGAAAACAATGACTCACTGGATGGCTCCATCAGGCTTTTTTTGGTGTGTAAACTACAGAAGGATTGCTAAACACAGCTCTACAATTGTCATCCTCCTGTAAAAGGAAACAAGTTCAAGGGGTGTTATCCTAAACAGGTAGCAGTAGTGGGAAAGTGCCACACAGCTTAATGCTTTTGCAGTTAGTATGGTCATCTGGTATTTAGCATGGCATCAGGCTGTTCAGGTTTCTAAGTACATTGGGGCCTTTACTCTCTGGTGCAAGAGAGGTTTCAGTTGCCCCAGAAATTATTTCAGATGGCAAGTGTTTCTCTGGGTATAGCAGTCTGTGAGCTTGGGATGGAAGTGGCTCCCTTTGGGGTATTGTTGGAAATAGAGTGGATGGTGATGGTATTCCATATGGAGAACAGTGGTAACAGAAAGATGGAGTGAAATGATCCATAGGAAAGCTGGTGATAGAAAAAATGCATGAGAAGAAGCCTGAGTTTTATTTGGTACTAGCTGGTAACAGCTGCTGCTCATCCATAATCTGCAGCTTCCAAGTCAGTTTCTGCAGTACAGGGAGGGACAGGTCATGATGGAGATGCCATGGCAGGGTCATCAGCATAGGACAGTCACTGCCATGCAGCAGGTAACTGGTGCTTATGCACTTCCATATGCAGTGTGCCCAGAAGTGAAAAGCTGTACGTATCCCAGTAGGTAAAGCAGGGGAGTGGTTACAGTTCAGCACTATGGATGGGCCTGTGCTCACTCTTGATTCTCTGCCATAGTCCTGCCTGGTTGGGCTTGGGCTGAGAGCCTGCTTTGAGAGTGTATTGGCCTTGTATTTATAAGTTGTAGTTTTGGTCTCATGAGTGTTAATTACAGGGTCCACAAGAAGCACCTTCACCTACTTTATATACCTTTGTTGTTATTTATACTGTTTGATGTCATAGTCATTACTGTCAGTAGAATAGAAATACATTGATTTGCATATATTTTCTTTACCAGTGCTATGGCTTTATGCTGTGAGCAATAATCCGTAGTGGCAGCTGTTGGGATTCATCCAGAGACTGCCAGTCTTGTCACATCAATCATTTCCAAATCCCCCCTGGGATGTTTGTGGTTAAATTACTTCTGGTGCCACACTGCGATACTTGGATGCAGTGACTGCACAGATGCAGTGTGTTGAACTAAAATCTTGTTTGTGGCATAGAATCACAGAATAGTTGGAGTTGGAAGGGACCTTTAAAGGTCTCTAGTCCAACCCCCCTGCAATAAGCAGTGGCATCTTCGATAGGTCAGGTTACTCAGATCCTTATCCAACCTGATCTTGAGTGCTTCCAGGGATTGGGCACCTACCACCTCTCTGGGCAATGTATGCCAGCATTTCACCACCCTCACTGTATAAAGTTTCATCATTATGTCTAATCTGAATCTACCCTATTTTAGTTTAAAACCATTACCCACTGTCCCTGGTAAAAAAATTTTTCCTTATCTTTTTGATAAGCTCCCTTCAAGTAGTGAAAGGCTGCAGTGAATTCTCCTCAGAGCTTTTTCTTCTCCAGGCTGAGCAAACCCAACTCTCTCAGACTTGTCTTCATAGGAGAGGTGGCTCCATTCCTTCAGTCTCTTGGTGGCCTCCTCTGGACTCACTCCAGCAGGTCCCTGTCCCTCCTGTGCTGGCCCCAGAGCTGGCCCCAGGGATCTAGAGGGAGCAGAGGGGCAGAATCCCCTGCCTTGCCCTCTGCCCACGGGGCTTTGGATGCAGCCCAGGACACGTTTGGCTCTCTGGGCTGGGAGTGCCCATTCTGGCTCACGTCCAGCCTCTACTCCACCAGCTCCCCCCAAGTCCTTCTCAGCTGGGCAGCTCTGGATCTGTTCATCTCCCATGAGTAAGAACATGAGCAGACTATGAGATATATTCAGAAAACATGGTAATATATGTGTTTGCATTGCACTGGTATCATGTTAAAAGTGAGGATTTATGTGGAGTTCTTGTATTCAGTTCCTATTTCCATGAAATTATAACTTTTGCAAAAATAGTGTATTAGGACTGAAATGCCTTACTTTGTAGTTAGCAAAGCAGACTCACAGCTCTCTTTTTTGTTAAATGCTGATAGATATTGAAGGAAAAACAATATGAGTTTAATAATTGAACTTCATATACTTTTAGCTTTTAAGGACTCGTTGTAACTAGAGGTATGAACAGAGTTTATTTTTAGTAATGGTTTTGACCATAATGGTTAGTGTTAATGAATGTTCTATGAATGTAGTTCATTACTTGTATCCAATCTTTATATTTTTACTATTTAAAATTTTACCAGTTAGATTCTGTAAAGGTCATGGTTTTCTCACATGGAATTGTTCTGAGCCTGGAACATTCATCTGTGCAGTGCCCTGCAACCAGTGCCCTTTCAGTGGTTTGTCTGGGGACTCATGGTTATTGTCCCTACTCTATTTATAGACATATTCACTGAGTTAGAAATACTTCTATTATTCTTCTGCTGTTTTTCTATGTTGTCTCTTAACAGCTATTTTTGAGTATCAAAAATAACTGAAACAGGATCAAGTCTTGTATTTTTTTACATTTGTGGCAGGCTTTGTTGACTTCCTTATTCACATAATACCCCAGTGTTTTGTTTTAAAGGTTAGATTGTAGTTAAATACTTTGCCAAAATGGAGCATAATAGTCAGTGCTCATGACTGTAAATAAGAATCTCTGATGACAGCAAAGTGTGTGGGGCTGGTGAGGATAGGGATGCTGTGTTACCTGAACAAACATTTGTCCACATTCCCTTTGAAGCAAGTTAGATGGAGAGACCACTGGGACATAAGCATTTTCTGTTATTGATCCTACTTTAGCTGAAAAGCTTTCTGTAAGTCACTTTGTAGATGGCCTGCCTAATGTTCCTGTAAAATAAATTCTGTGATACACCTGCTGAGAGAGATGGCAAGTACCTGAGGGCTGCCAGCTTTGACCCTTGCATTCTGCTGCTCTTTGCTACTGTCCAGTAGGAAGCAATCAAAAATGCACACACTGAAAGTGATGCAGAGAAGAGAATGCTAAATGTCCAAACAGAAATGTTGAGTTCAGTGAATTGTCACCCTACAGAAAAGTTCAACAGGCGGGAGTGCTAAATATCTGCAGCTGTCTGTCAGGCTCAGATGGTAAGAAATGGGATTTAACACAGTTTCTTGTGCATGGATTGTATCTCCCTTATAGCTTTGTAAAGCGTGAATGTGAGTGACTTCATTTGCTCTAGTTTTCTTAAATAAGTTTTGCAGAACGGGCTCTCATATTTTTCCAATGAGTTACTGTGCTGTCAGCTTTTTCCCCAGTGAATGTTGGAGGACATATGTTTCTGTCTGCAGAGAGCCATGGATTCAGCCCAAGTACCTTCTGGGCACTCAGCTGCAGTGGCCAGGAAGTTTCAGCTGCTGTGCAGGTTCCATACAGTGAACTTAGAGCTCTGTTTTGCTCCAGAGACTGTTGTAACCTCGCTTGGATTTGACTTCTTTTTGGAGATATGTCTGCTTATCCCTTCTCAGTAGAGATTATTCCATCTCTAATGTAGGTGTTTTGTTTGACTAGGGTCTGTCTGGAGCACGCTGTTCTTACAGTAAACTCACCTGCTTTCCTGCATTATCAGTCTCCTGGAAAGAATGCATTCTTCAAGGATTATGCTCATGTATTTATGTATTCTTAGTATCTTTCTTTAATAAAGCATTCTTTTGATGAGCAGAGGTAAAGTATTAAAGGCAGTAAAAAATAGTTAGTGAGGAACTTGGGGAATTAATGATGTTTTAAACCCAAGCTGTTATTTAGTGTAAACTGATCCCTTTATTATTGAAGAGGCAAAAGTATATGGTCCATAGAGGTAGCAGCACTATAATTGCATGCAGGTGTTCTTTTGAAATTCAAATGTCAATGTCTGAGTCCCAGAAACCTTTCCTGATTCCATTTTTATGTAATGGAGCTATAAGACTATGGTTATGAAATAGTAACAGCTATTAGCTTTAAAAGAAAGGGGATTATGGTTTCACAGAATTTTCTTATTAATTAACATATATATCACTTTTTATATGGCCATGTGATAGCTTGGAAAGAATCATAAATCCACCCAATTTAATTTTTTGCTTCTTTTTAATTAAAGAAGGAATTTACTGGGGTCTGTATGTCTGCAGGAATGTCAATTATAAAAGGACACATGTAGGATCAAAAGTACATTAATTTTTCCCATTAATGAAAATTCTTTTGTGTTCTGAAGCATCTTATTTTCTTTAATAATACAGCAAATAGTCCTGTGGTCAGGTGCAGATGTACCTCCTTTGCTGGGTTTACTGCTCTTAATATTTTCATTAGAGATACCATGCAAAGCAATCTCATTAACCTGTTGAGGAAGAATAAGTAGGAAAGAAAAAAAAAAGACAAGTGCCAGTTTCCCCCCTGAAGGCAACACATAAAAAAAAGGTGGCAGGAGAAATGAAAGAAACTGGGAAAACTCTGTTAGTGACACATCCTAATATGCATTTGGAGTATGGAATAGTTCAGAGGAAGCCTATGTGTTAATATGGTATTGAACTCATTTCTCAAAATACTGAAGTCCTGTTTGCAGATAATTGAACTTACTGCTGCTGAAGAAGTCTTTGTGTTTATGGGGCCTTAGAACACATCTGAGCACACCACCTGTAACTGTCAGAACAGGCACAGATACTTGTGTCCAGTAGATCTAGAGGTCAGGAATCCGTCAGTCATCAAGGAAAACCTCTTCTAATCAAGATTTTTCTTTCTGATAGCACCACACAAGAAAAAAAAAGCAACATCCTCAGCTGCTTTGAACTTACAGGGTTCCTCTGAGATTTCTTCTTCTGTTAACATTAACTGCAGTTTCTACCATTATTAGCCAAAAAAAAACCAAAAAACACTTTGGTGTCTCTTACTCTCTGAAGTGTTTGTATTGTTGCTCTGTATAAGATCCAGTCTTGCAAATCCATGCTCATTTTGCCAACATCTGCGTGCATATGGTGGGTAGCCCATTTTTCAATTTTGTGCTGAATTTCAAGCACAGATTCTCTTGTATTAATCCCACTGACACAGTGCTAACAGCTGATCTGCTATTCCTCTAAATGCATGTGTGAATGCAGTGCTGTATAAAGCCCAAACTGAACCAGTGCTGCTTCTGCTGGCTAGTGGGAGAAAAAGTCTCATTGTCATGTGTTTAAGTGCTCTGCTTTTTCTAATTATTTCTAGCAATGAGTCCTGAAGTTTGGTATTTTGTTTGTTAGATTGTATTTTTTTAAATTTAGTGTACCTGAAATAGATTGTCAGATCCATTTCTTGAATCAAGCATTGTTCTATCACCAGCCGTATACAGGTATTGAAAAGTTCTTTATGCTCATAGAAGCCATTGAGAGAAAGAAATATGAGGATGCAAAACTTATAGTATTGCATTTCAGCCTGTAGATAAATGTACCTTTAGATAAAAGTGAGAGTATTTGTCCCCTGTGATATTATGGATTTTCCATGGACAGAACCAGCAGTTGGTAACCTTTCTATTACTAGATTCTATTTGAAAGTGATGAATTGAGAGAAGAGAGTCACAACAGACTGGATAAACAGTAGCTCCAGAAACTCTCTGAAAAATTAGGCTTAGGTTGCACTAAAAGTAAGCAAGGCAATAAAAGTAAGCAATATAGCTGGAAATTGGAAGTCTTGGTTGGAATAGTACATTGTCTTAACCATGCTCTCATGTAGCCATAATATGTTCTCAGTGTGAATAAGAGATGCTCAGGCTTGAGTTCTTTTTACTTAGTAAGTGCATTTTACAATGTGGAGAGTCCAGTACACGATATAAATCCTCCCAAATTTTGCAAGTGCTGAACCTCTGATTTTATGTGAGCTAGAAATTCTTGTGTGTCCTGGATATAAGCATTGTTGGTAGGTAAGCAGAATTGCTCAGTTCAGGAAGAAACTAACCCATAGTCCTGCCTGAAGAGTTTTAAGTCTCATAAACCTTTGTAGGTGATTAGAAATCCTGTTTGCATTTTGAATTTTGCTGTAAAGCTTGTGGTAAATAGAGCATGTTTTGTCTCTGTGTGAACTCATCTGTGAGGAGGAGGAAGTGGGCTCAGCAGCTTCTCCACCTCCTGATTCCCTGGAGGCACTGTCAGCCAGACACTTTCCTTTGAAGGGTTGTTCTGAGGTGTCTCCTCTTTGTTCTGAGAGGAAGATAGTAAATAAATGTTGATATGTAACTGTAGCAAATTTTAAAATAAATATTTTTGACTGAGCATGCTTGCAGGGTGGGTTTCTGGGTAGGGATAAGTGGGTACCTCAAACCTCAAGGAATCATGCCATATATGTCTCAAAATCTTATACCAAACTCTGGGGTTTTGTACTTCAGGACTACTGACATATTGTTAAACCAAGCAGAGGAATTGAACTGCCAAGACTTTCATACACATCCTCTGTCTGAACTGGCTGCTGTAATTGCCTGCCTTTGGCCATTGCTGTCTGCCTGTGGCCATCTCTGTACCCAGAGGTAAAACCCTCACCAGCCTTACACAGAAGAGTTATCCCAATGGAGAAGGAAAACAGACATTGTTCCAGATAGGGAAAATCCCACAGGATCAAGGGCAGCCATAATTATAGCTGTTCTGCTTGGTTGGAAGAATGCAGAGGAACTACAGGGGAGGTCAGGCTTCAGTTAAACATAATACTCTTTTGTTTGCTGCAAATGCAGTTTAGCAAACAAAACTTTAATCAGTGGGACCAGAAACATAGTTCAACATTTACCTTTCCTGTGTTCTGATATATAAAGTGATTCCAGCTTCCTTCAGATATGTGTCACGTTCTTCCAAAGTCCTAAAAAATCATCCTAGTGGCAAATGTCTCATATACCTTTTTCAGGGCTGATGATATAGTAGCAGAAATACAAGTTGCAGAATTGGGTAAGTTCTAATTTTTGTCTGTTTAGAATGACCCAACACACAACAAGGATATAACCAGCAGTTCTATTTTTAATGTCCTGTTAGAGTATTTCTGAAGATAGGTCACTGAATGCTGGACCCTTTTGCTGTGTCTCCTTTGTTTAGGGTCAGTCATGAAGTTTTTAATGTGGTTTTTGTTTTCTTTTCAGCTGAAATAAAGATCTGTTTTAAATACTACCATGGTGTTAGTGGAGCCCTCAGAGCTACTACTCCATGTATCACTGTGAAAAACCCTGCTGTGATGGTGAGTTTAGCCTATTTGTTCATTATATTTGTAGATGATTTATTGATAGGTTTTATAAAATGATAGTACTAATGATGGTGTTAACTGTCAGACCAACCTATCAATGTCTCCTATTTTTGCTATTGACAGCAATTATTTAAAAAAAAAAAGTGCTGCCTTACAAAACTATAAAAACTGGAAAGTGATTTTCATGGCTTTGAATTGCTCATAATAAAATAACAGTGAAAAGTCACTGAGCTTAACTGAAATCTTTTATGCTAAGAATTTGCTTGCATTCAGTTTTTTGCTACTTACAGTTTTCTGTAATTTAACACCATAAGAGAAATTTTTCTCACTAATTATATAACTGAAACCATGTCCAGAGTCTCTGTTTCTTCCTACTTCTTAAATATTTCCTAATATTCAGTATGAAACTGTTGCAGAAATAGCAATTTTTAGTATGAATTAAACTGGACAAGAGTCTGCTCTTGCAAAAATTACTGAATTCTTTGAGTGTTCCTGTACCATTGAAATTTAGTAATTCTCTGATTATCAAGAAGTATTGTCTGACTGCATTTGTGTTATGAGACTCGTTTAAGTTTTAGAGGAGTTTTTTTAGTTGTTTACATAGCCGTGGAATAGTTGTTAAGCAGTGGCAGAAAAGGCTTCCAAACTTGTACCATGGTGCTTTTGCTGCAAGTAATTTATCTAACAGGTTACTTCTTCAGCTAAGCTTCAGCAAGTTTCACAGTGCATTTGATTTGTTGATGTTAGCTGCCAAATATTTAAGATCACAGCAATCAGGGTGGTGTCCTGACAGCTGCAGTGTTGAGGATGCAGTAAAGCAGAAATTACTCAGACTGCATAGCATTTATTCTGATCTTGGGCTTTTTCAGTCTTGTGTATTATATATAAGTGCATTCTGTGGTTATCTGACACTAAATGTGCTATACTAGACTTTGTACCTCAATATACTGAATGTGTGTGGGCTTTCTCTTAGAATTAAAAACCTAGGTGGTAGCATCATTTAATTTTCAGATCTTTGTCACATCTCAGTAACATCTCAGATGCATACAGACTCGATACTTTACAGGAGAAAATGTGTCATGGTTAATGAGCCTGCCAGCTACTGTCTTTAATCAATTTATAAACTAAAGACAGGTCGTCTGATTTTGAGCAAGTGGAAAAAATGCATCTCAAAATAACCCTTATAATGGGCTGCATGCTGGACTGTATCGTTACTGAGAAGCAGAGTGATTATACTGAATGGAGAAACCACTTGAACTTTTGTATTTTCTTGACCTTATCATGTTATCCTCCAGTAGTTTTGAGATTCATTGAACAAAAGGACATCTGAACTTCTGTCATCTAACTAGGCATTTAATGACTTGGTAGCTACCTGGAGAGCTGTCTGTGAGAGTCACAGTAATTCTTGAAGGCTTATACCAGCTTTTGCTGTATTTGAATTTCTTTCTTTTAAAAGGTAATGCAGGGTCCTGGGTATTGTACAGAATTCACACATCTGCTAGAAGGGGTAATTTTATATAAACGTTTTTGTTTGCATGAACAGTGTAGACTTCCAGAAATAGTGAGCTGTTAGTTTTCTTGATGAGAATGTTGTATGACAGTTGAGGTAATACTTCCTAAAAATGTCATACTGGGTTAGTTATGTGTAAGTAAACCTATTGTTAAACATTAAAACGTCACTGCATTTTCGTGGTTTTGGTGTTGAGCTTAAGCACTGTGCAGTAGAGATCACTGGGTTCTCTTGGTATTGGTTCTGCCTTTTCTTAGAGAAATGCTGTTTGAGGAAGTCGTAAGAGAATAATGGTGTGCTCACTCCCCTTTTTATGGTGCAATAAATTCCTTGCTTACTGGATTTTCTCATACTGATGCTGTATCACACCAGGTATTTCAGTCCATCATATTTTTGGATAAGCAGCTAACATTCTATTGTGTTACTTTGGCTCAGGGGGAATGGAAGGCCTGATGGAGCATTCAGAAACACTGTGATTACACTAGATGACATGGCCTTTGTGCTGCAAAACTCTGTGTGTGTGCCGGGATGAAATTTTTCATTTGGGCAGAAGAATTGAAACTGCTGTTAAGATCATAATGGAACAGGAAGAGGTTGTATAGAAAAGTCATGGAAGTGCTGGGGAACACTGTCACCATTCACGTTATTATAGCTGAATTGTTGGAAAATTCTATTTTCTATAATGTGAAAATTTAGCAATAAAAATTATATTATTCTATATATTATATATTATAATATATAATATTATTAAATATATTAATTATATATATTATAATATATATTATATAATATATTTCATATATTGTAGCACAGAAATAGGTATAGAATGGGAAAGGCCTCTTCGTTGATGAGTAACATTTTTAACACGGAAAACAGTGCATGCTGAAATGAGCCCAAAAGAGAAGACTGGAACACGCAGCGTTCCTGTGGCATTGCCTGGACAGCATTAGTATCACAGTGGGATGCACCCCTCACTGCTTCCATGGTATCTGTCTGTAGACAAGGGGATGCTGATCCAGCTGGAATTAACCCATTGCTTTTGATGCCTTCATAATTTTGCTACCACCTGTCACTACTTACGCATCCGTATAAAATCACTGGCATAATAATGTCGTGCTGGGTGGAAAAGTGACAATTCTGAGCACTCCGGCGAGACTTGTCTTGCCCTGAGAGGTGAGAAGTGCCCATGAAGCCAGCAGTGAGGGAAGGGAATGGACTGGCTGGTGAGTGGCAGTGCTTGCTGGCACAGTGTGTCCCCTCACGAGACCGCTGAGGCCCACGGGGATGTCAGACCCCAGCATCATGGCTGTTTCCTCATTGCTTTGTCTGGAGAAATCCACGCGCTTGTTAATTCCAGTGAAATTCCAGTGTGCTTGCTGATCTTTGTGGGAAGTATTTGAAATGATATTATTAAGTAGCTTAAAGCAGTGTAAAAAGGAATGACTGCGTGTTCGATGAATGCAAAGCAGCTTCCCTGTGGCTGCTGCAGCTCCCAAGTCATTTATCCATCTGGTGACTTCAAACCACTGCTCAGGGCTGCCTCACATTCTTCATCTACACTCACAGGTGTTGTGCCCATTTTTATTCAGCTGATTTGCATCTTTCAATAGATCAGACCTTGTTCTGGTATTAATCCTCAGCTCTGTGTTTGGCTCAAACTTTTTCTGTGTCACCTTTCCTGCCTGGGAGTGAGGGCAGTGCCTGCCCAGGGAACCATTTGTCTTCAAAGATCTCTCCATTGATGTCTCTGTGATGGATTATTCGGCTGGATGCACATCTCCTTTGTCTTGAAAGACAAATCCTTCTGCTAGTTGAAAGAGACAGACATTAATACATGAGAAACTTTTATTCTGAAGTAGTGCTTTACCTAATGAGGGATTTCAGCAGAAACCAAACCTCAAAAATCTGTGAAGCATAAGCTTTTAGACCACGTTTATATTTAGATGTCTGATGCGCTTTTCTGTTTAAAAGGAGCTTTTGTTAATAGAGCTGAAAGCTTTTTTAGTCTGTCTTTGATCTCTTTGCTTTTTTTTGTTGTTGTTGCACACTAAATTATCTATTTGTGGAAAGTGACAAAAGTATGTCAAATATGACAAAATATATGACAAAAATATGCTGTCACTGGACAGCTCAGTGCTTTGATGTGTATTACAAATTCACACTGTTGTTTGTTACTTTACAGAAGGGAAAGCTGTAAAAGATACAGGTTTTCTCTGATTATTATTGTCTTCATGTGTGTTAGCCTATACATGTTTTGTTTGGAAGATTTGGGCTACTGGTATATTAGCACTGTGTGACATAAATAGATATTTAGCTGTAAACTAATGCTGTGGCTGAGGCTGTCTCTGATCACAAGGCAGTATTTGGTCAGATCCTTCCCTAGCATAGTACCTTAAAATTGTGTTATCATCCTCAGGCATGTACAAAGCAGATGAAAACTTCTGTGGTGTATTTATTTTTTTTTTTTTCCTCTTCAGATGGGAGTAGAAGGCACGGATGAAGGTGCTTCTGGAGCTCAGCACTCTAGGAAGTTGGTCAGCTTTACCCTATCAGGTAAAAACCAATACTTCTCTGTGTTGTACAAATTATTGTTTTTAAAAAAGTACGTTTCTGTTTCTAAATAACATCAAAGATGGAATGCTTTTCTTCATTAGCTTCTGTAGGAGCACACTCTAGTGGCTTGAAAGATGTCATTTCTTTAGAACTTCTGTTTGTTAAAAACCAGCCAGAATCCTGGATCTCCAGGAGTGAAGGAAATGGATTTGATATATCTCAGCATGAAAAATTTAGGGAAATTTCCAGTTTGCACAAGGGACAGTTCCTCTCAGACTGAAGAGTGGAAATCATAACTTCTAACTAAAATGCAGTCTGGCTACATCACTGTGAAAAAAGCAATAGCTGAATAGTGGTTTAGAAAGGGAAAAAATTTTCACTTGTAACAGAGCTAAGCTGTCACTACAGTGAAATAGCTGTAGGGGTGCAGTCTAGCAGCTTCCCTTGTATTGATTAGCACTTTATTCCAGGGAAATCTTGTGTGAGACAGAAGCGTATTCAGCTTGAGCAAAGGCAGATGAAATTCACTTCTGCATCTTGAAGAGCTGACAATAAAACATGCAAAGATAGTAGAGGTAGAGCAGAAAAAATCCACTGCTTTTTGAAGTGACCTTTCAGCAGTTGCCTGAGATAGACCTGATAGGTTGTACAGACTCACAGAGTGCACTATACAAGTAATTGCTTTGTGAATTCTGGAAAGCCTGTTTTGTTTAATAGACAGTTGTGATTCTGCCTGAGGAGTCCCATGAAATAATTTTGAAAGGTGTGTTGACTGATAGGCTTGTGACACATGTCCTGTAATGTTTTTGGGTTGTTCATTTACACATGGCTATTTCATCGTGTTTCTGCTGTGTAGCTTAATTCTGAATATTGGGTAGGATTCTTTTTTTTTTTTACCAAATCCACAGGCATGGCATTTAATTTTAGAGCAGTGAATGAATTCTGCTGCATGTCTAAACTGTATGTGCCAGTTGCATTGCTGCATGCAGCATACTGGTGTACTTAATGGAAAAAGACAAGTCTTGTGCCTCAGCAAACCTACAGAGAAACAGAAAAATATTTTACAGTTAAATTTAAAATCTAATATTATATTAAAAAGCACCTCTTTATTTTTCTCGTTGCTGAAGCTTGCACTGTCATTGAAGTCCTTATTCATGACAATATGCTTCTGAGGAAATTATTATTTATTGTTCTAAGTTGTGAGGGCAGCAGCACTGAGGTTTCCCTAGGAAGAAAGAAGACTTTTCAGAAAACTTGGCCTCCCTTTATGTGAGGTGGATTAGCTGCTCTGTTGCAAGAAAATTGCGTCATATTCCAGAGCAGACTTGGTTACTTACATTTCTCAAAGACTGAACTTTTGGAAAGTGTCTTTTCACTGCATTACTTTACATACAGTTTTTTATCTCCTCTCCTCACCCAGAAACAAAACAAGTACTGTGTCATTCATTTTGGGCTGTTTCTGTTGGGGTTTCTTTTTTAATTTGAGTGGAAATACCTTAGATACCTTACTGAGAAAAGTATTTGTAGGTGAGATACAAGTTTATGTTTTTATTTTACAAATAAGTGGAGGCTCAAATGTAAATGAGGATGTTGATACCTTTCTTCCTTATATTCTTTTGGGAAAACACTTGATTTCCTGCTGTACACTGGATCCAGTTAATGTGTGAGTACTTTTAAGTTGCTTTATTTAGTAATCTGTGGTGAATTGATTTCCTGGGTAATATTTTAGGAATACACTACTTTGTGAACTAGCTTTAATTTACTCAGTTCCTTTTTCCTTTCTTCTTGTTTTGCTTTATAGATATTAGAGCAGCTGGACTTAAAAAAGGCATGTTCTTCAACCCTGATCCTTATCTAAAGATGTCCATTCAGCCGGGCAAGAAAAGTACATTTCCTACGTTTGCTCACCATGGCCAGGAAAGAAGGTCGACTATCATCAGTAACACAACTAATCCTGTTTGGCACAGAGAGGTAATGTATCCCTTTTGGGAGCTGTCTGCCGGGCTTGCATTTTCTCCTCATGCCTTACTCTCTGAAAGCTGTGAGCTTATTTTGTAGCTAGTTATTTCAAGTGACACAGAAATTTTAGTAATTTTAGGAACCCTGTTGGTGGATAGAAACAGTTATCGTCTGCATCTTAAAGCTGAGTATTTAAACTGCTGGCAGTTCATTCCCTTCTCTGCTAAAAAAAGGCTGAACTTACTTAGCCACCCTGTAGATTTCTTCAAACTGCAAAAATAAATTAATGAAAATTGGATTATATGTTGTGAGATGACTCTTAAAGAGAAGTTACACTACATGAACATTTGTGCTCAGTGATTGGAACAACTGTTCATTTGTAAATGGTGTTCTTGTGTTGTGTAGCAGGTGACAAATTTTCACTTTTGTCAGGCTAAGAAGATACTCTTTGGTGTTACCTCTGCAAGCTACACCTTGCAGGAAGGCAAACCCAGGAAGGTGTTAGAGCAGCACTCAGCAAGGGGGGCAAACAGGAGTCTAGCAGAAGCCAGTTTGCCAAACGTCTTTATATTGGTTAAACTGTGCACATCCCATGGAAGGAAATCAGTCCCAGAGCTGTCATTGAATGCAGGAGAGCCAAGTCTGTGCTTTTGAAGATAAATGTTTATGTGGCAAAGTGAAACTGATGACACACATCCATAGCCCTTTCAAGAGTGGCAAGCCTGTGCTGTGGTGAATGTTAATGTATTCTTTGGGAAGATGAAAATTGAGTAGGCTTTGGGAAATGTTTCCACAAATCATAAAGCAAACAAACAGTAAAGCAGAACTGAGCAGGGCCAGCATTAGCACTGCCCTGGGGTGCTTGGTTGTGGGAAAGACTGTAGATGTGAATAGTCCTAAAATCTTTTAAAAAAACAAAGTTCGGATCTCTGCACTGATTCTTCAGCTTTCTGTCTGTCTGTCTGTTTGTCCATCTATCCAGAAGATAGGAAGAATTTGTCCCTTTTTTGTCCTCCTCCACTTCTCCTTGGCTTTGAAGCTTATTAGAAAAGAGATAATGTTCAGTGTTGCACACATTGTATTAGCTTGCTTTAGCTGCTGGATCTTCCCTTTAGCAATGCTCTGACAACAGCAGTTATGATCCCATTATGTATTCTGTCCTAGTGGTGCAGGATTGATCCTGTTTTACACCTAATACTTTCTGCAAAGTAATTTGCAATATTATAGCAAGCTGAGTGTGACACATTTTTAAGTTCTGTTTATTAGAGGAACCCAGTTGTGACAGTTTCTCAGCATGAGGAAGGTATTTTATTCCTGACCCAGTTTAATTGGTTGTTTTGAAGATGTTTATCTGATGCCGACAGCTGAAGTGAAGAGCTGTTTCTCCTGCTGTTCATTGTTCAATATATCTTTGGCTACCTAACCAATACATGTGTATTAGGCATTGTGCACAGGTGGTTTTTTCTGAGTAGGTTATGCCATACTTTGCTCACTTATTTGGAATGTTTTAAAATCTTGATGACAAATACAAATTTTGGTTTCTTAAACCTGTTTTCCTAAGGGGAATTTATCATCTCACTGTATGTATATGTGTGTGTCCGCCAATATGCTTGCTTAACATTTGCCTCCTGCATGGACCTGGCAGAGTACAGCCAGGATTCCTTCTTTTTTTGCTTTCCCCTATGCAAATGGAAGCAAGCAGTAGGATGCATGGTGTTCTGCTTTCTGACATAGACCCTGAAAGTGCTTTTATCCAGTGCAGTTTCTTACTGAGCAATTCTTTTCAAGGAACTGTGAAAGGGAATGGGGAACAGTAAAAAGCTAGTTACATATGCAAAAATTCTTTAATAAATGATGACATTATTTTGCCATGTGGAAACTGCTGTCATCAGTCATTACTTTTGGAGTTCGCTGCACGTTAGTAGTAATTAAGTACATTCTTTCTGAATAAAGGTGTATTGATATGGTGTCAAATATGTTCTTTCCTTCCAGAAATATTCTTTTGTTGCACTTCTAACAGATGTCCTGGAAATTGAGGTTAAAGACAAATTTGCCAAGAGTCGTCCGATCATCAAGCGCTTCCTTGGGAAGTTAACCATACCCGTTCAGAGACTTTTGGAGAGACATGCAATTGGGTAAATGAATACATTCTTAATGCTAACTTCTGTTCAGCATCTCAGGACTCAGCATCTAGGATACTGAGAGCAAAGAACAGCTTTTCTGGCTTACTGTACAGACCATCAAATTTTTGCTACATCTGTACGAAGAAATACATTGTAATTTTAATAACTTTATGGATTTACTGGAAAATGGCAATGTTTCTAGCTCTGTCCTGAATACATGTACCCACATTTGTGTTGATGTGTGTCCTTCTCTTTCAGCCTAATTTCTTTTCATAAAAAATGCTATTCACAAGAAATGTTACCCTCTGGCTAGTCAAGAAGCAAGGCATTTTCATAGTGTTACATGGTTGTGTGCAAATTATTTAGAACAAGCAGGTATAATTGACTGACTTCTTGTACAGCTGAAGTCTTTTTAATTGTCAGTTCACTAATCAGTGAACTAATCAGTTCCCTTCAATGAATTGGCCAGAACTTCAAGGCTGTAACCCCTTATTTTCAGAGTGCTTCTAGTACTACACAATTAAAATTGCCTGTCATTATGAATAGCTCAGTGATGGGACTCAAAATTCACCTGTTGTGCATGCCTTTTTTTAAAGGCCCTGCCTCTAAGTTTGCTAAAATCAGTGTCTCCATTGAATTAAAAAAGCCACAAGATTAGGCCCATGAAGAATCATGGTGAAATTAAATACATATTTTCTGCTTTAAAGCTTAAGGACATGGCAGTGTCATGACACTTATACAAACTGGCCTCCTTTTCCACAGATAGTCCCCTCAAAGTAATAAGTTGCATAAGGGGAGAAAATCAAATTCAATTTGAAAACAGTTTTCAGCTTTATGTTTTCAAAGTGTTGTCTACACTGCTAAGTAAAGGAAGAATAAAATTGTAAGAGTAGCTTAAGATTTTGATAATACCTTCTGACACAGAATTTATTAAAAACATTTTTTAAAAAAGCCTGTCCATTTGTTTTGTAGTGGTATCCAAGAACAGTGCAGGTATATACACAATACAACTTTTCTAAGTGCCTCACATTGAGTTTCAACATACTGTGTTTGGTTGAACAAGCAGCTTTTTCTAACAAATTTGCACACTCCTGCACACTCAAAAATAACACCATGATCCAGGCTGGTTTTAAAACCTAGTGCAGGGTGTGTATTTCCTTGCTAAACAGCAAAATGTTTTTCTGCTCTGGGATTCCTGGTGCTGTGATTTGTGGAAATTACCAGTTTGCAGTGTTCATCAGTTCTCACCTCTGCTTTTTCACACATTAATCTGGAAGATATTTCCTGTTTTGTTCTCTGAATTTCAGTTCTGTATATTTGATATATCAAATCTTTTTAGGAAAGGAGAGGCAGTATAAGAAATATGTATTAAGTGGGTATTTGTTGGTTTGCCATACCTCTGTTAGAACTGACATTAAATCTTTTGCCTCTTCTTCTGTAGTATACCTGTCCATTTTCAGTTTTTGTGTAAAGATAGACAATATTTCACCAAAGATTTTGCAAAGTAAAGTTGTGGTTAATGTAGATGTGAAGGAGAAATGTACCAAATACACAATTATAACTGCTAATGCTCTTGCATTTTTAATTTTTGGTCAAGCAAGTATAACACCATCATTTTGGTGATGTCAGGGATGATTCTTAAGGAATGAAAAGATGAAATCCAGAGCCAGCCACTTGTAGATAAATTCTGCCCCAGTTTTAGCTGTAGTCAGAGCTCACAAGTTTGTGTAATGAAATGACCAGTGGCTTTTAATCTCCTGGAAAACATGATAAATGAGCATGAGAATCATCTAGAATTGATTCAGCTGAATACAGAGAAGCCATTATTCGTAGCATGGCTTCCTCTATTCTTAAATGCTGTGGAGTAATATAAAACTTATGTAAAAACTGGAAACCTCAGATGTCTAATGGATGACTTGTACTTGGAGTACAGAATGAGGAATCTGTGACAGGTCCTGGAAAAGCTGCTGCAGAGATCTGGTATCCTGTGGGCTGTGGAGCAGCTTGGAGAGGGGAAGCTGCTTGTCCACTCAGGGCTTTTTTTTTTTCCCCTAAAAGTTTATGCAGACTGCTGCAGCTTATTTCAGTAATAGCTGCATTTGTTTTATTTTATAGTAGGAGTGCTCCAAGTAAAGGAGAGGTGTTTATACCAGTACCAAATTATTTGTATAAATAACAATAATTTCCTGTGGAGATCTTTAGTAGCTCCCTCTTCTTCTTTCAGCTGTCCCAGCCGTCCTGAGGGGATCTGGGGCTGTGATTTCTGGCTGTACCTTAATAAAAATGTACAGCCTGGGATCTGATCCAAAGTCTCAAGCTGATGCAAGTGTCTAATCTAATCTGAGCCCCATTGAATTCAGTAACTCTTAAGAATGTATTTAAAGATAAATTCAAGCATTAATAGCTTTACTACTATGTGCTTTGTTGAATGTGAAAAATGTTTTACTATGTTTTGCACATAGTAAAAACCACAAGGGGGCAGAAAGGTTTTGTTAATTATAAAACACTGTGTTGGGGATAGGAGGAGGTTAGGAGAGAGGAATCTTTGTAGTTTGATTTCTTTAGAACTTACATGTAGAGATGTATAGGAATTGGTGGGGCACAATCTGTATTTGGAATAGATCAAACATAGGTTTTTAGGCTGCTTTTTCCATTAACAAAAGGTATTTTACACCATTGTTGGTGTTTGTGCTTTTCCATGCAAACCGGAGTATGTGGCCGATTTTAAGACCATAATAGGAATTAAATACTGAAAACATGAAGCCAGCAAAAATTTTAAAAATCCAATATTTTTGATTTGGCAGAGACCAGGTTCTCAGCTATAATCTTGGCAGAAGGCTCCCAGCTGATCATGTTAGTGGGTATCTCCAATTCAAAGTGGAAATCACATCTTCTGTTCACGAAGGTGAGAATTTGTCAATTATTTTGATCTCCAGATAGTTGTATGGAGAGAGTTTCTTTGTATTTCTGTGTCTAGGCTTTTCTATTGTTGAGGACATAATATACTTTCTCATTAGTGTATGGTCCCCCTACTATAGATTTTTTCTGTTGGGATTCAAAATCTGGGTATGGCAGGTGCTGCCTTGGAGATGGCAGTTCCAGAACCACCAACACATTCTTAGCATATTGTTTTTGATTTTTTTGGATAGATTCTAAATGAATCTGTTTATGATTCTCATGTTATGCTTGGCAATGCTCTGTTTTTGAAAGCAAAATGGGAATAATTTAATGTCATACTGCAAACCTCTTTATTTTTCTATATCCTACAAAACAGTATATACACTTACACAGAGACAATTTTGTAACTTGTTCCAACACTGTAGATGCCTCTGTTACTTTGATTGAAGTTTTCCCCTTAGTTTTCTGATTGAAGTAAGGAAGCATCTTCAAGGGTGTGTATTTTTAGATAATTTAAATAGAATGAACTATGTGTTCTTGCTCTTTGTTTTACATTCAGTCTTTCTGTCTGCAGATGCTTCACCAGAAACAGTTGGGACTTTGCTAGGAACCAACTCTGTAAATGGAGACTTGGGGAGCCCCTCTGATGATGAGGACATGCCAGCAGGACATCACGATACATCCACGGTGTGTTCCAATGGCCCAGTCTTTGAGGAGTCTTCTGGAGACACAATCCTGAGACATTCTTTAAGGACTAGTAGGACTCTGGAGACAGACCAGGATGAGCTGACCTCTGGTGGTTCAAGATCATCTCCTCCCAGAGGTCGCCAGGACTCACTAAATGACTATCTCGATGCAATAGAACACAATAACCATCCCAGGCCAGGGACATCTGCCTCTGGGGACCGTCCACGAGGAGCCTCCCCAAAACTGAGGAGTAGCTTCCCTACTGACACGAGACTTAATGCTATGCTTCACATTGACTCGGATGAAGAGGAGCATGAGCTGCATCAAGACCTGGGTTTTCCGTCTTTGGAAGATGATGGTGGTTTAGTGATGCTTAATGGTGCTACCAGAAACACTGAAAGAAATGAAGTAAGTTCCTCATCAGATCAGGTAGTGCCGGGGCCTGCTGAGAGTGAAAGGGTTTCGGCCCCTGATGCTCCTTTGCCATCAGCTGATGACCAGGAAGAGTCTCCCCCAGAGCTGCCACCTGCAGAGGAAGGAGGCGAAAGCCTGCAGGGCTCTCAGGCTGAAGGCGCAGCAGAGCAGGCTGGCAGCGAGTCCTCTGCCCCTCCGGAGGCAGAGCAGCCTCCCGGCACTGCAGACTCGGCAGCGGCTGAAGCCGCAGGTGGGAGCAGAAGGGGCGTCAGCGAAACCGAGTCCATTGACCAAGGCTCGGAGCCTTCCCAGCTGTCGTCGGAGACGGAGCAGAGCGACCCGGCTCGCACCGAGAGCGTCAGCGAGGCCAGCACCCGGCCCGAGGGCGAGAGCGACGCCGAGGGGGCCGACAGCTCCTGCAACGAGAGCGCGACCGTGCGGCGCTCCTCCGTGGAGATGCGCTGCTCCTCCTGCGAGAGCGCCAGGTTTCCCGAGACTCCAGCCTTCTCTCCCCAGGAGGAGGAGGAGGAGGAGGAAGGAGCCTGTGCCCCCGAGGCAGCTGCGGCGGAGCCGGGTGCCGAAGCGCAGGAGCCTGCGAGCGCCGCCGGTTCTCTGCCCGCCGTGCAGTTACCTCGGGAGGAGGCGCAGGAGGCTGAGGCAGGGGAACTGCAGGACCAAGAGGAAGCAGAGGAAATCTGGCAAAGGAGAAGGAGCCTGCAGGCAGCAGCTGCCCAGAGCCAGTCTCAGGATGAAGAAACTGAGGGAGCACAGGCAGCTTGTGAGGGGGCCACAGCGCAGCTTGAAGGAGCTACTGGAGGTAACACCTGCAGGAGGCGCTTCCTGGAGTGACCTTACTGCACCTGAAAACAAAGATCCTTAATTTCTCCATTTCGTTATCTTTCAAGATTTTGTCTTTTTTTTGTTCCTCTGAATTTATTTATTCAAGAGACTCTTGGGGGTTTTTGATTTGATGAAAAATCCAAACCTGAAATATCCAAAATGTGTTTACTTTAAAATTGGATGTATTTTAATTCTTGAGAGAGTAGTGAGGAGAATGAAGAGAAGGAAAGAATTCCACAATAGTACCCTGCTCACTAATGAAAATGGTAATGAGGGACAAAACTCCCCAAAAGTATGAAATGCAAAAGAGAATTTATATTGTAATATTTTATATTAGCATTAAAACATAAGGGTAATAAAAAGAAAGGGGAAAGGAAAAAGAATCATATTTTGTCAGCTTCAGGCTCTTTATTTTCCTTTTCCCAATTCCTTCTCTGTACAGGTGGATCCCAGCACACTGCAGCCTTGGGAAGAGAGAAATGTGGTACCTAAGTTAACACTGTAAAATGCTTATTGATTTTTAAATTATTTTAACAGTTGAGAATTTTCTGTCTCACTAAAATCACTGAAGGTAGAAATGTGTCCCTAATGAATTGTTTCCAAGCAACTTTAATAATGGAATCTGTTCAGTTTCTTCAGGGCCTGAAGTATATCCAGTCAAGTGGGTTTCCAAATGCATCTTTTTCATAACATACCAAGTGCTATATATAAGCAGTAATTTCCTCTCTTCATAAACAGGTTGTTTACTGGCAATAATAATTTTGGTGTTTATTTCAAATACTGTCAGTTTTACAGCATTTTCTAGACATTTGGGATGCTCTTTATTAGGTGTCAGGTTGCATCATGTTTTGCAGATCAGTTTGGCTGCAGCAAGGAAGGACAGTGGACACTTCCACCTCCCACTCTTAAGGTTTCTGAGGCCAGGTGGAGCTTTGTCCTGGGATATGGCTCAGGCACAGGCTGTTTCCATGCCCTGACTTTGGCTGCTCACAGAGGGATGCAGCACATCCCAGAGGTGATGTTTCCAGGACCAGGACATCCAGAGGAATCACTTACCTAGAACTGTTGGCATAACTTGTTTTGACCCCAAGAAAAGATGACTGTTAGATATATCCTGAAATACCATAGTCCTGCAGAAGCTTTAACACAGCTTGCTCAGTTTAGAGGCAACTCTAGGGCTTCCCCACACTGACTGAAAAAATAAATGTGTGTGTGTTTTGATTGCAGGCTCTCCTGCCAATGGCCATCAGCCCTTGAGGTCCCTGCCGTCGGTGCGTCAGGACGTTAGCCGCTACCAGAGAGTGGACGAGGCCCTGCCACCAAGTGAGCTTCTCCATGCTTTAATTTGGGCATAAGCTGCCTGTGGCTTTTTACTGAGAGTCCATTACGTTTTCTTTTTTGGATGTTAGAACTGAGAATGAGCAGCTGAGAAGTTGAAAGTGAGGAGTGATGATGGTTGGGTCCGGAGTTGTTGCTGTGACAGTTACACCTGGTGCACACAGACTTGCTGAGTGTCACTCATGCAGAGACAGTGCTGCCTTTCCTGTGTGCAGTGCACAGGGGCAGGGAGATGAGGTGATGGTGCTTGTGAGGCACTGTGAGCTGTCAAGCACTCTGAAGACTCCGAATGCTGCTTGTGTGGTAATGATTTACAAAGGAATATACATCTTTCATATCTGCAGATTAACTTACAGGTGTCTGTACTTTCCTTGCATTTTTCAAGGCAGAGTGAATATTTTGTATTAAAATAAACCTGAACATTAAGCAACAGTTAGATGAGCCTTAATGAACAAATGAATTGCAATTTCTCTAATGCATATGAAAAGTACATTGCTCTCAATTACTGAATTCATTAATGTTCTTAAACTTTGAGAAGTGAGAATCTGTTCTATATTAGGTATTCAAAGAAAAGACCCCCTCCCCCCTCACCAAAGAAAAGCTACACAACTCATAAAACATTGCTTTAAAACAAATATGCAAAAAAAAAAAAAGTAAATTCAGACCCACTGAAGTCTGTGGCAAAGCTCTGTCACTTTAAAGGAGTCAGGAATTAGGATATTTACTGTAAAATGAACAGATCCCTATTTCCGAGTATGGTATGGGACTTTGTTCTGTAACTGGAGCAAGTAACTGGAAGGATCCTGATAGCAGAACACAGGTATAACTATATGTGCAAAGCCAGGATGATGATATGGTTGTGCTCCCTTGCTGGTTATGTTATAATCAGATTAATCCTGTGTGCAGATCTTCGAGTTAATTAACTGTCACCCTATTACACCCGTTCTACATTTTACAGAACTCTGTCTGGGAGACAAATATTTCGGAAATGCACAGAGACAGCTGGTCCAGTTCTGTGGTTTCAGAAGAAAGCTATACACTACAATAACTAGTTGGAAAAACCGCTGAAATATTAGTGGAAAAAGCTTTGGCTGTGTAGTATTTTAACATTTCTGCCATTTGCTGGGTTTCTGCATAGTCGTGCGTGTCATGATGCATGTACACATCACCCCTTTACAGTCATAGCCCAGTACAGTCTCTGTGTAAATAAAGTCTGCTAATCATTGGCTAGATTGTTTTGTTCTTCAAACCTCTGCTTGCAGATATGTGACAGATTTAATATTTTAATGCTGGAAAATTAGAGAAAATATTAAGACTATTATTTTGAGTTGTAAACTGTAATTTCTTTTTAATTTGGATAATATTCATTCTGTTGTTTCACCAAAATTTGAAAGTAAGAAAGGAAAATATGTGTATTTCTTTCGGTCCCGTGTTAGGTCAAGTTAAAGAACAAGAGAAAAAATTTAAACATTTATCTTTTATTTCTGCCTATAATGTGCAACATTCCTGGGGAAAAAATTAATAAAGCTTGACTATGAAACCTTGATGAATGACAATTTTGCAATAGCTTCAACAAGCTATTTGTAACACATATATCTAACAGTGATTTGATGGAATATAGCCTTACATAGGAACACAGCAGAAGACAGCCTTGTCAGTCACAGCACTGATGCAGATGCTTTACTTTGGAAGCCATTGCCCAAATGTTTAAAATTAAATGCGGGATAAAATTTTAAATGTATTTAAAATTAAATGCAGGATAAAATGTTTTTTTTTTTCTGCAAGACCATGTCACAGAAATGGTGACTGTGTCAGAATTGGGCATAAACATGACAAGAAAAATCCCAACTTATTATACAGTGGTTTAGGGCTTGACAGTTAAGCAGGCTAATGAATTCACGAATGTGAACTGTTTGAGGGAATTTCTTTTTTTTTTTTTTTTGTTTGGGTTTTATTTTTTCCCAATGAGCATTTCTGTTCTTCCTGGAATACTTGGGTGTTCTATTTAGTTTACAAACTCTGGTTTAAAAACTTGAGTGTTTTTATTTTGTCATCAGATACTACTTTCACTTAGGCTTGCAATATAGACAGTCTCATCTAGACACCTGCTGAGCTCTCAAAGACTGTTTTTCAACTGATGTGCTAAATGGTTTGCACATTTTCTGTAGTTGCAGGTGCCTAAGAATCAGGCATGTCTGTTTCTTTATAGATGTGTATTTTTTATATACACAGGTATATGTCTATGTTGTAGTAGTAATTATGATTATAGAGCCAATAGATGGGTTTATAAAAGTGACAGAGCTCAAACAAATCAATGGATAAGCCCCAAGCCCTCCATAGCTGACAGTATTTTATTGCTCCTTAGACTGGGAGGCTCGAATTGACAGCCACGGACGCATTTTTTACGTGGACCACGTGAACAGGACAACAACATGGCAGCGCCCCACAGCTCCCCCAGCCCCACAGATTCTGCAGAGATCCAACTCCATACAGCAGATGGAGCAGCTGAACCGCCGGTAAGAGTCACCCCTGGTGCTTGTGAGCTTTGTGTGCTTGCACAACTGCACTCACCATTGCAAGGCTGAGCGTGGAGACAAGGCCACGGCTGCTCCCACTGCTGGCCTTAGGTGGTTATTTTTGTGTGGCTGTTCTGTTGCTTTAGTTTGCATGTGAGTTTCCAGGACTTTTGTGTTCCACCTGTGATCTTAAGCTATGTGACCAAAAATAATACATCTGATGATGGTTGTCAGAAATTCAAAAGGCTATTAATGCAGAAATCAGAGGTCAATATATATTAACCTATATGGCAGAAAATATGGGAAGGCTCCCTTGGAGCCAGAATTGGGTCATAGTTACCATATACTATATGTAAAGTCCAGTTTTCCAACCCTAGGTACCAGAGCATCCGAAGAACAATGACAAATGACAGGCCTGAAGAGCACACAAATGCCGTGGATGGAGCTGCAGAGGAAGCTGAATTTCACCATTCTAATTCAGGTTAAAAAAATTAATTTTTTACCCCTTCTCCAAAGAAGGGAGCACTTATCTCATAGATGATTTAGTGAGAGTACATAAGGCAAACCCTAACTTCTTCCTTTGAAGGTCTGTGTGAAAATGAAGCCATTTGTTTTCAATGCTGTCTAGTTTTGAAGGTTATGACTCAGCCTGCTCAATATTCTGAAGAGAAGATTGTGAAATTCAGAGCACTTTTCTGTCAGTACCAGACTGGTTTAGAGAGCAGGAGACTTGCAGTGAAAAAAATATAAAATTACATGGTCTGGCTTACAAATATTTTGACTCTGCCAATGAAGTTTGAAATAGTAGAATGTAGAACTAGAAAGGGCTTCAGGCAGTCATTGACTATATCTCTAGATAAATAGGATGAGCTGTTCCTAGGCAATGCTTGCCAAATGCTGTCTCATGAGTTCTTATATGCTCCACTTGAGGGACATTCTTTACTTTTTTAGACAGTCTACTCATTATTCTTCTTATAACATACCCTTAAATCCATTACTTCCTAGTCTTTCCTCGTGACTTCTGGTTTTAGGTCTCAAATTAGTTTTTTGGTCTAATCAGGATTGTCTTGAGTTGGTCTTCAGCTTTTAAGGAATATTTCAGAAAATCAAATAAAGCTGTGACTCTGCTGTACTGAAGAGATTGTGGAAGTGTCTTACATAAAACACTCCTTGTAAATTTCTGCAGAAGGTTTGGTTTGGTTTGGTTTTTGTTTTTTTCTTTGTTTTTAATGGTTTCAACCAGTGTCTTTGATCTGCTAAAATCAAGTCCTCATCCTTGTGTGCAGTACTTGGCACTTTCATCTGGTCTTTGTGAGTTGATTATCCCTACCTGCACGCAGATCTTTGTACTTTTCTAATGTGCCCCGTGGTTTTGAATCTTGTCCATTCTGCTGTCCAAGTACTGCAGAATCTCCTAATTGGTGCAAGTTTTGTCTTCTCTATCCAGTCATTCGTAGAAATAATGAGTAGGACCAGAGCCAGAGAGATCTTAGTAAAACATCTTGGTGTACTCTTACAGCATTATCCCATTCCTTCTGAGAACTCCTTCAGACCTCTGAAAGAGCCACCAATGTCTCAGCGATTACTCCACCTTATTTCCTGACTGTTGGAGTGCATGTCACCTGACCTAAAGGCTTTGAAAACCTTTAATTTGCACCACGATCTTTAACCTGCTCTCTCTCACCTCCATTTCTTCATTCTTCTGATAGTCTGTCCAGTGTTAACCTTTGGAATGAAGATAGGAAGAAAGACCTTTTGTTTAGGGTTCTGAACATCATTACTTTTTTCTTTTCACTGAGCAGGTCTCTCCTTGGTCATCTTCCTACTAAAAATTTACTAACACATTTATAAAGTTTTTTATCCATCCAGTTCCTTGCACAGCTGTGTGGCATCGTGTGCTTTGGCTTTGTCTCTGGATGCTCTTGATGTACTCTTTCAAAAGTCTCTCCTCAATTAATCTGATGTGCAGGCAGTGTCACCCTTTTTCAAGTTTCAAGTCATTGTAGAACTTGAGATTTACCCAAGTGTTCCCTTTTATTACTTGTAGTCTTCACTTCTGTTGTAGCTGTTTCCTTTTCTACCTTTGTACATGTGCAGCCAGATGGTTTGTGCTGTACACAAGCCAGTGTTAAGCAAATTCAGCTGAATAAACTTCTCATAAACCAAACTCATAAGCCTCAAATTGCAATAAAAACCCACCTGGTGACCCATTCTGGTTTCCAGATTGCCCAGACTATGACAGAGGACTTAGCTGCTGCGTGTCACAGCATCTTCCAGGGTGTGAGAGCTGCTTGGTGTACACCCAAGTTTTGTACTGGTACAGAGTTCACATAAAACTTCAGTGAGTGTCTGCAAGACACTCCCAGCCCAAGTATTCAGACACAGCTTCAGGAGCCTTTGTGCCACTCTGCCTTTGCCCTGTTCATGATGTGCTCCATGTGGGACAGCTTGAGGTCTATTGTTTAAGTAGTGTTTGTAAAAATCCTCTTGTTTATTTATTTTACCAGTGTCCCTCACACTTCCTGGTTTCCTCTAGTGTGTTTATTTGATTTTCTCCATTCCCTTTATTTAGAATTTTACCTTTGTTGTTTGCCTCTTCTTTTGTTATATCTTCTTACTTTCCTCTCAGTTTAGAATCTCACTTACTACCTTTCTCCTTGCTCTGCTTGTGTGTTATGATCTTTTATATCTGTGATAGCTGTGGTCTACATGATTAATATTCATTTGATGGAGAAGTGTGCACATACTACAACATGTAAAAAAGAAAGAAAATGAAATATAGATGGCAGCACACATTTTAGTGTAGCATCACTGAAGACCAAATCTGAACTTGCAGTTTTTCATTTACATTAAAAATATGCTTCCAAATATCTTCAAAGAGAATCAGGGGCAACAGTGTTCACATTGTAGCAAACACCACTCAATATTTTTCACTTCCTTCCTGGTACTGAAGAAAAATCAGGGCACTTCTGTAGTTGCTAGGAGAAGACACAAATGTTTATTGGAAGTTAAAATTTGAAAGGTACTTCCTTAGCAACATACTTCTTACTTACATAAGCTGCTTCAGTACTGTATCAAGACTGGGGCTGTGGTAATGGCAGATTTATTGTTTGTTTTTTAAGAAGGAATGAAATATTTATAAGTGTACAATGACTTTTATATCCATTAAGTCAGCATTTAAAAAAATGACTTGCCTGCATACAGCTACAGTATAGCAGTGCAGACGTTCCCAGGGGACTTTATTGCATCTTATATAGAAGCAAGAACTTGGTAACCCAAACAATGGAACGTGGTTCTTTTAATGGTTGTTTACCAAAAGCCACAGGTAAATGTTACTAAACTAAGATTGTAATATTTTCAGAAACTTCAGTGTTATGTTAGAAGAAATTTGGGTACACTTATGTGGACAATCCTCAGTAAATCTGCAATAGTTGTCTACTTAATGCTTTTCTTGCTTGTGTGATTCACATCAATGTAGTTGTTTGCAGGGATGCTTTGGTAATAACTGCTGGAAGTCTTTGACATTTACTTTGCTCTTAGATTTTCGAAGAGAGAATGTGCTGCCTCACTCTACCTCCAGATCCAGACTTACTTTATTGCTCCAGTCTCCCCCTGTGAAATTCCTTATCAGCCCAGAGTTCTTTACAGTGCTGCATTCTAACCCTGTGAGTATGGTGGCTACAGCTCAAAGGCTTTCATAAATACATGCTTATAAATGCAGTTGTTTTGTGTACAAAAACACTGCTCAGTGTTTGATGATAAGATATTGGTAGTACATAGGGAGGCTGGATTCACTCATCATTATCCCTTGAAATTATTGGGCTATCAGGGCCATCATAGCTCTGCATGATAGCAATTTTTATTTTCCACTCGATTCTTCATCTTTCTTATGATACAAAATTATTTGTTTAAGGAAGCAATAGCTTTCTTACTGTGCTTTGCACAGGGTGAGACACAATTCTGGGAAAGACCTTGCTGCTTAATGGCAATATTTGTTTCCCCTGGATTGCCTGGTTTATGTTGAAGTATATTAGAGGTCATACTGAACACAAAACCCTGTTAATATATATCTTTTCCTTTTTTGCCTGTTCTTCAGTGCTTCTTTTTGCATAGATTTTCCCCTCTTTGTGTAATGGGATTTATAGTGTAAGGAGAAGCAATGGAAGGAGTAACTTTTCTTCTGCAGGCCCACTTACAATGAACAGGGCTGCCTTTTGTGGCCAGAGCAGTTTTCTCTTTGAAAAGCCTTTGCTGTTGTGTGTTTCTCAGAGTGCCTACCGCATGTTTACAAACAACACGTGTCTGAAGCACATGATCACCAAAGTCCGGCGGGACACCCACCACTTCGAGCGCTACCAGCACAACCGGGATCTGGTGGGCTTCCTCAACATGTTTGCCAACAAACAGCTGGAGCTGCCCAGGGGCTGGGAGATGAAACACGACCATCAGGGCAAGGTAACTCCACAGGGCTGAGAAGGCCTTGTGTTCATTAGTTGCTTAGTTGCTGAGATCAAATGATGTAAAAAGGATGGTCTGGTACAGATCCCAGGAGATTACTCTGGTGGTTGTGTATTGCTTGGAAAGAGTTGGTATAGAGTAGATTTCCTTAAGAGTATTAGAGATCTTAAATACTTGCAAGTCTCACTGATTTTTTTAAACAGGTATCAATTTTCAATTTCCTAAAAAAATATTTTGATGTTACTTTTACAGTTGTGATGTCAGTTTTAATGTAACTTTAAACTAGTGCATCCTCAGTATCTGGAACGTTATATTTTGTGTAGAAAACAGGAGGGTTAAAAATAGACTGTGATTAGTATGTGAGGAAGTGATAAGGCTTATCAGTTTATTAGGATTACTGGCATATTTAGCTTCTTGGTTCTTACATTTATCACTCTCAATGTGGTTAGCTGTGGGAGTCCATATTAATAATGATCTGGATGCTTGGAAAGATTAGACAATTCTAAGCTGAAGGGTAAAAGTACTTGAGGGTTGTTTCCTAGATTTTTTTAACTCTGTAAAGCACTTTGTTTTTTCGTTAGACACACAATTAGGAATGTGTAATTCTACTAATGTTGTTCTTTGCCTCACTCTTTTCTGTTTTAAGTCATTCTTGTTCTGTTAAGTTCTTCAGAGGCCAGTTTTCTCCTGAAGAATAGAGCAATTTTCAATTTTCTTTAATATGTGCTCCATAGAGAGAATTAGACATTTGGATTTCTGGGTTGGTATTTGGTAACAGCAATGCTACCACAATATTAATCAAGAAGAGGAAGCACTGAATGAATTCCTACTGGGATTTCTTCACTTTGAATCAGTCTTAGTATCGCTCGTTTTCATCATGTTGAATTGTCTGTGTCACAAGTGCCACTTGTGGCCAGTGGAAAAGCCTATTCAGCACTCGAGAGAGACCATGGCCAGTACATGGCAAGAGCAGTGCATGGGGAGACCAAACTGAAACTGGACCTGCCTTTATTAAAGCATAAACCTAAAGAGAAGCTGGTAGAACTTAGCCATAACACAACATATAATTATGTTTCCTTTCCTTAACTACTCTTCCCTGCTAAGAAGAGGTTTTCCTTTATTTTTTCAAGTATGTCACAGTGAGGGCTTGGTGCTCCTGCTTACAAGGCACAGTGGTTGTTCTGGCCCTGGCACAATGCTGAGTAGTGGTGTTTTCATTCCCCCATGGCAGTGTGGTGCTGCTTGCCTGTCCTCTTCATGGGCTGTCTTCCAAGGTCAGCTGGGGACTGCCCACCTCTGAACTCCCTCCAGAGCTGCACAGCAAAGCCCAACTGCCCTCTCCTTTTTGGCTCCTCTGTGTATCCCTGGCAGGAGATGATACTGTGAAAGGTCCGGTGTGACTACAGTGTAGTTTCTAATGGGCATTACAGATGATCCTTCATCAGTCAGTGACCACAGGGAGGCAGAAAGCCATTGGAAAATGTGGTAACAGGAAGCATTATACAGGCTTAATAGGCCCCTGAGCTGAGCTTTGAGGTTGTGCCTTGCTGTGTCCATGTGCATACACACACAGACAGCATACAGATAATGCATTTGTGCACTGTGTGTAAGCATGTGTCTGTATTTTAAAGCCAGATGCAAGTCTCTGTGCTTTTAATTAGGTCTCTGCGAGATGTGCAAACAGATAGCAAGTTATTAGAGCACATTTTTGGCTTTTCTCTCTACAATTAAAGAAATCATAGTAATTGATTATTGAAGTCTCCAATAGGAAGAAAAGGTATTTTAGCAAGCTTCATAGATTTTAACTGGAAGAATAACCGGGGCAACTATTCATGTTTAATGGGCTAAATATAGTTTTGGCACTACCTATTTTGTCAGTCTCTTCAAGCATTGTAGATTTATGGATTATAGCTAGGCAGAAGTTATGAGAGGAATTTTTTTGAAAGGAGATTGTGAACCACACTGTATTTTGAGCTGTGTGCTAGTGTCCAGATTAGCCCAAAGCATTGAAGCTCCAATGGTTATCTTCACCAAAGCTTCAAAGTGCTAACTTATGCTTTGTTTTAAAGTAGGCTACTATGAGCTGGCCTGCAACCATACATATTTAATAAGATAGGATTGTCTTTATCTTCATGTCTAAACTGAGTTGTTACTTAAATAGAATGCTGTGGAACACTGCATGCAATACCAGAGTGCTGCATTAACTCAGAACTGAGTGGTACAGCTCTAGGGGGTACTACCTCCTTTATTCAATCAGGAATTTTTAATAAGTGATTTACAGTATGGTGATGACTTAATGAAATCAACCTTGTGTTTTGTTGAAAGTGCTTTACATCTTATTAATGTACACAGACTAGGTAAAACAGGTAGAAGGACTTAAAAAAACCCCCAAACTTGCTAGTAAAGTAAGTGGATCTTACCAGTCAGGTGAAAAACTTTCAGAAATACTGACTGTGTTCCAGCAGTCTCTTTGAGTCATCTGCCAGGCCCCAAATATAAATTTCATAATGGTTTTCATTCTTTCTCACTGGTTTTGTAATCTCTAATCTGTATGCTTTCACTGCAGGGTGGCATCATTGTTTGTCAAGGTAAACAAGTCCTGCATCAGCTGGCTCAGCTGTAGCAATTAAAATTTCATTTATTGAAAAAACTTTATACTGTTTTAGCTGTGAAACAGTTTCACTTGCGTATCTGTGACTATGTCAGATGGTTAGAACAGGGTTCTTACTGCTCAGGTGATGGGATTCCTTCCTTGTAGGCACAAGCTACAGGTATGGGTCATTGCTGTTGGGGCTATAGGAGGCTTGGTGCTCTTTTCTGGAGCACTTTTAGGGTTCTCCAACTGTGGTGTCTCTCCATATGCTTCTCCTTCCTTGGGAAATGGAAGCATGAACATTTTCTCCCACTGCAATCCATAATGGATTTTACTTGCTGTATAGCATGACACATGGTTTGTCTACCTACCTTCACAGCAGTCAGAAGAATTGTATTTGCTCTAGTCTGGTTTTCCCAATCTGAAACAATGATTCCATGAATACTAGAAGCTGGTTTTGCTGCCAGAAAAGTGGTTCTGCTCTCCTCTCCTCTCATCCCTGGTGAGCTGACTGAGGTTAGAGGAGCCAGCAGGGAGAGGGACAAAAAGAGAGTAATTTTAGCCTGGACCAGCTCCCCTGATGGGTTCACTGCATGGCTACACAAACACTTGTGCCAGCACAAGGCAGGAAGGGCACACAGGGGATGAAACAAGTGGTCAGGAGGGGGAAAGATGAGAACGTTTCTTTTGCTGACACCACAGGAATAAATTGTTTGTGGAACTGTGGTCAAAGTACCTCACTGGTAGCCAAACACAGAAGTGGCTACCACAGTCCCTGACTACCACTCTGCTGGTCCAGATTTTTTGATTCCTTGAACCAGATGTCAGTTTCCTGTAATTCTCCTGCTCAAAACTGAGATTTTTTTTTTGCCACTTCCACATGTTTCCAGTATTGTGACAGAAAATGTAGAGTGTGTTGAAATAGAACAGTGCTGGTTTCCAAGTGCAACACAAGTGCTACAAAAAGTTTAAATTTCAGGGCTTAGAAACCTTTTTGGTTCAAATTGGCTAGAATTTTAGGAGGCTTTAATTTTCCAGGATACATGTCCCTGTGACCTTGTTTTCAGCAAATGGTTGACTGGCCAATATGTGGTTGTTCTCATTAATTGCCTGATTAAAATTTTTTTGTTGCCATCGTCTTTGTTTTGTTGGTTGACCTTTCTTTTTGGCTTTCAGAGGTCTTTATTTTTTTTTTTTGGGATGGTGCTTTAGGGGCTTGGTTTTTTTTGCATTTTGTTTTGGGTTTTAGAAAAAAAGGTCAGAGAACTTAGAATAGTTGTAGCAGAAATATGGCAAAAATGCCTGTGGTCTGTAATCATAGTTCATCACTGGATGCAAGCATACACTTGACATACATACAGCCAATTGTATTCATAATTATATGGTAAATACTTCACAAAAGGTAATCGGTTTGCCACTTAATGACACCTTTTTAGATGCTTATAAGGGAATGAAAAGGAGAATACACCAGGATTACTTTTATTAAATATTCAAGTCTTCTCTTCTTGACAGTCATAATAAAGCTTCCCACTTCTGATGCTTGTCAGGTGAGAATTTCAAAGGATTTTATAGACAAGAACAAAGTAACGCATTAAACAATTCATCCCTGTCCTCCTTCTGCAGAAAGGAAATGGAAGCCACAGTAACAGATTTTCCACACCCCCACCTGATTGAATGAAACCTGGATCCCCAGTAAGCATTAACCTCAGACATAATGAATAAAAAAAGCTTTGATGAATCCTGTTGTCTGTGTCCCTCTGCAGGCTTTCTTTGTGGACCACAACTCGCGCACCACGACGTTCATCGACCCGCGGCTGCCCTTGCAGAGCAGCAGGCCCACCAGTGCGCTGGTCCATCGGCAGCACTTGACTCGGCAGCGCAGCCACAGTGCTGGGGAGGTGAGTGGGGTCTGGGCCTCCCCTCGGGAGCCCCGCCATCCCCTTTCCATGTGGGGAGGAGCGTGATCCTTCCGTAACAGTGCACTAGCCATCTGTAAGGATTTGCTGTTTTTTCTGCTAGCCGCTGTTGCTTTTGATATGTATGAATTCAGAGGAAAAATACCAAGCATGGATTTTATTTTGAATTCGCAGTAACCCCTCTTAACCACAGGAGAGCATCTGATTACAGATTACTGGTTCCTGTATCCAGTCTTTCACTGACATGTGCATTGTCTAGCATGGTGTCTGCCGAGTGTCTGCAAAATAAGTGGGGGGGAAAAGATGCATGTGTGACTATACATCTAGTTCTGAAACTTCCCCATGAAGTGTAAAAAAATCATACCACATTCAGCTTTATCAGACTGTTATATGCCATTGAATATATATTTAATCTCTATTTTCTGATCAGAAGAACATGGAAAACACTATTTTGTTGTTATGTTGTCGTGCACCATTTTCACTGGCAGTCCCCATAGTGTTGTTGTCACTAACTTGTGTTTGTAACCTCGTGTATGTGCAGTGACTTGGACTTCAGTTGTACTTTATTTAAAAACCTCCATACTGTTGGCTGTAGGTTGTCTTTTCAGGAGAGGGCTATTCCATGCCAGCAATTAAACATAATACAATTCAGAATAGCAAGATGAGTGATCTGATTTATCCTTTTTTTAGCTCACTCTTGTGGCAGATGAAGGTCTGCCAGGCCTCTGTTTCAGAGCAAACATGGGTCTTGTCTGCCACTTCTCTAACAGGGCTTCCACTGAGCTGCAGTGAGTGCCACAGCACTGACTGCGTATCTTGTCACATCCTGTGTGAACATGGTCTAGTCAGCTCCCCTCCAGTGTCAGGAATATTTTGCAAATGGTTTTAAATATAATTTTCCATCACTTTGGTGATGTTCTGTATAAGGCAAGAAGCTATATACCTTCATATAGCTATTTAGGTCTTGAATAAGGTAAAGCAAATATTTCTGTTTGGTTGATTTGTAGCAGAGCAGAATTTTTTTTTACTTTACCCAGTATGCACCCAAATTATCTGTCTTTAAGCAGCATCCAGTAGCTCTGCACTTAAAACAGGTATTTGTGCCAACCATGCTCCTGAAGTTGTCAATGTTGCAGAACAAGTATAGTTAATCCAACAAGAAATGATCCTATATATTTCATATACATAGTACTGCTTACCTGTCAAAATTTCCCACTCCATCTAGATACATAAAATTCCTTAAACCACGTTTCTCTATGCAATTTTAGAAATGTTTCCTTGATATTGTTACAATTGTTACTTGAATTAATTCCAGGTATAATTCCAGATAGGAATCTCAAGCATAGCAATTCAATACAGTATTACCATTCTAGTATTAATGATGCAATGATGTTCTTTTTACATATGTGTGAACCTGAACACCAGTTTTTCCTCTGCACTTTGGGGCTCATGTATTACACATTACATATTTGCATTTTTTTCCTATTTTCAAGCTATTGCATAAAGGAACTGTACATTATTGCAAAAGATGAGTACTTAATGAAAAAAAATCAAAATACTTTCTTTGTCTTTAACTTGCCATGAACTTTGATGTTTTGAAGCCACTGACCCAGTTTTTACAGAGATGCTCTAAAACAAACATGAACCAGTGTAAGGAATGCCTTTTTAGCTAAAGCTGAACTACAGTGTGAAGCTGGAGCTAATAATAATGGCATTCCTTTTCCAGCACATTGCCTAACGGGAAATAATTCTTCATTTTTCTGAAAGAATATTATGAGAGAGCAAAAAGGTCTTGGGAGATATCTTGGGACTTTTGCTGCTTTGTGATTTCAGAGATTGGATTCAAAAGCAACCTTTTATAATTATTTGACCTTTAGCAGTTAGATGTTTTATAGATCTTTGAAGCTTGGGAGTGCAGTTCAAATGCTAACCATTACATGTAGGCAGATAAATGGAGAAGTAAACAAAGAGGTCCAGCAGGATGAAAAAGAGGTTGTTTTATAGAGAAATGTTTTATAGAGATAAAATAGTGAATACCAAGAAATGTCTGAAACCTCATGATGCAGTAAACTGCAGCAATTGCCCTGACATAACAAATGCCTCTAAGAACAATTTTATATTGTGGTTCTACCCTAAAAATTGTTCACATGCAATTTTTTTAAGTCCAAAAGGTGAACACAGGAAAAACAGTACAGTGTTTCTGAATTATTCTAGGAGCCATGTTTTTACCAATTTTGGACTTGTTTGCCTTGCCTGAATGTGAACTCACTTCTTTATTCTCCTTTGAGGCTTCAGCCACAAACTTTTTTCCACTTCAAATTTAGGGAAACTGCATTCATGCACAGAGGTAATAGAGATGCTAATGAAGGAGCAGAATTTGGTTTCCAGAATGTTTCAAATAGATAAAGTTGTCCATTAATTACAAAAGACAAAATTAAATTGCAAAATCAAAAAAGGTATCCCAGTTTTAATTTTTTGGTCTCTTTTCAGAATGGGATTGTTTAAAAATAAGAGTAAATCTTGCATCAGTTTTGATTCTTCCTATTAATGGGCCCAGTATGCTAAATAATGTTTTGCTAATACTTGTCCTAGCAGCACAGCTGCTTCCTGCTGCAGTGGTTGCTGGGGACAGTGATCAAGCAAAGCCTTGATGTCTGCACTTGATTTTAAGCCGTATAAATTCTCACTTTGCTGTACCCGAGTGCTTGTGCTGGCACAGAGACACTCACTGTGGTTGCTTGCACGTTTTCAGGTTGGAGAGGACTCCCGTCATTCAGGACCCCCCGTTTTGCCAAGACCATCCAGCACATTTAACACTGTCAGCAGAGCTCAGTACCAGGATGTGGTTCCAGTGGGTATGTCAGCATCCAGCCTCTGCTGGGAGGAATTCTCCATCACTCAGGGGTCATGGCAGTGTGCACTGCTGGGGTTTCCATTCACTTGGGATGGCTGGAAGTTGCCATTTTCTGTGATCCTTCTGTCCATCAGCATTTCCCCCCTGTTCACTTGGTACTTTCAGAGCTGGAAGTGTGCAGAACCAAATAAGTGATGTATTTTCCTTTCCTAGCTCACATACTCTGTGTGCTCACAGGATGAACTGAAGCCAGGGAGTCAGATTGGGTCAGATTGGGTCCTAATTGGACTCCATGTATTCCCAGTGAATTTTTTTTTTTCCCACAACTTGTGAGCATCTATTTTGGCAGGATTACAGAAAGTGTTAATCAGCCTGGAATTAGCCATTAGCTTAACTTCTGTTCTCAGTTACATACACACAGAGTTACTGACTTCTGTGCCACCACGTACAGAATGTAGCTTGTTAAATCTAACAGCTGTCACATTGTGCTAAATCAAGATAAATTAATCCGATTAACTCTGACTGGCTCTTTGTACTGTGGCATGTTTACTTGAAAACCTCTGCCTGTTTAAATCCTCCCCCTTGCCATGGACATGGTGTGCATGCCTCACAGGCTCAGCCATTAATGAGGATTTGATATGGGTGTTTCCAATGGCTGCTTAACGTTTGAGGACAGACACAGTGAAAACCAAGGTCTCTGCAATTTTATACTAACAATAAATATTCTGGTTTGATATTAGCTAAGAGTGTGAGTGCTAAAATGTAATAGAAGTTGTTAAGAGAATTATAGCTGTTAGCAGTGGAAAGGATACGTCACAATGAGATTTGGTTCATAATCATAAGTGTGTTTCTTAAAAGACAATAGAATTGGTGGCCTTACATACAAAAGTATTAACCCTATACTTCTAAATTTAAAACTGTGAAGGTGAAGTATGTCATTGTTGAAGACTCAAAAGGAATGTTATGCTTTGCTTTGGGATCTCCTTGTTTCAGCATGATATTTTTGTTAATGTTTTCAGCTTACAATGACAAGATAGTTGCATTTTTGCGGCAGCCCAATATCTTTGAAATTCTACAAGAGCGCCAACCAGATCTTACCAGGAATCATTCACTCAGGTAAGAAAATTAGCGAAGTTTGCTGTTCCCATTTCAGTAAAAAAAGCTAATTACAATTACCTACTTTCATTAATTAGCAGTGGAACATAACAGAATATAGACTTCTGGTGACTTCAAACATATTCATAAAGCTGTGGGAAATAGCTGTTTGCTGTATTTCTGTGTAACAGCCTACGATAACAGGGTTGAGAAGTACATAGGTAATGTTTAATTATCAAATAAAGGTACCTACAAGAAAATGTTTGGAACAACTGGCATAAGAGATTTGCTGATGTCTTCCTAATGTGCCAAGACAGCTGGATGGCACAGCAAATGTGCCCATTCATTCAGCTGGGAGCATGAGGCAGAATGGCATTTGGATTTGTCCTTATCTTTGCAAAGCACATTTACAGAAAGGCTGTCCTGACCTCATGAGATCTGGAGGTAATCTTAGATCTGTTAGAATTTTTTATGTCACCGCAAAATTTACAAAATGGGATATCTACAGATTTCTGCACAGTACAATGAGATCCAAGGAAGGATGATCTTTATTGTGTGGTTGTTGTAATTCCCTGATATGTTTACTTGGAAATGGAAACACCAGCAACTTGGATAGTAGTGACCAGAACTGAAATGAATGTATCTGTTCTTCCTTGGACACTACATTTAAAAAATTGGTTTGATTGTTGGCAGCCTCTCCTGTGCAGTGCTGTGTTCCAGAGGCCTACCCACACTGGCTGGCATGGCAGCCAGCACTGGTACTCTATTTTTCTTCTGTTCTGTGTTACTTACTGATCCCTTTTCCTCTGTGTCCTGCAAGTTCCCAAAATTCAACAAGCTGCCCTGTTTTGCAGTTTCCCTGTGTGTAGTATAACAAGTTTTGTGATGTGACTTCTGTGTTAAAGACATGGTTAACCTTCTAAAGAAATCCTAGCTGCCAAACCTGAAAGAACACACTAACAGAATACAAGCTCTCTAGAAAATACAGCAGAAATCTGCAGTTCTCAGCATGTCAAAACACTTGTACCCATATCACTGTAGGCAAGTTTTTCCCACCAGGCTTGGTTTGAAATCTGCTGGGAAGTAGTATACAAACAATTTCTGGTTGCTTGTAGTGTTATTGCTTCATATTCTTTTTCCCAGGGTGCATGATTTCCTTCACTGTGATAGCAATCTGTGTAATTTTCTTCATGAGTGTTGTGGGTTTTTTTAACAAATTAGAGTTCAAATTGCTCACAAGGCTTGTTGGTATTCCCCGATTCTGCTTCTAGTAGAACCTTGCTTCCGGATTACAGATGCAAAACTTCCCACAAACTTGACTTTCTCAAGAAAAGATGGGTTTCAGGTTAAAAATGAAAGATCAGAGGATTTTTTTGTACCTCCTAATTTGCTTGAGATTATATGTCCTCTGTACATTTACTTTGGAAGGAGACTGAAGATATATGCCCTTAACTGACTTTCTTCAGCAGAATGATTGGGGATTTTAAAGAAAATAATTTTATTTTACATTAAATGAGATCGGTCAGAAAAGCCATTCTCTTAAGCTGAATGGTTCCTTCTAATTTTAGTATTGAAGTTAGTAATTTGATTAAGGTAAATTATCTTCCATTATACTTCTCCTATATACTTCTAAAACTGATGCTTCAATAGCATTTTAATTTGTATAATTAAAAATTAAAATGTTACTGATTAAAATCCCAGTTTTATTTTTTCTGGTTAGTCTTTTAAGACCCTGATTTAGCAAATTATTGGAATCCATGTCTATTTGACACATTGTGAGACTAAGCAACTCCATGGACATTGCTGTAACACTTGATAAATTAAGACCTAACTAAAATCCTTCAGTATAAATGTTTTGTGTAATTTTTTTTAATAGCCATTAGTACAACTGCCAGAAATCTCTTCCTTTGAGGACCTTGGTGCAGTTGAAATGAAACTATGATGATATTAAATATTATTCTTATTATTATTAATATTATTGTAGTTATTACATAGGTGAGGAGGAAAATCAGTATTTGGCCAGTGGAAGAGGACGAAGATAATTTGAAAAGATCTCTGACATTTTCTGTCTAAAATAATTTCATATTACCTTAGAGAAAGAAGAGATAGGAAGTTGAGAGTCTATTAAAATATAAAGTGAAAGTATACTACATGTAGAAAATTGCTGTTCACAGGTCTCATGGTGGAGTAAGAACATTATACTTATCATATCTTTGTTAGGCATGTTGTCATGATTAAATCTTCTTCCAAGCCACTGCTGGTAAATCTGAGAGGCTGCTAGATAATGTAAAGGGCTTCAGGCAAAGGCACCTGTTATACATTAAATATAATTTATATCTTAATGGGAAGTAAAAGGCATATGTATTAAAAAAAACCAAACACTGAAATCACAACTGTCACAGGTAACCCCAGTGATGGGTTGCATTCATTTGGAAGGCTGCATATATTAGTTAACCCAGAAAATGTCCTTCTGGTTTCTGGTGTTGCTGCCAACCAAACACTAAGATATATTTTATATCCATCATTTGTTTCCTCCAGCCTTGCCATTTGGGCACTGATGTAGAGTGAAGTGGGCTCTGCAAGTGTCTGGATGTCCCTGGGCTGCCAACTGCATGGGGTGTTTTTGACCTTCTTGCCACTGTTGGTAATAGGACACGGGGTAGACAGATCTGTGAGCTGAGCTAATGCTGCTGTTCTCACCCAGAGGTCCTTTCTCTTTGTTTGGAGGTTTTCTCCTTTTAATTTGGGACTAGATTTAGGTTTTACTACATGGGTTTGATACTTGTTTCTTTTTCCTCTAGAAGTGTAAGGCCAAATTAGAATTTATCTCTACTGTACTATCATACCGATGAAGAAAAAATATGAAGGATGTACTTATATTTCAGAATGCAGGGAAAGGCTCTGCAGAGAAAAATAATAAGAATCTGAGAAATTATATTCAGTACAGATCCTAAAATTATGTGTGTTACCATGCTCAGAACTTAGGATGCATAGATTGCACAACAGTGACTAAATTGGGTCTAGGAGAAAGGATGTGTGTGCTTAGATGGAATAGAGGGGAGAAATAAAACAGTTTTTTACTGGAAGATATCTTAAATGCAGTGTGGTATGAAAACACTGGCTTTAAAATCACAAGTATGCATTGTAATGTATGGCTTGCATTTGTCCAGAGATTCAGAAGAGACAGTGAACTCTTTAAAGAGTTCACTTTTGCAGTAGGAATGTCCTCTTACAGGTTTCAGCCTCCTCTTTTGAATTCAGAGACATGGACTTGAGTGTGAATTTGAGGGATTGTTTTTTGGGTTTTTTTTTTTTGGGTGACTATCTGCCAAGAGCATGAGCATTGAAGAGATGAGGGCAGCGCGAGCATCCTTCCTCAGAACAAATTAGCTTTTTGGTTGTAGTATTTTATTGCTCACATGGACTTGGTGTGGCAGGGAAAAAAAGTAGGGAAAATCATAATCCAGAGATTTTTGATATACTCTGTACTTGTTGCTGTGGTACACATTGATGCCTTATGTGCCAAAGGTAGGTTGAAAGCCTTTTTTTGCTTGCACAGGGAGAAGATCCAGTTCATCCGGACAGAGGGAACACCTGGGCTGGTGCGTTTATCCAGTGATGCAGACCTTGTCATGTTACTCAGGTAGGCACTGCTGCTGCCCATGCACTTGTGGAACATGCTGGGGCAGCTGCTCAGGAGCTTTCAGGGAGCAGTGTGGGCTGGTGGTGTCACCCAGTCCTTTCCCCTGCACTCCCTGGACTACTTGCAGCTGGGAGAGCTACAGCTCAGGGCTCAGGTTTTATTCTCTTCATGTTCAGTTCTAGATGGTAGTTGAAAGTCACACTTTTCATAGCATAATGGAATATGAAAGGCAAGTGCAAGAGCACTGTGCTTGTGATTTTTATGGGTTTGCCCAGACCACCTTTAATTGTCCTGTATCCAGCCCTAATGCTTAGAAAGGTGGTACAGGTCAGACCTTTATTCAACAATGAGCCTTGTGCTACCTTTAGACTGCATCTGTTTAGTTCTGTGCTTTGGGAGGTGTCTGTTTGTAAAGGCACATACTTGAGAGGTGTTTTTATTACTTAATGTCTCTCTTGCCTCTTCACTGTGCTGTCAAGCATTGTCCCCTTCAGTAAAGACAATATTACAGACTTCAGGAAATGGGAAGCTCATTCTTTACTAGTTTTCATTTAAGCTATTAACTCAAAAAATCAGCCAGATTTTTTGCTAAAATTAAACCCTTTTATCTTGATACTGTGCTCTTATCCACTGTAAAAGTGCATCAAGAAATTAATGGGTACCTTTAAAATTGAATCTACTGAAACAGAATTGACATTAGTAGTTGTATTTTAACGCCAGGTTGCATAATCCTTTCTGGTCTCCAAATCTCCAAATTATTACAGCTATTAAAAAAAAAATCTCATTTTAAATCGATGTTTGGGCCTTTCTGAAATGTAAATATTGTTTCTTTAAGAACTTAGTTTAAAACAGTTATGTGTAACTTGGAGGAAAACATCCCATGGCCATACCTGTAAGAAGAATCGGCAGAAAGGACCCATTTAAAAAAAAATCCATGTAGAAAAAGTCTAGATATTTGTTTGGTGAAGAGACTTAGTAAAAAACATCTTTTATTTGAACATTGTTTTCATTGCATTGGATAGTAAAAGACTGGCTTGCAGTTCTTTCCATAGATCAATTTTTGAAAGTAATTTTTACATACTATCAGAGCAGTTTATTTCTATCATGTTTCACATTCAAAATACCTTTGATACCAGATCCATTCTGACATTAGATATTCTGTCCCTTTTTGGATTTGCTTCTGTCAAATTTGGGAAAAGACTGAAATTTTAATATATATATGCATATATACACACACAGAGATGCAGTTATTAGGCTGGAAAATAAGTTTGAGTTTTTTCACTTAAAAACCTGTGTATCAATAATAGATGAAACCTGAAGTATCTGAGCTTGAACATGCTAGATGTGATACCTGGTTCAGCAGGAGTGTTATTAAACATAAAATGTTATGCTAACAAGCTTACCAGTCAATACACTTAAGTTCATCAGATGTGATTCTTAATCCTGGAGGCTTAGAATGTTTCTGGATGAGGTTATTGACCCTTTTGTAATGAGAACATTAAAAAAAAAAGAGTGGGGTCAAGGATTGTAGCCATGATATTTTATGAAAAATCCTTTGCTAGGATTTTTCTCCTATTCTAGCTGAGAAGCGTCAGAAAAGAAATATAAACAATTAACTATCTGATGGCTGTGGAATGTGATTTGGACATTGTTTACCAACAGGTGCAGCTTTAATTGGTTCATGTGAGTTGTTTCTACTTAATAACCAATCAAAGATGCAGCTGCTTCAGCCTCTGAGAGTCACAAGCTTTTGTTATCATTCCTCTCCTGTCCTTTCTAGCCTTCTGATGGATCCTTTTCTCTCTATTCTTTTAGTATAGTTTTAGTATATAATTTTAATATAACATATATCATAATATAATAAATCAGCCTTCTAAAACATGGAGTCAAGATTCTCATCTCTTCCCTCATCCTGGCACCCTTGAACACAACCATAGATGATTAACTATATTTTAACCTTGAGAACAAATACCCAATAGCAGTTACTGCTTTCCAGTACTTTCAAAATCTGTTTGAGGAAATGGCAATAAATATTTTGTTGCACTCTAAGTGTGCACAGTGGAAATAGGTAAGTGACTACCAAAGAAAGCACGTTAATAACTAGAGATTTATCCCTAGAAAGTGAAACATGCCATTTATTCAAATAAACATGTTCTTTCCTTTTTGCCAGCTTGTTTGAGGAGGAAATCATGTCATATGTGCCGCCACATGCCTTACTTCATCCTAGTTATTGCCAGTCCCCCCGAGGCTCACCGGTGTCTTCACCTCAGAACTCTCCAGGTAAGGTGCTCAGGCAAAGCTTCTGCAGGGGCTCCATGAAACCACTTCTCATCCTTGATAAAACAAAGATCTAGAACTACTTTTGAGCAAAGTCAACAAGTACAGTTGCATTTGACTGTCAGACTTGAACCTCTGCCTTGGGCTCAGAAGATGCTTTGCTGGGTGTATTGCAACTTCAGGTGATTTTGTTCTGACTTGTAAAAAAACACGCAGACTTGTTTCTCACTGATGTGAAACAACTAAGTGACTGCTTGTGCCAGCATCCTGGTGCCTGGAGAATTAAAAGCATGGATCTAATAGCTGTACATTAAAATAGCAATATAATGGGGCTGTGGGGCAATGAGGGACAATTTTATGTATAAAAGCCAGCTTGTTATGCTTTAACATGAGTTCAGAACATAGCATACTGCAGCTGTCTGGATATTCGTGTCAGAATGGAAAGAAACTGATATTTCAGATTCTAACTGAGCTGCAGATCAGAACTAAATTATTGCAAGTATGACAAGTTCCATTTGAAAGCCGTGTTGATAGATGGTGCTATGCTTAGTTTCCTCAAGATAATAGATAAACATATCAGAAGTGGCTTAAGGGGATTTCTACAAATTTGATAACGAAAATATAGATAAACAGAGAACATTTAGGGTGTAAGCAACTCTAGGTAGTTCCAGACAGCCAGAAGTTTTTATCAGAAAAAGAACTGTGATTTTCATGGGCGTTTCCCAGTCCATAATGACAAAAAGCTTTGCCTTTTCATGGAATCAGATTAAATGCATTCATAAACATGTGGTAGCTTTTCCTGCTGTTGGACAAAGGACCTCTGTAAGATCTCTCTGAAGAAACTGTCTGAAGACTTTAATGATCTTATGGCATTCCGCGAAGCAGTGAAATACAGTGTTCACATTTATTAATACTTTCAGTATGTATGTGGTTTAGATAGAACTGTTTCCCTTTATTGAAAAGAAGGGAATGATCTGCATGTATGCATCTTACTTCCAACTGCAAACCTGGCAGTCTTTTATAAATAAAACCAGTTTTGGCTTCCAGAGTTAAGATTTCTTAATCACTGGTACGTGCACCAAAGCATTCTGGGCATAGCTTCATTCCAACAAAGTAATTTCAAAATACACTCAGTCTTTAACATGTGATATTCTCATTTACTCACAGTAGCAGCAGATAGTTGAGAATGAACAGTGATGGGTTTAAGTCTCATTATCCCTAAAATTGTAATCTCTCTTCTAGCTCATAGAAAAATATAGAGAGACCATTGAATCTCCCTGTCAGTCTGCAAGCCTGCACGTTTGTGTTGGTGTACAAATGACTTTTTTGATGAGAAATTGTAAATAGCCCATGTTTCTATGGAGGCTCTGTTTTTTCTCATCAGCTAAGCTGGCTGTGCTGCACTGCACGAGTTGGGGCGTTAAGGATCCATTGTTCAGATCAGTCACAATCACTTGTACTTTCTGTTTTGGAAAAGATGAATAGTCATGAAGCTACTCTTTATATCTGCTTTAGAATATAACCTCTTTGAAAATCAAGTATGATTATCACATCACTGGTGGTTTTTAGCTCTTCCATTAACATCTTTGTTCCCAAGGCGGAAGTAATCACTATAATTGCCCAGGAATTTCTTGGCATATGCATCTGATTTGCAGTGAGGACTTGTCATGTGCTGACAGAATATTATGATGCTGATCACTGAACCATGAAGTAATGTGTTATCAGATTCATATTTTATGGTACCCTTCAAAAAAACCCAGCTTCCTTGAGGGGTTAACATTAAAGTATATTTTTATTGCTTTTTCCTGGTGACTGCATTTTTGTACATCATTTGACCCAAAGCAAAACAAACAAGAGAGGGAAAAGGCCAATAGTTAAAAGGCTTGCTTACTATTTCTGTAAGTTTTCAGGAGATTTCAGCTGAGTGTACCTTTAGAAGCTCTTGGTGCTCTCAGTAAAAGAGGAAAACCACTACAGATGAATCAATGACCATGATCTGTTTTTCCAGAGGGATCCTTCATGTTCCTTTTGGATCCCTGCAGATTCCATGATATTTACTATCCTCCCACACTTCACTTCAAGCCTGGAACAAGTGCCAAGTGTCTTTCTGGTCAGACAGGTCTTTTAAAGACCTGTTAAATGGCATTCGGCGTTGCTGGTGAGCTCACAGGCTCTCTCTGATCTCTGCAGAGATAGACTCTGCAGCTCCTTCCAGCCGCCACTTCCGCAGGATGTGCTGTCGCCTTCTCGTCAGACCCATGGTCTTTGTGGCTGCCCTCCTTCCCCTGTCTCTGCCCACAGGCTGAACGGATGCACCTCCTCTTGCAGTACCTGAAACCTTACGTTCCCATGCCTTCCCCCACGGAAGCAATCAGTGTTTCTGTATTGGCTTAGCATCATGCAGGGAGCCAAAAGCAAACGTGCACGAGGAGCTGAGCTAAAAGATGGAACTCTGCAGAAAAGTGCTGCTAAACTCTTCATTTGTGCTTTCAGTGCATTACAGGTGACCACTAGTTCCTGAGAAGTAGTTGGCAACTTATATGTACTTTAGGGCATGAAAAATTTTAAACATCCTCTGAATTTTTTGTGTGGGATGTCTACACAGCCACGCAGGGAAGGAGTTTAACTGCCTCCTTGGCACCCTGCCTCGCAATTGAATCGGTGGAAGTCATTTATCCAGGGAAGCAGTGGAAGTCTTAATGATGGCCATTTTCAGAATAGATGAGACTAAACACCTAATTTGTATATACTGTGAATGCAGTTATAGGGTATGCCTTTTTTTTTTGGTGTACAGATCTCACCTCTCCTTGCCTTTAAGAAATTGACCCTCAAAAACAGTTTGTCAAAATTAAATTCACTTACATGGCCATCATGTATATTTCTGCAGCCTCAGATTAGAAGTTCCACAAGCTTAAATTTGATAGTCTTTCCATTCTTCCTATATTTTTTCCTTGTTACTTCCCCAGGGAAAAACCTTCCACTAAGGAATTTCCAAATATTTTCCTTCTTCCTCTTTATGTAGTCAACATGGGCAATGCAGAGTCCAGCCTATTTTTGCTTCATTTCTGAGTTGTTGTTTTTCTGATAATATTAAAACCAGAGCAGAACATTTATCATATGAACTATTATAAAGGTTAGATATAAAGTGTACTTGAAAAACAAAAAGTCTTTCAAGTTGCTCGTGTTGTTTTTAAAATCCATCTTCTGCATTGACCTGGATTTGCTCTTTTAAGATTTACTTTTGAAAGGTGATACTATTGGAAGTGAGCAACCAAAAAGTCTTGGATGCAGAGCAGATTTGAGGATATGCAGCTTTTACTGTTTATAAAGGTGACTGAACCAAACACATACCATGCATACCTTTTGCTGTTAGGAGTCTTTCCAGTAGCAGATGGGACATCCATCAGTTCATGTCACACAGCTCATTCTGTGCCTGTTTCTCCCTGCAGGTACTCAGCGTGCCAATGCCCGAGCTCCAGCTCCCTACAAAAGAGACTTTGAAGCCAAGCTGAGGAACTTCTACAGGAAGTTGGAGACTAAAGGATATGGACAAGGCCCAGGGAAATTGAAGTAGGTTGAAGCATCTCATGAAACTGGATTTCTTTTCAGGCAGCTTGCCTTGCCTCGCGTATCTGCAAGCTTCTTCCCATTAGAAGGAATGCAGATGTTACGGTTACCCAGGCATTTCTGGGAATATAAAACCTGTAATAAAAGACTTAATGCCAGCATGTGATTCATAACAGAGGATACAGCAAGTTCTGAGCACCTCTGTGCTTCCTCCAACTATGTTTTTGTACAGACAGTATTACCAATATGGTGCCAAAAAGAGCTTTGGGAAGAGGCCTGCAGAGCAGGAGGCATCTGAATTCTTCCGTTATGATATAAACAGTTATATTTTCTCATATCTTTTTCCACTAAAAAATAATTAGTTTTTAGTGTATCTCTTGTACATCATTGCCTGTCCTGATACCACAGCCCTCTTTAATAAAGAGGATTCATACATTAAATGTTATTAAAGTCTCAGGATTGCCTTAAAAAACTGCTAATATTTTTATTTTAGAACTCTGAATAGTAGAATACTTGGAGTGAGGTCTTCCCTCCTTCATTTATTAGCTAATCATGTGATTATGTGCTGTTATATATAAGAATTGTCCTCACAAGATACTTTCAAAATTTTGTAAATACCAGGTCTTGTGCCAGTGGTCAAACTCATAGCCATGAGGCACTAGAACATGATTTGATCATTTCCTCTATTATAAAAAAGGGGTTTTCTATTTTTTTAAATTTCTTTCAGCCAGTCACTTCTCTTATTTTTGCAGAAATCTTGCAAAGCTCAGACTTCATTGATGTGAGCTTGTTACAAGTTTGCAAAACTGAAATGGGATTAAAATGCTACTGTTTAGACAAGTCTTAAGAGGCAAAGGTTGAGCAGTATCTGCCTAAAATATAATGAAATCATAAACAGTTAAAGCCTTATCTATGAAAGCTTTGTCCTGAGTGCTTGGGCAAATAACTGGTGTGGAGCTTTGGCTCCCTGCAATAATCTGTTCCATTTCTCACACCCTTTTTTCCCTGTCCTTTCTTCCCTATTTGCCATCACACTGTAGATTTTTAAGCTGCAGTTTGACAGGTGAATGGAAGTTTTCTCTGGGTTGCTTTCCCAGGCAGCAGTACTGACCTGTCCAAAGCAGGGCCCAGCACAGCTCCTCTGCTGCCTGGGTCCTGCCCAGGTGCCTGCTCAGTTCCTGGCTCTCCCCTTGCATGTCCTCAGCAGGATGGTCAGTGCAGTCACTGAGCTCTGCATGGCCAGAGGGGCTTTGCAGGAGCTGGAGTGGGTTCCTGCCTTCCTGCAGGCAGCAGCAGCTGCCATCTGATGGGCACGCACAGAAGGCACTATTTGAATATAGAGCAAGTGAAGTTTCAGGAAACTAATTAAACACATTTTTTTTGGCAGAGGATAAAATGTTTGAGTAAGGAGAATTCTTTCACCTCTTATTTTAGATCTTTGACACTTCCTCATTTTCACAATTTTTCTTTCAGAAGGTACATTGCGTTTTCATATGTGATGTTTCAGTGGGGTTTTGTACAAATAATTGCCATTCCTTCTGCACTTCTTGTACCGTCACACAAGGATAATGTAGGGACATGTGTTTCTGGGTTTACCATACTGTGATTTTCTGTGGTTTTATCTTTTTCTGTGTTAAGAGATTGATTTTTATGGAAAAGATGAGATTCTTGCTCACAGTTAAACTCACTTAGGGGCCCAGCTTTACAGAAGGATTTCAGACTTAATGAAATTCCAGCTTTAGGACCTTTCTGCTTAAGACTTTAAGGAAGAACCAAGGTAGACAAAACAAAACTACTCTTCCTTGTACAAGGGACATTTTATTGAAACATAAGGGAGAGCTTTGGAAAACAGGAGCTTCCTGATCTGAATAAAATTATCTACCAGAAACAGGTATCTCTGAAATCACCCTGGTTACTATCCTGCTGTGTAAATAGATGTTTCCAAATGGGGTTCATGTTCACAAATTTCTACTTCAAAATAATTTTGCCCTTCAGATTAATCATCAGAAGAGATCACTTGTTAGAAGATGCCTTTAACCAGATCATGGGCTACTCAAGAAAAGACCTGCAGAGAAATAAACTTTATGTCACGTTCGTTGGGGAAGAAGGGTGAGTAAAACAGGGAAGTATTTGTGGCCTGAGAACACAGTGTCTTGTTGCTCCTCTCTCACCAAACTTTTTGTCTAGAGTGAAAAGAGGAAGGGCTGTGCTCAGGAAATGCCACATACACAAGCCTAGAACATGCAGCTGTTCAAGATGGCTTCTTAAGCATTTTGCAATGTAACATATCTTGCATTTGCAGAAGTAATGTGAATGCTTATGTGAATTTTCCCAGTAGTTGGTGTGTGTTTCAGAATGTTGCTGGGAAAGCAAATTAAAAACCAAACAGCTTTCTTGTGTTATTCATGTTTCTTTTCTCTCAGTGCTGTTGTGTCTCCAGGGCTTACCAAAAGACAGCTGCTGTTTGTTGGAGGTAGTGTGCTTCCAGAGTAGGCTCTGGGCTCAGTCCTTAATTTAGCCCCTGTCTGAGGCACTGGGAGCAGAAAGCCCTCAATGCTACAGGAGGTGCTCACTGCCTCTTCAGGCCAGGGCCTGCATACAAATAAAAGCAACTGGGCTGTTGCCAGTTGTTAAAAAACCCCAAATATTCCCCAGATTTCAAAGTCACATTTAGAGAATGCTCAGTTTGTGTCTAATGAAATTCTAATATGTTCAGGTTGTGAGATGTGCTTTGCAAAGCAAGATGTGGTTAGATTTCCTTTGCAAGTGAAACTGAAACAATGTACTATTTGCTGCTTTTGTCTCTTGATTTGTGACCCCTTTGGCAGGTCTTAAAGCCCACTTGTCTGTTGTTGAAATGCTTCATGAATATGTTTATAAACATTCAAACTTTTATTCCATGATATTCAGAAAACTGCAGCACAGCTCTTGAAATGCTGTAGTGTGGGCTATTGCCATGCAATGTGTGAGTCTTTAAAATGCAAAGTTGTAATAGAAACATCTCCTACAAGATTAGATAAAATTAATATGTCTTTGAAAACTTCTAAATCCTACTGTTTGTTTAAAGTTTACCCTGAAGCACTGCGTGTTAATAAAGATCCAGTGAAGTCTTAAAATAAAGAATGTTTGCAGCTGAGAGCCAAGTGTGGACTTGTTCATATAAATAATATCACCATGCTGTCTGAGGAGAAGCTCAGAACTGGGATGGCAAGGCTGGTGCACAATGAGATTATGCTGTATTGACAAAGGAGGGTGGGGATGCAGGAGCAAGGCCTGCTTTACACAGCCCCTACCAGCCTTTGCTTTCACACCTACAGCCTCAAATCAGATTTAAAAATGAAAGGGAAATTTTTAAAATCATACATGAGATAGAGATTGATCCAGATACACCATACACCATTTCCTTTCATCAGATGTCAGACTTCTGCATTTCACCACTCAGCAACATGAAGAGTGACCTGGAAATGGGGGTGACACCTCCTGTCCCCATTGTATCCAGCTTTACATGAGACTCTAGCCTTAATGGAAAAGAATCAGTTAATTAGGAGCAAAGTCAAATTAAAATGACGTCAGTCCTTTATTTACACATCTGTATTTTTAATGAAGAAATGATGTGTGCAAACAGTATTGTTTCATCAGAGATGGTGCAAGGATATGTATCACAGCCAACCAGTCATTTGGCCAGGTGAAGAAAGACAGGTCAGGGTGGAGGAGAGGAGGAATACTGAAAGTTAATTGTTTCCTATTTGCTCCTCCTTTTTTAAGAGTGTAAGTAGGAGTTTGCTTTTGCATTTCTTTTCCTCTTGGTAAAGAGATATAAGTCATAAAGTAATGGGTAAGGAAATGCATAATACAACATTCTAGTAACTATTGATTTATTAGTATATAAAATAGTAAGTGGGGCAACTCAGACATGTGAATGTGATTTCTGTCATAAGTCTCATAATGTGTATCTTCCTCAGATCTTCAGTTTCTATACTCATCAATTGTGATGCTCATTTAATGGTTTTTATACACTCATTCATTTTGGTAACACATTACAAAAACTTAGATAGGAAAAATATGGTTCCTTGTTTTTCCTGAGTTCTTTGAACTACTAGGAGAAGCTGCTTTGCATTTAAGAGTGGTAAATCTGAAGTATTAATGGTGCTTCCTAGGAGACATGAGTCATGTTGCCAACAACATTTTCCTCTCCTGAATATCCAAATGCCCCACAGTTGCAGCTGTTGTGTGGTTGCATACCTCTCGTATGAAGTTTTCTCACCCTCGTGCCAAGCCTTTAATTGTAGGATAAATCTGACTGGCAGTGCAGGACTCTCATGATTGATTTATTTAACATGACTCACAGTAACTGCATACAGAGGGAGCTGTATGGAGTGGCTGATAGTCAAGCACACAGTTTCCTTTCTGTCTCAGGATTTCTTAGTGTGTCTGATTATCCCAGAAGTTTGCAAGAGTCTTGCAGGTGACCCTATACTTGATCCTGGTGTTCACGCCAAGACTAAGATCCAACAGTTGTCCATGGTATTGAACCAGTTCTGATTTTTTTTTCTCTAATTTGTTGATGGAATCTACCCCTTCTTGCCAGGGTAAAGATCTGTTTCAGTACTTCACTGCTGAAGCTTAACAGAAGTGAAATGCTTCCAAGTGACTGAAGGGAAAATGTTTTTTAATCAGCTGAGGAAAGAGGGTTTGTCCTCAGCTTGATAATGGCACCTAGCCTTTACTTCCCTGACAACTTCATCCTCAAAAACAACTCTCATTTGTGGTTGTCTTCTGTAAAAGTTTATGAGCCAAAACATTTGTAGCAGGAGTTCTTTATGAAAGCTGACTTTCTCTGTGATACTTCTGTCTGTGCGTTGTCTTAGTACTTGAGTCAAATATTAAATCTTACATCTATAAAAGATGTATCTTTCTTTTTGTTAGGATTTTAATATTCTCTGCTCCCCACTGGAAAATTCCTAGTTTTCCGTTTTCCAACTCTAATAGAGCATTAATGTCATACCTAACTCACTTGACTGGTGACCTGCAGAGTAATGCCACAATTCGGTCTCAGTGCATTGTCAGCAATGAGTTTGTTTATCATTCAGGAAGAAGGGGTTATTTAGATTCATTACTACTGGAATCTTGAAATAGGGGAAAAAAAAGTAGAAAACAACAAATAAAAAAACCCAGCAAAGGAAGTGCACTCTCCAAAAGACATTTAAATGCACTCAAGTTTGGAAGACAGACAAGAAAATTTAGACCAAGAAACATAAATCACTGAAGTAATCTCAGATTATATTGCTAGGGAAAACACAAATATTATCCCTCCAATTGTCCTATGGTTGCAGTCTGCAAAGACAAAATATGACCATTGTTTATTTTCATTGTTAATATGTCAGATGCAGATAAGTCTGATTTTGGCTCTTTTCATGATTTTTCTGCTCCCTACCCTGGCCACCCCCAATTATTTGGTTATATTCCTGTGGCAGAAAGGCCACTACAGCTGGAGCCAAAGCTTCTTTCTGAGTGCAGCCCACATGGAGAACTTCATTCCAGTCCTCCAAGCTATTCCATTTTAGAAGTCCCTTGAGAGTTCCACATATTTTTGCATTAGGCAATCTGCACGGATAAGGGTTTTGGTTAAAATCTTACGAAATTTTGATCAAAATATAATGTAAAGAATGTAGATTAAAAAAAAAAAAGTTTATTGCTTCATAGTAATATCAGGTTTCTCTTTAAAGGTTGGACTACAGTGGACCATCAAGAGAGTTTTTTTTCCTGGTGTCCAGGGAGCTCTTCAATCCATATTATGGTTTGTTTGAATATTCAGCCAACGATACCTACACAGTACAAATAAGTCCCATGTCTGCTTTCGTAGACAATCACCATGAGTGGTAAGAATTATTTTCTTTTGTTTTTCAGACACATTTTCTGTTATTCCCACTTATAGGTTAACTGCTCAGATCTGCTCAGACATTTAATACCGAATCTGATCTTTTGAACCAGCAGCAAGATAATTGCATTTCTTTAGACTTCCCTGATTTTGGTTTCTCTTGTGGTTTTTAAATGATCTTATTTCTCACAAGGTCAGCAAAATTATAATTTGGAACATGTATCATGGGATTGTCTCACAACACAACTCCCTGCATTTCTTGTACATTAGTAGTCATTTCATGAAAGCAGTATTAACCTCTTGTGTATTAGGAAAAAATAAGAAAAAGTAACAATTGACTTTTTGTCAGCTAAGGAGATGAAGGGAGGTTTCAGGTACATATTACTGTGTAATTTGTTTGAGTCTTCCTAAAGAACACAGAGATCTTCTCAGTGGAAAAACCCCAACATACCCATCGGAAGGAAATCTGTGGTGATATCTTAATTGGGAGTAGGGGGGAGACTGCTGATCACACAGCTTTGAAACAGGCTGTACATTCACCCATGCTTCTGAAATAGTTATCGAGGATTTTTGCATAATCCTATTTTTACAATTATAAGCCAGTTTAAATCACCCTCAGTTGATTTAAGCCATGGCATCACCATAAATCTGTAAAGCTGTGCTGTGACTATTAACAGAGAATTCTGCTGTGTAAGTAGTTGGATTACATTAATAGTGGAATGACAAGTGCTCATCTCTGTAGGACAGATATGCACTGAGTTCTTGTTTTTTGAAGGTCAGTTATAAAGAATGAGCATGAGGGGAATCTCATTATTAATTTTACAAATGAAAAGAGAATTAAGTGGTTGGCAGTTCAGTTAGTTGAAGCAGCCTGCCTGTTGAACTCCAGTACTTCAAGTCTCTATTGGAAAGGCAGAAAAGCCTGGCACAGAGGTGAGAGAAAACCCTCATGTGCTGTGCAGCTTCTGCCAACGTTTTTTATTCACACTGGCTTCTGCAGTGCTGGACCAGGGACCTGGGGAATGAAGGAGGCATGACCCCTCTCTCTTTCAGAGAGTGCTGGTTTTGTACAGCCCCAGGGGGAATTCAGAAAATGCAGCTGTGACAAGCAATTTATGCATGGAAAGGGGAAGGCTCTGCATGTCACATCCTCATCTTGCAAACATTGTACAAGCAGGTATAATAAAGCCCTAATTTTTTCCAAGAAAAATGTTGTTAAGGATACATAAACAGAAAGTTCAAGAAACATTTACTTTGAAAACAAACACTAGATTTTAATCTAGTTCTAGAATCGTGGAAGAGCTTTCACAATGGATCTTGATTCTCATGGGAATATTTGCAAAGACCCTCCTATTTCAAGGTTGCTGCCATTTGATCTCACCCCTGGCAAACTTCCTCCTTACACACCCAACAAAATGAAGATAATAAGGGAAGAAGGAGGTGAGAGAAGGAGATTTAGATCCTGTTGACACAGGGCTGGAGAGCACTGCAATACATAAAATATTTCTGGCACTGTTTGTGAAAATATACATAGAACTCCTTAACCACAGTCAGAAGAGGGAGCAAGGAGCCCCTGTAAGTAGGAAAGACAGACAGCATGAGCTGTCAGCCAGGGAAAGAGTAGAAGAATCTTTGGCCCCTCTATAACATGAAAACAAGTTAATCCTGTAGAGGTGTGAAGTAAAAATAGACAGTGGCTATCATTTTGGGAGATAATGCATTTATAAAGTGGCTGCTCTGGCAGGGGTTGATTGGGTTAAATATGGATTTAACATTTTTGAGCAGCTGTAGCTTAGCTATCTGAGGGGTTTTCCACACCCTGCAGTCTTGCTTTTTTATTATTTTTTTTCCCTGTGCCTTACTGAGAATGTTAAAGAAACCCAGTAAATAAACAAAAATACCACAATTTAGACATAGCTGTCTGATTTAATAATGCTGTTTGGAAATTCATGCAAGTTTTGATGACAGAGCAGTGTGCCAACCACAAAGTTTCAATATCATGACTGTAACCCTTTCTCTTCCAGGTTCAGGTTTAGTGGTCGAATTCTTGGTCTTGCTCTGATACATCAGTATTTGCTGGATGCCTTTTTTACAAGACCCTTTTATAAAGCCCTCCTCCGAATGTGAGTAGAATTGTTCTGTCTCCACTTTTGTTTGGTTCCTTCCCTATCAGTGATGCCATTTTGTGTATGGATTATTTATGATGCTGTATTGACAAAGGAGACAGGCCATTATTTCTAATTTAATAAACTGATTTAAATCCATTAATTTTTTGAAAAATTTCCTTGTTTCCAGTATCTCAGAATGTTGTTTGTGATCAGTATGAGAACCTTGTGTTTTGTTTCAGCCCTGTTACCAGCTTTCTTCTAGACTTGAAGATGTACAATGCAGTGCTGTGGGCTTATTCCAGATATTAATAGAGTTCTTATTCTTTTGTCATGTAATGACTCACAGGATAGGATATGAATCACTTCATAGCTTAGACTGCACCATGCATTCTCAGAGGTAGACTGATTGTTGGCAATCTCCATTTTGAGGAGCTGTACTTTGATAGACTTCAGACTTTGTTTCCAGGACTACTGCTTCTGTTCTGGCTGGAACAGTGAGGGCTGTGCTTGCTCAGCATGTCTGGAAGCTAAGACCTAATAAACTTAAGGTGCTTTACTTTTATTTAAAAGCTGGTTTTGAAGTCTGGAAGCATTTTTTTCCTATAAAACATTGCATGTTCTACTAATGGGTAGTAATTAATCCATTCCTACTGCACACACATTTTTAAAACACCTGAATGCTAGCAGCACCATTTTAGTGAAAAGGATGAGGTAAGGGAAAGTATGGTAAGTATGTGGTAAGGTGGAAATCTAAGCAGTTCAACAAATGATGGAGATGAGGCAGTGTAGCTACATAAACAAAAAGGACACTGCTTGCTTGTTTAAAAAATCTTTTAAATTCTTCTATTATTTGAATTATTTGTCTCTTCAATCTGTGTATTTTCATATTTCCTAAATGTGTTTCTCAGGAAACATGGGGCAGACTCCCATTAAGAAGCAATGTGTCTTCAAATTAAATTCTGGAGTTTTGTATATTTACAGAGTTATTTTGTGTTTTACAGTAACTGCTGTTACCAGGCAAATAAACAGAGATTTGAAGTTGTCCTCTTTATTAATGTTTCTCTTGGCTCCCATTCACAGTCTGTTTTGTCTGAATTTAGTTACTGAGCACAGGCTGCTGCCATCATCTGTATTTGTGTGTTTTCTTCTTTCTTCTGTCAGACTCTGTGACCTGAGTGACCTGGAATATCTGGATGAAGAGTTTCACCAGAGTTTGCAGTGGATGAAAGACAACGACATACATGATATCCTGGATCTCACGTTTACTGTAAATGAAGAAGTTTTTGGGCAGGTGTGCAAGATTCTTCATTTCCTTGGTGCACTCTATGGCTAGATAAACATTTATTTGGACAGAAGAACGAGTGTCCTTCCATGCTGCTTTGAACTTGTATTTTAAAAATTCCTGCTGGTGAAACCAGTGTTGAAATCTGAGGAGGAATTAATATTTGTAGCAGGTCAAACATGTTTTTCTGGTTAAGGAGATTTTCTGGAGAGTATCTGAAATATCAGAATTTAGGATTGCTTTGCTAGAGGTAGTTCACCTGAATTTAATTGCAGCAAAGTTTCCATTCAAAGATATTACAACACCTTTGTTAAGGTATTATTCAGAAAACTCCAATGCTTTAGTCACTGTAAGGATTGTTTCTTCTTCTCAACTTACTCTTCCATCTAATTATGAAGGTTCCTCAGACTAAATGGAATTTAAAATATTGTTTTTAAAAATAATTTTTTTTGTGTTCTCTTACTTCATATATTCCAGTTTGCTAGTCAGGCTTGTTTAGTGATTTGGGGGAATTACTCCAGCTTAAAAATTTAAGTTATTACAATTCCTTCTTTTATCTTTATAATAACTGTGTTGTCACTTGGTCATTTTATGTCCTAAGATCACAGAACGGGAACTAAAACCAGGAGGTGCCAATATCCCAGTCACTGAAAAGAACAAGAAAGAATACATAGAGAGAATGGTGAAATGGAGAATTGAGAGAGGAGTTGTACAACAAACAGAAAGTCTAGTTCGTGGTTTCTATGAGGTAAGAAACTCCAAAATTAAATTTACTTTCTTTCTCCTTCCAAAATATTTTTCTCCTTGTATACATTTCCAAAATACAGGGTCCCAAATATAGTCAGAAGTGCCCTTGCAGTTACTGGAAGAGGAAGGGAGTGTAAAAAAATTTCTTTTAGTAATTTATATAAAGACTATGGTTATGTGTCTACTTTGCACTGGACAATACTCTCAATCACTGTATGATTAGCATTGAATCCTTGCTCTGTTTCTGCATTGGGTCTCTGAGTCTAGTTTGTTTAAAAAGACAAAACCTGAATCCTGAATTACATGAAATGATACCTGGTAAATACCTTAGTAGCAGATTTTATGGGGAGGCATGAATCAGTACATGAAGAAATGATGCTATGCATTTTATTTCTTTCACAGGTGGTTGATGCAAGACTGGTGTCTGTATTTGATGCTAGAGAACTGGAACTGGTTATAGCTGGAACAGCAGAAATTGACTTGAGTGATTGGAGAAATAATACAGAGTACAGAGGAGGTAACTTGAATTTTGACTTGTTCAGTGACAGTGTCAAGGGCTCTGGATCTGCCTAATTTTCAAGACAGTAAAGAACCATCCCATAAGATACATTTATAGTAATTTTTGAACTTCTCTGGTTAAGTTAGTGTTTCGAGAAGATAATTTTTCCATTTTAGTTTGCTTCCTTGCATGCCCTTGCTGAGACAGCATGACAGGATGCTCTTCTTCACAGCAAGTGCCATGCCCAGCTGCACACTGGGAGGTACCTCCCAGACCTGGGAGAGAAATGGAAATGGTAGCCATTCTTGGTTGCATATTCCTCTTTTTTTTTTTTACGCACTCAAAGTTGACAGGAAATTAGAAGCAATCACAGTGGCTGCAGGCTGGTAGTTGAAATAATTTCAGAACAACAGAAGATTTGGGAACTGTGAGATACTGTGAGAGAGCTGGTTGCAGCATCATTTGTAGCTTTAGATAGATAAATAGCAAAGTGTTGGAATAGTTCAAGAACTGGCATTCATGTTAGTGACTGATTAATGGAAGAAATGCTTGCACAAGGGATCTCACTTCTTTTTGTTATAGTACATTCATTCTCTGCCTTTAGAATTTCTAAGCATTTTAGGAGTATTTCTCTCTCACCTTCTGCCTTTTGATGCAATTGGATAAAGAATATGGCATTATTGTGACTAGGGCCAAACCAGGAAAAGCTTACCAACTATTCCCTCAACCACTTTCACAGCACCTGAAAGTATAAAGGCTCTTCTTGTTTTAACAGGTTATCATGACAATCACATTGTAATTCGGTGGTTCTGGGCCGCTGTGGAAAGGTTCAACAATGAACAACGTCTAAGACTTTTACAGGTAAGAAATCACCTGATCTGTGTAAAAATAAATAAAATTTGCTGCTCAAATAGCCCCATCCTGGTTTAGGATACCAAGAAACTATGGTGGTGTTTACTACTGGGAATAGCCTGAGTCAGAGGCTAAATGTAATAACTTCAAGTGAGAGAAGCTCACAGCTATTTTTATAGATTTCTAAGCTTAAAAGTAAATTTAAGATACAATGGCTGATGTCAATAATCCTTTACTATTGTTTGATTAAAAGTACATTAAGACTCCTAAAGATAGAAAAGGAAAACTGTGTAATTGGTTATGTCATTATGTCATTAGGTAGAAATGTTAATGGTATTTATACAGCTTAGGAAGGAGAAAGCTTAGATGGCAGTTCAAGGTTTCAAATTAGAAAATAATGATGGAAACCTTAAAGTCAGTCCAATTCCATTTTCACTAAACTTGCAGGTTCCAGTCACCCTGCTGCTGAAGGACAAAATATCTCAACAGAAGAATATTTATACATGTGGGTTTACTGTTGAGTTAAATTTTTAAAGTTCAGGTTACATCCATCCTGTCTATAAAGAAACAGACAAACCTCCACTGCAAACCATACCACATTATTAATCTAATATGAAATCTGCTGGTTTTAACAATTCAGAATTTTTATCTGATGACTGAATTATGAAGAATTTTCTTTTTTGAATCTGTTTAAGCATTTTTTAAAAGCCTGTAAAAAGGCAGTGTAGAACATCCCATTTGATGGCGAGACAGAAATGTCTGCTTGTATGTTCCTGTCACATCTGTTAGTCAGAAGTTTTTATAATATCCAGGTCATTACGAATTAAGTAGTCTCTGATCTGTCCAAAGCCATGTTTGGTCTGTTCATGACAAGTTGTAAATAAAACTGCTCACCAGTCAGTATTTCAGCAAATGTCAGTGGGCATGTCTAACCTTCAGAATTTTGTCCTTTTCTTACAGTAATTAATTGTGGTTTATAAAGCAAAGAAAAACCATATAGCTAGAAAAGCATAACACAAAGCCACCAGATATTACTGTGTTTTGTATTAGCTCCTTTTAATGCAGGAAACAGCAGCAAAAAACTCACTTAGGCTTAAGTCTGAGTAACTGGATACTGATAGTGTGTTATTCTACAATATTTATGCAGCAGAAAAGCTTTGGAGGAAATTAATCTGCTAAGTTGCCTCTTCTAGAGCCCAGCCAGGAAATTATCTCTTTGCCTTTAGCCTCCGTGTAAAGTAGCATTTATTGCTTGTGCCTCACGAATTTCCTTGCTTTGCAAATGCTTTTCCAAAAGTGTCTGGGCTGTGGTGGGTGTGCTGCTGTGTCCCCCCAGCCCCCTGTGTGCAGGCCTGTCCTGATGGGTGTTTGTGCTGCCAGTTTGTCACAGGCACGTCCAGCATTCCCTACGAAGGCTTTGCCTCTCTCCGCGGCAGCAACGGGCCCAGGCGCTTCTGCGTGGAGAAGTGGGGGAAGATCACTGCTCTTCCAAGGTACAGCTCTGGGGGCTTCACAGGGCCCCTCTCTGGGGTAACAGATCAGCTGTTGGACAAACATTAACAAGCTTTCACTGAATATGCAAATTTACCTTCCCTTACATGCATACTTCCTTCCCCATTCTTGCTGTGTCTGATGCATCCATTTTGGTTTGAACTCAGTTTTGTTCTCTTAAACTGGACAAGGCAGTGTAACTGTGGCTAACATCCATATTGCAGTGTTTTTCTCATGGAAAATTATCTTAGAATGATAGCTACTTCTGAGTTTCTTTATTACATTTGATTAAATGTGCAAGTATTTACCTACTTAACATGCAGTTCACAAGTTAGGAGCACAAATGAATATGAATTTAAATGAAATAGCTCTTGTGACTATGTCTGACTGAAAGCTACTATCATATTTTTTGCATCAGACAGAGGCTTTATAGTACAATTTACTGATACAATTTTTATGCTCGGTCTGATATCAAGTGTTAAATACTGAAGAGGCAAGTTGTGAGTGCAGAATAGGAGGGAGTAATTTCACTTGAGAAGCAGCAAGACAGACAAGAGAAGGTAAGGATTTCAAACAGAACAAGTAAAATAAATTGAAATAGGTGAGGAGGGTAAAGGAACAGTAAGAGTCCAAGATATGAAAGGAAGAGTTGAGTTGTACAAGCCCATGCAATTTCTATTGGGTACGGCAAGTTTACAGGAGTAGGATGAAAAGGTTAAAAAAAAACCTTTCCAGTTTTTGGAGCAGAAAAAGAGTGCTCCTCAAAGGTCCATGGTAACAATGCCAGGACTAGACTAATAATATGAGTGACGAAAAAAACACCTTCAGCTTGGTTTCTTCATTGACAAAACATGACAGGTTCTTGTCTTTACTGTGATGAGACTGAGAGCTGGGAGATTTTCTTTCATCCAGTTCTGTGACTCTGCAGCCTCTAGAATGGTTTAGGAGTGGTTAGACACAGATTAGTGTGTGGAGCGTGGGCAGCCTAACTCTGCTTCATCAGACCTCAGCTTTAGTGTGCTGTGTACAGCCTCTGGAGGCGGCTTTGGGCTGGGCTGATCCATGGAGCAAGCTCAACCCTAATCATAAACCCACTCCTCATAAACAAGAGGCCTCAGGAATAACTTGCATTCAGAATCTCATCTTAGACACAGGGTGGCTGTCAGAGACACTCAGAGTCTCTCTGACCAACAACCTGTAGGTTTTTCCTCCAGCAGAAACAAGGTCAGAGGCAGAAATATCTCTTGGGCTGGCTGCTGCCATCAGAACTGCATGGAGAAGGTCATGGACACAGAAGTGGTGCTGTGAAATCCACAGGCACAGGGGGTGGCCTTTAAACAGAGCCATCTTTCCTGTTTACAGCATAAATGAGAGCCAGGCAACTAAAGATTAAAGGAATCCAAATCCTGGAAATTGCTATTTGATATCAAATGTTATCTGGAGGCCTAGTAATATCTTGTAGCCCAATAAGTCTCCTTTATAGTTTGATTATGATTGGCCTATGGACTAGCTTTGATTATTTTTAAAATGTAAAAACTGTGCCTTTTTAAAAAATAATTTCTGACTTCAAAATTCAAGTTTGTTTTTTTTTTTTTTTTGGTGAGTTTAAGTAAGAAAAGAGATTGCATGATTTTTTCCATATATTCTCTGAAGCTGAAATTCCCGGTGCTTGCAAGCAGAGCTTGGAAAAGGTCAGGACCTGCCAGAACAGGATGTTCAGAATTTTCTCTGGAAAGCTTATGCAGAACCCTGCTTGTGATAAATTGCAGAATAAAACTGCTTCCAAAAGTGCAATGTGGAGAAACATGCCGAGAATCTTTGCTATCATAGGCTGTTTATCAAGTGTAGGGGAAATGCCAGCTCTTCACATTTAAGAGATTGTATCATTCGTTTAAATTTCACTTACCTCACCTTCCTTTGGTTAACAAACATTTGAATTTTGTCTCTCTGGATCATTTTTACCATACAAATGTGAGAATTAAAGTAAAAACAACTGTGTGTGACAAATACCTGCAGTCATCATGAGCAAGCAGTTCCTGGTATTCACACATGGCAAACCTTGATCTCATAAAAAGTGAAAGCTCTTCCATGTCAGTGCTGAAATGGGTTAAGCCCCACTGTTTGCATTTTTACATGTGTAGTTCTTGGATGCAGTGCAGCTTCAGCCTGGGTCTCAGCAGCCTCTGAGACTCCCTGTGCAAACACTGGGTCCTGCTGGCTTGCAGGTAACACATCAGTAACTACAATCCTGAGTAGCACCTTTCAAGGGGTTTCCAAACAAGCCCAGCATGTGTAAACATATCGCTGGATCTGCTGGGAACGCTGCCCTAGGACTCTGTGACTCTTACTGATTCTCAGATAACTAAAGCTTTTATGTTAAGGTAGCATCACTCACTCCTAGCAGTGTTGTACTTTGCAAATTGCCCTCTTAGCAGGAGTGTCTGTGAAATTTGATAGTGCTCGGTGCTCAGGTGGCAGAAGTGAGGATTTAACAGGTCAGTGGACTTTGTTTCTTCCTCTGTTTCTAAAAACATTACTGCAGTGCTGAAAACACATAAGAATACCCGTCCCCATCTCTTCTTCCTGGCCTGAGCCACGAAGGGCAGCTAGGATAGTCACTTAGGTATGTGACTGTGGCCCGAGCAGCTGTGAATGTAAACACAAACGTTTTCACTAGATGTTTGCCTAGTTCCCACTGTTCTGACTGCTGTGTAATCAGCTCTGCTGAATCCAAATAGTGAGATTTCTGTGAGGCACATGTCAGGTTGCCCAGCTTGTGTTGCTGCCTTTGACCCTAACTAGGTAGCATGTAAAATGCCCTGGAAAGATTGATTACTATGGGTCTAGCTTAACTATTGCTACCCCAATGGCACCTCTACTTCCTTCTTTTTCACTGTGTTGCAGATTAGACTAATTTAGGGGAAGGGACCAGTGCTCTTTCAATTCACTCCCATGCTGAGAAATTGGTTCCAGATTCATTGCTGTACATTATTTATTCATTCGTGTGATGATTCACTTGGAAATTATATCTATGTGTGACTACTGCATTTTAATCCTAAATTATTCTCTTTAACTGTGGTAATCAAAATGAAGGGGAATTTAATTGGGAATCTGAGAACCTAGACTTTAGGAACCAAGATGGGTTTTTATGTTGTCATAAGATGTGAGCCCAGGAAGATGAACAATCAGTGCCCATGAGGTTTGAAATGTTGGAATGGGAAGATACTACCCAGAAGGAAAAAACACATTTGTATCAAGGACTTAGGAAGTTGTGTGCTGGGTTTGGAAAAGCTTGCATTGCCTCAGAAGACAAAGGTCTTGTTTTTGTCTTTTTTAATTACTTGGTTTTCCACAGTAAGTGATTCCATTTTCAGAATTGCCCTCAAAATAAGATAAAATTCAGTTCTCTTAATAAATGTAAACAACATGCCAGCTTACTATTAAACCAGTTCATAATGAATCCCTTGCTAATTATATACTGTGTCTTTTATAATTTGTGGTTTTACAGCCCACACAGCATGATCCATAGTTCTAATGAGTGGCTGTCAGCCCCATGGAGCAGAAGCATGTGGTTAGGCTCTTAATTGCCTAAGATTCTTCAACACTCTACACTGAATTCAAGGGATCACTGAGTTCCAGTTGCTTCTGGCCTTAAATCAGTCTTTTTCTTCAAAAGAGAGTATTTTCAATTTTTTAAGGACTCTGCAGGGAATGGAATAATATAATCTGTATCATGATATCATTTTACAAGGTTTTTGGAAAGGCAAAGGAGGAGTAAAAAGAAAGTTTTCCTCCAGGAGCCTCAGAGAGATGTCTGCGCGGAAAAATCTTACCATACCCCTTGGCATATGGAGTGGGGAAATGTCATCTCTGCTACACAGCATGTACCAGAAGTGTTCTTCTAAGGGCACTGGGTTTGGGGAGGGTGCTAAAGGCAATGTTTTTTTAAGTGATTGCATATTTGGTGTTTGGATTGTGTTTATAATAATGGTGTGACCTTGTGTGCTGTGTATACATATCTTCAGCCTGATATTTTTATGACTCTTCAAGGCTGTAACTGAGTGGGTGTTTCAGCTTCAATGAGTTCCAGTTTGTAATGGACTCTGAGGTTTTTTAACAAGTGAGATTAGCCCACTTCACTCCATGTTCCATTCCCATAGCTGGGAGCTGAGAGGCACTTAAAGTGGCAATTACTGAATTTGCTCACATGGAAGGCAGTACTTTCTGGCTCAGAGGAAGTTTGTACAGGTCTGTGGTAGACACCTGGATTTCTGGGACTGGGTAGGTTAAACGAGGAGTTGCATTTGCTGTGAGGAGGGAGCTTGTTCAATCCTTCCATTAACATGTTACATATTTATGCATAATACAGATCATACTGATGAAGGGCAGGGCACTGCAGGAGGAGTTTGATTTTCAGCTGGATTGAATTTAAATTGAATTGAATTGAATTTAAATAAATAACTGTGATGTATTTTATTGCAAAAGATTGAAGTATTTGTAAACAGAGACCAGCCAGAATTCTAAAATTAATCTAAAGTGAGGCTTCGTTACAAAGCTTTAGAACAGAAGAGATGCCTTTTCCAGTTTCTCTTTGCATCATTTCATCCTCAAGATCCCATCACATTAATAGTTACATTATCTATTTCATTAGAGCAGGCTCATCCACCTCAGTGTTTTAGAAAGTACCATCCTTAGCATGCCCTGAGGTCAGGCAATGATATCCATGGTTCCACTATGAAGAGAAACCTTTGTTATGTCCCTTTTCATTCCCTGCAAGAGGATTTGAGAGACAGTTCCAAGTGTGTCAAACTTGAGGTAGATTACTTCAAAAACTGAGAAATAAATTGCATGGTTGCCCTCTTAAGAAAGCAAGGTGGTTGCTAGAGGTTCATGTATGGTTTTGTGTAATTCTAAAAGCTGCTGGCCTCTAGGGCAGCTGTGTCCATTGAGAATAGCAGCACAAGCAGTATGCCTCAACACCATCCATGTGCCATGTAAGGACATTGTAGAAGGAAGAGCATATAATTCATCTGTCTTTTGCCACTGTAGGAGTGTTTCCTGTAGATCTGGAGATGTGTGGAAATATCTTGTTATCATTACAAATACAGTATTCAAGTATCATCCGTACAGAAAAGAAAGGCTACGACTCAGAAGACACATTTAAAGCCAAGATTTCAGACCAGACAGTTTGACCTGTACCATGCCAAATCATTTTTTTTTTCTCATGCACATTTGATGGATAAAATTTATCCCATGCCTTTTGGACTGTCACTATGTTTCTAAAGAGCTTCATAAATGCTTCTTACTGGTTTATTTTAATGAGAAGAAAGTAGATTAAACCTCACTACGTGTTCAGTTGGAAAACACCATTTGACAGAACAAAGTCTTCTAAAAGAATACTATCTGCCCATCTCTATTCAAGCACATACCAATCTGTGTGTTCTCTTTTGAACTTTTCAAATAATGCACTTCTTCACCTCCTCTCTCTTTTTCCCCTCAGGGCTCACACTTGTTTCAATCGTCTGGACCTTCCCCCTTACCCATCATTCTCTATGTTATATGAAAAACTGTTGACAGCAGTAGAAGAGACAAGTACTTTTGGACTTGAGTGATACACAAACCACAGTGCCCAGCTCATTGGACTTTTGTGGATCTGTCTTCTCAAGGAATGAATGAACATTTCTATTGGATTTCCTAGAGGAAAATTGTTTCATGGTGCAATTCAAATAATGAGGTTCCACGAAGGAGCTTGTGAAGCAATTAAAAAGCATTGTGGTAGTGGCAGAATTCTCAACAGTGAAACTAGAGTGTGCCTGGTGTGCAGGGAAAGCCAAGTCTTGCAATCCATGGGGTTTTGGGATGGCTGCACTTCCTAAGTTTATGTTCTGAGCAAACCAGAAACGTGATGCCATGTTGTGATCCATCTGGCTGCTGCAAAACTGACATGTACCCAAGGACTGGATTTCATCAGAGTTGTTCAATAGAAAATTCAAGTCAAAATGTGAAATCATTCAGTCCCTTACCTACCCAGTAAATTATCAAAAAAGCATACAGCCGAACTTTTATAAATTCTTTTGGTTTTTTTTTAATTCATGAAGGTACATTACTTTATGCCATATGTTATAACAGCATATCCAACACTTGCTTTACCTAAGACTACGAGTGCCTGCCTGGGGAACACCATAGAGCTCGAGTTCCTGGGGCAGAAGTGAGTTGGAAGGAAAGTCAGCAACAAAGGATGTAACAACGGCTTGTGCATTGAGGAGGTTTGTGGAAATGCATTTGCCAGTGGTGTGTATGACAAAATATGAGCTGTTACAATGAACTTACTAACTTAATAAGACTGATTTTATGCTTTATACTGCATGGAAACTATTTTAAGAAGAAACTAGCAATTTATCACAGCATATCAGGAAAAAACCCTAACACAGTGATTTCTGTTTATTTTTATAGGTTCATTATATTATGTTTCTTAGAGTATAAACAGGAAACAAGCAAACAAAAGTGTTATTTCTGTTTTGTCACTTTCCATGCTTGAACAGACATTCTGCTAGTGTTTATTCTTTAAGCACTCTCCAGGGAAAAAAATGCCTTTTATTTTTATAAGAGTAAAAAAACTCCCGAAAATATTTTGCACTGAATGTACCAAAGTTGAAGGGACATTATGATCTGACTGATAGCAAATTGCATCACTATCAAATATCTATAAAAATGCTTAGGAACCAGGCTTTCTTCACAGTGCCATGTCTGTAGATATCAGGACTGTGCACATAAGTAATAATTTTATAATACTATATGTGATATTGTAATATGCATTTATTTTAAATGCATCTGGGTCATTTTTCATGCATTGGATAACTTAATGCAGTGGAATTTAATACAGATATTTCATATACTCCCCACAACTTTTTATTTGTACAGCACTGTAAGACACTAGCTCATTTGGAAAACCATGAATAACTTCTTTAAGGTGAGCCACTGGTCATAATGCCACTGTCCTGTATCAGTGAACACCTACAAGATGTAAACTGTTCGTAGTGTCCAAGCTTGCATTTTCACTGATAAATAGTTTTCTTATCCAATGTTCTTCGAAGCAGTTTCTATGGCATATCAAACACTGCATGGACACCAGTTTCTTTATGCTTAATTTTGCTGAAATACACGAGGCTTGCTCGCTTCTATTTTTGGTACTTTTCCTCCAGATGGTCTTGTGGAACACTTGTGCAGCTGTGCCTCATTTCTCGCACAGCTGCTGTCACGCGCTGCATCCACCACATTTTAAAATGGCAGGAGTTGCGCTTGGATATGGATGGCAAGAACACGAATCCCAGCTCTGTGCTAGCCCTTTTGGTAGTGCTGCAGCACAGCGAGCCCTGTTCTGTGGGAAAAGTAGCTTTTGGAGTAACCTTCTCGCTTTGGAGGCTCTTGAAGGGGCGTCTGAGGGAGGTGTCCTGCTTGTTCTGGTGGGAGGTTTGTTCCAGCGTCCCTGGAGATGTCGTCAGCAGAGACTGCCAGTCACCCTCCGAGGCAGAAGGCAGCTGCAGCTGTGGTGGTGACTGAGAAAACCCTTCAGACTTACTGAGGAAATGTCACATGTGCAAAGGAAAAGCAAAATCAGGGGGAAAGCATTCTTTTATTTCAAGGATAATTGAGCTTCTGCATGACATCTGGGACTCTCTTAAGTAACGTAGGTTTTCTTAGGCTACTTCTGGCTGGTATGAAGTAGCAGAGAAAAATCCAAACACTTCACCCTGTTTCTACACGTATATTTATCAGTCTTTGCTAAGATTGCATGTCACGGGTCCTAATGCACATCTCTTTTCAGAACATGAATGAGCAGTAGGCAAACTGACTTTTCAGCAGGTCACTCCAGCATGGCTCATGTTTCATGGGATCCATTCCCTGAGTAGCTAAAATTCTGGCACTCAGAGCAGAATGCAGCTTCTGATTGGTTGAAGGACTGCAGAATTTTCATTTTACAATACTGTGTTATCTGTGGTCTTAAAAAAGAGATTTCCCAGGTGGAAACTGTATCTACAAGTTTTGAACCAGATACTCTTTGGAATGAAAAGTTAAAATATTTGGCACAAAGTAAGTTTATACTAGTTTGCCTTTTAAGTTATGCTTTTGTACAAAACTAAAACAATAAATGCATCTTGTCAATTTTTATTTAAATATATCTACTGCACCCATTTGTTCTGTATTTATGCATGTAAAAATAATTGAAATCAGCCATGATAATCCAATATTCTGTAAAGATGTGACAGGGTCACGAGTGGGACAGCTGTCAGTTAGAAAATAGATAAATAAATTAAAAATCCAGAATCTTTGTAGCACTAAAGCCAAGAGAGACTAAGGAGAAGTTGCTGCTTCCTCCTGTGCTGCCAACATGCCCTGGGGGCTCTAGAAAAGCGCTGTGTGAAGGTTGAGGTGTCAGCTGGGTACAGCTCCCTGTGCTGCCTCCAGCACTTGGTGTAAGTGATGCTGCTGCTCTAAGGGATTAGCAAGGAGGGAGCAGAGGAGAGGAAGCCTGAGCTTAGGAGAAACCCACATCTCCTAGCAACAGCTTGGAATGTTCTCCCTTTGGTTTTGGAAGCCATTCCCATTAAATGTGTCCCCAGGGAAAGCCATCTTTCATGTCCTGCAGCTGGCTGCAGCAGGTGACCACAGTGCAATTGCTTATGACACAGTGTAGCAGGGATGAGGGTCCACACAGAGCAAGGCTGAGGGAGCCTTTCCAAAGCTCTGTATCTCCTTGGAGCTTTTCCAGATGGTGCTAAGGAGCTTTGCATTTAGGAAGGAAAAAGTCGACAGAAGAATCCCTTCAGCCAATGACAACTCATACCAACTTAACCCGCAGCATCTCCGTCACACAGAGGCTGGCAGGGGAGGTCCCTGCAGGAATTGAAGTGGGGTGCCCAAGTTTCCTGCTCTGCTGGGAAGTGGAGCCACACATCAGCAGGCAAAAAGCAGCTCCCAGGTCACTGCAGCCTGGGCAGGCTGGCAGCAGAGTGGCCTCTGTCCCCCACATGCCAGGACAGGCCCCCTCTCCCCAGGTCCCAGCATCCCAGCCCTGCACAGGTGTGCTTTGCTCACCTGGCACTGCTGGCAGTAAGGTTGTAGCCAGAACACTCCTAAATACACCACAAAAACTTGGAATCAGTGAGGTTGTGCAGTGTGGCACCTGCTGTAGCAAGCAGTCACCCATTGCGAGTCTGCGGGCCAGCAGCAGTGAGGGGAGTGGTGCCTTTGCCCACAGCAGCAGGGCACAGCCATCTGCCACCTCTGTCACACCACCTGCAGCACCTGGCAGGGCAGGACAGGACAGGAAAGCCTTTCAATCCAGACCTTTTTTCCCACCCACTCCCTGCCTGCTGTTTTTCCTTGGTATTCATCAAATATTCACCTCCTTTTGCTTTTAAACATCATTGTCATTATCCTGTACTTAATGACCTTACCATAAAAAAATGCTAATATGGCTCAGAGAGTATATGGGGTGAGCTATTCTGTGTTCCCAGGCAAGCTGCTCATGGGCACCACATGAGCTCCACATGGCAGCAGTCAGCCCTGGGTCACAGCGGGCAGGGAATAGCTGTAATCTTCGGGAAAACTGAAAATCTGAGCAGCAGTGCCCTGGCAGGACATCACACAGAGCTTCTGGTAGGAGCTGGACTGGTACTTTGCTCAGTTAAAATTATAGGAAAGAGAAGAGGTTTGTGGTTTCTTATGTATTTTTAATCCTTTAAAAAAGTTTTAAAAACAAATTCCTTCTGAAGCATTTACAATGGTATCATCTGGTTGTTAAATGTGATCTCAGCAGTATTAATTGCAGATGTTTACTGAGTTTCTGCAGTGGTAGCTGCAGAGTTTTATGGAGCTGATTGAAGCACTCTGTCTCTGCACTGAGGGAATCCCTGTTCACATCAGGGAAACTTCAGCATCTGTGTTTGAATGGCCAGTGTAAGTTCATTTCCCATATCATAAAGCAAGTTATTTATTTTCAGTGAATGAAACTTATCTGCATTAAGTTATACTAATAGTGTTGTTTTTCCTGCCAATTTTTTTTTACGTGGAGGGTTAATATATTCCTGTTAGCACTAACGGGATTTGAGCTGAAGGTTGATCTCCAGTCATAAGATTGCAGATGTAGCTACTGTTGTTTCCCCTTCTCACCCTTTTTTCTCTGGGCAAGCAATTGAACTCCAAGTAAAATTTCAGAAGAATTACTCAAAGCTGGCTTCTTAAACTGTTTGTGTTTTGGCTCAATAATGTGCTATAAAACAGAACTGCAGAAATGCTATGGATTGACTGGCTTATCAGTTTAAGTAAAAAATTCTTTACAATTTTGTTAGTGCAACCACAGTGGCTGCTGTTGGACTAGTTTAACCTTTTGCCTAAATATTTTACAATAAAAAAGTTTTGGAGGTTAAATTTGAAATTACTTGTTAGGTAAATAGTAGAGGAAAATAATAACTTTACTGTAAAGGCAGTTAGCAGTATGCAGAATTACAATGCTGACCCTCCAAACACAGCATTTTCACAATGAAAGATGGTTTATATTTTGCATGTCTTCCAAATAGACCATGAACTTCGTAGTGCTTCTGTTCAGCTTTAGACTAACTAATTTTGGCATTAGGCTACTACTATTTGGGATGTTCATTGCTATGAAATGTTTTTTACTTAAACATTTGTAGTATTTTTACTAAATATTTTCTTTAGGACTTTACTTCATAGGCTTTGCTCAGAGCCATATTATGCTGTAGGTATTTTAAGGTAAAATCATGATTATTTGATAATTCTCTTTTGTATGACTGATCTTCTGGCCACTGTTTAGAAAGGTTCCTTCTGATTTTTGGTTAAAGGATGTCAGTCAAAGACTCCTGGAATGGTTACAATCCATTGAAGTGTCTGTATGTATTCAAAATGCATTTAAAAATACCTCCTGAGGACTACGTGAAATTGTTGCTACACTCATTGATTAGCCTCTTTCTAAGTCAATATTTCAAAATTTGAACTTGTTTCCTCTCAGATTACATTGAAGAATAATTATACAAAATTTTTAACTGGAGATGTAGTCTTACAAATTTCTCAAAACTATGAATGTGAAAGGGAGCCGAGCTATGCTGCTCTCATCCTTTCACCCGTTAGAAAACTTCTGAATAATGAAACCTTATATTTTGGGTTGCATTTGTTTCTTGTTCAGAACTTTGAGAAGCTTCTCATTCAGCCCGTGTTAGAAAAAGCCTTGCCTACTTTGAGGCTTTTGTTAAGCACTCGGGAGGTATATTGTTCAACTAATTTAACATCCCTTTGTGCTGACATCAATTAGCTTTTAAATGTATAGACCTACAGAACTCCACAGGACTCTGGTCTCCCTTATTCTGGGCTGCCTTCCAAAGCCATCCATCCTATCCCTTTTGATTGCACATAATCCTACAGTCACCCAGGGACAATTGCTGACCACCTACACTGACTGTAGCTGTAGTATCACAGTAAGACTCTGGGTTGGGGTTTGCTTGCAGAAGCAGCTCCCTCAGTCCAGAGTTGACAGGATGACTGTTACTCTGACATCAAGACTGAGCTGTTCAATAAAAATAGTCGTAAAAGTCATTTTGAAAATAGTTGATTAGATATCCAAGGGTAAAATGTCTTTTGGTTTTGGTTTTGCAAAATTATTGAGGCAGGGAATTTTGCTTGCAATGCTTTATATTGCCAGAATTTGTGGGCTCCAGGGGCTGCCCCAGGCTGTTGGCCAGGTGGGTGCAGAGCCTTTGCAGTGAGGCAGGTGATGCTGATCCAGAAATCACAGCAGCAGGGGATCTGTTCTGTAGTGAGCACTGTGCCTTCCACAGCTGGAGGCTTTCTCATGCAGCCCTTGAGCTGGATTCTTCCCAAAAGCTCGTTCTGTCTGTGATGCCTGCTACTTGCAATACAAGCAGCTCATGACACACTCCACTGACTATTCAACATCTCTCATTTTAAACGAGGATTACGTTTTTCTTAGTTAGGAATGCCCATCCAGCAGCATAAGGTCAATAAAAGAGGATTTTGCTGAGACATCATAATTGATTGCCATGCTGACTGCAGTCAGACGTTGGAGCTCACTAATTTTAAAGTAGATTAGTGTATGAATAAGAAAATAACTCTCGGAAGCCTCATAAATAATTCTAAGAAGGAATGTAATTGTAGGTGCTGTAATGATAAGACAGGGCAGTTCCACACAGCACACAAGATACAGCCATAGAGGAGTGCTGGAGTGAGCACAAGCCTGAGAGCAGGCACAGGGAAAGGACTGCACTGCGAGGGTAGGGAGCAGGACAGTGAGCTGTGATGAGCCCTGGGATATAAAACAGGACACTTCCTGCTTGAAAATTAGGCTGTGATAATGCACCTAGGAAAAAATGACTGCTCATCCTGAAATACACTGGTGTTACTGCAACTGCAGGACATGCTTTAACTGATTGTTAGCTTTTGAAAATCTAAGTACAGAAAATTTACTTCTACGTGGTTTGTCTTTTTTGTTTTGTTTTATTGGGACTGGATTGGTTTTTTTTATTTGGGCTATTTTCAGGAAAACGAAGGCTTCTAAATAAAATAAGGGTGGTGTCTGGAAGTGGTCTTTTGTTTGTACAAGTAACAACTGTTTATTATAATCTGCATTTGGCAAGGGATATCACTTCTGATAAAAGGTTAAATCATCACAACCAATGGTGACTTTCCTTTTCAATGTGATGGGGCAAATCCCTAATGTTAGATGTGTCAAAATGCAGATTTTGGGGGTTTTTTTAAGATACTTGATATTTGCATTATGGTTGTGTAAGAACCATGCATTTCCACAAAGACAAGGATTGATGTGGCATTTCCAAAGCTTAATTAGGGTAATTAGAATATTCTCAATGACCTAGGTAGCTTTAGCCAAGCAGATGCAAATCTTGATTCCATTCACACTCTAATGACGTTATAAAAAAAAATACTGTGTAAGAGGGTGGGAGGGTTTCATGATGGGTTTCTGTACCTAAAAGTTGACCTGTTTTTTTACCTGAAAGACAAGACTATTGAATGATTCAATACGAGAGTCAAAGGAAGAATTCTTTGTGAGTTTTCTTCTGCAACATGGTTACTGAGATGGTAGGAGTTTTATATAAACCTGAAGTCCTAAATGAGAAGACAACTCCCATGTTGAACCATACTGGTTCAATAGTTCCATACAGCAGGACATTTTTCTGCAATGAGTCTGCAGCACTCAGGACTGACTGCTGTTTATTATCAGCATTGCAGGGAGGAGGAGAATTATGATAATATTAACTACATAAATCACATTTGGAGGATGCTTTTTCTTTGCACGCTGTTTTTCCTGGGAATGACGTAGCCTTGAGGGCATCCATGAATCCTGATCAGCAAGGCTGCTTTTTGAATAATTTACTGAACATTTGTACTTGTAAGGGCTGGTGCAGTATGGAAAGGGAGATCTTGAGAGGAAAAGAAGGGATGTGGTGTGGAATACTGCTACCCCCAAGTCAGTTGATGTTCCTGCCCTTGCTAGGTTACAGTTTGGGTTATTCAGCATGTTTGAAAGTGTGTAGAGTTTTACAAGTTTTTGTAGTGGGGATGCAGGCATCCAGAATCTAACAGGATTATAGGTGCATCTTCCTCATTTTTGACAATTACTTGATATAATTTTATACCAAGTTCTTTGTTTTTAAAGAATTTCAGGCACTGAGAATATGGAGTGCATATTTATTTCTAAGCTTTAAGTAGAACACAGTGTATTTTTTAATCCTTTCCATACTTTTCAGTTAAGTGTTCACAAGACTGTATATCAAGTACAATTCCAAGTTTTTCTATCTTTCTACAAGCCAGTTTAAATTTCATCTGAATTTGGTACATGAGTTTCACAAAACACTAAATGGGGAATACCTGCTTCAAGCATTAAGATAGTTTCCCTCTTTTTCCCTATTTACATTGCATTACATTTCAGGATTTTTTTCTTCGAGGCAGAGAGAGGAGATAGAAAATGTGTTGAGTGTGTTACAGGGGCACACAATGTGTGTCATTGTGCCTGGCTTCAAGGAATGTACTATAATGTTTGCTCACAGATTTACATAATTTGAATACAGGACTGTTGTGTTGTATTCCCTGTTACTCAAAAACATTTGGGGAAAAGAATTTTCTGTGTATAATTTTATTTTCATACTGATCTCTATTTTGTTTAAGACCATGTTTCATCATGAAATCACTTAATTAAAATAAATCTTCTTACAAAATCCGCTTTGTAAATCATCTCTTTTATTGTGTCTCTGAATATGCTGTAACATCCTTTTTGAAGTGAGTACCTTTAGAGCATTCTGTCTTTTGCAGCATTTAAAAACCTTTAGGGAAACCACAAGATAGTCTTTCTGGCATCTCCTTTGCTGAGTGGTTTCTGGTGGCCTGTGGAGTCTGACATATTACAGATCATGATTTTGGAAGTGGGGAAATTAAGGATTCTGCAGCCATATTCAACATAATTTGGATAAGAGCTACATATGAAGAAAAAAAACAAAAAAACCCCTTATGACAAACAAAGCACCAGATATCACAGCAAACACATTGGAGAGGTTTGGGCCTCCTGGAAGAGCCTCTGCTTTTGAATGGAGCATCAGAGCTAGCAGCAAAATACTTCCCAGCAGTGGCTGTAACACAGGAAAGCTCTCTTTTTCACAGGGAAATACCTTCAGGTGGAAATGCATTCTGTTGTCTTTAATAGGAGTCAGTGGCCCCCACCAAATATTTCCTTTTCTTAGAGATGGTAGTGGTTAGAGTGAGAGAAACTGGTCTTTAGTCAGCTCTTAGGCAAGGGTTCTCCCCACCATGACACAGCCCGAGGAGAATGTTTAACACAGGGGAAGTGACAAGTTGCCATTTAACCAAACTGGAGAATCTGATAGTGAAGTGATATTTCCATTTTTAAAAAACTTTTTCCAGAAGGTGATTTTGCATTCTCTTGCTGCCACTCGAGATGTGGTGCGAGCTAACCTGAGTCACTGACGGAGAGCTGCTGTGGGAAGAGGCCCTTCCAGAATCTGTTCTCTGTCATTCTTGATGTCAGACTCATGAGATATTTTTGTCCGGGTCGCTGATAACCGATGCCACGTAGTGCACAGTCACTCACTTTCCCTCGGTGTAAACACTGGAGCTGGCCTGGAGCTCGTGCTGGGTGTCACTGAGGCAGCTGTGGGAAGCAGTGCCTGTGTGGAATCCAGCATTTCCCACTGCACTGAGGACTGCCTTGTGTGAGAAGGTGGTGCAGAGATTTTCGCGTGGGGGGAATCAGATTTTTTTCAAAACTACCTATATTAAATAAAAACAAGTTGGAGAAGGCTCAGACACTCTGAGCTCCCAGCTGTGCAGCTCTTAATGTCGTGTGCTTGTCCCCACTGTGCAGTTCCCTGCTGAGAAGGGTAGGCTGCCATCTCTTCCAACATCGCCAGCCCGTGACAGGGCCGAGCTGAACCCGGCATTCCTGGAGGGAGCAGAGCTTTTTGCACAAGGCTGCTGCCTAGAACACCTGTCCTCTGGTCACCGGGGCTGTGCATGCAGCTGTGCCAAATGGCTGCTGATCAAGTGGAAATTGTTCTTTCCTGAAAGCCTCTACAGGCTGAAAAGAGCCAACTTTGAAATGGATCGATAATCAAGGTAAGCCAGAGAAGTAACTAAGAATGGGAGTTATGAAGCTAACACCTTTAATTGCTATTTTTTAATTATCCCACAGACCAGGTGTATACATTAGGAATAATAATAGTTCGTGCTCCTGTACTGTTGTGACCTTCAGCCTACCCATTCCCCCTCCTCCACCTTTGTTTGTCCTTCTCAGTTGTGGTGTATCTAACTAAAATTCCAAAGTCCTCAGGGTGGAGTCCTGTCAATTATACCCTTCTCCAAGTGCCATTCATGTTTCCATGGCATTATAGAAACAGATAACCAAGAGTACAACAACATGCATGTCACGGAGCATTTTTGGTATTTGCTTGGTTTTCAAAACTTAAAGGGAGAGTAGAGCAAATCCTGATGAGCATCAGTAAAGACAAAAAAGCAGCTAAGGAGACAAACATAAGCACTGTCATTCACTTCTTGGCACCACTATAATAACCTAAAACATCTTAATTGTGGGCATCATTTAAATTTACTCTGCGGCTCATTTGGTATGTTTGGAATGCTGCCTGCTTTTCATACTGCTCAAAGAGCACTTCTCAACAAAACCAATCCTGTCCACATGTTGTATTTTTATTTGACAGATGTATTTGAAATCATGTTCTAATCAAGAAAGGGTATGATCTGGAACCCTGTAGAGATGATGGAACTCTGTGGGAGACAGTAAAGATTTTGGACTGCTTTTGTCAAAAATATCCACAGCTCAAAGTGCTAAAAAGCCAGATGGAAGTGCAAGGAAGCAGGAATTACATGTTTTCAGTAGGTACCTCAGTGTGCCAGCTACATGGTGTGACATATTCTAGACTCTTCAAAAATACTTTCTGCTTTCTTATCTTCATTTATGTTACTTTCATCTTAATGCAAGCCTTGCTGTGACTGCATGACTTAGGCACTGTAATAAACACAGCAATTACCCATTTCACTGGCAGTGCCATGGCACAAACAGAATTAACCCAGTAACTCTAATGGTGCGCTGCTGAAATTAAATACACTTAAACTCTTATGCTGCGTTACTAGTGCTGACTTCATGACAAAAGTATTACAAAACGGATGTTTGCAAATTCTAGCTCCTTGGATTGCTTCAGAGCAAACCCATTTGACAAACAAATTGCAACTATTTTAGAACTCTTTCTAACTTCAACTTATTTCTGAACCATGCTTTAGGCTATTTTCAGTCCTTGGAAAGAGTCTTTGAAACCACAGGTTGGAGTCTTTTAACTTTTTTTTTTTTTATTTATTTTTTTTTTATTTCAGAGCTGCTCACGGCTCTGAAGACTCTGTTTCCCCTTGCATGCATGACTACGAGATTGTCCAACGTGCTCCGTGCGGGCCCTGTGCTTTACAGGCGGACTGCAAGCGCTCTGTCCCCGGCAGCTGCGGGTGAGAACCGCTTTATCGCTGGGTTTTTAACGGGACCGGCCCGGTGCCGTGGTCTCGGAGCCTCCGCGGGGCCCGCGCGGCGCCTCCGTCCCCGCGTCCCGCACCAGGACGAGCGGGAGCGCTGCGGGCGCGGCTCCCGTCCCCGGCTCCCACCGCGGGGACGGCGTCTGCACCGGGACCTGCCCCGCTGCCTCGGCCGTGCCCCGCTGCTCAGCGCTCGGGGATGCAGCGGACGCGGCGAGGAGCCTTCGCAGCGGGGTTTGGCGGCGCAGCAGCGGGGCCGGGACGCGCCGCCGGTGCCCCGTGGCGCGAGCGGCGGCTCCGCGCACCCCGAGCCCTCAGCGCCCTCACGGCCCGGCGGCACCTGCCGCTGGGGGCCGGCAGCCGCTAGAGGGCGCTGCCCGCGCGGAGAGCGCTCCCGCCAATCGCCGGGCCGCTGGGCGCCGCGGCTGGGCGCGGATTGGCTCTTCTGTCGAGGGGGCGGGGCCTGGCGCTCGCGCCGCTGGGACAGCCGCTCCCCTCGGCTTGCGGCTTTCAAACGCCGAGCGGCGGCGAGAGAGCGGGAGCGGGGCTGTGAGGGACGGCGGGCGGCGGCCAGCGGTGAGTGTGCCCGGCCGGGGAGAGCGGGAGCGTGCTCGGACCCGGGGGAGCGGGGAATGTGCCCGGCCGGGGGGCCGCTGTGCTGTGCTGCTGGCTGGGCGCGGTGGAGGCGCCGCGCTGCCTCCCCGCCCGGTGCCGGGTCGCGCCGGGGCAGCGCGGGGGTGCCCGTGAGGGGAGTCGGGGCTGCCCCGCGGGGACAGGGCCGGTCCCGCCCGGCCGCTGCCGCCCTCAGTGGTCCTTCGCTGCCGAACGTCTTCCCGGCCCAGACCAGGGACTTGACGTCTTTAGAAAAGGTTAAAACAGCTGACTTTTTTCTCGGAAAACTTCCCTAGTTTAGTGGGAAGCCTTTTTTTTCCCCATAGCTGGTTGAATCTCATTCTCCTGAGTAGATTACATGCTTCTTCGTGGGTTTCTGCCTGCTGTGGGTATGAGTTCTTCTCTATTCTTGATGATACCGGGCTAAAAAAAAGAGATGTGGTGTCTTACCGGAGAAACAACTTCAAGGCAATGTGAGGCAGAAGTTCTTAATAATTGCTGTGTACACATGACCATGTACGATGAAAGCTTACGTAATAAGCTCGATAATGGTAATAAATTTGATAATGGTAAGCTGTCAGTCAGTGAGGCCAGTTATCGAACACAAATGGTTTTCTGCTGAAGTACAGCAGGAAGAAGATACAGTTTAGGGGTTAAAGTTATCGAGGGAGCAGAGCTCTAAGGAGAGTCATGTAAAACTTCAGACATCAAAATCATCCTCTTAAATGCTAAACTGTCACATAATGGGGGAGAAGGAATGCTTGCTTGTTACAGAGTGAGTCAAAGACTTGTGTGTTAGATTGTATTGTGACCTTTTCATAATTTCTTAAAGAAGCTATTTCCTGCATATCAGATGATACTTTGAAGATATTTTTAAACTATGTCGTTTGTGTCTTTGTCCTGCTAAATTATGTACAGTGATTTGAATCCAAAATAGTTCTAATATGAATAAGCATGTTCCATCCCACATGGGAATGTGAACAATGCTGGATGGGTAATGGGTTGCATTTGGATCATAACTACTTTGAGTGCTCCCCCAGAAGTGTCTGACAGTGCATGTCTCTCATTTAAACTGCAGGTGTATTTTTGTGAGCCTGCTAACTGTCTCTGAATTGCAATTTGCCCTTTTTTTCACTAATAAAGGTAAACCTGCTCTTTAACTTAAAGAAGCCATCAATTACTACTTCTGGTATCCTTCAGTAACCCTTTTCTGCCTTGCTTTTGCATTTCACCTGAAGAGATGCTTCAGGCCTATAAACGTGAATACTAAACCCCAGTTTGGTATTTTTTAATTTTTATTGGGTTTGGTTTTGTTGGTTTTTTTTTCACTGTAGTAGAAATGATGTGGGTGGGTGTATCTTCATAATGTGCTGTTCTACTGGTTTATTAAGGTAATTTAATCAGGATTACTACATCATTTGATTCTAAATGATCTGAACTTGCAAAGAGGACCTTGTCCATTCATGCTTCTCTCTGACAATTAACTCAGCCTTAAAAAGGAAACTTGGAGGAACTATGAGTGAGCCTCATAACAAATGTGAATATTCCCACTGGGAAAAGAACCCCACTTTGTCCTGTTGTCACCTCTTCCTGCTGTGTTGCAGTTAACAAACAGGAAGGAGTTTTGGTAAATTCCACCAGGAACAAATATCTGTTAAAAGGGTAAACTTAAAGGAAGTGTGGAACTTACCCAGAATCCAGAGAAGAGTTTCAGAAAGATTAAGAAAAGCTACATCTCATTAATAGTCAAGTAGCTATTAGCATTTTTATTAGAACTAAAGCTTATCCCTAGTATCTTATGGATATGCTCCAGGGATTAAAAAAACCCCTAACTTATCTGGAGTGTTTACATTATTAAATTAGCATGTCTTGATTAGTATTCCTTTCAGGTTTTATTTTTACAGTGATTAAATGTGTTGTTTTCAGGCTGCTACTGAACCAAGTTCTGGCTGTTCTAGTTTTGTAGCCCTAAACTCACAATATTTGTATACTTTCCTGGGCTGTAACTATGCAATTTCCAAGGCTCTTAATTGTTTTGCTTCAGCAGGTGGCCGGTGTAAGTGAGAGACCTGCTGCTCCTGACCATGTCGAGGAGAAAGCTGGAGAACAAAAGCCTTTCTGGCTTGTTGGCCACATCTCTGCACACGCCAATCAAGACAGAAAACTTCTACAATTTTTATATGCTTGAATCAAAAGAGCTAGGAAGGTAAGATTATTCCCATTTATTTTATTTGAGCAGAGGAATTTCTGCTGCAAGAAAATTCTCTGTACAATGAAACAAACCTTTGTGGTAGTAGATGGAGAATGAAGTATGCCCTTCTCCTTCCCTGTCCCCTTCTTTGCATCACAGTGGGTTCTTTAGAGACCAGGAAAAGGGCCAGTGAGGCATAAGCTGCCAGCCTGTTCCATGTCACAGAGATCTGGAGGGTTTTCATAGGCAGGTAGATTTGGGATTATCTTCCTTTCCCTGCCACATAGATTCCAGGGGCATGGCCTAAACAAGAGATGACATAAAGTGATACTAAAAGAAAAAAAATGAGGATTTTGAGTTGGTTGCTCCAAGTGTTTGGGTGAGTTTTCTGAAACCCAGAAAACAAAGACCTTTTCTCTCCCCTTCCCAGCCTCAAGCAGTTAGACTGAGTTCAAACCAGCTGCTGTTTCAGAGCACTTTTGCAGCCTGCTTCCCTTGCTCTTGTTTGCAACAGTAAAATAGGAAATAAAGCAACAAAGCACCCAAACCCTCGGTGTTTATGACACTATTTCTGGCATACGAGTGGATGTGTGCTTTGAAATCACTGGGTTAATTCACACCCTGAGATACTCAGTGAATTGGGTGCAAAGCCACGCAGACACGATGCTGTGATCGTGTTTCCAAGCTCCCTGAACAGCAGTGTGCCAGGGCAGTCTCACAGCTGTGCTGCATAAGGACCCTTTGCACCTGCAGCTCCTTTTGTCAGCAGAGGTGCTCTTCTGCATGTGGTGTGTGAGCTCCTCAGCCTTCATTATTCTCTTGGGTTTTTTTCTGTTTTTCTAGCATGTGCTTTTTATCTGGTACGCTTTTATAGAAGTGCACATTGCAGCCCATAACTTTCTTCTTTTCTTAACTTTTGTCAGCTCTGCTTTTGAATTCTAAGCTCTACAGAAGCAGTTTATATGCAGCACCCTCTAGAACTCAGGTATTGTTCCAGCGCTGGATTTTCAGACTCTACATACTTGTGAGATGATATCTAAAGCAAACAAAAGTGTAGATTTTGTGTGAATTCCAGAACTGAGCTTTTAATTTTTGCTATGTGTGCAAAACCAGGCATAACAAAGTAAGTGCCAAAATGCAAAGAAAACTGAAGCACGACTCTGTTTTACAAACATATTTGTTATTTCTCCTGGCCTAACTACATGTGTATGTTTTAATGTTTTTAAGTGTATAAATGCTTTTTGAGTGATGTAAAATCCATCTATTCTTTGTGACCTCTCTGAAGGATTAATATGCTTTAATTTTCACTTGCAGTTGTCTTTTTCCTGTTGAGATTATGTAGTAAATAGTTCTCTTGTTCTCTGCTTAAGCTTCCCAAGCCCCATTTCTTCCTCCCACACCCTTATCTGCTGGGTCCTTTGGTATTTAAGACACTGACTCACGAAGCTGGCAGGTTAGGTTCTGTTTAGTGGGTTAAGTAGTTCTGTCCCTGGTGTGTGCATGGCTTGGCTTCTTTTGAAGTACTTAAATTTCTGTGGTTTCTGAGCTGAGATATGAAAACATCCTGAAATCAGATTTTCTTGTCGAGCTGGGCTCTGAGGGGGGATGGTTGCACAGGCCAGGAGCGGGAACTGCTTCGCTTGCGTCAGTGCAGCACTTCCGAGCTGACTTTTTTGTGTTTCTGGAGCAATTTCCACAGCTCTAAAAGACTTTTTTGGTCTTATTTTTTGCCTTAATTGGCACTCTACTAATAAACAAGTGGAAATTCTTACCTCTCAAATCTGGAGGTATCACGGACGCTTCAGAGTTGTTAAGCCCACAGGAACCAGAAGGAAGATGTGCCAAAACTACTGGGGAAGATCGTGCTGTTCTCATGAAACTGAACTGGTTCCCCTTTGTTAATTTTAGAGGCACTTTGGTGGCTGGCAGGGTTGATGTGATGCTAAAAAGAGAATGTGAACTGGAGGGAGGAGTGTTTCCAGCTTGTGTGTGTTATGAGGCTGAGCTCAGTAACTTCAAATGCTCTGCAGTAATAAGCTGGGTTAACAATTGGGAAAGAATGTGGCTGTTTCAGGCTTACAGGTAGTTGCTAAGGTGAAGAGTGTGCCTGTATTCTAAATAACTTTTATCTCTAAAGTTTAGTGCTTTCAAAAAAGGGTAGAGAAAATCTACACCTAATTGATGTTGAAATAAATGATGACAGAAGTCCTGTTTTGTTGAATTCATTTTTAAGTTGTAGCAGTATGATTCAAAGTCATCTTTAAATATTTAATAATTTAGGCACCTTTGTGCAGTTATTTGCAAATGAAAATTGATTTTTTGCATGTGATGGTCATCCCTGTTTTGATTAAATACTGAAGTCTAGATTATTTTTTTTTTTTAATACTTTTTTAAGAAACGTTCCTTTTAAGCACTGGGATTTTTTCACCAGAAAAAAGGCAAAGCCTGTAAGGCAATGTGGTATTTTCTACTAAAGAAGCTAATTTAGTTTAAAGAACACAGCTCAGATAGCTCATTCTGAGCTGTTGCATTATGATTGTCCTTAGTATGCTGTGGTAACAAAAAATACAGGTGGACAGGCTCATTTTGAAGAGATAAATGTAGGCTGTGCACTTTGTACATAGCTTGATGCTGTTTTTAGAACTTTACTCGCAGTTTATTGCAGCCTTTCAAGTTGTGTTTTTGTAAATAAGGTTTCTTTAACTAAATCTGGTTTTTGTATGTAAGGTTTCTCTTTACAATTTGAAAACACTTTGCATGTATGCAACCAGGCATTTATGGGAATGCAATATTAGTAACTATAAATCTTTTTACAGGAGTTTTTAACTTGGCTTAAAAAACTGCAATTTTTTCCTTCTAATTTTTTCAAAGATCAGCTTGATGTTTTAACTACAGTATGTGGTTTTCTTCTAAAAACATTTCTTTGCCAGAATATGTTTTTGTTTCCATACCTAAACAGTTGGCTAGGAAATAAAGTGACACACTTTGTCTAACTGTAATTGAGGAAGAGAATGCTAAGTGGTGGGTGCTTTTCTATTAAGATGTTGTGACACATTTTGCAGATACCTGGGATTTTTGTATCAGTACTACATGATTTGTGGAAGGAAATTCCCTTTATGACTAAATTTTTTTCACTGAAAACCTCCTGCCCCACCCATGCATTTAAATGTGCTTTATTTTTCCTGTTCATTCCCTGCATTTCATAGGGGTTTGCTTTGTTTGTTACTGTCCTGTAGGTGTTTTAGTGAGGTTGAGGGTTTTTTAATATCTTGCCAGCCTGAACAGAGCTCTGGGCAGTCTGGCAAGACCTCATGGCCAGCCTTGCTTTAAGCAGGAGCTTTTTAGGGACCTCCAGAAGTCCTTTCCAACCAAATTATTCTGTGACCTGACCATGAGAATGTCCCTGTAACCTGATACTCTGATGTAATGTTTAGCTAGGCTGTATAAAGGGAATTTTCCTGGGTCTCACCAGAGCTTCATCTAGCTTAGTATCCTTCTACAGTGCCTGCAAGTGAATGTTCAGGAAACAGTGCAAGAGCAGGCCAAGCGTGGCATTTCCCAATACATTGTTTTTGTTTGTTTGCAGTTATTTGCTGTGTCTTATTTCTAATGTTAATTTATGTGCTTTTGATTTCCTGCATCTCAGTATTTTCCCTTTTATTTTGTAGAGGAAGATGTGCTGTGGTTAGAAAATGTGTAGCTAAATCCACAGGCCAAGAGTATGCAGCTAAATTTTTAAAGAAAAGGAGAAGAGGTCAAGACTGCAAAGCAGAGATTGTGCATGAAATTGCTGTCCTTGAACTAATGAAATCCAATCCTCGCATAGTTAATCTGCATGAAGTCTATGAGACAGCAAATGAAATCATCTTAGTGTTGGAATAGTAAGTATGCCTTCATCACATGTTCCATGTTTGCAGGAAAACATCTTTCAATATTTTAATTTTTTGCATGAGTTGCCTGAATGCCCAGAAGAATTGCAGCAGTACCCTGTACACATTATGCTAATCTTTCATTGTAATATACTTTATATTTTTTCCTTTAAGGATGTTTCAGGCAAACTGACTGGAAATAATGTTCTTGGAATACCGCAGAAGGTCCTGAGTGCTTTGATGCAACTAAAATCACAAAAAAAATAAAGTCATTGGTTCCAAGTACACAGATTTCAAAGAGGTTGAGCACATCCATGCCTGTGAACTTCAAGTTAGCACTTGATATTTTTTTGGTGACTGGAGACTTACAGTTACTTTGGTTTTTTTTGAGCTCCTAAATTCAGTGATTTTGTTGTTTTAAAATTGACTTTTGCACAGTTTCCTAAAAAAATCCCATTTTTTTACAGATGTCCCCAAAGCTTCTTATTAGCTCTGAAAAATAGCTTTAATTTGGGAATTAAATTTGCATTATCTATCATATTTTTTATGTGTAAATTTTTGTGTAGGATGTAAGGAACAAAAATACAGCCTGTGAAATTAATTCTTTCTAAGCTTTAAGCTTCACGTACAAAGTATTTGAAGTGCTGTTAATAGTGGTCTCTGTACACCATGGTATATTCTTTGGAAAATTTGGAGGAATTTAGCTAGATTCTATCTTTGAAAACTTTTTTTTCCCCTGGAACTAGCTGACCCCTAACATATCATTTGTTCTTGATTTTTTTGCAAGCCTTTGCTGCAGAGCTTTCAGCTCTTTACCCTTGTGGGTCCCCACCCATCCAGACCATAATATAACTTGAGTACAGCAACACTGGGAGCCAGGGCTGAAAACCTTGTGAGAGTTGAAATCCATGGCATCCTCTGCCCTTCCCCTCATGTCCATAAGTCACCTGGGGGAGGCATTACTGACACCTCACATAACCTCAGCAGGCTTGTGGCTGTGTTCGTTCATTTTGTCCAACAGCTGACTTTTTACCAGACTCTCATTTTGGAGAGTTTAGTAAACTTAGCAGTGAGGTTTAGTGATCTGTAGTTTTGAGGAAGCCCTTCGTCCTTGAGAGAGAGACTTGAGGCACTCAGAGCAGGCTGAGTAATGATCTCAAACCCAGCCTGAAAGGAGACAGCTGACACTGCAGCCAAGTGTAGGAATAACTCATAAACCACAGGAGCACAGATATTTCCATGCTGCTTTACACTGCTCTGAATTATTTATGAACTGGTCTCATGGAAGACATTTTAGATTTGACTTGAAAAGAAAGGCTTCTTTGATTAGGGACTGATGATAGAAGTCAGCTTCTGGAAGGCATCTTCCTGCTTGCTTGAGGGGAACAGAGCATTATGAGGTTACCAGTCAAATGCTTTTTGCTGTCTTAACTGCTGTTTTAGGCTATAAGGAAAGAAAAAACATCATCACATTTTTCCCCCTTTTCTAAGTGTTTGCATTAAGGGTTTTAGTGTAAATGTGTAAAAAGAAAAATATTCCCAGCCTCTCTGATATTACAGATATATGTTAGATAAATATGTGCTATTAAAAACATTTTTCCTTGCTAAAGTTTCAAAATTTAAATTTAATACATAGATATTCTTCAATGTGTTTCAGTGCTGCTGGAGGAGAAATATTTGACTTGTGTGTCCCAGATCTGGATGACAGAATTTGTGAAAGGGATATTGTAAGGCTTATAAGGCAAATACTCGAAGGACTTTGCTGCTTGCATGAAAACAATATTGTTCATCTTGATTTAAAGGTGAGGCTGCAGCAGGCTTTGTTTTAGCACTTTAATTTATTCTGTTCATCAAAGTAATTTGTTAAATACATTAAAAAGATGATGAGAGGGAGATTAAATGATATTAAAATGAAATTAAAAGGATAGAGATTAAATATTTTTAAACAGTGTTTAGCAATAAGTATTTCATAATAGAAGCTGAAGTCATTTAGAACATGGGGCATTTTTTTCTGATTGCATTTTATTAATTAGGAATGCAATTTTTTTCTATTCTAGCCTCAAAATATTTTGCTGAGCAGCATCAATCCTCTTGGTGATGTAAAAATTGTGGATTTTGGGATGTCCCGGAAGCTTGAGAATTGCAGTGAGCTGCGGCAGATCATGGGAACCACAGAGTACCTCGGTATGGAAGGGCTGCCCCACAGCCTCTCATGTGGGCTCTCCAGAGAGCAGGAACAGTTCATGGAGCACACTGAGCAACTTACGAGCTGATAAAAACATCACAGGACAAGGCAACATGTTTCAGCTGCTCTTTTTTAAGAGTAGTCAACAAATATTTGCACCAAAAAATCCCAAATTATATCAATCAGTGCAGCTCTCAGGTTTACACTGTAGTATTTGCTGTGTTATGGGCTGTTCAATTGTTCTGATCAGAATTTAAATACAACATTAGCATGCACAAAGAAATGTTCTTCGAATTAATGTAACATCTTTAATGTTATTCAGTATGATGATTTAATTAGATTAAAATATTTGTTGGAAAGGAAAAGATTGCTGTTAACGCTTGGCCCTCTCTGAGGGACAAGTTTCCTTCGTGATTTGCCAACACTCAGTGTTAAGAGCACTTCATTCTGCAGTGAATAACTTGCTACCTAGCCTATGCTAACAGCCACTGATCCTAAAATTGGCTTGGTCATCTTGCTTTAACATGCTGAAGGCTCTATACATTCCTATTAAAAAGCTGTATAATTCAAAATCCTCTTAGGAGAAAAATGTATGTGCATGCATCTGATTAGAACACATCTTGAAACTTGGACAAACTTCAGGCCATGTAGTGCCACTTTGGTGTGAACCAAGTAACCATCTGTGTCTAGGCAAATGGAAATGACCTTTTGCCACCTTGTGGCTTAGAAATAATAAATCTAATTATTGAAACTACATGTTGAGTCTTACAATAATGGTTGGCAAAAGAATGCCAGAAATGTAATGTATGATTCAAGGCCATTTGAATAAGATATTTATTAAAGCATTTTTCTTCTCCCCATCTCTTTAGCTCCAGAAATCTTGAACTATGAGCCTATTACCACAGCTACAGACATGTGGTAGGTTTGATCTTCATTTTACTGGGGCTTGGTGGGACCCCTTAACAATCTAAGGGCTTGATGCAGTTTCATCTGGCTTCCAGGAAACCCCTTCTCTTGATGGGCTGGCTGAAAGAGGGAGGGGAGGATGGGAGGGGATGAAGCCCTCAGGACTTACAGGAGTTCATGGATCTGTTGCACACTTAGTGGGAAATGCAGGTGGCTTCTGATCCTGTGGAGGATAGGTGTTTGTTCTGAGGGAATAATAACAGTGGCTGGATAACATACTTGAGGTATTACTTACTCCTGGGTGACATGCTTCAGGTATTTGCTACTCTAGCACACTTCCCTCCCCACTTTTACGTCGTTAAAGAATCTTTGATACAAATTATAAGAAGGATGTCAACTTCCTACTTCTTATTTTTAGAGAAATATCTGCAGAGTGAATCATAAAAAATTACAAATACCTTGAAATGACCGACCCACAACTTTTTGTGGTGTTTTAATTTTATGTGCTATGTTAAATACTAGCTTTGAAATGCTTCCTTTAAACATAAAATCTTCAGCATCTCAATATTCACTGTTAAAAGTTGCTAGTTGCTCCTTATAAATCTTCAACTTAGAATAGTAACTAAATCTGTTCATGAATGATTTTCCATCACATATTATTTGCCTGCTTTTGTGGGAAGGCCTAAGGAAACCCCAGTTGATGCTGTGCTCACAATGACAAACCCAGCTGCATGTTTCCACACTAATGACTACTAGATTATGATCTATCAGATCACAAAAATGTTTCTATTATGCATCAAGAAACCACCTTAAGATTTATAACAGATTGCATGATCTGTGGCACTCACGTTCATGCTCTTGGGAGGAACATCTCAGCTAGAAGAGATTGTAACACAACTCAGATGTCAAATGTACAGAGAAGTTCATTAAGTCTTTGCTCTGTTATCCAGAATTGCAGTGCAAGATATATGCAGATTAGAAAGTCTGTCTTTTTTGCAGCTCTATCATCCAGAATTGCCACATGTCCCAAGAGTGGGCTGGGTAAAAGTGGTATTTCCTTTTCCTAACAGTCTCAGTAGGAAGAAAAGGGTCTATTGAAATGAAACAGTTTTCAAAAATCCCTTCATTGAGACATATGCATAACATATCTTTCCTGTGTGCACTTTCTATGTGCAGTCATGTTTGAATTACATAAAATTGAGGTGTAACATGTTGGCTGTAACTCTGAGAGTGGGATATGGCAGGATTTGCAGCACAGTAAATATGCAGGGTATATTGTTTAGGTTCTCTAGTAGGTTTGTACATTTTGTTCTCTAGTGGATTTGTACATTGTGTTCTTATCTCAGGAACATCGGTGTCATCTCATACATGCTGCTGACACAAGAATCTCCATTTGTGGGAGCTGATGTTCAAGAAACTTACCTTAACATATCTCAAGTTAACGTGGATTATTCAGAAGAAATATTTTCATCAGTTTCACAGCCTGCAAAAGACTTCATTCAAAAACTTCTCATAAAAAATCCAGAGTAAGTAGCAAACTCCTCCAGGCAAGAATCCTAAATTTGTGGAGCACCTAGAAAAAGTGAATGTTAATTTATGCACTTAATGTCACTGATAAGATCAGTTGGATATTTACAATATATTGGTATTTTCAACCAGATATTTTAAAGTGTGGGTTTATGCTTTTCTATAATGTGTGAGAAGAATTTTGGATTCAATGTCTGCCTAAAATTGTCGAATATTATTTTTATTATTTTCACAGATAATGTTATTATTAATCAGAGTTGTTCTTCGAGGTTTTTTGTTTTTGTTTGAGTTTCTTTATATTTTCATTCAGATGACAGATTTTTAACAGGTTTTATTAAAGTGTACTCTAGGAAGGTCACATTCTTTTCTATAATTGTTCTAGTTTGGAAATGCAATGCAATCTTTTTGCAGTGCTTTCTTGTTTCCTGACTCACCTTTGTCTTTTTACTTAAATACCTCTTTTACTATATTTTTATACTTGGCAGTGTTTTGCCATGTTCAGTGTTCTAATAATGATCCCAACCCAAAGCAAAAACTTGTTTGTTTGTAAGGCACACTCCCTTAACTCTGCGTTCTTTGGGAGTTCAGACTCTAATCAAGACCTTGCAAAGAAGCTGAACTTTGAGAAGTGAGCTGCTCAGGTACTATTGATTGCAGTGCTAGATATGGTCACCTGTGGTGAGGCAATAACCCTTGTCACCTTCAGAGAGCCTCTCAGCCTGCCTGCCTGAGAGAGGCTCTTGGACAGCAGCAGAGGATGGAAGGTGATTCCTGGGAATTGGCTGCTCTGAGGCAATTGGGACTCCATGTAAAGTCTGAAGAGTCCTTCCTGTCTTAGCATCTCACAGTCACAGTTTGTCAGGATCTGAAATGATTCACAAAACCCCAGTATCATGAGGGACTCCTGTCTTTCATGTTTGTGCAGCACCCAGAAAAAAAGGAATCAATGACTAAGAACCTGCTTTGATAACTCTTATTGTGGACCTGTGGGATATTTGACATTCTGTCACAATTACTTCTCATTTTCTCCTGGGCATCTCAAGAGTCTTCATTATACACTCAATAAGCTGACTTTTTTTTATTCCCATTCTAACTCTTGATGACTATACCTCCCTGAATTTTAAGAGGAAAAGTCTGTTCTCAGAGACTCAGTCAGCTCTGTAAAGTTACACTTTTCTGACTGAAAAATATTCCTGTGTTCTGGTGGAGTTAGGGACAAATAGTGGGCTCTGCTGTCTTGGAGCCAGTTTTCTGGCAAGTTCTGTGGAGGTAAACAATGCAGAACACAATTAAAACTTGCAGTTGCACTGTACTAGGTTATCCAGAGGAGCACTTTTCTAAGTCTGGTTTGTTTGGTAGGATCTACATTTTGATAGAATTTATGCCAGATCAATTGCAAGAGTAAAACACTAGAAGATGTCAGAGTTGATGACATCCTGTTAACTTGGCTGTCCTTGAAAGCATGATTTAATGAGCCTCGCTGTTTATGGTCTGTATAAAACATATTTAAAAGGAAAAGCAAGTGCCCATTAATGTGTGCCATGTTGAAAACATCCCCAGGGACTATGTTCCTTGTTCTATTGAAAGCTTACCAGCTTTAGGATAAACCATCAGCTAAATTTAGAGGCATGTAGCCAACACTTAACTGGGTTTTGTAGCAGCTGAGGTAGGGGTGTAAACACACCAATATTGACTCTTCAGTGTTAATTTTGGTTAGGATTTTTAGCATCAGAACTATTTTAGTTTATGAGTGTTGATGAAACTAACTGGAGCGCCTTTCCCTTTCTCCCTGCGAAGGGACAGGCCCACTGCAGCAGACTGTCTGTCCCATTCGTGGTTGCAGCAAGGGGAGCTCACGCTCCTGTGCAGCCCTGAAGAGATTTGCTGCTCCTCTCAGCTGCCAGGACACACAGCCAAGTGCTCAGAAGAGTGGAGTGTAAAATCCAGCTGCAGTGGGAGCTGCAGTGACAAGGAGGACAAGGAGAACATCCCAGAGGACAGCAGCACGCTCTCCAAACGCTTCCGCTTCGACGACTCACTGCAGTATCCCCAAGACTTGGTGACAGACTTTGTGTGCTAATGTGGAACACAGACTTTGCATGGAATGAGTTCAGAATAATCTGTTCCAGTGGTGAAAAAAAGGTTCTGGCTTGCCAATTCGTGCAGCATTGGCATACTGGAAATGCACTTTGATTCTTTTATGCTGGTGCCTCCTTTTCTATCCATTGCTGGCAGTGGATTTAACTCCTGAGGAATTGGAGCTGTTGCGCCAATAAAATGAATTATTTTTTTTAAGAAGATATAATTAAATATTTTTGCACTTTTCAAGTTCTAGTCAAAAGATGATGCTAGAGTGAACAAACTGAAACCTGCAAATGAATTTCAGCGTAGCCTTTGCCAAACAGTGGTTGAACACATGCATGCTTTTAGGACTCCCTTAGTAAAAGATTGGGAAGGGAAGCAGGGAAGCTGAACCTTGCTGGTTTACTGGAGTTGCTTGCTACCATTCTCACCACTTTGAATAGAGGCTAAATTTGGTATGTTTTGGGACTATGGTACATCTGTGGAGGCCATTTGGAAACCTGTTTCACCTCTAGGATCACTAGTAGTTCTGCCTTATGGAGCTGGTCCACTTGGGCATTATCATGCATATTCTGTGTGGTTATGCTGTGTTGGATCTCTGCAACACTGGGCATAGAAAACAGGTAGATTGTCAGTCTTGGTGCTTATGGTCCATGGTTCTTACCATAAATTACATTTGAAGATTAAATTCCTGTGCTGATGTGAATATTTGAACTGGGTGGTTTGCTTTGATCAAACCTCTGAAATAGTATAATCTACCGGTACTGATTTTTCCTTATCTTAAAAAAAACCCCACACAAACAAGTCCCAAAACACAAAGCCTCTAGTTAAAAGAGTAAACTGAAAATAACCCTTTTTGCCAGTGAAACAGCAATTAACAGTTTTTCTCTGTGCCCCTCTAATGTAGAAGTGTATCTTGCTGTCAATTAGTTGTCCATAATTACTCAGCTTCACGCCTGCTCTGAGAAATGGACTGCAGTGTGTTAGTATTTCAAGACCAACTACCTAACATTTGTTTTAAGCCTTTAAAATTGGTTTGGTTAGTGGTATTTTTTAAAGTTCTGTGCCTTCCACTTCATCTTGTTTCTGGCTCTGAGGTAATAATGCGTGTGTCAAGTTTTGTCTTAAAGCAAATGCCAGTTGTGCCTTAACAACCTGAAAGTAATACTCATAAAATAAGCCCCTTAATCATAACAGAGCCTGTGAGCCTTTTTGGGCAGTGAATTTATTAAAACTCTTAGAGATATTTTGAAAGTAAATGCCACTTTAAAATATTTCAATATTTTCCACTCCTCAAAGCTTAAATTTGATTGTCTTCGAATTGGATTTGTTTTCTGTAATAAAATACCACAATCTGATAATCTTTTTCAAGTGTGCCTGTGGATTTGTCAGTAGTTGGGCAGATTGGCATTTTGGAATATGGCTGAGAGGTGAACCTGATGAGAGGTAAAAGGTTGTGTTTTATCTTTGTTCACACAAGGAATGAACAGGTTTTTCCCAAACAGATTCCAGTGTAAGGTCACCAAAATGCATGGGGGCATTCAGGACGGTTGTGTTGGTTTGAGGGGATGCTCACGTTGACAAGTGGAAAGCTGACTGAGGTGTAAGACATGTAAAGCTTTTCAGCTTGTGTTTGTCAGAAGAAGAAATTCTCCAAGATTAAATTTCATGTGAAATAAAGTAACAGGTTTGTTCAGCAGGGACAAAGCTCTGATAGCTGGGTGTGAGTGAACCACACCAGGTCTCCTCTGTCTATTAATTCTCATGGAGCTTTTCTCAGTGGTACTGATTGTATAAATAATTGCAGAAATACTTTGCAGGAGGCAGCTGTTGAATTGTGCTCAGGTACTTTACACCCTTACTTTTCAAAGTCCTTGGCTTTTCCCAGCTGGAGTCTTACCTGACCTTTGGATTAATTTTCTGCCCTCATGGACTCCAGTTTCAATTGGGTAAGTTAAAAACACAAATTATTCTATACATATGTAGAATTTAAAGTTCACTTAAAGAAGAAAATGCCAAAAAGCAGTGTAAATAAAGGTAAAAAAGAGTGGGTTTTAAGTTGTTGTAATTTAAAATTCTGCCAAAATATTCCTGAATTGAAATTACAACTATTTTTTAGCATCTGGAAAATAAAGCTGATAGCATATGCCAGCACTTTATGACAAAGCTGTTATTCCTTAAGATTTTTATCACAGTATCTGATGTTTACATTTCTTACTACTTTAGAGCTAACTTATCTTTAAATAATCGAAAATTTGTTTTATCCAAAGAATTTAAGTTTTGAAGTCTTTATTTGTATTTTATATATACGTAAAGTATACCTTGAATCAGACTTTGTTTGGATAAGTGCATTTGATTTATTTTAAAATATTATTGCGTAAATTAATTCCAATTGAATGGAAATACATGCCTTGTAGGCAAGTTAGTCTGTTTTGCTTCCTCATATTACTGGGACTTTCCAAGTGTGAATGAATACTGAGTAACATTTTGAGATGACTGAAGTTATATTTCTATGCAGTTCATGACCTTGACCTTTTTCTATTAAAAAAACCCAACTTTGGCATTTTTTCAAAACTTCCGTGTGTTTGTTTATTCACAGAATCAGAGGCAGGTTGAGGTTGACTCTGCAAGTCATGTTGTCCATGCTCCCTGCTCCAGCCATGCCATCTAGGCCTTGCTGGCCAGAATGAGGTCCAGATGGCTTTGGCTCTCCAAGGAAGGACAGAGTGTCCCTGGGCCACCTGCTGCAGCTCTCAGCCAGCCTCGCAGTGACAGTGTGCTCTGTGCTCAGAGGGAAGCTCACCTGCTCCAGTGTGTGCCACTCCCCCTTGGCCTGTCCCTGGGCATCCCTGACAAGAGCCTGCCTCCATCTGGCACCCCCACTTCAGATGATGGTATGTGTTGGTAAGAGTCTCCCTGAGCTTCCTTCTGGCTGAACAATCCCTGCTGCCTCATCCTTTCCTTGTGAGAGAGGTGCTGCAGTCCCTGAATGGCTCTGTGGCCTTTAGCTGGACTCCCAGCTGGTCTGTGTGCCTCACACGGGGCACTGCTGCTGTGTGAGTAAAGGCAAGGACCACCTCTGTCACCCTCCTGCTGCAGCCCATGCCAGCAGCCTGGGCACACTGCTGGCTCCTGTTCCAATCCAGGAGCCCAGGGCCTTCTCTGCAAGGGGGCTTTTCTAGCTGCCGGGCTCCAGGATGTATCAGTGTGCAGGACTCTTCCTCCACAGCCCGTTTCTCCAGCCTGCAGAGGTCCCTGTGGATGGCAGCAGGCCCTGCAGGTGTATCAGCCACTCCCAGATTGTGTCACCTGCAGCCTTGCTGAGGGCATGCTCTGCCCAGCATCATTAACCAGGATCTGGGACAGTGTCAGGGGTCTGGGCAGGCAGTGCCTGCTGCTCTCCCTTCAGCTCCTGGCAGTCATGTCCCTGCAGAGGGTTGCTCAACTCTGACTTCCCCTTGCTGAACCCATGCTGACTACTGCCAGTGAATCATGAACTTAGCAGCTCACTTCCTGGAACTGTTTTCCGTGTGTCTGGGGTTTATGTAGAAAATGTTGGTGTTCCTATTTGTAATGATCTAGTTATATCTTGCTGTACTTAATGAGGTGATACTTTTTGTATTAAATTCTACTGGCCTTTCTGAATGGCTGTGTGAGTGCAATCTTTGTTATACATATTAACTTCCTAGGGCATTAATGGTACATTTGTTTCATTTTCGAGTAGATGGCTGAAATAAAAAAACAATAAACCCCAAAACAAGTGTGCTTTAGAAAGGGAATTGCACTCAAAAGATAGGGTTAACTCCTGGTGGCCTGGGTAGCATGTTTCTTCCAAAGGCACATTTCATTGACAAAGCTTTTCCATTGTTTGAAATGCACAAATGGGCTTTCTTTTTAGAGAAAGAAACAGTGTGTCCGTGTGGCTGCTTTGGTGTTGCAGCATTAAATTCAGAAATTATCTGAATATTTACATTTCTTGCAGTGAGAGTTCTTATCAGGAATGATGCCTACTTTTTTTAACACATCAATAAAACAAACTAATTTTTTTAATGGCGGTTTGAGACAACTTGAAATTTCTGCCTTTTCAAAAATCCTAAAGAAGGAGATATCTTTGATAAATGCATTGCAGCGGTTTAAACTGAGAGTAGAGTTGGATTAGATAATGAGAAGAAATTCTTGACAGTGAGGGCCGTGAGGCCCCCTTGAACGGGTTGCTCAAAAAAGCTGAGGATGCCCCATCCCTGGAAGTGTTCAAGGCCAGGTTGGACAGGACTCTGAGCAGCCTGATCTAGTGGAAGGTGTCCCTGCCCATGGCAGAGGGTTGGAACTGGCTGATGTGTAGGTCCCTCCCAAGCCAAGCCATTACAAGGTGATAACTGACTCTCTTCTTACCAGGACAGCTGTGCTTGTACTCTTGCCAAGTGAGGCAAGTTGAGTTTGAAAAAGTACTTTGTAAAATTGGGGCAGAACATGAGTGTGCTGTTGCTGTGTTTGTTTCAGAAACTGCTCATTCTGGGCATTGAGAACCTGGCAGCTGACAGGCTTGAAAATAGTGCTTGGTCTACTCAGAATTGCAGAAATGAGCAAGCTCCAGCATAAATCAGAGTCTACTCTGATTTATTACTCTCCACAGTAGAAAGTCTACTGAATTTAATTGTAATATTACAAGGTTGAATTGCCAAGTCATCTACCAGTGAGTAATGTGCTATGAGACTAAAAGGAAACTTTTTAATAATTAAAAGCAGGTACAGGAATGATCACATACAAGTTCTTATCTGGTATCCCATGTTATAAGAAGAAAGTTCTTCTGATAATGAAAAACGCTAAATGTTTAAGGGTTTGCTTTATAATGTTTCTCATATTAGCAATCCATTTCTTTCTTCCTCTGCAGAGTACCAGCAGGTGTGCTGTTTCCAGTTTCCTAATCAGACGATAAATCCCCAAATGTCACTTGCTAGCCAGAGGACTCCCATGGCCAGCAGGGGATGGCAGTGTGTGCTGAATGTGCCACTGCTTGCTGTAGGTGTAGTTTAGTAAATGAAAATAGCAGTAAATGAAAAAACCCTTTGCATGGTTTCCAGCTGGACTTGTCCCTATCATAGCCAGTACAGACCAGAGCTTGTGTGAATCTCCCTATGCTGGGTTGAGTATGAGCGTATTTCTCATTTCAAAATCAAAACCAGGCTTTGGTGCTGGCTTGGATTTAGAAAATGCTCTGGGAATTCCAGGTGATATTGAGCCTTCTGCAGCTGGACAAAGCAGAAATACCCTAGTGGTTCTTTGCCTGCGGTATTTTAATAAAAGGGCTTTTGTGGTTAAAACTTGCTATCTAGACTCATAATGCTCTGTGTGCAGTTCACAAGATTGGTTACAGGCCTGAACTGGAGCTCATTTATAGGCATTTTTCAGCAAGTTAATGCTGTAAATGCAGTGCTTTTGCTGTGAAAATATCCAAAAACCTCCTTTAACATTCACAAACTATTCAACATGGTCAAAACTGTTTCAGATCCCATAGAAATTCAAACCTGGCAACAGCGAAGTGTTAGAAGTCATACCAGCTGTGCCAGTAGTTGATCTAGATTGGTCAAAACAATGGATTCAGTGAAGGAAACACCTACTGACTACCAATGAAAATAAATGAGATTTTTATTTCTAATTTCTTGTGTTCTATAATTTTCCAGGAGTGTGAGGGCAGGTCGTTTAAATCCCAAGTCACTGCACAAGATGGGCTGATGCATATGAGGCACCTGGAAAACTTTGGGTTGCTGTTGTGGGTTAGCCGCCCCAGCCCATTCTACCTTGGCAGGGATCATTTTGCAAACACAGCCGAGCTCCTTTGCATGCTTAGCTGACACACCTGCCCCCGCTTTGCCTGGAGACGAGCACCTGCACCCGTTTATTGATACACGTGGGTTATTTGCAGAGGTGAGGAGGACACCTGCCTCGGCAGCAGCGAATGGCACGGGGTGCTCGGAGCCGTGTTCGCCATCCTCATTTGAAGCTGGCAGGCACGGCAGGTGCAGTTCCGAGCCCCGGCCCAGCTGCAGATGCTTTGTGGCAGTTTAATTCCCCTCAGGTGTGCTGAATTCCGTGCCCTCAGCAGGGAGGTGTTCTCGGCCGAGGCGCGTCCAGCACCGCAGTACCACCGGCACCGCAGCCGGGCTCCCGGCGCTGGGCCAGGCACGGCGGCGGGGATTAGGGACCCGCAGGTTTCCAGCGGCTGGGATGGGGCGGTGGAGCCCGGGCAGCAGCGGGGCTGAGCACGGGGCTGTGCCGTGTCCCGCTGCGGAGCGCCGGGAGCGGCCGAGCGCGGGGCCTCGGGGCGGCGGCTGAGGCGGTGCCAGCGCCCGGGGCGCCGGGCTGCCGGAGCGGGCTCTGTGAGCTGAAAGGTGCGGTTTTTAACATTTATTGGGGGTTTCGGTTTTTTTCCCCCCGCTTTTTTTTTTTTTTTTTTTTTTTTTTTTTTTTTTTTTTTTTTTTTTGGTGTAGGCTAACTCCCTTTTATGAGTTAACTTTCTGCCGTGTTTTAGTGCTCGCTCGGGGTGAGCAGGGCCTGGCGCGGCGCAGAGGCCGCAGCCCCGGTCCCGCTGAAGCGCCGGCATCGGCACCCAGCAATCAAACCGCGCTCTGTGCTGCGAGCTCTGCAAAACAGGGATTTACCAACTACACAGTCCTCCTTAAAGCTGCCCCGATCGCCTTTAACTGGCTTAGCAGGGCAAATTTAAACAGATGCTTTTGGTTTGGGCTGCTGCTCATGTAGTGTTTCCAGAGAAAGTGACTCTCTCCTACTGGCACCCCTTTAGAAACCACAGAAATTAATTTGCGTACCAAGGCTTCAGCTTGGTGCAAAGTACAAAATATTATGTCATTGTCTTGGCTTCTGCTGGACTAGGGTTCATTTTCCTCTCAGCAGCTGGCACAGTGCTGTGTTTTGGACTCAGTATGACAATTACATTGATAACACACTGCTGTTTTGGTTGTTGCTAGGTAGTGCTTACCCAAATCAAGGCCACTCGAGCTTTGTATTTCAGTTTCATTGCGTTTGACACGGATTACAACGAGCACGTTGGAAGTTCAGAGCCACCTGATCGATCGATTCAGGTGATTTTACCCCCGTCAGCTGTAACGCTGCTGATGGACCCGAGTCCATGGGGCTGGGGCATTTGGGCTGTGAAGAGAGTCCTGAGGGAATTGTGAAAACGATGAGGTGCAGGGATGTCAAATGGTGCCAGGTTCCTCTCGGAGCTTTGCTGCAGCAGCAGGAGCGGCAGCTCCCTCAGTCGGCAGCGAGGGGAATTCCCACCAGGCATAGGGATGCCATTCTTCGCCGTGAATAATAAAACAGGAGAAGTTTGCCTGCAGAGGCGGTGCCCTTGGAGAGATTCACATCTCTGCTGCACAAGGCTCGGTACAATCTCTTTCAAAATTTTTTTAATGTGATTTTAAGAATTCAGAAATGCAAGACCTTCCAGTCAGTTTGCAAGAACAATAAAGTGACATCAGGGAAGGCAAAAATAAACAATACGGATTTAAACAAAAATCATTGCATAATTGGTGGATGGGATAATGATTTATTAAGCTCAGCCAATGATGCAATTCTTCTATTTGAACCTGTCATCAGACTTAATCTATGACAGCCATTAAAGCAAAGTGTTGAAATAAACTGAACTTAGACCTTTGAATCTCAAAATGTTGAACCAAGACTAATGAAGCATATTCAATCACACAATTGTTCTCACTTAAAATAGTAGTACGATTAGTAAAAGGAAAAGTTTTATAGAAAGTTAATAAAAATTATAATATTGTTAATTTCATCTTAATTTATTCCGGTTTAATGTTGAACTTTTTTGTATGTTTTATTGAGTATATAATATGTTAATGCAGTAGCTTGTGTGTACAACATGTAAATAAATATACATATATTGAGGGGGTGTGCTCAAAAATTTCTTACTCCATCTTTCTGGTGTGATGAGGAAAGTTCAGAGGTCTCAGATGTAGAGGAGTATGGTAGCAAGCAGTGTGGCTGGTTAGTAATGTAGGTATTTAGAGAGTAATGTAGGTATTTAGATAGTGATATGGGCATTGCCTGGACGTTCAAAAGCTGTTTTTCAGAAAGCTGTATATTGTATGATGGCTTGAGGTTTATATCGATGCCCATCTGGCCACTGTAAGCAGCAGAGAAGTAATTTCTGTAGTGTGGGCAACACATTGAATGGAATTAAATTGGATGTTGTGCAGGCTTCTGAGCAGGTAGGGCAGTCAGACAGTGAATATCTCTTGGTTTTCCTGAATTTAACTCAAGCAGTTGGATTAGCTGTGGAAGACTCACTATCCATTCCCAATACACTAAACTAATCAAAGACCTGAAACCTGAGGGGTAGAGAACTTGAATATGCATTCACTTCTTCACAAGAAAACTTTAAAAAGCACTCATTGGCAAGTTGTGTGAAGTAATTTTGCCTTTACAGCCTTTGTTGAATGATCATTTAAAATTTAGCAGATGTAGAGTTTGCAGTTTGGGAACTGTAAAATGCCATCCCCTCACTTCACAAATACCACTTCAGTAATCAAACCCTGCTGTTTCTTTGATGTATTTATGTTTCAGTTCAGCAAAGCACTTACATTCACCCTTGGAATGTAACTTGTCTTTAGTCCCTTGCTGTTCAGCAAAGTTCTGGTGCATGTGCTTGGTATTAAATGTTTGGAATACAGGTGGGTGCCTCAGCTGAATTTGGGTCTGAGTGATTTGAACTTTTGCTACAGTGAAGTTTCATATCAGGCATAATCACAGCAAAATTTTCAAGCAAAAAGTGAAATGTTTGCTCTGTGAGAATATGATGCCTTTAAGATGAACACGTGTTATGCTATAATTTTGTGTTGGAGAATAAACAAATTGCATTTCATCATGGTATTATTATGCTGGCATGAAACCCCTTCTGAGATTTAAACTGCAAGTTAACTGAGCATTTGTTCCTATATGATCCTGATATGTCATCTCAGTGATGTGGCTGTGGGATACAACAGGGAACAGACTGGACACAGATGAAGTAGAATGGTGTAGGAAACTCCTGACATGGGCTGTATAAACTTGACAAAACCTCCCACACTTCTCTACACGCATTAGCCAAGTTAAATGCCAAATAGAAGAACTGAGGCCACGTTCCTCTCATCCAGGTGATTCACAATCCTGGTTTGTGGAAGACACTGGGAGAGATGTCCAAAGTTGTGGATTTACCACTGTCTTCTTCTGAAGACTTAAATGTTTTGTCATGCATTAACTTGCATTTTGAACCATTCCTAGGAAAGTTTGAGCCTGTCAGTGAAACAGCCAGCAAAGAACATTTGATTGAGGAAGCTTTAATGGAAAGGGATTCTACATGGGATTAAATGGAGTTCTTGACTATACAGAAACAGAACCCATATTTTATCATCTGTAGATGATATCAGACCACACTGTCAAAATTCAGACAATGAGAGGATCTCCTTTCCTTCAACATTATGAAAAGAGAAAAAGGTAATTTTCTCTAATAGAACATCACCAACTGTTGTAACCAAACAAGAAATCACTTCTGTTTAATCCAAAGCATAGAGACTTCAAATGCTTTTATTTATCCTCCTTAAGCAGCAAATTAATCTTGTTTTAAAGAGATCAAACTTTTGTCCCTTGTCAGCCACACACTACTTAATCCCTTCAAGCTGATTTTTACTCTTAATTAATGATGTGGGAGTGCTAATGCATTGGAAATGTTCCTACATATTTTTAACACACTCTGGTACTTAAGACAGCAGATGTATTGTATCAATACCTCTGTTTTACCAGCTAAATCAATACCTTTGTTTTACCAGCTAAAATATATTTGAAGTAGAGATTGAAAGGTTGAAGACTAAGAGAATTTTGTCTAAACTTTCTGCTTAAAATATAAAGCTACTGAATTGTTTAGCTCTTCAACAATTAAAAATGTTAGGCCTTACATAAAGGAGATGAAGAAACTGAAGACAAGACAAATTTCAGGGATGTGATGAAAGATTTACATATTTTTCCCAAAGCTGAAAATTAAATTCCAACATTAAGCATTGTATTCAAAATTCTATACTTCTGTCTTTGAGCATAAATTTTAATCTGAATTTGTCTTTTCTCAATGAAATACTTACTTCTTAAATCCCCCAAACATAGCCATATTGTGAAAACCCAGAAGCCTTTCCTAGAAAGCTTGGCTATAAATATCTAGCTACTGTGGATACCTCAAAACTCCCACTGACCGTGGAAATGCTCTTTCAGATTTCTTTACATATTCAGTAAATATGAATACATATGTACACATCCCTGCATGTGCATTCCAATAAGTATTTATTCTCTAATTGCTACATTCCATAGCCCAGGAGCTCCTTCGTTGTTAATACAAAATAGTTGAGTTTGCCTGTTTAAAAGAGTAAGCTTGCTTGGTAATTTCATCATTTCAGTCTTCAGTTTTGATGACTGACAGTGATAGTGCAAGGTATTGCTTCAATAACACAGGACTGTTGCTTCAGTCTTGAGATTCAGGCAATTACACAATGGTTGCTCTCTTAGTAACCTAACAAAGCATGGAGAGTTCTGGACTGCTGCCAAAGAGAATTCCACATTCCTTGTCTTCATTTTGGTGCAAGCAAATTAACTGACCTTCCTAAACTTCCTCTTGGAAACTGCATTTTTCTCTAGCTCTTGGTAGGAGCAAGGTCACCAGAGAGGAGGTCCCAGAAGCTAAAAGCTGAGAGAGGGACGTTGTGTAGAGGAAGTGCTACGTGTTGGGTACAATGGTCTGTTGTTTGGAACCTGTGGCAAACAAGGGAAGAAGTTAAATAACTTTTCACATATTTAATTTAACAGACCTTGGTGCAGCCCATGTATGGGTGTGCTGTCGAGAAAATTACTGCTATGGTTCCAGTGATGTTGAATGAATTGTATATTTGTACAGCAAATGAGTTTATTGAACCAATATACAATATCTATTTTAACAGCACACACTTTTGGTAATAATTCCATCTCTAATGCCCACTAGTATGGGAGTTGTAAAAAATGTTCCTAATTCTATATAGGAAAGAAGAATATAGGGATTTGTTATAGGGTTATAAATAGCATTTTATTTTTATATATTTTTTGCAAATTGCTTATGTCAGTGAATTGGGAATAGAGAGAACTGCTGTCATCACATCTGTGTGATACTGGTGACATAGTAAGAAGTGTGAAATGGTGGTGGTAAATAATTTTTAAATGATGCAAAAATTTGAGAATACTTAGAACAAATGATAGACTAAAGGACCTTGAACTTTTTGCTTTCAAAGGAAAGACTGAATAACTATTGAGTGACATTAATATGTACCCATAGTGGGTGCAGTAATACTGAACTCCTTAATCTATCAACCAAATATGTTCCATATCCACACTTGGAATTTGAAGTCAGATATAAAATATGACTTAAGCATTGGGCTATTTACTCCTTGAAGTCTTTTCATTAAAACCACATCTTTTTGATGTCCTGTATGCAGGACAAAGCCTGCTTAGTTTTGGTTCAGTAGTTTAGGTGGCTTTCCTGTCTTTCCTCTGCAATCCCGACCTATCCTAGCAAACACAAATAGTGGTCTGGGCTTGGGTGTTTGTCAGAAGCCAGCTGCCATATTCTCTTAAAGGGAATTAGTCCACAAATACTGTTACATGCTAAAACATGTCCTGCATTTGTCTGTTCATTGGATTCGCCTCATTGAGGGACTCCTGTCACCAGCCTTACAAATGATCCACTTGCAGAAAATAACGTGGCGTTTTTTATTGCAGGAAATCATATGAAGTGAAATCTGCTGAAATCTTGAGGCTTCCACCTGTTGCACCTGCTGCTGAATATGCAAACTGCCCAAAGGTCTCAACAGTCTCCTGAAAATTTTTTGCTGAAAGCACCAGTTAATGCATCTGAGCTGATGTCCCTCTGTAGGGATACAAAGGAAATCTGTTGTTCAAACGGGAGATTCTGGATGAAAAGCTGAAAGTTCAGGCTACTTGGCTTTATTTGAGGCAATTTTTAGTTCTGACATCATGGCTCAGATGCCTGAAGGAAAGTGTATAATTCAATACTTGAGTAAAAGAGTTTAAATCAGTTTTTCAAGTACATACTGCTGTATTAAGAGTATAGAGTGAATTTGTAGTATGTACTAAAAAAATTGCTTCTGATAAAACAGTAATCCATTTTCTGTTCATTTTAGCTTCCTTACTGGTTCTTTAAAAAAAATCATGGGTTCAGACAGAATCAGAGAAACATTGGTTGGGAGGGGCCTCTGGAGTTCAGTTAATCTGACTCCTTTCAAAAAGCAGAAACTTTAGGTACCACTCCATCAGGTCAGGTACAGCTTTGTGTATCCAAATTTCAGAAATCTTCATGAACACAGATTTGCAGATTACCTCCAGAGGCTTCAGAGCTCCTAGGGAATAATTTTTTTCCTGCTGTCCAAGATTAATCTCCCAAGCAAAGATTTGTACCTGTTACTGGCTACAATTAAGATTTGTACCTGTTACTGGCTCCAGTTAAATTCTACCTTAATTTCTATTTCACCAAACTGAGCAAGTCCAGCTCTCCCCAACTCCTCTCATGCATGCTCTGCAGATTCTGATCCTCAGGGAATTACCAGCTACCTTGTGATTCTGGTAATCCTGTTATATAATTCTAATAATGATTCAAAAAACCTGCCTTCATTCTGAAGATGTTTGCTAATATCAAGGGATTTCTAGTATGAAGTTGCATTTTTAATGTATTGGTAAGTGAGCTTACTAAACTATTCAAAAACAGGCAAGAAATTGAGAAGTGTGCTGGGTATTTCTGAATATTGTGTGCTGAATGACCAATTTTGATAAAATAATTAATTCAGAAATTCAGTGTTACTCAATTAGAAAGTATTTTTTTTGGAATGTGCTACATGCCATCACTGGCAGGGAAAAAAAAAGAAAAGTCATGTTCGTGCAGGAGAGTGTGAGTGCCAGAACAGAAGTTCAGCAGTGTCAGGCCCATGTTGGCTGAACGAGCCCAGTCAGTTTCCAGAAGGTGGCACTGTCCTTCCACAAATGCAGGGTCTGAGGTTCATGGCTTAAAAGGATGCTCTTCTCCAGACTGTCTGAACGGTCTGTCTGCTTCTTAAAGCATAAAGCTAATTTGAGTCTGTTCAGGCTGGGTTTTTTTGCATTTATATGACATTGGGTAATGAAATTCCTTCATTGGCTTAGTTTTTCATTGCAAATTTGAATAATCATACATTATTCCTTCATTATAAATATCTAATTCAAGCAAAGTGTGTTGATGAGGTTTAAATTACTTAGTGGTTTAATTTCCACTTCCCATAAATTTTAAGAAAATCTTGGGTACAGAAGTTTTTCTATCTTCCCAGGGCAAAAATCAGAAGGAAAAAAAAAGACAAGGAAAAAAAAGCAAATGTAAAAAAAAAAATCCCAGGCTGCAAGCTGTGATATATTAGAAGTTATATTTAGAAACTACATTATTGATGGTCTTTTAACAGGGTGCTCAGGCTGTTTTTGTACACTTGATTTATGTGCTTTTCTTGATACTTTTCCCCCCCACAATTGACACTGGCAGTGTCACTGACAAAATAATTTCACTGATGTTTTGGATCACTGGGAATGATGCCATTCCCTTTTTATTTCATGCCTTAGTTGTAAATAGGAAACTATGTTGAAGCATGGATTATTTTTTCCTTAGCTTTTTCTCATGTGAAAGAATAAAAACAAGTAGGAAGAATCCCATTTATAAAACTGGCAACACAGCTTAGATTTGCTTTACCAGTTGCAATTATTCCATTGGCTGTTCATAAATATACTAAGAAAGGGAACAAAACCCACTTTTCTCTTGACAATGTGTAGTTACACAATTTTGCATTAAAACCTGTTTTATAAATTATGAACAGTGCTGGCATGCTGACATCTTGACTCTCTGTGTACAGCTGAAGTTTCTGCAGTTTGGTGTGGTTTGAGAGGCAGGAGGCACAGGGTGAATGTGCTTCCTGCACGAAGGAAGGCTGTGATTGTTGCAGGGGGAGCTGCACCCCACCTGCATCCCTCAGGTCTGCACGCAGCTCTGGTGCTGTCACCAGTTGGGAGGGCTTTGTGTGACACGAGCAGAAAGCTGAATGCAGATTGCAAACATTCAGAGCTTCTGGGCTCAAACTGAACTTGCAATTTACTGTCAAATTCTCCAAACTGAAGCTGAGAAGGAGTCGTGGGTCCAATCTGCCTTGTCCCCCTGTGAGGAGTTTGTTTCTGTGTGTTTTGTTTTCATCCTGGATGTGTGCTCCTGGCTGCGTCCCTTCAGGGACAGGCACCAGGCACAGCAGAGGGACCTCAGGGTCAGCTGGCATTTCTGGTCACCTCTGTTTCCATCTCACCTCTGGCCATCCCAGCACCACTCAGGGTCTGGAGAATGCACACTGGTTTAGGTGGGAGAGGAGGAGAAGCCTTGGCAGAACCTGTGTTCCCAGGTTTTGGGAAGGGGAGCAGGGCATTGGTATTAATCAGTCCCCATTTCCTTGCCAGGACTTTGCCCTGATAGAACATTTTCAAGGGGAATATAGATCGGGTATTATGTAAAAGTGTTTTAAAGTGATAAAGTTCTGCTTTGGTCTGCCCAGGGGCAGGTGGTGGAGTCACCATCCCTGGATGTGTTTAAAAAGCCTGGATGTGGCACTCAGTGCCATGGTTTAGTTGAGGTGTTAGGGCTCAGTTGGACTCAATGGTCTTTAAGGTCCCTTCCAACCTGGTCATTCTGTGAATTCTGTGAATTTTGTATTGCAACCTGAGGAGCTTGGATCAGTTCACAATGTCCTGGCATGGAACTGAACTAAATTAACTGGACTGAATAAATTCAGTCATGGATTAAATTCAAGCCTATACTGGAACTGAGTAGAAGCATTTGTTTGGTTTGATTTCTTAATTATAAATTTGCATAATTTCCTACATATCAGTGTGTCTTTCCTCCCCAACCCCATACTTGGTGAGCAAGATTAAAAGCTGTAGTGATGATTAGGCTAGAAATGGGTCATAAGGCAAATTAAATGCCAGAACCTGGTGTTCAGACAACTGTATTTTTAAAGGTCTTTTCAAAACCTTTTTTGCATTTGTATTAACTGAGATAACTTTCATCTTATACAGTAACTTTTCTAATAATTTGCATTAATTTAATTTGAGAAATTAATTTGGAAAGCACTACAAAGGATTTGGAACTCCATATCTTAATGTATATTTTGTCATCTGTACAGTGTAAAAATACAAGAAACCCAGTGTTTATTCAACAATGTGTCTTGAGAGGTCTTATTCAGGTGCTGTTGTGAAAAGAAAAAAAATACAATTTCTTGTCTTCTTAAAATAAGTAGAACTTTGTATTGAGAACAAAATTTTTAAACGTGTATTTAGTTAGGAAATGTCTCAGGATCAGGAAATAGCTTTCTAAGATCACATTACTGGTTAGTGTTAGTGCTGAAGTCAGTGTTGCCTGTGTACAACTGCTGTATTAATACTTACATCTTGTTTATATATTTTATACAGAAGGAAGGATTATTCTTTGCATTGAATTATGATACTTGATTACTGGTTGAAATGTGTTACTTTGTTGTTTTAATTAAAAAACCACTAAAAATCCATCAAAATATATGAATTGTTCATGTTGTTTAATTGCACAATGCAGTTGAACAGCCAGTGTAAATTGATGTTGCTCCAACAGAATGATGGGAGTTGTGCTCTTTGATCAATTGACCCTATTTTGAAATGATTTCAGAACTAATAGTTCATGTGCTGAATAATTTCATACAAGCTGCCTAACTGCTGCTCTGGTGAGCTCTGGCAATGAGCAAGGACAGTTAATTGTAGACCTGACAATGGTTTGAGTAAAGCAGAATGTCTTACAGAGATTCATTTTCAGACTAAGACTTCCTGCAGTGCTGTGTGGTGATTCACTTGAAAAGACAATAATATTTTTATCTGGAATAATTTCTTTTCCAGAACAGGCATCTGCTGAGAGCAGTAACAGCAGACAAGATACTGGAAAAACTGAGAAAGTGCAAGGATTTCTGGAAATAATTCTCAAGGGACTTAATAAATACTTAGAGAAAAAGCATCTGGTTTTCCCCAGATTCTTTTTTTTTAAATTGAATAAGAAACTTCTTGAGGTTTTTTCAAAGTACAAAGACCTTAGTTGGTATGGAAGTATTTAATGGGGATATTGTTAAGTAATATAATCTTTGCTGTAAAGAGAGGAGCTGGGCTTGGGTCCCCATACACAGACTTGAGAGTGTGCAGTGACTGCAGTGCAAAGTCATACAAAAACAAGAGCAAAAATGGAAATTAAAATGCTAGTTCTGTCCCAGAGAAACATCCCTACAGTGCAAAGAACAGGACAAGAAATTTTGTGAGGGAAAAAATCTTAAAGGTGTTGGTTTTGTTTGTTGGTTTGTTTTCTTTTAATCATGGAAAACTGTCGTGTTAAGATTGTGCCTGGTTGCTCTACTCAATTTCCTTAGTGTTTGCTATTGCTGGGATAAATATATAAATAATAAGTTTTTATGTACTGGAGGTGGATTAGCTGTTGAAGAGAGAGTTCTTGTTTATCCTCATTAGTTTCTATGTTACAGAGACTGTAAGTAAAGTTTTACATCTTTAAAGCGATCTTCAGTAAATACAGTGGGAAGCATCTTTCATGGGGCAGGACACAACAATTATTGCTGAGGATAAACCTTTTTTTAATTTAACTTTAAATGGTCTTTTAGGTAAATTGTTCAGATGTTTTTCTTAATTATATATTCTTAGGCACTATTGGAAAGAATAAAATGGAAGCAATAAAAGGACATGGGTATTTCCTGTGTTGCAGGAATTAAGTTGTGTGTGCTGTTTTGTTTGGAGAAATGTGCCATTGATGTTTTATATTTGGGTTTGTAAAAGAAAGAAAAGCATCTCAAGCCCCTGTTGAGCTACTGGTGAATGAAGGACATTGTACTGGTATCACAGGGAGAAGGAACTATTTAATAAAAGAAATAAAAGTAATATAGTAAAAAATAAGAAATACAAGAAAACATAATCATGCCTAAGACCAGATGTTCAACTTCTTAACTTTTAAAATGTTATGCAGGCACCAGAGGATTTTCTGGGACAGGATAATAGACAGAGTGAGGACACTGTCACCTTGGTGTGAGGAAAGCTGGCTAAGCAGAATCCAGTGACTCTGGGAGCACTTGTTGAGCTTGATGCTCATGCTGAGGATGTTCCTGCATCTCTGGTAAGCAAAAAAGGCAAAGATGAGAGTGACTTTGAATGGTTAAATCAGCTTAGGTGCTGCTGGGAGGTGAGTGATACCTCTCAATCCTATTAGAAGGTAATTCCTGTTCACAGTTTTTCAATTTCTGCTTGCTTGCTCACACAGGGAATGGTTATGCTACAGTGAGAATTTCTGCTGATAAGAGAATACCTGGAACAATCATTTTATGGATTGCTAACTAGAATGGCCAGTAGCCAGACGTAAACAGTTTTTAATTAAAATTACTTGCTTCATCTCTGCTGAGCCTCAGTGCATTTGCTGAATTTGCAGGGAATGTTACAGACAGAATTTGTTGACTCAAAGACTGTATTTTGGTTTTGTGATGCTGCAGGATAAAGAATGCTATAGGGATGACAATTAAAGATTTTAATTGACATATAACGCACAAATAAAATAATATTGACAGTACTTACTGGAAAAATATGAGTGCTTTTACTGGATGGTGGTAGGATACAATGTTTTACACAAATCAGGACAAGATCTCTTGTAATACAAGACACGTCAAGTGAAATATAAAATAATAAAATAAAAAGTAGGGGTCATGCATTAACCATAACTACAATTATTGATCATGATTCCTTCTGTTTATCTTTTAGAAAGTCCATTAACTTCCTGAATAGTTAGACATACAGTTTTATTCTGCAATCCTGTTAGTAGGATATTATTTCAGGTAATGTTTAGTTTAAAAACCAGTGGTTTTATTTGGTACTTTATTGTCTATTGATTGGTATTTTTTTCTTTATTTGGGTTGCATTGAAAGGAGTGTCTCAGCAGTCATGCAGTTGTTTCCAACAGGATTGTGCCAAAAAAAAGGTAAGTTTTTTTGTTTTTCTTTAATGGGTCATAACCATGGAGTTTTATGATATGTAAGTATGTATTTTTAAAAATAGTTACATTTCATTAAAGGTATCGGTCTACAGTGTAATTTAACACCAAAAGAGAGGTGAAATTACTGGTGGGATACTTATGCAAAAAGCCAATAGTGCAGATGAATTCATGTAAGATACCTGATAAGGTGTAGAGCCCGATTTTCAGCTGTGAATTTTTGTAAGGAGGCAGGAAATCAACATTCTCTTCAGACAGCAACAACATTAACATCCTCTTAGAGTGTTGCACAAAACTGGGGCATTCTTGAAATGTCCAATGTCCTTGGAGGCTTCTGATAGTCCCATCCAGCCCACAGGATATTTTTTGGTATGCATACCTGTGATGCATTGAAGAAGTGTGGGGTCTTTGATGCTGTTTCTAATTTGGAACATCTGGAACTGACAGCTGAGCAGTAAATCTGCTCTGGGCACCAAGGTCAATGTGGCCCTTGAAAGCTGAGTCATGGCTGGCTTTTATTTGGTGTGCCTTTATCTGAGAAGGTATTTTGTTACTCAGCTAAAAGATTGGTAACTGCATGCTTGGGGGACTTCTCAATTTGGGAACAGCTACTAATATTGTAATATCTACATTGTAATATCTACATTGTAATATCTACATTGTAATATCTAGAAAATTGTTTTAAAAGGTGGACTTTAAAGAGCTGCAACTTACACCAATATGAGAGGGGATTCATCAACTGACACTAATTCTTGTCAAGTTCTGCTTCAGCTGGTCCTAGGGACATTTTAATTTGATACTTGTTTTTGGAATGATGAACATGTTTTCAGTGTATGTTCCATCCAATATTCTCCTTAGAAAAATATCCGTATAAAAGAGTGAAATCCTCAAAACTCACAAACAGATCCTTGGTTGTGAAAAGCTGTTAATATTTTCTTTTATTTTGTGTACATACGTTTTATGAGACAGTGATCTCTTTAAGGGTTTTTTTTTCTCTTGTAGAAAGTTTCCTTCACTTTTAATGTTTCCTGTCTCTCACACAGAGCTATTTCAAATTGCATGTTTTATACTTCTTCCTTTATTTGGATGAAAGTGGAACTGAATAGGCTTTGGTGTGCTGGTCCTCTTAGTAGTTTTTGTTCTTTAAAAACTTCCATTAGAATAAGGTGCATTCTTTCTGTTTGTTGAAGTAACTTAAGAAAAAATCTGCATAGGAAAATAATCTATGGATGTTTTAAATGTTTGTAAAACATCTCTAAAATGATCTTGTTATATAATCAGCAATTTTTTCTATTCTGACGTTGACTTATGCAGCAAAAAACTGCAATGAGCAGAACAATTTAATGATGGCCCTGAGGGTGAGAAAACTCTCTGGCTGAGCTGGAAATGCAGGACATCAACTTCACTGGAATACACTTATTCCATCAGGAATTTTAGCTTACCTAGCAGCCTTTACATCCAGCTACAGGCAAGTGACATGTACAGTGATTTTGTTCTTCTGTTCTTTTAATAATTTAAATTTAATTAATTTTTCTTCTAATATAAATATATTTTAAATTCTGTTTTAGTAAAATTAATAAGTGGAACTGAAACTGTGTTGTTCGTTGTAGGCTTTTGAGTTTTCTTTATAAGACTCCTGTGAAATATTCTTTTTTCCTTCTGCTGGAGGGTACTCTGTAAAACATGGATTCCTTTGGTTAATGTTCTTCTCTAAAGCAACAGTAGTTCCAGAAGAGCAGATGGCCAATCCCTGCAGATATTGTGTTCTTGCTCCATCCCGGGAAGTGTCCAGGGCCAGGTTGGATGGGGCCCTGAGCCCATGGCAGGGGGTTGGAACTGGATGATCTTTAAGGTCCTTTCCAGTCCAGGCCATTCTATGAACCTGTGATTTGTGCCTATAACTCTTAAGGAAATAAACAGAAATGCAGAATACAGAAAAATTTTGACATGGCAGATAATTTTTATCTGGAAGAACTTTTGAGTGTCAAGATTACCCTGACTTTGAATGTTTTTGAACACCAAAATCTTCCACTGAATTCAGCTGAAGAACTTAATGTCTACTTATTTTGAAAAGCAGGTCCAGGTTAATGAAAATTGCTAAAACTAAGAGACAAGAAAATCAGTCTGTCATTTGAGGATATAATTTGGATATTTTCCCTAATTCCCCTTTTCCTTCAATGCACTTACTTTGGCATTAGAAATACTACAGATACAGGGTATTGATTGTACTTCAGGAAGCAAAACTACTTGTTGAAATTAGAGTATATATGCTGGTATTCTGATTGTATATGTAATTTTTTCCCGAGTAATTACTGTATTAATAATTCAATCACTCAGGCTAAACAGTCGACAAATGTTAATGAATTCAAGACTTGTACAGTTCATCCTCCATTTCACTTTTACACAGCTTTGATCAAAATTCTTTTTGAACTAATGGAAAGATGATTAGCATTTTAAAACTAAATAATGATAGCTTTTAATTTTGAAAGGTGAGATAGAATCTACCTCAAATTGATGGTACATATTATGCCTGTAGTTATGAGTTTATGGCTGGATATTAGGGCCACAGGAACAGTAGAAAATGCCACTCAAGCTTTTTGTAACAATAAATTTTTTTCAAAAGCAGAATTAGTGAGCAAACCAAGGATAATTTGCAAACATACCCAGTGACTGCTTATGCATTCCTGTCAATGAAGAAGGATTTTATAGATGATGAAAGCTGTGTGTGTTGGGCTAATATTAGAGAACTATTCTTTAATTATTCAAATAGTAAGTCTGAAGTGAGATATGCTGAAAATAATATGTGACTGAAACTTTGAAGTAGGGAAAGAAATAGTGCAGGTTTTAGCTGAGTTTTACCCAAATGCTCAGTTCCTGTTTCTAGACTGTGCTTAACGTGGAGGTTTCCTGTGTTCAGTTTACAGTCTGCAATTGCTGGTAGCAGCTTATGTGGCAAATGTAACCTGGCTCCATCTCCCTTGGGTCTCTCCTTGGGCACTGACAAGTGACTGAGCCACGTGGAAATTTGGGAGCTCAGCAGTTCTTCCAGTACATTTTTGACCCACTGTTATGTGCTGTGAGATTCTCTCTCTATCCCTGCTGATGCTGCTGCCTCATCTGACAGATATTCAGGTTTCCAAACCCTATTGCTTCTCCAGACCTATGGTGTTACTAAATTTTCCCTTATCTGTGTTTATCAAATTACTCAAACTCCTTTTAACTTTACAAATTTCACAATTTATTGATGTAATGCTGTGCTGGTGGGTTATAGATGTATTTCCTGAATCTCTGTATGCATTTTACCTGTGAAAGCTTCCTTCTCTTGTGGGTAGGCTGCACAGTGTCCCTTTCAGATGTTCTCCTGAACCTTTCCAAAAGGGGGAAGAAAGGCATCCTCCTTCAGCTGGTGATGGGTCATTCCCAAGTACAGTGATCCATAACAGAGAAGGTTACTGCCATTCATGGTACATTTTTCCACCAAAACTTCCTTTCCTAAATTTAGGCTTTTTTTCCATAATATCCATTTTCATTAGTGAAAAATTCCCTTTGTGTCTACTTGAAAATACTGTTATGCGTGCAACTGTGTTAAAGCTATTCAGAATTTCAGAGGGATATTATTATTTGGAATTAAATATAAAACTAAATGTGATTAAACTTTCGAGCAGGTAAGAACTCTTATTCTAAATACATTCTCTCAAAGAGGAAAACTGTTTTTGTAAACAAAGAACTTTAGTGTTCATCTGTCTCTTAAATTGCACTGAGTATGTGCCTGCTATGATTTCATACTGATGTGCTTCTGCTGTAATGACAGAAGGGAATAAATTGCCTTAAGAAGCACTTCGAGGTAAACATTTGAAGAGCTTATATTTCAATTTTGAAAGTTTGTATTTTTCCCTTTGGTAATGCAAGAAGATGGCCTCTGCTCATGGCTCCTTAGGGAGCTATCAAACAAACAAATGAATAAAGAACATGGAAAAATCCAACAGTTTGCATATAATCAAACTCAGAGACCCTCAGTTTATTGCAGCACTGGAAAAGTGCGTTCAGTTTGGCAGTGCTGGAAGGTTGATGACTAATGAAAGTGTAAATTACAGAAGCACCTGGAGGGGGCACAATTAGCTAAAAAATCAAAGTAGTGAATATCCAATGTTCTCATAGTTAAGGGAAATAAGTATGTTTTTCCCTCCTTGTTTTGAATCAAGTGCGTGTTATTGAAGCCCTCCCTCCAAGTAATACTTAAAACTATACTAAGACACTTCTTAGCACAATATAATAATCAGTTAAATCTTTATATTTAATTGTTTTATGAGAATTGCAATTTCCTTTTTTTTTCGTATTAGAATAATAATATTTCTACACATTATCTTGCTGGAAAATCAGTTAAAGTGAGAATTTTGAAAGTAAATGTGCAACTTTGTTTTAATTTTAAAGTGATTCCTTTGCTAACACCTGGGAAAAATTCTTGGCATTTGTTTATTCCTCCTCCCCTGCCAACATTTTTTTACACTGTTGGGTGACTGGTATCACAAGTGTTGACATTTCTCACATCTAATACTTCACCTTGCAATTCTGACATTCTTTCATCCAGTCAGGAATTTATTTAATTAATTACTTTCATCTCCTTTCCAGTCTGGAGCTCCTGATGCTAGTTGCTCACCTTTTTTTATAAAAATATTTACAAGACCTAATACAGTAGTCACCTCACACGCAAAAGCTGCATTGGGCTTTTTTATCTGTAGTGTAGTTAGGGACAGGGAAGGGCCTGGGCAGTTTCAGTTTAGCAGAACTGTTAAAGATATTGCTAGTAATCAGTTTAGTCAGAGCTTAATATTTTGGGATCATATTTGAATGTACCTTTGAGGCAGTCTGTGTTCTATAAATCTTTGACTTTAAATTTTACTATTTTACATCTCAAAAAATCCCCTGCATCCCTGTGTGCCTAAATTAGAGTGTGCAATAAATAAAATTACCTCCCTTTGTTTCCAAACCTTTCTGTCAGCAGAAATATGAAGAAACAGAACCTGAATCCCAGCTGCCAGTGTGGATTACACCAGTCATCCCCAGGGAATGTTTGGTGAGACCCTTTTTGATGATTTTATCTAGGCAAGAAGCACTCCAGTAGAGTCCAGCAGCAACTGAAGAAAGCCACGAGACCAGCAAAGGCAGAGGTAGGCAGCCCCCAGAAAATTCTCTGTTAATTAATAGTTCACATAGCCCTCTTTGGCTTGGGCTACCTTCACTTGAAAAAAAATTTACATTTTGTCCCACAGTCATCTTTGTGTCAGTATTTTGTGCATAAATTGTATGTACATCCATTTAACTGATGAGGAACCATAACTTTGAAAGGACTTAATGCTAATAATAACTCAGCAATAATTACAGTAATAATATTAAAAATTATCCGTTTGTTGTTAACTGAATGGAAGAAAACAGAAATAGATTGAAACACAAGACTGAAAAGGAAACACAGCTCAAATGGCATAGCTTGCTCTCATTCTTGATCTTCTGTCAAAAGCTTTACACTTTTTAATGATGATAGATTACAATTAGGTCTGAGAACGATCACCATGCCTGAAATACAGGAATGATTCTCTTGAGTAGCTCTCTGCCAAGGGCTTGGTGACCTAGGTAATTGGGAAAAAGCTATAGAGATTTTCCACATCTTTGTTTCTACTTTGAAAAAAGAATTTGAAGTAGTTTCTGCAAATTCTTACACTGCATTTCAAACCACCTGAATGGACCTCACCTTATTTTGTCTGAGGTGCTCACGGTAGTCAGAAAAATAATTAATTATCCTTCCATCTTACTCTTCATATCTGACCATAACCACTTCCATGTCCAGGTAACACTTTTGCCAGTTAGATTTTCATCATTTAAATTAACAGTAAGAAAAATTATCACCAATATTCAGTGAAATGACCCAGGAATTCTTAGACTCTCAGAAAAAAAAAAAAGATTGTGTATTTTTTTCATTGTAAATATCCAGGCTTTAGAAATACTTTTTAATTAAAGAAATAGCATAAAGTACGCAGAGAGGGTAAGAATGGATTTTTGGTTGGAAATGCTAATAAATGAGTATAAGAGACATTAAAGGAACTAAACACTTAACCACATTGCAGGAAATAGCCTGATTTTCATTCTTGGCCTTTCTTTGGGCATAAAAATAAATACAGCAAGTTGAAGACTTTAGTCCTTTGGGAAATGATCACCTGGAAAATGAACAGAGAAATGATGACATTGGAAAAAGAGACTGAGGGGGAGCTACTTCATTATGCAGGGTTATAGCTGTCCCCACTCTGGAAGCTGCAATCACAACATAACAGCCGGGTTGGGCATAGGCTATTTGCAAACCAAGCAACACTAATGCTTGACACTAATTTTCTCATTCTTGTTTTTCTGCCTTCAGCTGCAGCCTAGCTCATAGTTACCTAGTAATACAATGTGATTGTCATTGATGGCATGTTATCATTGTAACCTTAAAGACTGGCACTAGAATAGAGCTCTAACAAAGAGGGAGCTAAAATGGATGCTCTCTCTCCCACTCCCCCCCCCCCCCCCATAATTTCTTCACTTTCTAGTGAAGAACTTAAAAATTACTCCACATCTTCCAAAGATAGTAATCCTGTGCTGTACAAGAAGCTTCTTAGAGTAACATGTATTTAAATGGGTTTTTTTAAAAAAGCTTTAAGCATGTCAACCTCATTTCTGTAACTTAAGAAAAAATACTTCATGGATTGATGTATTCAGTTAAGGGATAACTTACTCTCAAGATAGGGAATTCATAAATGCTTTGAAGAATGTTGAAATATGTTTTTAGGATCCCCAGCATGAAGATTTTCTTGCAGAGTGGAAAGACAAGTCAAAAGTTTCAAAAGCTGCTGTTCGTTCACTGCCTGAGACCTGACAATGTAATGTACAAAACTTTCACCTTACTGAGAAAGGTCTGTCTGCATCTTAAAAACCAAAAATATTTGCAAGTATGCATGCACTTGTATTCTACAACAATCTCTCATAGAGGAAAATAGAAATTAATAAGATTTTTTAAAGAACTTCAGGAAGTTTGAAATTGTAATGAAAAACTTTTAAAAACAGAATAGTGGGACTTTAGCTTTTGTTGATTCAGTTGCACACCAAAATCTCCAGAGCTCTTTCTTGAAACTGTCTTACACACCTTGTGTCTACCCTTATTCAGTACACCTGCTATTTGTGCTGGATGTGGTTGTCTGTGTCAGTTTGGTTTGATCTAGAAAAACAACTTAGTGGTAAGCAGGAGAGTAGTAAGGCAGGTACTTAAGCAATTGTTGCAGACACAGAGATCCATTTAGTTCCCTGGAAAGTGTTTTGAAGCAGAGCTGTTGTGATTTGAGTCTAGGCATAAGGTTTTAACACAGATCACAGAAAGTACTCACAGTTGTGAATCTTTATTCAAAAACAAAAAGTCAGCTTGCTAAAAACCAGAATAGAAGTATTTGCTTAGACATTTTCCATACACTGTCAGGGTAGTGGAACTGCTCTTAGCTCCCGTCCTAGCCATACCAAGAAAGCACACTGTGAGAGACAGGCCATACCTGTCTGTACTCACTCCTCCCAGTCAGGAACACTTCTCTACATCATACACTCCCTCACACACCTGTTCAGCTTTGCAATCACACTCAGACAGAGAGAGGAAATCAAGAGTCACTTTTAGAGCCAGAGTCACAGCTCACTTGTGCGGGGCTGCTTTTGGCGGCAGCAGATTCTCCAGGCTGCTGGGCTGAAGGCTCATCCCCGAGAGGCAGCGGTGCCGGGAGCGAGGGTCTGGAGCCAAAGTAATTCACCAGCCTCTGCCTCGTCGCTGCCACCTCTTCTTGAAAAGAGCTTATGGCGCGGCTGCCAACTTTGCACTTGAATCAAAGCAAGACATTGAGCCTTTCAGCGGAGCAGTTTGACTGTGTCGTTCCGCCACGTTCCAACCCTCCCTCCTCAGGCTGCATTCGGGTATCAGTGTTTCATGATAGCAATCGTACCCCGGTCAGCCTGGTGCACAGCCCTCCCAGCTATCAGTGACAGTATCCTTGGGGCTAAGTGTCCTCACCTGAGGCTGCTGCTTCTAATTTTTTATATGCTTTATCTAGAAATATGTTCATATTATGGCCAAGACCCCTCTTGTATCTTGAGACATTGCTCTAAATCATTCACAGTTCAAGTTAGGTAACACCACTCTTAGTCCACCTTCTAAGATATCATTGTGCCCCATTATCCTATTTTTTTGTACTTTAATCTGTTGCACAGTGACCTTAAATGCTTAACCTTGACAGTCACCAGGTATATATGTAATACAGAACATTATTAGCAAGGCAGAGATCTTATTTGTGCAAACCCACCAACAAGTAATATGCAGAATCTTTTACTGTTCCTCATCAGGGAGCTTGGTTCACATAATTCTTACTATCCATAGGATTAGGGCTCATAGATCAGCTGATCTTGATCAACTGAGCTGCTCAGTTGTGTGCTTTTCTACATGTCAACACTATGGGATGAAACTCCCCAGAAGTGGGGAGGAGTAAAATATTTGAAATGAGCTTAACATTTTAATTAGGCAGATTTATATGTAAAACTGGATATGTGAAGCAATAATCTGGTCAAATTTTGTCTTTTCACATATGTTGTTCATCCCTCCTGTGAATGATAAAGCTGCTCATTGTTGAATTTTGTGCATTGATTATTGCACCCTATGTATTTTTTCTTTGCTGTAATGAGTTGTTGGAAAAACACTTCTAAAGGAAGCAGGTTTGCATTCAAAAACCAGACAATAACTTAAACTGAGAAGTGCTTAGGTGCAGATTTCTTAGCTAATAATGCATATAAATCAATACTTCATGTTCTAGCCTTAGACAATCATTCCTGGCTGATGCTTGGAAATCTTAGTAAAAGAAGTTGTTTATAGTCTAGCTTAGAATTCCAGATGACAGTGGCTAACACTTACAATGAAGGTCCTCAGCCGTGCCATCTCCAGCATGTAGTACTCCTCCATTGTCAGCTCATCAAAGTGCTTGGGAAGGGATAAAAAGTCACAGGTGTGACGTTTGCTGTGTTCCTCCCTGCAATATCAACCCAGAATAAGAACAGATGTTAAACCCACAGAAGTTTCATTTCAAGAGAGGAAGAGATCTGTACAGGCAGGTCTCTTCAGTACTTGTGCTGTCTATCAGCAGAAATAATATCATACAGAAAAGATGAAATAGGTTTTAGTGGATCTCGGATAAAAGCTAGTTGAACAATTCCACAGTTCCTGGGCAAGATAAGCTTCCAGTTTTGTGCACTGTCATAGCGAAAATCGACAGGGGCATTAACTCATTGTAAAATTACTACAGAAATTTGGAGAGATACCTCTCAAGAGCATTGGTACATTTTGCTTACCATGGGTCATCATTTGGCTCCCAGCCCACCAGTTCTAACAAGCAAAAGAAACATTTTGCCACATCTGGTTCATTTGCAGTTGGACAGTGGATGAAGCCAGCCTTTGCCATCTGCAGGGGACAGTTTACAAGTTTAGAGCATTATCCCACACACACTACTCATATTTACTCATACATCCTGGCACTTTAGAATCACAGCTAGTCAAGATACCAAAAATTAAGTTTGTTTCAGTAACCAAACATCTCTTCAGGCAACTCTAGCAGTATGACTCATCTGAGATTCAGGCTGGCAGTGTCATGTGTGTGCCAAAGTAGAAGTCAGGTGGATTTTTTATTTAAATAATTCCCATTTCTGAATTTGAAGTAGTGATCATTCCACTATATCCTTCCTGCTGGATCTGTACTTGTTTAATGGAGGCTGCTTTCTCATGAACAGAAATTTGCAATTAGAAAGACTATGTAATACAAGAAATTAATTTTTAAATGACAAGAACAGAAAAAAAAAAAAAGGAACAAGAACAGTAAATATTAGAATCTGTAGGCAGACTGTGGACTGAACACAGAAAAACCAGAAAATCCCACTACAGTATTTCTGAGCAGGGAACAGAGGAAAGCTGAGTATTTAACTCATCTTCAGGCTTAGTGGACTCCTCTTGAACCTGAATACACTCAATAATGACTTCACATTCAGGCATGGCATATATAAATTAAGGCAGAGGCAAACCAACCATTTTCAGACTTACATTCTCTGGAGTGCACTTGCAGTTTTCCTGGAAGGGCCACTTGGTGAAGGTTTTTAAACGGGTCTCATACTCATACATCTCCTTAAGGTCAGTTAAGAGCTTGGAAGCTGAGCTGAGCTCTTGCAGCAGAGTCTCCATCTCTGAAGCCTGCAATCAGTGAAAGGCAGAGCTTCCCTCCTACTCTCCCTTTTAAGGCCTTTGCTAATTGGTGACACCTGGAGAGCAGGGGAAGGTCTAACAGAGCCTTAGTCCCTTCCTAACACAGGTGAGTTTATGGGCAGGACAACCAAGGGAAATGAAGCTGCTGGAATTTCTTCCCCTTGTGTCACAGTCTCTGTCCTTGGTCACGTTATATATTTTTTAACTGAAAGCACCTATTACCATTGCAGATTTTACATCTGAAATGTCAAAACCTGCAAGTTTAAAACTCTAGTTACAAATGCAGAAACTTTGCATATAAAGTTTAAAAGAATACTATCCTGATTGCAAGGAAATGGGTTGAATTGACATTGCTGTTTGAATCCTTCAGTGTTTCTTGAATTTCACATTCAGAGATTAATTCTTAGGATTGTCTTTGCAAATAGTGTTGCATTTCTTTAAAGAGGAGGTGGTTGTTTTATAATATTGTAAGTACTCAGTTCTATTTTAACATATTATAGAGCATAGCCAGATGCTGGATTAAATATTTTAAAGGTGTATAAGCCAGATGCTGGGTTAAATATTTTAAAGGTGTATATCTGCAAGGGTTTACAGTATCAAAGCATTAAGTTGTCATTTTATAAACTGTCTCTTATTTTGGTAAAGAATCCAGTTGAATTCAGTAGAAGTTTAAACATCAGTGTCTTCAAGAATGCTGCATGCAGCAGCTTTCTAAGCCAAAATCTTAGCACCTCTGAAGGATTTTGCATTGTGAGACTTGAAAATTTAAATCTCTGAAATACAGATGGAGTAAGTGCAGAAAATAATCCAGCCCATTATTCTGTCTAGATGTGGTGACAGAAATGAGATTAAAGAACATTTGTATAGGACTTCCAATGTCAGCCCTTGGGGCATTGCTTTTGCCTAGATTTACAAATGCCACATCATTGAATCCTCTGGGACTGTATGTCTATTGTATATTCAGGAATACTGTCCTTGAAATTTATATTCAGATATTTAGAGTAACATGTGTTACATGAAAATAGGATACTTTAATTTTTTTTTTTCCAGATGATACCAATGGTGCAGGAATTTATCATTCATAACCTGGGCCCTCCAAGCACTGATATTAATAGTTTCTCCTGGTGATGACTCCACGGCAGCTGATGATCAGATATTTTAATCTCTTTTTTACTGTAGTTGAAGTTTGTGTGTGTATGTGTGTGCACATGTGAGTGTATTTGTATGAAGCAAGGAACTTTGTTTAACTAAAAATTGAAATGCCAAACCAAACCCAAAACCTGTTTTTAACTGCCCAAAACCAGTAAAATTGATCTCATGCTTCTCTTTAAAACAAGGCACTAATTCATGCATGTGGATTGTTTTCAGGAATGAATAATTTGTCTGTTGTTTAAAAGAAACTGTAGATTAAATATTTTGGCATATTTTATCATCTTGGGATGTCATGATCTATTTAACTAATTAATTTGTGTCATTTCAAATGGAAAATGCAAAAATGGAACAAACCCACAATAGTTTAAATGCTTCTTGTAAGCAGTCTGATCTGAAAATGCTATTTTTTCAAAAATGCTTTATGTGTAATATATAATTTAATCAAAAACACCACAGTAATATGGGACCTTGGAGTCCTGGGTGATATTTATGCATCAGAATTGAAATACAGTGCTTTGTGGTTTTTGTTTGGTTTTTTTTTTTTGCTTTGATTGTTTTTATGGCATTTAAAACAAACAAAAAATTCCCAACAGCCCAAATCTGTTCTTATGTAGAAAAGTACTGCTAGAATACTAGAAAGTAAGATTATACATGCAATGACACATCCTAAGATGTATTTCTTGCATTTCCTGCCTATAATTCTGTCAGAATTCTGTGCTGTTGAGAATGACAGGTACATTTCAAGTCTATCTGTAAAGGTATCCTTTTTTTTGGGATATAAAATTTTATAGTAGGTTGTCTACATCCTTCAAGAGAATACTGTTTGCAGTGTTCTGAAACTGTCAGAATTTCATAGGTCCAGATTAAATGGATGGGTAGATGGAGCTTTTCACTGGAAGACACACAAGATGTGGCATGACATGAAAGAAAAGATTTAAATCATATTTTAAACGATTAAATCAGGTACATTAAATACCTGATATCTGATCCTGACTTCTACAGTAAGGGCAGAAAACCTGTGAGTAATGTTGCAACTTTGTAAATCAGTTAAAGTCCACCCTGATGAACGTGTATAGGTGATCTGGGGGAAGACAGGTTCAGAAATGAAATACTTGTCTTCCACTGCAAGGAAAGTAGTTTCAATTACTGGCAATAGTGCAGTACATTTATTTTTTATTTTCTTGCTTGTTTCATACTTCATCAATTGAAACTTGTTGCTATGGCAATAATAAGACAGCTCTCTTGGTGGTTTTGGGTTTTGTTTTTTTTTTACATAGGTAAGACTGGGAAAACCTATCCACTGTTTTAATAATTGGATGTGTGCTTGCAATCACATTTTACATTATTTTGCATTATTTTTCTATAATTAATATAGATTATCTAAATGAGATTGTGTATTTAGCTAGGTGGTCTCAATTGGAAACCAAATCAAACATTTCTACCTGTTGTCTTGGTAAGGATTAAAAAAACCCTAAAATATTATATGAACAATATTTTATAACACAGTGGTGTTATAAATGTATAGGTGCATGGTCTCATACATACAGTTGTATGTAATGTATATGAATTAAATCTACATGAATTAATAGTTTTAAAAAATAAAACTACTTTGAGGTTTTAAGAGACTCTGGAAATGATGCTCGTGACCATTTAAAGACCTCCTGCTGAAGGCCTTTGTTTGTCAAGAAGAGGCTTCCCCCGACTCACAAGGTGTGTGAGCAGGAAGAATCTGGGCTCTGAGCAGCTCAGCTCTGCTGTGCAGGACAGGAGAGAAAAATGAACTGTTCCTGCACGGTGTAAAATACCCTACTGCCTAAAATACCCCTGCTGGCTGCCTGTGATTTATTCATGGCAGGACAAGAGCAGCCCCTGGCAGAGCGAAAGCAGCCGGCATGCAGAGAGGAGCTCTGGCAGAGGGCGTTTCCTTCCCTGTGTGCAGAGGTGGGCGCTTGCCAGAGCAGCCTCTCGGGAATTTGCCAGCAATACATGGCACTTCTTCATGCTCCAGCTTGCCAAGCAGCCCAGCATGGCCAAAGTCTGTTCAAGGTATGGATGGGCAGGAACAGGGGTGTTCCTTTCACTGTCAGCCTGCAGTGATTTTGGTTATCAGTGTGGTTAAACAGCAATAATTCAGGCAATAATGTGATTAACAGGCAAGTGGCTCAAGCAACTTCACAGAGGTGTTTGTTTTCTGAAGGAGAATGGGGGGTGCGGGGTTTTGAGGGGGATGTCCTCCTATTACATGACCAAAGGTTCTGAACAAATTACAAATATAGTTCCTAGCAGGGAGGGAACCTTTTTTTTTTTGCCCTGAAAGATAATGATTTGTATGTAGTAAACATTTATTGATACTTTTGTTGACTGGTTTGCTGTATCCCAGTTCTCAGTGCATCACCACTCTTGCCTTCCTGCAAGTAATTTTATCACTCTTAAGTTTTTCTTTTTATGCACCTAAGAGGAGTCCAGCTTCTCCCAACCTCAAGAATTTAAAGCATGTTTGGTTTTCTAAAAAAATAAATATAATTATGAGCACAGCTATGGCCTTATGATAGCATACATTTATTTTAGGAAGATGTTGAACAAATAGAGATATTTTTAGAAAAGTTTTCCATAAACTTGTATCCAGGGAGTTTCAGCTGCATTACTGTGAAAATTTTTGGTGCTATTATTCTTCAAAAGCAGCAATGGCTGGGTGCCTTGAGGGATGATTATTAAAAAGTATTTGAAGGGTGGGAGATGAAATGGTTCAAGCATGAACTAGCAGAAGTAATTAACAGCTTTTAAACTTTCCAGTGAGAATTCTGGCTGCCTTCCAGGTGCAGTACAGTGACACTGATAGGGCTGCCCAGGGAGGTGCTGGGCTGCTGCTCTGATCACTGTCCTGTTTTCTGCAGGAGCTGCCAGCTGATGCTCCTCACTGTGACTGGGGAATGCAATTATGGTGCCAGAGGCACTGACACTGGGGTTGGCTCTGTAAGTGTTCTCAAGATGTTATTTTCCTCAGAAATCATTACAAACGTCAATTAGGTACTTGATCCAAGTGGTGTTTATTTTGCCCCTCCTGAAGGAGATGTATGTCAGAACAACAGAATTACCAACAGCTTTTTTTTTTTTAATAGATGCATCTTTACTGAAACTGATGTGTATCAGTGTTTACTCAGTCACTGCTTTGGTGGCAGTGACTTCTAAGAAAGGGACATTATGTAAACACCACCCAATTACTGTCATCTGAATTGACTCTGTGTGAGTCAGCACTCAGGGGACAGCAAGTGAGAAACACAGCCCAGTGAAGTTAAAGCATTTTAAAGTAGGCATAAGAGAAGTAGTTCATTATATTTCCTGGAGGCAGAAAGGCCACAATAATCAGCTTAATTTATCACACAGGAGTTGTCTCAGTCATCAGCAAAACACCTGCAGGCACTTGGCAGGCAGTGGGCTTGGAGAGAGGCTGCAGCCCCTTACACTTGGTATCTCATTTTAACTGAATTTTCATCAGCTCCCAGAATTTTTCAGGAACTACATCTTTGTATCTTTTATCTTAGTTAACACACTTTATTAATCACTAGGAAATTCTGTAGTGGTTTTGAAGTACACCTTGTGGCCTCTTATGGGCTGGTTGGCTCCTTCTGCATCTTTTTTTTTTGCTCTGGAGGTATTTTTCCCCACTTCTTCTCAGTACTGAAGCTGTACTGAACATACAAAGACACTTGCACAGAATCCTTTCCCAGAGACCTTTGGAATGACTGCAAATGCTGGTGTTACCAAGGCTCAGTCAGGAACACAGCTGTTATTTGATGGCATTCTTACACAGGCATGATGCAAAGTCACACACCACCTTACCCAGATTCTCTATGCATATCCATGTTCACCTTCCCTCCTGAGTTTTCACTGTATCTCCATTCTGGTGAAATTACTTTTCCACTCAGGAATGTTTTAAGGCTTTTTTTTGGGGGGGATTCTATTTTTTTCTGTCTTCCTGGGGAAACATTTTGTGACTGTACAGTCAGTTTATAGATCTCCTACTTCCTCCAGCTTTTAACAGTTTTCAACCTGTGGCCAGTTCTAGTCCAGTTTGTAAGCCAGGTACAGTCTAGTGCCACCACAGTTCAGGCAAAAAAAAAAAAAAAACTAAAAAAAAAGAGACACATCTGCAGGCAACTGAATTTTGTTAGTTCTAAGCTAGTAACTTCTACTGCAGGAAGAGAGGGAATTCTGCTGCATTAGAGGAAGGCACCTGCAGCAATGCCACAGTGAATGAAACAAGAATAGTGAGGAGGGTTTACAGGCAGTAAACTCAGACATGCTCTGGGCAGACCATGTTTCTGAAGGATGGGAGTGAGAATTTCCCAGGATGGGCAACTTTCTCCAGAAGAGGCTGTGGACTTTTTCACTGAGCAGGCCAATGACTACAGGATCAGCCAGACAGTAACTTTCCAGGGAATCCCCCAATCCACTGTTCTTGTTTTCAGTATTGCTCCTACCTGACTGCCCTAGACATAAATGTAGGACAGAGCATTTATGTTGGTTTTTAATTGTTTAAGCAACCCTGTTAAGCAAAGTATTTTGACACCTTCCTTTTCAGAATTTCTTTTAGGGGCTCGTAGTGATGTCTGCTGAACTGAAAGGAATACTAAAACACAAAAGTGATCAAACCTTAAGAAACTCAACAAAAATATCTGCTCCTTGAATTTTTTTTTTTTATTTTCTGAAGGCTCCTTATGTATAAGGAACATACATAAAATGAACACAACACTGTTGACAATGAACAAAACAGCATTTGATAATTTCCAGCTTTATAAAATTTTTTAAAAATGATTTAGTTATAACAAAAAAAACCAATAGCTCAGCAAGTTATCTTATTGGACCATTATCACATTTTAAACCATAGACTCAGTTGTTAATGGGGAGAGGAAAGAAAAAAATAATAAAAAAATAATCACACTGCATCTAGCAACTACAACATTTTCTAAGCATAATCACAGCGGATTGAGTGCAATGTGATTTACATCAGAATTCACATGGGATGTCACACAGTGACAGCATTGTAAAATATACAAGTAACATTTATGCCCTCCAACAAATACAAGTTAAATGAGACTCTGGATTCAAGCCAAATGGAATGTTGAAGCCAAGTAGAAATGTAGTGGAATTCAGATTGTCTGTAACTCAAAAGTGTACATTAGAATCATCTGGAATTCAATACTGGTGGAAATATAGAGAAGTCACAGCTGTTACACTGCTCTGTTACACTTGCAATAAATACTAGAAAATAAAAGTAAACAATCTATATTCCATGAAAAATACAGTACCTACCTTCAACGACCATGTTTTTCCCTTGTCTGAAGATGGTCTTGGAAGGAAGTTAACTATTTTCCTACAGAGGCAGTGTATTGAGCTATAACCACATTCCAACTAATACAACGGTAAATATACTACTGGAAATACAGAAATCTTCATTTGAAAAGAGTTAAGAGAAATAAATCTTAAAAAAATCATTTGACAAAACATCAGCTGCATAATGACCCCCTTATATTTCAGAATTAACAGAAAAGAAAAAATCTTAAGTCAGTCAGTTTAATACAAAGGAAACAGAGATTGTTTAAACTCAGATCTTCAGAAGGTATCCAGGAAGTTTTGTCTCATTGACTTAACATGGGCACTATGCAAAAATGTCATCCAGGAGTTTTACACTGCCAGAAATTCAGCAATCTGAAGCTAACAACAGTGTGTTTGCTAATTAGGGTTCTACACTAAATATGTTTAAAGAGGAAAAAAGAAAACCTGAGTTCAGAACATCAAATGGCTGCGTGCCTGAACTCTGGGCTTTTGGCTTCTTCACTGAAGAAACTGCACCCTTCTTTGAAATGGACCCTTAATACTGTTTCCTGATACTGCATTAGGAACAAATACTGGCAACCAACTGATACCTTTAAAACACATGAGCTGCTCTCAGTAAAAGCTAAACTGACCAATGAAGCTTCTGAAGTAAAGGGCCACAGGAAACACAGGAACTTGAAATGGAATGCAGAGACCCACTGGCTCTCATTAAAGGCGTTAGGAGTAGTGTTTTTAGCAGCTACACTGGCACCAAGCAGACCGGAACTTTAAAACTTACGGCACACAGTCAAAGTACAGCTTTTACCTGGCATACACAGGAGAGAGACAGACTGGGTGTTTGGAAAAAAAGCTACTACCATGCTTAGGACTGGTACTACAGAATCAACTTGCACTCCCCACAAACTCACCATTTACTTTTTGTTAAGGAGATGGGTACAAGAAGAACTAACTCATGTCTGGCAATAAACGCCTGTCAGCACAATCTGATTTAGGACAGCTGGTCCCAGCAAGTTAAGGCCCAAATTTTCAGTCTATTCTTCTAAATGACACATACCATGGTTCTACCACATCTGCTTTTTAATAATCTAATTTAAATACCAAAATTGTAAAAAAATATCATAGAAATGAACTCCTTTATACTGGAAGTAGAAATCTTCTTACATATTCTTTACTGCCAGAAATGGCTGGTGTCACAATGTCTGATATCAAGGCATTGCAGGAAGGGATTTGACGCGCTGTTACAGTATCGTAAATACCCTACCAGTACAACATACACAGAGCATAATTTAACCCTTGTGTCCAGCTGCAGCTACTAGCATCTTGCACCTTGGTTTAACATGAAGAAGAGAAAACAGTCCAAAATAATAATTTTAAAAAATGGAGAAATTCCCACATGGATTCTCTTGTTAAAAGAGTTTGCACAAATTCACAGCCACAATTCTTCAGTAGTTTATGCTGCAAGTGGCACACAATACATGTTTAGCGTCTGTAAGAAAGAACCAGAAACAGCTCAATAACTCCAAGGTCAGGGATTTCCCCAAGCTAACACTAATTCTACTGCATTTTGCATTTTCCTACTAATATCAAGGAACAAACATCAAATAAATCTCAGCTGGGGAAAAACATCATCAAACTGACCCTGAACAGAAGTTACACTTCGCAGAGTACATGGCAACAGCCTGCCTTCTTACACAAGAGGTTTGCAATGATGGAGTGCAGCTTAATACAGCTTCCAAGAATTTAAACAGTGTTTAGGCTTGGGGTTTCTTTTTAAAAATTTAAGCCAGCACAGTGGCTTCCAGCCATGTCCTGCTGTAAGACTGAATACTTCAAGTCACCACTACGCAGAAAAATCAGCACAGGATTAATACATATATATACAGAGGTGCACACACACACAAGTGTATGTGTGCACATCTGTCTATATCTATACAGATCTATACACACACAGAGCTAGGAGCTACTCAAGACTCATGTGGCACTAAAAGTTTCCTTGGGTTCCTTGCACAGGTGTGAGTTTCAGCTGCAACATCTGGGTTCTGTCCAAGTGCACTAATGGAATGGTGTTTTCCCAAATGAGATCTTTTCCTGTACTTTTTCTTTCTTAAGCAAGCAGTGCTCCCTATACAGCACCCTGACCTTGGCCCTTATTTCTCAGATTTAGGGTTTCCTAAACGCTGCTCACTCAAGTTTAGGAGTTGTGTTGGGTAAGCTCATTGGATGGGATTAGAGAAAAGCAGAAGCTACTCTAGGCAGAAAGGAATCTCCTGTCCTCCTGTAAGCAGTGCAAGCACCACATGTCCTCTGAGCAGTGTGCACACAGCCACACAGTGCAGACTCAAAGCCAGACAGCAACAGATTGGAACCACAGTGATTACCAGCATCAGGTCAAAACTGGATGTCAAGCACTATTTTGTCTTCATAGAGGGCAATCACCAGCATGATGGCAAATCCAAGAAGCAGGCCTAGATTCTGAAGAATAAACTGCCCCACAGGACAGTAACCATGCTCTTCATTATCTCCATCTCCATGAAGCATTTCTGGAAGCTAAAAGATACAAAGCAATTTAGGAAGTTGTTTCACCTCTTTTCCATTTATACATGGACAAGTTTACAAGATGATATTGTCAAGGATAAACACTCCAGGGTTCAGATATAAAACCAATACATTAAGACACAGCTTAAACTCTACCAAACAACTACACTCAATAAAAACATGATCATGTGATGTAGTTCCAAAACAAACTAAAAAAGCCTTTCCTTCAACTTTCACCAGATCATCCAACTGAACATTAAGTTCCTCAAGACAGGGTACAGCCAATATTCTTCAAGTTCTGCTCTTTTAATTTGAAAAGAATTCAAGTCAGGCTCAAATAAACATATGACTTTGATTAACTTAGCCATTCATTTGTCATTTGAGACGCTTACACATATTCACATACACATCCTTTTTAAATCTGGGAATGATAGCTACAAGCAATTCAAGAGAAATTTTTTGTACAGAAGAACTTATGAAAGTTCTAGACATTCTGAATATTGCTCACCTATGAGGAAAAGTCAAGTACTGACAAAATAAACTAAGAGTAGTGCTCTTGGAAATGTAAAAATAAAGTTTTGAGTTTTACAAAGCCATCCACATAGAAAAGAAGTAGAATATTTACAAGGAAATTAATTCAAGTAAACAGGAGGTACATGTTAAGATCTGGTTACTGAGAGATGCTTCTGCCTGAATTAAAGTGCAAATAAAACCATATGCCAAAGTCAAGAGTCAGGATTTTATTTAACAGCAAATATGAGGCAGAGAGAGAAAGAAATAAGAAAGAGAGAGGAGGGAGAGGAGAAAGAAAGAAAGAAGGTGGGAGAAAGACATGATGGGAGATGGGAGAAAAAGCACAGAACATAGTCACCACTTATGGAACCAGCTAGTGTCCTCCTGGTCTTCCCCAAAGCCAGCCACTCAAAACTTGTCACCATGTGCACATTTTAGCAAACAAAGGCTCAGTGCTCATTGGCTGTGCAGTTCTCTTATTCTAGGGGTTAAATTATTCCCTCACTTCCAATGCTAATTATCCCATCCCAGTCTCTCTCTCTTCCTTTGAGTGGGTGCCTCACAGGAGTGCTGGGCTGTGGCCTCCCCCTCCTGGGCCCAGCCAGAGCTCATTTTCAGCAGAGCTGCTCTGCCTTTGCATTCTTCTCCCCAGTGTTGTTTACTTCTCCTTAGGCCTGAGATAACTGGACAATAGTCCCATCTTAACCTTATCTTTAGTCAGGACTATACTCAGCAGAGTGGGATTCCATGGGGGCAGAGCAGTTGCTTCTTTGCAGTTTGCTACAGTGGGCAAAGTCCTTCGGTGATTTAACAGTGTTTAAGTCTCTTAAAATAATTTCTTCAAGGAGGGAATTCTTACAGGAATTCCTTCAAGACTCACTTAATACAGAAAATGATGATACAGAAGACAAGGGATACTATTCCTCAAAACACAAAAAGCCCCCCCAGTTTGTGTGAAAAATGTTTAAATGATTATCACATACACACTAGACCAGGCAGCTCAACAGCAAGCCCTACTCTAAATTACAAAGTGCTGTTAAGTCATAAAGAATAAAGGGCTTCACCTTAGCATTACTGTAATGGGCTTTAACACTCTGGATGTTTACTTTGCCAGCACATCCAGAGATGACTAAACGTTTTGCTTTATTGCTAATAAAAGCTGATGTGACCAATTTCAGGGACCATATAAAGAATGGTCCTGTCAATTAAAAAAACCCCGTCCTTTTGAAGGTGAAAGCTCATGGTGTCAGTACTAGAGATAAAAGGAACAAAAACCACAGCAGATAAATTTGTTTCCCAGTAAGATGAAATTATTCAAGTTGGACTATTCAATGTACCCATTCAAAACAGGAGTGTCAGGAAGGAGGATATTATGATTACTCTTATAAGTTATCACCAAATGAAATTTCATGAAAGAACATGGAAAACCTGGAGGACTTTTGAAATGCCTGAGTTTAGGTGAAAGGCCTGGATAGGAATATCCTTATCATTGAAACCCAGGTAATTACACAAACTTCAGGACAGTCAAATGCAAAAATACCAAAAGGCTCGTTCTTAATGGGCTGGTGAAAGGCATGGATAGAAAACTGCACCTCTGTGAACCTCTGCTCACAGCCAGGGAGGAATCAAAATCTAATCTTGTTGTGTGCCAGGTAAAGAGGTCTTTGAGAAGGAGGCTGATTATGCAGACACCAAGACAAAACTGGTCCAGTTTCAAGTGTCTCTTGCAGAAGCTTTCCTGCTGTTGTTGAGTCAGGCCATGGGACTTTGACTATTTGGTTACTACTATGATGGCCAAGGGAAAGAAAAAGGAATGAAGGAATGAAAGTACTGCCTTCCTTTCCTTGTTCAGTCAATGAACAGGAAATAAGTATCAGACACAGAGCTTACAAGGAAGTGATATTTCAGACATTATAAGCTACTATAGCACACCTAAAGGTGCAAGAAGGATCACTCTACCCAGACATTCTATTTAACAATTTAGCAGGTCCTGAAAAGGACTTATTCACCTATTACTAGATTAGAGTGACTTTATAACAACAGTATATTTACAAATTAAAGTCTCTATAATGAAGTGGAGAGCATTACAAAGTACCCCAAAAGTGAAAAACGATCTCATCACCTTTGGGCTGGTAAAGATGAGAAGTGAGAAAACTGCCTCATTTAAATGAAGCTCTGAAGCAGCTTAGAGGAAAGAAATCAGGACTGAATATGTGCTGGTAACATGTGCACAGCAGCACTGCTGCCTGAAGGCTCTGATCTATGGTGTACACACACTTAGGATAATGCACCTGTGTGTTTTTGAAGCAGCAGCATTTTTCCGCCAGGTAATTTTTTTAAAAGCTACTCACCACAACAGCTCTGGATTACCAGCCGCTCATAGTAAAGTTCAGACTGAACTTTCCAGAACCAAATATATGACGATGAAGTCTCAGTGAAGAATAAACCTGAACAGCAGACTGAAGTGCAGCACCCCCAGAAGGCCCAGCTTCCCTCCCACAAGGCCCCAGAGGCGCAGCCCCACCCAGCAGCCGTACCATGTCGACCAGGGCCACGTAGAGGAACATGCCGGCGGTGACGGCGAAGATCCAGAGGGTGATGTTGTTGGCATACTGCCCCACGGCCGTGCCGATCAGCATCCCGATGTAGGCCATCATGGCTGACAGCAGGTTGTACACGATGGCCTGCTTCACTGTCATCCCTGCCTTCAGCAGCACCGCAAAGTCACCTGCGGGGACAACACGGGCTGGGCGTCAGCGCGCCGAGCGGCCGGAGAAAGCCCTCAGCAAGGAGTGCTGCTGCAGGGAGCAGGCTGAGCCACAGGAGCTGACCACCTCCAGGAACTGTGCACAGCCATGCCTTGAGTAAAATGGGATTTAAAGGTGCCTGTTCGTGCTGCTGATTGTCAGAAAGGCAGCAGTGATTAATTGTGAAGGGTGAGTGGAGGAGTCTAGGTCTGCTCTTCCCACAGAGAACACACCTGTGTGCACACACTCATCTTTCTCAGAAGTTCTCCACGGCACATAAAACCAGAGGCTTAGGATCAATACCTGTGAAAATTCCTCTTAGCTATACACACCTCATTATGCAAATCCAGGAAGAGGATAATGAGGTATTTGTCCCCACAGATGACAATGAATTTGAATTTGAGCACTAGGAAGTTCACATTCACAAAGAATGACTTCAGATCCACCCTGAATCAGTTTTCTGGGTAAAGGCATGCCAGGGTAATGTGTTTCATTCTGAATTCAGGACAGCTCTACTAAATTAGGTGCTAAAAGTAGATACTCTATAAAAATTTAGACTTCAGTCTTGTAATCAGCTCTAATAGTTTTACTTCATTCAAACTGAATTCTTGTGATCTTGAGAAGTGTAAGGTGATGTACAGACATCAGGGCAATTAAAGTAATATTCTTATGTAATGTTCCTATACCCATGCCTGAAATTATTTTCCTAATCTAGAATCAAAAATTAGAATCATAACTATATCAAAATTTAAGGAAAAATATAAAAAAATATATATGACTCACCCCTTATACAAGGTTCATTTCATCATGCTATGCTGTCAAGTTCCAAGCATTGTAATATACATTGCAATCCTGTATCTATTGCAGCAGCTTCACTTAATGATTGTATAGCACAGGTCAAACCACAAACACCTGCTCTATTATTTCCCCACTATGCCTCTGATTTACCTATAGCTCAGGAGATGCCCATATAAAATGCTTTCCTTCATCACCTCTAAGGTTTTTGCAGTGCTTGTTTTACTTCACTTTTGATCATTCAGACCCAGCAGCTCTTCAAGTGAGCAAGCTGTGAGTACAGAGAGAGGTCAGTCTAGCACAACTTCACGTCAGTGTGGAAAACCAGAAAATTCCTCCTCTCTCTGGCTGCTCTTTTTAAACTCTCAGGGTGCAGGACATTTTCATGCAATGTGAAAACAACAGGTTTCATCATGGTTAGCTACCTCCAGAAGAAATGCTTCAATTAGTGGGGGAAGAATCAATAGCACTGGCAATAGTGCCTACAGGCTTTCCCTAAATGGCCCCACCTGCTGAACTTGGCCACAGTTGGAACAAAGCCTCTTCTGAAGATCCCCACATGGAATTTTACTTATGTAAACCTGTGTTTGCTCATGTGACTTAACTTTGTGTAAGACAATGCCACACAGAGTAGTGTGGAACTTTATAAAATGCAGAGCTATGTAAAATGTGTGCTCCTAAGAATATTTTAAAAACATACTCAAAAAGCTTTACAGAAGTGCTGTAGCTAGACACTACCCACATATTCCTGTAGCAGTACCTTCTCTGAAGCAATATTTTTCCCTCACCCTCTGAAGTTCTGGTCACCTGTGCAGCTTCTGCACTGCATTGTGCTTACCACAGTATTACAACAGCTTTTATATAAGGATTTTGTACAGATGGAGCACAGTTTCTACACTTAGTTACCTAATTCATGGGGAAGCTCGTGACAAAATACTGCTATAGATGTACTAATTCCCCCTGTCAGTCCAGCACTAAAAGCTGCTCCTAGAAAAAAAAAAGGAAAAAAAAATTAAAATTATATTTCACTATTTTCAGGTCAGAAAAATTAATAGACTTTGCAGAGCTGACATCCTTCTGTTAGAATGCACACTACTATTTTTCAGTATGTTTGTGCCCTGTCTCTATATAAATGGGAAATACTGGAAGCACCCTGGCTGGATGTGCATTACCACTGCAGGCTTTTATTACTCATTTATCTGAAAAACAAACCCTGGAGAGGAGAACACAACTGGCCAAAAATGAGACATAAAGACAACCAGCTAATAAATAACACCACTTTTAGGAACTCTCAAGTACACGAGGGCAGTTAGGAATGTACATGAGCAAGAGTCTGGCTCTATCTTTCCAGCCTGGAAATCCAAGCTAATATTTAAACCATAACCTCTCTAGCTCCTTTCTACTTATTTTTAGAAAACATATCAGCAATATTAGTAAGCCAGATCTGGAAAACAATATGGGTAAAAACATTGCCATAAATATCTTTCAGTACTTTTGCATAAGCTAATTGAATTCAATCAACTTTAAGTTCATACCTTAAATAATTCTGAGATGAGAAAACTGGCATTAAATTTCTGTACTGTAGCAGAGAAAAGCACAAAAAGAGCCTGCAGTGAGCAGTCTAAACAGGCAGCATAAAGCATAAAGAGAAGACACAATCTGAAGACACACGGGGAATTTATTTCCTCTGGATTCCTCATAGCTTGATATATTAAAAAGATGAGCATGTTTTTCTAAAATCTGCAATTACACAGATTCATCTGTTTGGGCTTGACCCAGGAACACTTAGAAATGGAGTTTCAATACTGTGAAGTGCTCAAAAGAAGGCGTGGCAATTGTTTTTGGCATTAGAAGCCATTGAGTAAATGTCTTACCTGTTTTATGTGAAAATGAAGCAACAAGTTATTTTTTAAGGAGTTTAGTTTCTTTGGAAGTTGTCAGAAGGAAGTGGAGAAACTGTAGTAGATTCCATTGTCAATTACAGACCCTGACAAATGCTTATCCCCCATCCTTCAAAACGGGTGTGTCCCTTGTGCCATTAGTTCAGAACCCTGCCTACCCTTGCACTTTAGCAGCTACCTTAGTCATGAATCAAAACGTGCACTTCAGGCCCCTCACCATCACCCTGACTTGTACATCCAAATTAATATACTTTACAATTCAAATCACATTTAGAACATTGTGTGACTCCAAGTTGATTTAATAAATCTAATAAAATCTCTTTGGTACTTCAATTCTTTTTCTGCACTTGGCTAGAAATAAATCTATACTGACCGTGAACTGAAATAATACTTTGCTTAAATTAAAACTAAATTATCCTAAGTAATACTTTTAAAATATGATTTCTGTAACCTGGCTCACAGTGTATTTTTATTTGCAAGTACTGTATAATTCTATGTATTAACAATACTAGAAATAGTATTACTATTATTGTTAGTAAATATCATTCTAAATAAGACTGAAAGGCATTTATTTATAATTCTAAGGCAACTGAGACCCAAACAAGAAAGGTGGGTTACTGTGCTCCATAAATCCCAAGGTCTGTCTGCACCAATCTCTCCTTGGCAGAGACTGATTGTCACTGCTACTGGTACACTAATTTTAGTGCAAATAGCACAGAATATTAACAAAAGGGAAACTATTGCAATTGACAGGCTTTTTATTTCTGCTCTGCAGGAGACTGAACAATGGCAGTAACCACAGGTGCTACCTGGAAGCCTTACCTGTGATCACTAATAAGTAAAATATTAGCAGAGTTACTAAAGGTAAGGAGAAACTGTTGAGAAACACTCAGTGCTTTTGCTTACCGATTGCTAAGCCATCACTAAAGTTGTGAATGCCATCTCCCATAATTACCATCCAAGCAATATTAGCTATCCCAGTATCTTTCAGGTCTTTTCCAGAATGACAGTGGCCATGGGAATGATGGGAATGTTTGTGATGCCAGTGGTGACTGTGTTTTCTAGCTATCATTTTATCTTCGCCATGGCTGTCATACTCGGAATCGTGCAGCTCGTGCTCTTGGGCGGCGTGGGAGACGTCGTTGTGAGAGTGCCGCAGGTTGTTCTCCTCTTCTGCAGACAGGTAGTTTTTGGCAGGGGGCTCCAGCTGCCCATCCAAGTCAGTCAGTTCAGTTTCATTCAGGCGATCTTCAGACAAAACTGAGTCGTCTGCTCCTGCATCCCACCAGTTGGGAGAGACACTGAGTTAATTCCTGTTTAACCCTTGACCTAAGGGTTAACTGCTTTGGGAAAGCAAAACAAGTATTTTAACACATCCCAGTCTAGCAAATTTGTTGCTAGCATCCAATCCAAAAACTAAGTCTGTCATTGAGACATTTTTTCACAAATGTGCATGTACAATATATAAAAGTCTCCACTGCAAGGCAGCAGCACTGCATCCACAGCACTCAAAGCCAGTTTTAGCCCAGCCTACGCTTGTGCCTGTAATTTTGCTACTGACAAAGTTTATGGTTCAACACTGGCAAAGGAGAGTTGCCACTATGGTGATAATGTCTTAGGGCTGTAGATGGGATCTGACTGGTTTAAGGAAACCCTACCTGGCTCTGCCTGCACATGCCCATACAAGTCACAGCTCAGCCTCCACTGTCATGCAGACATTTCAAATATATGCTCCAACCCCTGCACTGCTGAAAACAAAACTTTCCATGTTCTGTGTCAGTGCCCCAGTTCCCTCATGAGATTTTTGCGTGGAGAAAGGTGCAATCCTAACCCTCTCTTCTACAAACCAATCAAATTAAATAAACCTAATTTGTGCAAATACAAATTTGTATAGGTTCTTCATCAACAAATTAATTCTGCAGCCATGCAGGCAACAGAATCGGAAGGTTATGGAGCAAAGCCTTTGCCCTTCTCTCCTACTGTGGAGAAGGGGGATAAAGCATTTATTCTGGGTACACACAGGGTGAGCATCCACAGGCTGTCATGAAGGAACAGTGTGCAGAAGTTGTTTTGGATACTTGAGGAGTATTCAGGATACTCAGTTGTATTTATGGAAAGAAACAGATTTTGTTTATCTGTAACTGGTCAGATGCTGGGATCTTCAAAGTGGAAGGTATCCCCGTTCATTGTGTGGGTGTTCCTTTTTGATCTTATTTTTGCCAGGGCTGAGCTAGTCAGGAATAGCTTAACCAAAACATCCAAACACCCTGAAAACAAACAAACAAACAAACTCCCAAAGACCCACAGCCACCCAAAACATGACTGCTTCAGAAGTCTGAGAACCATCTCTATGGCATATTAGGAAATGTTCAGAGTGCTCTCTGATCTAAAGAAAACAAAATAAAAAAGATTTAATAGGGAAAAGCATATTAAGTCCTATTAACAATGATTTGCATAATAGCAGCAAAACTGTACAAGAGGTTACATGCTACACACCATGCCCCAGTAACTGCTCCTGCTTTGGATCTCCCAGTCAGAGAATTCTGACAGTAACTGCCTACCTGCAAGGGGTTTCAGCTGAAGCCAGTCAGCATCTGGTCTGTTATTTAATTTGTGATCAGAAAGTTTCCTTCCAATTGGTGATTCTTCAGTCTGGGGTTTTTTGCACCATTTCTGCTTACTCTGCAACAGAAAACAGGTAACATTTGGTTTGTGACAGGACATTGATGGAAATAACAGGAACTGAAATGCTGTCCAAAAATCTCTCCTAAACAGACCAAGCTACTCTCTCTTACCATGTATGACAGAAATATGTCACTTCAAAATATTGATCTTTATAAGGCTTAGCAACAATCTCTTTCCAGCAGGAGTTCTTAGCTACTTACCATGGAATCTCACTCTCAAACACTTACACAGAGATGTATTTCACTTTAATAAGAGGGGATATTCTGACAAGGATTGCTCTCATAGCCCAGAAATATTTCCATGCAGCTATTAGATTTGTTCAAGAAAGCAAATTTGCAGCAAGAACAGCTCCTCTAATTTGTTCAATTTTATTTTTTTGTTTTATATGTAACTTCCCTGTACTTCCCTTGAAGAATGCAGCAAGCTCTTCTCTATCTGCAGCCTATAGAGCAGATCCCAAGGATTTGCCAAAGCAGCCAATGGGATTTAATTATTTAATTAATCTCAAAGATGATATGCACAGTGTAACAGTTTTCATCCTTTTATCAGAAGATCTAGGAAATGCCTCCTCCAGCAAAGAAAATCTTTTGCTGCCTGTCCAGCTCAGACAGCAAGTCTGACATGAAAACAGAGAAGCTGAAAAGTTTTCACAGTAATTTTGGGAAAAACAAGTTGGAATTTCACAAAAATAATTTTCTCCTCAAAGCTGAAAGACAAAGGCAAAGGCTAAAACTGAATTTCCATCCACATTCACACTCCCCAGGGTACTTGCTCTCCTTTTATACCCTATCATAAATACAGAGCACTCCCAGCACTAAAAATGCAATCATTTTTTGAGAAACAAGTTAAAATTTGACTGGCAATTTACAGAAAGCAGGAGGTCTGAAAATTTTAGCATTTTTCTGATGTGGAAAACCTGGACACCTCTGTTACACTGGCATTGTCAGGTAAGAGCATACTGCTAAATTTCTTATCAATTGTCTGACAATTGTTGGCTCTCTAACCACATCTTTCTTACATAATGCTTTCTCCTGTTTTTGCAAAAAAACCCCAGGAAGCTTTAGATGCAGCTTCCTCCATCAGATGTCTACACTGTTTTCCCCAGTTACTTTGTTGAGAAAATCAACTTCTTTAGGAAGGGGATCCCCCACATAACAGACAGAATACAGAGCAGCAGCACTTGTTCACAGGGCAAACACAATTCCTCAGCGCTCACAAGGTACCTTTAGGGAACACATTTTTTAACAGCAAACAATTTCATCACCTACCTTTTGTTTATTGTAATGTTTGTACATTCTTATGCAGTGCTCAATGATGAAGAGAACATAAATGCCTCCAAGTGCCAAGAGCCCTTTGAGCACGGGATCGTTCTCCTGCAGGAAGCTCTCGGCGTGCGCCGCGTGCGCGTGGCCGTGCCGGTGCGAGTGCCTGTGCTCGTGCACGTGGCCTTGGCCATGGTGGTGGCTGTGGTTGTGGCCTCCATGGGACTGTGGGAGAGACAACAGTGACACCACGGCACTGAAGTGGCACTGGGCCAGAAGAAACAACAGAAACCCCCACCCTTTTTTGCTTTTTCTTCACACTCACACATTTTGCCACGTACGTTTTTCAAAAGACTATTCATTACCCTAATCAGTAAATAAATTCCTCTGGGGATTTATTTTTTTTTTTTTTTTTGTTTTGAGGGTGTAGATAATGTAGCTTCAGCTTTTCTCTCATGATGCTGAAAATGAGACTAACATTCAGAAATATCACAAGGAATTACCATTCTTATTTATTCTCTCATTACCAACCAAGCCTTATGACTTTTTAAACTATTACAGTCAATTACACCCTAAATTCTGATCTAAAAGATGAACTTAAACTCTAAAACCACAACCAAAAATGTGTATTAGAATTATACAAAGAAACCATGTAAATATTAGTCTTTGTGATAAACAACTGAGGTAAAATCATTTTAGAAAACATTTCCCCTTTTAAGAATTACAGAGCACCATCATGAATTAAAAGCTGCTCACCTTGCTTGGGCAATTGCTTGATTCAGTACACAATACCTTCTCCCTCAAATATAGCAACCAGGCAGGTTAATCCCCAGAAAATACTTTTAGGTACTGATACACAACTATCAGTAAAGAAGAGACAGCAATACTGCTAATTTAAAAATACTCTTGCTGGGCTCCTGAGTGTTTTACAATAGCGTGACATCAGTTCAACAATGCATATGCAACTAGTTTTCCCCACCACCTTTTGTTTAGAGAAACACATTTCCTTCCTTTCTGTCAGCTGAAAGTCTCCAAAAGTGTTGGTGTCCCTCACAGACAAGTCAATCTCCAGGTGCATCAGTGAGCCTTTCTTTATGGACACTATCAAACAATTCCTTGAAAATTCTAGACTCGTTTACAATTAAGAATAAAAGGTGAGGAGACCATACTTACATGTGGCAAGAGATGGAGCAGTGCATCTCCACTCATTGTTCCTACAGCCAGAGCTACCAAGAAAGTTAGAAGAAATTTGAAGCACCATTGGTTAATGATGGGAACCAAGATCACACCTAGCAAGGAAAGCAGGCTAATGACGGTGATAGAGATGATACCACAAAACCAGGCTGTGGGAAAAAATGAACACAGAAAGGTTATCAGAACAACACCTGGAAAATGTTTAAGCCTGATTAATGACTTTCAATTATGTCTTAAGAAGGTGACTTTCCTTTAACCTAAGTAGTGATTGTTCATTGAAAAGGTGCTGAAAAATATGAAGGCAGTACTGAAGTCCCCAGCAAACCAGAAATACACAGGCTTATTCACAGCACAGTATAATATAGTGAGACATCAGAAGACAGCTAGCTATAAAGAGCCCAGCAATTCTTCCTGATTGTTAGTTCCAGGCTTAGCTTTGTAGCCCTTCATGAAAGAAAAAGCAAAAAGTTTCATACTGGGACAAAACCATCTCTGCTACTTAACTTGCAAGAGCTCTACAAGCACTAATGTGTATGTAACAGTTGTTTTTAATATGATTCTGATGCAAAATTTTCCTGGATTCTGTATTTCTCCCTGTTTGGAGTCACATGTTTAATTTGGCACTATTTATTTCACTTGGTGCTTTGAAACATACACCTTTATTCATGAAAAGATACAGCCTTTGGCAGAGGAACTCTAAAATCAAATGCTACCATAAGAGCTTGAAAAGCTGAAAGCAACTTGCTACCACCAAATAGCAGCATTTATTTTTTCTGAGAATCTTTACTGTTGCCATAGAGGAAGTGATAATGGGATGTGGTATACCCAACATATTCCTGTTAATGAGGGAAGATGTGAACATTTGTACATGACATTGAAAAGAAGGAATTACAGAAGATACAGATCCTATAAACAAAGAGACACGGCTCTTTCAGTCAGCATTTCACTCTAATGAAGTATTTTCTTTAAGTTTTAGTACAAAGGCTTTGATTTTCTTCCACACGGTTTTTCCTAGCTCCACTTTTAATCAAAGATGTTTGTCTACCACATTTTGCCAACTTTAAGGTAAGCTACAACTCCTGACTCAGAATCCCTAACATTTCCACATTTCAGAGAATAATCTCACTTTCCTTGCATCTGTGAGGGTCCAGAAGTAGGAGAAAACATCCTGGAAAATGGGGCAGGGCATGTGTGAGAGGAGAAGAAAAGAGGAACAAATGTGTTGTAGCTGCTCAGTGTCAACATGAGGGTGAAACACCCCAAGAATTCTGTCTGTACCAAACCCACATGGAGCAGATTGATAAGACTTTGTCAGCAGAAGTGTGGCTGCTGCAGGCTTGGTCTGCTTCAACACCAAAGCTCACAACATCTGCTGCTTTAAATTTTATTTTGGGATATTGATTCTTACTAAGTCTGTGGCTGTCATTCCACAGCAATGTATAAAAGGAAAAAGTCCAGCTGCAATGCAAGGGGTACCAGACCACATCCACTGGGAGACAATGACTGGAAAAAGCTTTAGCCAGTATGAGGTGTGCACTGACAGACCTGAGTACTGAGACCATAGCAAAAAAGAGTTCGTGGTAAGTCAAAGTCTGCTGTCAGATGGAACTGAAAAACTGAGGTTGGAAAGCAGGAATACAAAAGTAGGTCTAAAGCTGAAGCAGGACCACGATGACCAAAATACTGCCCCAGGTCCCCAGACTGATCCCCAGAGCACTTCAGCCATGTACCCTGGACCAGCAGGCTGTGCTGAAAACCCAGCATACATGGAGCTGTCCCTCAATGTTCTATCAATCACACATGCAGAAGCAGCCAGATAAAAATGACGCTGCCCCAAGGTGGACACACTCTGGTGTTCAGTGCCAGAGTAGATGATAAACAGCCTTACATGGAGAAAAGTGGAAAGGCTCAAGTTTCATCTATCACAGCAGGTTTGGCAGATACACCTCTGAGGGGCTGGAATACTCCTGTAGATGATACAGGACCTAAACATGGCATCATGATTAAGATAAGGCACATGGGATTAGAATATGGAATCTGTGCCCCTCTCGGATCGAGCCCCAGGGAGCACTGGCATCTGCACAGGCAGAATTACAGCTTGTATCTGATCTGAGACACTTCTCATCAACAGCTCTAAGCCATCTCCAGCTTTAAACAAAATGCTCCCTGTTTACTTCTGTGACTTCTACTACTTCTACTTCATTCAGCAGCAGGGTGTGCCTTTCCTTTTCAGTTGTTTAGGGCCCTCAGTGGTGACAGTGCTCCCCTTCCAGGAGGTACACTGTGAAAGCTCAGTTCTATGGATAAGCCCTTGAAAATCCTCCATTAGAAAATGTCACAGAACTATCTGTAAATTACAGGAAAAAAACCCAACACGGCTTTATAAGTTTTTAAAATTAAGTAAATTATCTTGCTTTAGAAAACCAGTTAGCAGAGGTAATGGAAACCTCACAGGCTGGTATCAATGAACAGAAGCAACACTGGCCTGTTAAGACTGATTGAAAGCTTTGACTAAAACCAAAGTAAATCACAGAAAGCTCATGTTTAAAAGTGACTACATCCTCGTAACTCTGCTGAATACTTCTATCTAAAAATGTTTATATTAGCTTAGGTGGGCACATGCTTTCATTTCAGTAGAGTGCTACAATGTATAGGTTAAGTTACTCTGTGGCTGACATTTGCCCTATACCTCCCACAATCCCCACATTCCGATAACGACTTGTTATTTTTTATACACTTCCTTACGTAAGAACGAACAATTATTATTATATCAACTGAAATCTTGCTGTAATTAATACAAGAGAATACAGGAAATTGTTATGAAGATTGATTTATCATTATCTAATCAAGCTGACTTGTTCTGCAGGTTACTGTTTGAGAGCCAAATCAGTGAGTTAGAACCCAGATTTTTACACTAACTGGCAAAGGTGTTATTTATATTCAAGGTATCAGATGCCATAAAACATGTTAAATGTTCACAATAAGCTTCACTAATTTTGCAGATTAAGTCTCTTAAAACATTAAAGGTCTTCAAGCTGAGTTATTAATGAACTCCCTTTCTCATTACAGAAAAATAAAATGCAATCTTTTAAAAAGAAGCACTCATCTGTAGAAGCTTCCTAATTAAACTGGTCCAGAGCATGTGCAATGTGACAGTTTTGTACAGGGTTTCAACATTTTAATTGGCAGAAAATGCTTAGAGTTGCTCTAGCAATGCTCTTGGTAATAAGGCAGGGGTCAGCTCTTACTACACAGACCACACCACAAAGCAATTTGCTGTCGTACAAAACACCCACTGTATCTGCTCTACAGCAATCTCTGAGCAGCTAACAAGACAGCAGATGTGCCACTAGAGGAGATTTATCTATAAGAAGTTAATTATTTTAATGACTCTGCAATTGCTAAGAAAGATTACCAGCAATGCATTCTTCCCAACAGTTATTAACATTTATGAGAATGCAGTTATTTCCAGATTTATTTCTAATAATGCTAATATGCACCTATGTACTAATCAATCCTCACATTACCAATATTTTCATTTTCAGAACACATTCATTATATCCAAGATTTTTTAGATTTTTAATATTTTAATACAACTAAACATCAACAGTTTCATTAAAATTTATGAAAGATAGCAGTGGCAAACGTATTTGAAAAGTACATTCAGTTATGAAATAACAACAATGGATTCTACCCTTAAAGTAACTGCTTTAACAGTAGTAAAAATATTTTAACTTAGAACTATGGTGATGAGATAAGAAGTCTACTCAGTTTTACTCAAGGTACACAAAAAAAATTTAAAACTGGCAACAGAGGATTTTGATGGAACACTTCTCATGTGCTTAGAGAAACAGTCAGAAAAGGCAAGTATCAGAAATGACAATTTAAATGCTCTTGTACTTGCTTATGCCTATTTTTTAAGTTCACAAAAAATTATGCATGTAAATTCTACACACCTGTATCACTGCTAAAATATAAAAATAGTAAGACCTAAATTCTTATTTTCCAGTGAATGAACTGTGATCATAGTGTTGTTCTCTGTTCCTGAATTAACATCTCCAGGTCAAATTTATTAAGAAATTTAATGCCAAAGTAACACTGCAACTTTCCAACTTTGAGATAAACATAAGGACCACCTCAGTCCCACTAAGAAAAAAAGACACCTACCTGATGCACCTGTTTTATCTTTGTTCTCAACTGATGCATTTTTATTTCTTGTAAAATCTTCCAGCTCATCATAATGTAGAATACAAAGCCTTCTCTCAATCTGGTAGAGCAAAGCAGGACACATGTACACGAAGAGCTCAGGAGATATTAGGGAGCTGGCTTCCAGACCATAGTACCGTAGCAGCTGGGTAGCATTCAAGCACTGCAAGCAAATTGTACAAACAAATTAAATAAAAACGCATCTATTTTCATGTATGGAAAATGCAGGATATTATTTGAGAACACAAACAAAGCAGAAACTTTGGTCCAAATGTTCCACCAGTGCTAAAACATGACTTAAACTGATCTAAGTGGTTTATGAAAGCAAGAAACAATAACAACATCTGCACCAAACACTCCAGACCCCCAACACCTACATAACTTTTGATAAATTTCAATGAAAAGCAGTTTCCATATTTTTTACACAGTGCAAGCAATGGAGAAAAAGCAACAGGTGAAGAGTGGAAAAATGTAAATCCAAAATAGGTTTTTCAACACTTCTGTTTACCTACCAACCTTTTGTGTTTTGAGTTTCACTTTTTAATAGAGTTTGAAACCTTGAACTTGGCACTCCCTCCATCCTTCTAGTTTAAAATTATGACTTTACAAGGTCCTGCATCTGTAGTTAACTGTAAGGGGAAGGGATTTATGGTGTTGGCAGAACTAATGGATGCTGAAAGACAAAACAGAAGAGCTTCTACTGACCACAGTGCTGCTGAAGTAACACCAGCAATTGCTTTTAATCTCTAAGGACAAAGATAACAGAAGTGTGCTGAAAAGATGCAGGTATTTTAGGAAAGTGTCTGTGCAGTTTTCAAAAATGTTAGTGATCTCAGATTCAGAAAGAAGTCCAAAAAAGGTGTATGGTGGCAGTATTCTGGAATACTGGGAAGGGAAAACCTCCCCTGTAAGCAGGGTAGCTCAGAAAGCTTTACAGATCAAATTCATACACTGTGTTACACTACGCTCCCAAACATGCCTCTCTGTTATTTGTGGGTATGCACCTTCAGTTATTATGTGACAGCACTGAAAGTCACTTACCAGCTCTGCATTTCACACTCACCTCTTCATGCTTGTGCTCATCTTCACTGTGATCCTTGTGACCGCGTGCCGCAGGAAGCGCGTGTTTCCTCACGCTGATCTGCTTGTGCGAGGCCTCTCGCTTGCTGGTGTGGCGGTGCCCGCTGGCACTGCCCAAGCTGCCATCCTGGTGGCCGTGGCCGGCAGAGCGGTCACCGCTGTGCTCGTGGTGGTGCACGTGCAAGTGAGAGGCATCGTGGACATGGTCGTGTTTGTGAACGCGGTTGTGCTCGTACTGATCGCCGGGATCGTGCTCCGGGGCGTAATCCCACGTGGCGTCTCCCGACGTCTCGCTGATCTTCTTCTGCTTCTTCTTCTGCTTGCGCTGTTTCCGTTCCGGCTGCTCCTGGGTGGTGTTTGTCTCGGTGGCAGGCTCGTGGCTCTGCTCCGCGGGGTCGCCGTGGCTGACGGAATCGTTGCGCGAGTGCCGCGTGCCGTTGTGCTCGTGCCGGTGCGGGCGCGAGTGGTGGTGGTGGTGGCGGCGGCTCTGGTTGTGAACGTGTTTGCCGTCCTCCTTCACCGAGGGCACCGCCGTGTCTCTCTCAGTGTCACATTTATGATTTCTCTTTGCAGACACACCAACCGTGGTCTGGTTTTCTGAATCTGAGTGGCTGTGAGCATGGTTATGAGGATGAAAATGCTTTCCTTCCTGTACTTCCAAAGCATACAAGTGAGAAACATGATCATGGCCAATATCATCATGATTTATCATCACTACTTTTACCTCTCCCAAACCAAGGCTTATTAACAGTTTTTCCAGGCCAAAAAAAGATAATCTTCCATTTTCACCATAGCGATCAAAAATCTTTTCAATGTAGTATTTTTGTTCATTTTCTGCTTCCAACGTTGAAAATTTACTGGGCATAGATTCTGTTCCTCCATTCTGGAAGTATGATTCATTTGAGATCTGATAGTCATTATGGTCGTGTACACGATCCTTTTTGGGACCATTGTTGTGTCCATCTCCATGGCAATGATTGCACTGATGAAAAATAAATGTCAGCAAACAAATGATGCAAAATTTTGTGTGCATGTGTACCTTCATCTCTGTTTCCTACAAGAAACACAAAGGGAAGCACTGAGCTGTAAAGCAATCTCAATGTCAGTTTATATGACATATCAGTTTGGTACTTATGCCAACTGAATCATCCACAAAGCTTTTTAGATATTGGCAATAAAAGAATAGCAATTGCAGTACTTTTACTGCAGAAATTGTAATAATGTACTTTTCTTATCCAACAGTAAGACAGACTGTGTATTTTAGCGATGTGGTTTTACAAACCATACTTACAGGAGGCGATGATAAGAAAAAGATTAACAACATTTACAGTCAGTCATATCAGAATATTTTTGTGCATATTTTCAGAGACATCTATACTTATGATAACCTATAATATTGAAAATCTTGATAAAACACAAGGTACAAAAGAATGAAAATTAACTTAAAATAACAATGCTGTATTTTCCTGTTCACAGGGGTGACAGGCAGGTAGTACAGCTGAAAACCCACACACCATTTATTGTCTTTTGTGCTGCTCAAGTGCCTCCACTAAACACATAGTGCACAATTCCCTATTTTGAAATCACCCATTATCAATGTACAAATAAGTTGTCATCAACTAACTTCAATATATCACTTAAATGTTCATATTTTTAGTAATTTTCACTTACATCCACAAATATCTGAGTCGACATCCATTTAAAAGTAGGGTTATATGGAAAACACCTGCTTAGGCAACTAAAAAAATACTGTTAATGCTGACAACTGTTGAGCCAAAAGCAGTTAGTGCTGGTTTTTAGAAATTATATCATTGAGACAACGTGGCTTTCAATTCTGTTACATGTAAAAAACTTGCAAGTCACCATTTTACACTGCAGCAAATGCAAGGATGTAAGGGGACAGGCCATGGGCCAGCTGTGCCTTAAGCTCTTACCACTGCCAGTGGTTTTAGCTCCTGGTGTGCACCTGGGGCTGCCCCTGGCCCTACATTCCCAGACACACGTGACCTGCTCAGTGCATCCTCAAGTGCCACTGACTCTCACATGAGACTGCAGAAATTTGGCTCTCCTTCCCAAGGCCCCCACAGCTGCTCACTAAAATGTGCTTTGAGAAGCCGGCCAGGCAGGTGCTCTGCAGCAAACCACAAACATTTGAAGTCCATCTTACTTTCCCAAAATATCTATTGGAAGCTCCTATACTTGTAACAGGTTGGCAGAGAAAAGGAAGGAGCTATCTTCTAAGGACTTTATATGGCAAATAAATGTGTCAACACAGAAGACTGGAGAAAAACCTTTCCCTTTTTAACCTATACAAATCCAAAATATGAAAATTCACTTTTTCACTGGAGCTTCAAAAACTTACAAATTTTTTTAAAAAAGCAAAACTCTCTTTTGCTGTCCCATTTATAAATATAAGCCCTGAAGAATATCTGTCAAATGGAGGCATCTGCATCAAAATTGATTCCATGGATGTCAGATAGGTCAATGGCTACTCGCTGTACATTAATGGTTTATTTTTATAAACAACTGTTCAATCATCAGTCAGGAATAACCATAGCTCATCTCCACAGTTCAATCCCCTACATTCCAGTTGCTGATTTCAGGGCTGTGATAAACTTTTTCAAGCAGTTGAGTATGGCAAGTTCATCCCCAAAATTTACTGAAATATTATTTTCATATATTAATATATAAAGTAATACTACTTTTGTAGGTAAGACACCTTTTCTCTCCCTTTGCCACATAATGGTAATACAATCAGAACAAGCAAAGCTAAATTACTCTCATTTAGACAAGCATGATCCAGACTAAAATATCTCTACCAGGAAATTCATGACTAAAGCACGCTCATAATCCTTTTCACAACCTCATGATCTTTTCCATGTGACTGTCTCATACAATACTACTAATACATTACTTGGAAACTTTAGTCATGCATCCCTAATTGTGGTGTTTAGCTTTGAATGGTACCTTTTCTCCATGCCATAGTGGTTAAAATAGTTTGTAACCTATGACTGTGATTCGTTGCTGAAAAACAAGAGCTGAACAGCCTCAGAGCAGTTTCAAAATCAATTACTTGTCTGTTTTCAGTTAAAACAGTCATAACCCTAGCAAAGGATTTTTGATCTTCTATTGTATAATATTCTGTATCTTCCACTGCAAATCTTGTTATGGAACAGACACTTAAAAAACAAATGTAGCCATAATAAAGTTTCCAAAAGAACAACCAGAAAGAATTATTTCTTTCCTTTTAAATGAGCTTCATTATTCTCTAGGCAACTGTAAATACCAGTTGTATTTAACCTGTCAGGCAGTACTCGTGTGTATAATACTGGAAAGCTGAAGTCCAAGTTCTATACACTTCAGTGGCACAAAATTCTGTATAGCTGATCTCATTACAGGAACATTAAGACTCTCAAATCCCCTCAAGAGAATAGGCAAGGGCAGCCTGAGGACAAAGCTACACCAAAATTGAGCTGCAGCAAGAACAGAGCCCTTCTTGACACCTCAGGCAGCAGCACAAGCCACCCAAGCCAAGCTCCACAATGAGAACGTGTGCATTTGCAGGCAGAGATGAAGTGTGTCCCACCAGAGGGCACTTCAGAAAGGCACATGATGCTGCCCAAGGCACCCCATCCCCTCCCCACACAGCAGTGCAAGAGATCATTCCCAGCAAATGGAGAACTGATTGAACTTCCACACACACACAGAGGCTTCAGGTGAAAGCACATGGGCAGTGCAAAAGCACAGCTGCCTTCTCTGCATGGAAAACTCAGCACATCTCTGTGCAAAGCACTGTCTGCCTAGGGTGTTTCAGCTACTTAAGCAAAGGCACCTGTGATCAGTTAGGTTTGGTTTCTTTTAAAAATCTTTTTTTTTATTCAATGTCCCTTGGATTTCTGAAATTAATCCACAGTGCTTACTATCTATTTCAACTGTTCACTTTATGCCCTAAAGCCTGGAATATAATTTGTGGGGACTTCTTTGTTTATTTATCACTGTTTCACTGAGACTAGAAAACTAGTTCAAGAGTTAGGCTTTACTTTGAAACAACAAACTTGGATTCAAATAATGTAGTCATACAAAACTCAAACTCAAATGAAAGCCACATCTGTTATTCCAGCACTTGCAGCCCACGTACTACAGCATTTTTTCTGTGTACAATGCTGACAAGAATATTTTAAGTGCCCAACTTTCTTCCCCCTAACCCTTTTTGTTGTCTACTCCCAACAATTTTAATAACCTGAAATATTTGTAATATAAATGCACTGATTTCTTCCCTTCCCACGCTCCTTCCCAAGTAACTTCAGTTTCACTCCCTTGTTGTTCAACTTTCTTATCCTTGTTTTCTCTGAAGAACGTTCTGCTCATCTATGAAAAACATCTTTGACTCCTCTAAGTTACTCAGCTTGAATGCCACAGAGAGTAAAGTGCCTTAGCAAGATTTCATGTGCAGCTACAAGTTCCACACCAAACACATGCTCCAGCTAAGGCAAGAGAGAACCCAGAGACAGGAGGTGCTAAAAACAAGGACAAAGCAATATTCTTTCCAAACTAAGGCATTCTCACTGGGAGGCAGTGCAAGTTTAGCACTTGTGTAATTCATTTGTATTAGGAATTTATCAGAGTTAACAGCTCTATGAGAAATTCCAATATCTTAAAAAGAGAAACATGACTTGAAATAATTATTGACTACACAAAGACAGTTTTTCTTACAAGTCCTACAAATTTAACTGCTTTTCTATACTGCAGGTATTCACTCCAGTGTACATGCAGGAGAGATGTATGCAGCTTCCCCCATCCTGAACTGTGCAATACTTCATACAAATACACAGTTAAAAAAAAAAAGGGGGGCTGGAATCTGAAAATCCATTTTTTAAATTCTTAACAAATACTAGAATACAAAATCCTATTTATCTAGCACACATTTTTAAGGCAAGTTTAAAAAAAATAACGTTAAATTAATATATTGTTGTTATTGAAATACATTTTAAGAAAGCCATAAACACATTTTAACTAAATAATAACAATCTGGTTTTGTTTTATCAGTCTTAAGCTGACAGTAGCTTCTGCTAATGGAAACAGGAAAACATGCTACAGATCAATAAAGTTAAAATGAACCATTTCTAACTTCAGTTCTCACCCATCTCCTGTACTCTCTTCCTTCTTCAATTTCAGTGAAACAGGTTTGTGGATTTCAGCGAAACAGGTTTGTGGATTTCAGTGAGCCTCATTCATTTGAAAACCTATAGCCCAGTAGGAGGGGCACTTTGTAAGAACAGACCATTAACGAACTGATCCAAGCCCTGTTTGCCAAGTTAATACCAGATAAGACTTCCAGAGTACAAAAAGCATTTATGCATAACTGAACACACCATGAATGCTTCCTAAAAATCTGAACTGTGAGGTATTTGAAAAGCCAAGTCCCAAGCATAATAAAATGATCTTGAACTGATACAGTAGCAATCTACCAGCTCAGTTATCCAGAAAGGAGCATTTCTTCTGAACATAAAAAAGCTGGAGAGCCTTCTTCAAAGGGTCAGTTATTTGTAAGAAATTGCTGAGTACAGGATCCTTCTCAGAGCTAAGGTAATATAAAAACTTCAGAATACTTGGAAGTTCTGCAGGTACTAGTTCTGCTCACCAAGAATTAATTTGCCGTCTTTCATATATAAATTAAATGTAGTCCATGAACACCTACTAATGCACAGAATTTATAACAGAGTGAATTTGCTTTTGTGCCAATATTCTGTATTGAATACACTGTTCCATTAGATCCTATTAAGATACCAGCCAGTGCTTGTAAGACTGAAATACTTGAAAAGATAAACCAGTTACAGCTGCATTTTAATATTTCATTTTTCTTCTGAAAGTAAGCAAATTGTTTTGGTTACAACCAAAGCTGAAGTTCAACACATATTTTAAAATGGTGTTGCACTTAAAGCAGCAGTGCTGCCCTCCCCCCCTGCTTCACTCTCTTGTTCCCATTCCCACAAAACCATTTTTGGACACCGGCACATTTGTTTGCTGATCTGTTCACTGTGCAGCTGTACAACTACATTCTGCTGAAAAAAGGCCTAGAAAAAGAAAAAAAATATTATTTTCATGACAGATTACTTTTCCTATCTGGCTCACTGTACAGCTGCACAAACACCACAGTCCACACAAAAAAAAGAGCTTTAGGTGGGAGCACCAGTTACTGATCTGGTGATCTGCAGACTAACAGAACATTTTGATAGAGCACAAATAAAATAACTGGCCACCTCAAAATGCACTCAAATAACACTGAAACTTATTTCCTATTGAAAGCCATTCAAAAACAATTTCTCCAACTTTCCCTTCAGAATATAACAATATTTCTAATAAAGTGTATAAAGAATGTAATAATATCTCTAATAAAGTGTTAAAACCAGCTGCAGTACTTTTATTTTCTTATAATTTACACCACTATAACTACTTCATCCTTGCACTACATTGTAGTACTTGTGGTATGTTAGAAGGCATAAAAGGCATGTCTTTGATGAGTGTTTAATACCTACATCATTATAATAAACCTCTCTCCATCACTGCTACAATCAAAAAAGGAATTATGCATACCTACTGCTAGGCCAATGACTTATCCCTCTGGAAAAAAAACAAAAATAAATTTAGAAAAGCTGTCAGTTATGGAAGTCCACTCAAACATGAGACTAAAGCATATTTTTGCATGTGCTATGCCAAATTAGTGCCCAATTGTGGAGGCCATTTCTAGAATGAAGAGGTTTCAAATTATACACCATCGAATAAAATCTATATTTTAAATAAGGGATTTAGTTAATGAACCAACATCACAGACTTTTATAAGGTGCTCTGCCAACATGCCACTTAAATTTTTCTTAGCAAACTTATTCAGTCAAGAGAACAAACCAGGAGAACTGCTACTCTTAGACAGCAGGCAGCTACTGGAACCAGTGACATCTTGAGTTACTGAGCTCCCAAATGTCTTTGTTCAGTAACTGTGGGAGACAAAGGAGTTTGTGAAGATGTCTTGGCAGATTCAGAGGTAGCACTTAACCAGTCTGACACAGGACATAAAATAATTGTACATATTTCAACAGGCAAATCCACCAACAAAGTACCCAGCTGAACCAATTAATGCCATTTTCACCACGTTCCAGGTGAGACCTCAACAGAATTCATGCCATTTCCCTGCCATTGTTTATCTTAACCAAGATTACCCTGAAAGATCCACCTGGCTACTCATTCTAGGTTTGTGTGCTGATGGAGGCCACCATTCAAACTGATACAAATACTGTCTGGCTTCAAAAATCACTCACCACGAACAATAAACATTTCTTAGCACAGTAATAACTCGGAAGGGACACAAGTTTAAGGTGAAATAATGAAAATGCAGTATTTAATACCCAATATTACTCTTAGTGCAAGATTAGAGACAGAAGAGGGGCAAGGAAGCACAATTTACTGGTAATATGTGAGGCAGAAATATTAAGGGTCTGGCATTGCTTACTGTCAAGGGAAGTAAAACAAGCACACTGTAACTGCATGTCCAGAATAAAAACCTGCAGAGCACATGAGGCATCATTTTGGTATTTCACTCTTATTCAATCACTGCTTGATTGAATACAAGGAACTCCTGTATGACACTTTTCATAGGATATGGGCAAAACTCAGCAAAAAATGTGGGGTTTTCCCATTGTTGATATACATTCCTTTTATGCGCAGAACAATGTACTCCTCTAGGTGTTTCACTCTGAGAATACTTTGTTTATAAAATATAATTAATCCTTTGTCTTTGCCGATTTGATTTACTGTTAACAACTAAGCTACAGTAATGGAGAAAATTCCAGTAAATTAGTTTATTTATAGAAACTCTCAGGATTTTCCACAAATACATGGCAATTTGCCTTTTTGAACTTTATTTATGTTTTAAGAACTCAACAACAATATGAGGCTAAGTATCTACATCTTCTAAGACTGGGAAAGTATTTTACATCACTCAGCCATTGTTTATTGCAATCAATTTTGACACAAAGAAAACAATAATAATTTGCTATACTTGCTGCATTGTTATTAAAGCATCTCATCTTCATCTGTTCTTTTAAGAGTCAGCATTAACCCCTCACATTCCTGTCCCTACTACTGAACATACATAGTTAGCAAAAGCCAGTGTAAGAATTTTTGCCTAAAGCCACCAAAAATGAACTTGTGTGATCTGTACCACACTCTGCAAGACACACATGCATAACTTTAGACTACACACTTAACTCCATCTCTTATCTGGAGTACAAAAACACCAACTCAGTGAAAAAATAACTAGTTATGGGCATACTACAATGAAAAGCAAGATTCTGTGTATACATCCTGCTGCAGCTACTGAGTATTTATTTACTGAATGTATGGTCTGGGAGCAAGCAGACCCTGTTAATATAATGCAATGCCTCTGCTGGACAGTTGCCTCAAAGCACAGTCCAGAACAGCAAGGATGGAAATCTATCCTGTTTATGTATTGTAGCGGACATCAAATAAATAGGAATATTTATATTTAGCATAAAAGCTTAGTATTGCAAGGCAACCACGTTATTTTGAAACTGTACTTTTTAGCTGAGGTACTGCCTTCTAGAGACAGATGTTCAGGTCAGCACAGAAAAATGCTGCTATACTCTGCAAACAGCACCAGACAATATGTATGGCCTACATGGTACCATTTGCATTTCATGGAGTTAAAGTGCTCATCAGGGCAGTGGAGCCCTGGTGGAAAGAGGCCTTCCTTGACAGGAATGGTTACAGAAGTTGCACAGAGCCCTGAGAAGTAATGCAAGCATCCTGTGGAACAGAGCGCAGCCTGTCACCCGGCAGTGCAGCAGCTTTTCTGGACTGCTCTGGACAAGACACGAGTGCAGCAGGACTGAGAAGCAGCCCTGGCTCACTGCTCCCCTTGCAGGAGCCCCCACCTGGGGCATTACTAGGAACTGAACTCAGCTGCCAGCTGTACAAATGACATATGGCTATCATGAACAATCCTACATGGAACTCAGTGCTACTCAATCCTATTTAAAATGCAAATCAATATTAACAAAGACATTGCTCAAAAAAATCCATGAAAGAATAATGTTGAACACTGTCTACTGAGACTACCTTGAGGATTACAGACACTTTTCCTTTGTTTTTCTTTGATGCTCCAATCTCAGTATGGTTGCATGCTATTATCAGCAATTAGCTTGGTTAAAGAGTAACCATTTATAGATATCAAATCAGCAGGTGTAAATAATTTATCATTTACAGTTATCTTTGAGAATTCAAGGTATTATTTTTGTCCATTAATAACCATCACCCTAAGGAGCTATTTATGCATGTAGTGCAAGTCAGGTAATCTAGATATCTGCATCTTTATGTATAAATTGTATGGCAACCCCTGCCTGGAATTCATGTTGTATTACAGTGGTCTTCACTAGGAGCTGCAATTGGTAACTATTTCTAAAGCATTTATAACCTACATGCAGAAACACTGCACAGTGTCTCTGTTTATTGCACTTACAATTTTATGCAAATTCTGCATGAAACTTCTTTCACACATTCTTAACCTGAAGAGCATTTTATCTCACATACGCATTTTATCTTATCTAACCAACCACAATGTAGATTGATAACTTTCATACATGATCAGTTATACAGCAGCTTCCAGTATTACAGAGACTTTCTCCCAAAGCTAGATTGGTTCAGCTACCTCAGTGACTTCAGAACTGTGTCTTTATCACTTAAGATATTATTCAGACTTATTCACACTTATTCAGAACTGTGCTTATCACTTAAGCACCAAACTGAATGCTTATACAATTTTCTGTACCTCTTAACAGTCCAGAAACTCTCTCTGGAGTTTTAAGTTCTCTGTTAATATTCCACATTTTGTACAGATATTTTGTTTAACACTGACTTGTGACTGTCAACACAGAACAAACAGAGGGGCAGGTTTCTCTCACAACTTCATGAGGCTACAGAGAAGGTGACAGCCAGATGAGAATGAAGCTCCTGGGTCACTGAGAGAAAAAGGACAACAGCTGAGTCATTCCTCCTCTGCAGCAATGGAAAAAGCAGCCAGGAAATGGAAAGAGAGATGAGGCAGCACAATGTGAGAACATTTCCAGCCTAATGAATCATGTCCCCCAGCATGGGTACAACACCCTACACGTAATTCCAACATCCCCTTCTTCTCAGAAGCTTTTCAGACTGACATCAGCAAACCATCATCTTCCAAGTCTTTTATGTTGCTTTCCAGCTTTCTGGGTATTAAAACCTGTACAGACTTTGCACTATCACAAGAGGTAACGAAAGTGACTTCAAACAATTATTCTTTAACTTCTTTACTCCTTGGATTTTTATTCCATCCAAAAAGCCTGGGGCAATGGCACTGAGTCAAGAGCACTAAAAGACTATGAACAGGGGGACTGACACATCACATACCTTTCTCTCCTTTAGGAGGTTACACCGTGGCAGGACATGGTTTCCAGCATTTCAATCAGTTTTTGAAATTTAGAAAAAAAAGTTTTAATAGCTTTGCCTAATTGTTACCCATTTCCTTACCAGACCTTATTAGGTGTATTCCAAGTAATAGCTCAGCTGTAATTAAAGAATGACGTAAGAGCAGTCTTAATTCCTTCTGTGATAAGTGTTACTTCAGGCCTTTATCAGCAAGATAAAATTACTAGTTTTATTTAAGATAACTTCAGTAGCCCACCCCCAAAGATAATACTTCTCAGATGATAAAATTGTTTTAAATAGTTGCTATCTAAATTAAGTTGGGCTCCCACAGTAAACCAGGAAGTAATACAGATTTTCTTCACATTAGAATAGAAATTGCTTCCCGAAAGGCATAAATTCTCAGTATTCAAGGAACTCGCCCTGCACCTAAAGCTCAATCCTGTGAGAAGCATGCCTGCCCAAGGAACAGAACTGCTTTTAAACTTTCCTTCTCTGAAACTTCTACTGACATTTTTAAATGTGTTACAGAAAGTCAAGATACATTTGGCAATTCTGAAAACATCCTAGAAAATAATATGCTGTGAAATATCAAGTGTTCTGACATCGCTGATCATCAAACCGAGGAGAAAATGGAATGAGGTTTTCTCTTTCTGGTATCATTCTCACTGCTGACACATGCAGTTATGTCTGTCCATCAGCTTGTTCAAATGCCACCATCCTTCCACCAAGTTTCACTACAGTAAAGGACCAAATCATAACTTACAGAAAAACTTTAATGGAGTTTGGCTTTTAAGTAGCTTCTGTAATTTTAATCAGCACTTCCATCTGATGAAAACATGTAAATGTTCTCAAACTGATTTACTTCATCACTGATTTATCAAGTGCCTATCACACATTTAAAACAAACTTCCACTTCTGTAAAAACTGTGACAGAGACAGGAATAAGTCTTTACAATAGGCAAAGCCATGATCAAACGACATTGAAACTGGACAGCAAAGCAAACAAGTCCAAACACACTTCCTTTAGGACTATATACAAACTTCAAGTCCATGTGATCTGGGCACTACTTAAAAAGTCTCTTCAGATTGAATCAGCCACTGCTCTGCAGAAAATGTAATAAGAATAGAAAGAGTAAATTACAGTTGCTTGACTTAGTCAAGACCAGGAAGGAAACATATGCCATGCTGGTCAGCATGTGCTTTTCCACCTCAAGTAAACTTTCTAGATCATGTCTGAATTACCCTGATGATCCAATTTAATTATTTTCTTGCAATGGGAAACATCCATTAAGACAAAGCCTGTGAGCATATTTGAATAACTTTAAACCACAGCTCTGCTGTAATTGCACGTTTTATGACTGACTGGATATATGCTGCAAACTTAATACCTGGGTTTTATGTAAGCCAACCTGGAAGGCACCAAGACCTACACAGATATTAGTTGAAACAAAGCTCATTTTTTTTTTTGAGATTTTTTTTAATGCAGCCAGACTCTCCAGTCATATTGCCTATTCCAGATAGGTAACAGTGTATAACCCCCCTGCACCCACCCATGGACACTAACATAATGCCAATATGGAACTGCCACCATTAATCTCATCAAGCACACACAATTAATTCACAGTCTGTCCATTTATCTAGATCCTATTCTCCTTTAGAAACAGATAGCATGGCTGCATACTTTTTTCCTCTGAAGTATGAGTTAAAAGCAGTCTAAAAAAAAAAAGCTGCAGGATACCACCAATAATTTTACTTTAACCATTAATTTAGCAGAAGAATTTAGCTGGTAAAGTACAGTGACACTGGTCAGTGTTCTTGGGGACCAGAGAGTGCTTTCCAGTTATTTTCTTACATTACCATGCCAGACTATTAGCCTGCAGAGGAACCATTAGTCCCTCACTTTGAAGTTGCACAGCATGGCTCAGTCTGAATTCCTACTTCCCTGCACATCTGAAGCAAAGCACATTATTCAGCAGAGGAAATCAGAGTGCATTCTCTGTTAAAGTCCAATTAAAAAACCCTCCTATGACACCTTTCTAATATAGAAAGTTTTCTATTTTTATGTCACTGCTACTACTACCCAAAGGGATACAAGAACATACCCACTGGAACATGCCAGGAATTACTTTTGTTAACTAGATGACAACTGCTTCCGCTCGTCTGAAAACTAACCAGGTCCTCCAGTGTGCATTTCTCAGTTCTGTATCAGGCTCGAGGTTATCACAGGCTCCCTTGGTGTTACGGTACAAGATCCTACCTTAATAAAAAAAAAATACATCATGATTGCTACTTACACATACAGCGTTAGGAGTGCTAGAAACCAGAAGTAATTCTACTCAGGCAACTCTTGTTCAGAGAGTTTTAACAAGTAGCAGGCACGAACACTTCTGCAAAGAGGGCCAAAAACGACAAAGATAGGTAGAGATTTTAAAGAGCAATTTTATTCCGCAGTTTCAACATTAAGTGTGCATTTCCAAAGTATAAAGCATAAGCAGCAGAGATGGCTGAGAACAGGAAACCAATGTTTCTCGCTCATCATTTGTGTCTGTATAGCAAAGCGACAAAGCCTCCTGGCCCTTACCCTTATTTAAGGTTCCTGCAGGTTACAGCCCGAGTGATCTTCCCGCAGCTGTTAGCGCTAAATCCCAACCGTAAGCCCTGCAACACCTCACCGCCTGCCCTGTTGGCCATGCCCCGTCCCGCTACTGCCGCCCAGTCCCGCGGGCCCCGCACACGGCCGGGCCGGGCCGGGCCGGCTCCTGCCCCGCTCCCGCGGCCTCCACGTGGCCGCACCGAGAGCGGCCGGCCGAGCCGGGCAGGCCCGCGGCGCGCCCAAAGCCGCCCTCGCTCCCGGCACGGAGGCTGCCGGGGGAGCTGCGAGAGCGGGCACCGGGCAGCTCCGCGCGCCTCGGGCCCGCCGCGCCCCCGACCCTCCCTGCCGCCCCCCTTTCCCTCTCCGCCCGAGCGGCCGAGGCAGCCGCAGCCCCGCCGCCACGTCCCGGGCCCCCCGCTCCGGGCGCGGGGAGGGTTTACCTGCCGCATGGTCGCCTCCCGGCCAGAGGAAGAAAGGGGGTGGGGGCCGCGCCCGGGCCCCGCGCTCCGCCGCCGCCTCGGGGGCAGCCCGGGCGCGGCCCCCCCGCCCGCCGCCCCCCGGCCCCCCGCGCGCACCCCGCGGCCTCGCGCCCCGCCGCCGCCACGTGACGAGGCGGCCGCGCCGCCGCGCGCCCCTCTCGCCGCTCCGCATCGCGGGCGAGCCGCTGTCCGCTACCGCCGCTCGGTCCCCGCTGCGGCTCCTCGCCCGCACCGCCGCCGCCCCCCCGCCCCGGCGCGGCCCGGGCCGGCCGCCACCCGCTCCGCGGCGCCGGGCGGCTGTGGGGGAGGGCATGTAAACAAATGGGGTTTTATAGCTACCTCACTCGAGTGCCGTGTGCATCTCCCTCTCCGCTCGGTACCAAACCGCCGCGGCGCCTCCTCCTCCTCCTCCTGCCGCTCCGCCGGCGCTATTCACAGACCCGGCTACGCCGCGCTCGCCCTGCACACGCGGCCCCGCAGCCCGCGCTGCCCAATGCGCAGCCATTTCCTCCAGCGCTACGAAAGTGGCGTAGCGGCCCTGCCCGCCCGCCCCTCGCTGCGGCGGCTCCGCGCACGGCCCGGCCATGGCCGCGGGCCCGGCGGCGCCGGAGGGAGCCCCGCGGGCCCGGCACAGAGCGGCCCTGCCCCGGCCGAGTCCCGGCCGAGGCAGCCCGGCCCGGGCCGCTCGGGGGAGCCGGGGCCGAGCTGCCGCCTCTGCAGCCGCATGGGGAGAGGGTCCGTCAGCACCAAGGGGGTGTTCGTACCTTCCTATCGGGGCACCTTTCGAGGCCGAGGTGGGCACTGACCCCGGTTATTTAACTGCAGAGACTCCTGCCAGGCTCCCGCATGCCACCAGAGCCTGTCCAGGCAGTGACCGTCTCCCCATGGCGGGGTGCAGCCCCTCGTCACGCACCCTTCATTCCTGGACAACAACCACGCAGATAAATAAAGCCCCCAAACCAAAGCTGAGGGAAATCAAAACCCTCGCTAGCTCGGCGCCCAGGATCAGGGGACGTTTTGGTTTGTAACGTAAGACCTACAGTATAGTGCAGTCTTTCACAACAAATCATATTCTAAAATAGACCGGCATGTTTTGTAATGGTTATTTATAGAAAGCACGTTCAAAGGCTGAAGCGCAGTTATAGGAGCATTTCAGATAAGTTTTAGGCTGTTTCATTTTTCTCCTGGAGAAATTTGTATACAATTTTCACAACATTTTCCTCCAAAAAAAACCCCTAGTGTTTCCATTGCAGGCTTCAACCTAGAAGAAGCCTGCAATCTATCTAGAAGGAAACTGACCTTCCCTCTCTTTGTTAAGGATGCACACATTTTGCTTTTAGATTCTTATATTATTGAATGGAACTAACCTAATTATTTCTTAAAATGTTCTTTTATTAAACCAGATGATCACATCATGACTACCTTAAGTCTGGCCTGGCAGAGACAGAGCCCTGTCCTATCCTCTCCTAGTGGTGTCTGAAGTCCAGGGCATGCCCCATGGTTATCCCCTCCAAAAGCCTCCAAAGTTACATGATTTTTCCTTGGTAACATGTAAAGGATTACTTCTGTTTGTTTAGCAACCAAAAGAAAGTTGCTTACCTGTAAGAGCCCAAAAACCACATAAGCATTAAACTGAACTCACCGTGCAAGAGCAAATCAGAGTAACCTTCTCTAAATATGATAAATATCCATTCCAGTGCAGCTATTGTACAAACAGACAAAGACATGTGGACCTCTCAAATGACCAAAGAGCCCATTAGCTGTGTGCTACACTACACCAATTTTTCTGTATGTGATGCTGAATCTTTTGTGAAATTTTCTGATTAGTTTCTTATCTACCCATGAGGTTCATGTCTCAGTGACAGAATTTACAGTTTCATATCTCCTCCAAAATCTTTTTCTCTCTTTAGTATTTACTTTTGGGGGAAAAAAACCCAAACATAATCCCTCCCTCATTTTTTGCTGTATGTCTTACCAAGTCCATCACTGGAATACAAACCATACCAGTCCAAAGTCAGCTGCTCACATCAAGTTTTAGGCACTGTTATAAAGTGATTATGATGTAGTGTACCAAACTGTTGGATCAGACCATTTTGTGTGTTGATTTGAATGATTCTTAGCTTGAAGCAGGTCCCTTATCTCTCAGAATTTTAGCACAGCAAATAAAATACAGATGTGATTCTGACATTGATTATTAGACATTTATCACAATGCCACTGTTGATCACTAGACGTGACTGATTTGTATTGCTCTGGAAATAGATCCACTGAGTGGAAAAAAAAATTAAAAATTAAGTTTTCTTTTTCCATCAGAGTTTATTCAGAGGGAATTGCACTCCGTAATAAATAGAGCATATGGGGGTTGTTAGCTTTTGTGAGTAAAATTCAAGTAATGCAAAATCTCAAAAAAAAAAAAAAAATCAAGAACTCTAATAAAATGAAATACTGATGCTACACAGTGACTTTCCAGAAACTCACCCAGCCAAGGTGTACCAATAAATAGATCTCTGCTAGTGGGTTCTCCTCCCCTGCAGCTGTTACCCACTCTAACATGTATCTGTTCATTTTAAATCCAGAAGGGGCCATCAGCAGGCCTGCCAGCACTCTGCTAACATTTCCTGCTAACAAATGAGTCTCATTTGTAGTTTGAGTTGGGTTAGAACCTTCCCAGTCCGTCTGCTGGTGGCTTTCTCCTGATACATTGAAAAGCCTACTTGTATCTAGAATATTTTCCCTGTAGTTGAACATTGTATCTTGCATTTAGGCTTCTTCTGTAGTTTTAACCCTACATTTTAGTGCAAGAACTGCACTAAAGTATTTGAGGAAAAGAAAGTAGGACTTTCTATAACACAAAATTACTAGATCAGGCATTTACCATAAAAAAAAGCTGAGGAGTGTGTTTCCCTGTGAAGCCCGTGGAACAACTTTCTGTGCTGCAGGGAAGCTGGAGCAGCAGAGCAGGGCAGCCAGCACTGGGAGAGTGCTGAGAGCTTGAGAAAACACAAATGTATGCAACAAACCCAGACTGACTTTTCAAGCTTCAAAAGGAATATGTTACCATACTTTTAGAACAGAACTGGTTTGGGGTTTTTTCCCCTCTCCTCTCACAGGGCACTTCCTTACTGAGTAGGACTGCAGAGCACACACTTATATTTTGGGCTGAGGAAGATAATTTCATATATATATATAAAATAAAATAAATACATTAAAATATATAAATTTTTATATATATACACACACACACACAGATCTCACACACTGTTTTCCTGTCTCCCCTCGCAATAACCCAATTGCAGGTGAGGGGTGGAGAGTTGACACACACACACATATATATATATATATATATATTTTTTTTTATATATATATATATGTATGTATATATACACACAAAATAAGTAGTTTGTTTAGACAATTTATTAAAAAAAACCCCAACAACCCAAAAAACCCAGCCAAAACCCAAAGCTACTCGGTAATTCTGCACACAGATTTAGTTCTCATATCCTGATGGTGCCTCTGACTCTAAACAGTAGTAAGAGTCTTGTGAGTATTCCTTGGAGAACTGGAACAGTAATACTGAAAAAATATCTTCACTGGGAGAAATTAATGTAGAAAGCTGGTAGTTGAAGGTGTACACAAATCTTGTTATATAAGTGGGAGAAAAATGTCACTACTTGTTGCCAAAATGAACTGGTTGGCAAATTCAGCTTTTTTTTTGGTTGAAGAGCCCAACTTAATTTTCTTACTTTTGAAGTACTGATGCCTCATGAAAAAGCCAAGGTAATGGCTTGAAACATCAACTTCCTCCTTTTATTTTAAATCTTCTTGTTCAAGATTTAATGAGAAATTAATGCATTTGAATGTTAACATAGCTGGGTTTGTGGCATATGTTACACACATTTTTTTTAGTTTCTGTCCCTGCCTTTCTTTCATTCTGGGAGCCTGAAACAAAGTCAGAAATGCCATTTCTTCTGTGATAATGACCAACCAGTATTGTCCAGTTTGCTAGAGAAATTCAGTGGCAGAACTAACCTTGAGGAGAGAATGGCTGGCAGGGCACAGGGGTTGTCAATGCACACTTGCCAAGCAGAAGGATTTTACTCAATTCCTCAGGAGTGGAAGAGCTTTGCTACAGGAAGCTTGCTCACAAGTACACTGACAAGGGCTCTGAAGTGAAATACCAGGGAATCATACAGAAATCATCATTTCCTACTCTGTGTCTTAAATCTGCCCTGCTGACAGGGCATATTTAAGACAGAGAGTAGGAAATGATGAATTTACTGGTGCATCCTGAATTCCGTCTAACCATCTCTGGTTAGTTGTGTTTACAGATTTACCTGGACTTTCACTGCTTGGCAGCTGGAGCTGTGCTCATCTCCAGGTTGGTGCTGAAGCAGCAGAGACTTTGCTTGTGGCAAGGACAGAAGGGAAGCGTTCAAGCATCAGGGGGAACGTAAGCAGGTAGTGATTCTGTGATTAAAGCTTGTGCTTGGAAATAGGAAATTTGAAGGGAATTTAAAGCCCAAGTTTATTTTACTCCATGGCCATATATATAAAAATGGGACTTTTAGTAGAATATATGCTTTTTTTTTTTCACCTTCCTGCCAAACTGGGTGCTCTCCCTTAAGCCTTTGCTAGGCAGGTTCCTTTAATTATCTCTAATTGGTTTCAACTGTATAAATTCCAATGGTAAATCAAAGTAGATCTGGCTAGTTTTGCATGAACTAGTAAGTATAATTTGAAAGTTACTTTAGTTGTAAGATGGGGAAGAAAAGGGAAACCCATCTGAGGTTTTTTGTTTTGTTTCTAGAAACCATTCTTATCCTCCTTCTCTTACAACATGTAGATACCCCTCTATTCAAACAGTATCTAAATGTATGAGCATTTGTATAGGTTTTGAAGCAAAAGTATCAAAATCAATGATACCATCTGCATAATTTTAAATACAGTACCAGTGTAAGTACCAATGGGAAGTCAGTTCAAACAGAAATCTAGGAATTTTTTATTTGTTATTTTTTAACATGCCAAAACGAGATATAGGTTTTAAAGGTATTTGTTTTAGAAGTTTTTGAATTGGTCTCTTTGTGGGGAAGGGCTGGGCTTTTTGTTTTGTTTTTAAACATGGGCTGACATTTTTAGAAAAAATATAAACCCTATTTCATTGGCTCTAGACTTAAGGTTATGTAAATATTAAAGGACATAAGCAGAAGGGTGTGATGCTGCAGGAGCAACTGAAGTCTGGTGCACTCAAAGGTTTGTCTGCAATTTGGGAAACAGCCAATATAACCTTTGGCTAATTTTGCAAGGCTAGCAAACACTGGTATACTTATCCACAGGAAAGCTTGCTGGCAAACTTGACTTTGTTAAATGACTCTCCCTTTGTTTTGTTATTATTTATTTTAAACGTAACTGTCTAGTCCTGCTCTCTAAAGCATTCATAAGCCCTTTCATTGGATCTGAGACAGGCAGGATTTGCTGGTTGCAGGTCTGGGATAAAATTTGACGTGGAGGATATTAGAAAGTGTGTCACAGCCTTCTTCCTCTCTTGCAGACTGAGGTTTATTTATTTTTCTCCCTTCCTGCCTGCCTGCCTGCTGAAAACACCTGTTTGCTTGTGGCATCTTGTCTGTAGGCAGTGGTTGTGGGGAGATATCATCTTCATTCCAAAGGATGTGGTGGGTGGGAAAGGCCAGTCAGCTGCTTCCTGCAGCACGAGTGGGGTGAGATTGCAGAGCACAAAGAATTTCTGGTCATGTTCACACAAGACCTCTGTATCAATAAATATGGATATTATCTGTTGGAGCCGGGCAGGGTTCAAAACATTAAACAAAGCTGTGCTAGCTGCCTGGGTGGGGTAGAAATTCCTCCAAAGGCTTTCACTTGTAAAAGCAAATGACTGATTCCAAAACTGACTCACCTGACCAAAGAGAAAATATTGGCTTTAATGTAATCTCTTTACAAGCTGAGGAATTTGTTTTACACCCTCTTCTCAAACAGAATGGAAAAAAAAAAAATTAATGAGACTGGCCGTGACATTATTTGAAAAAATCAATGAGGAGCTTAAAATAAGAAATCAAAGGTCAGCATCTTTTTATTGCCAGTTCCTGTCAAATTTTAACCAGTTTGGTGAATTGGCATTTTTTATATATGACCTAGTCTTAGCTGAGTAATGGAAGCATAGCTCTTCTAAAGCTGGATTTTAGTAGGCAGCTGGGGTGAAGTTCCCCAGTTCTTTCACCTCTGTTACACATGGAAGTGGAAATGACAAATTTTGAGCTCCTGCAATTCTGCCATTATCAGCAGGAAGAATCAGGAAGCCAAGACATCCTTAAGCTGCTGGCTGCCTGTTTGGGGCACCTCTGGGCCATTGCTCATCTGTGAAATTTTGGCAGTGGAAAGGGAAGCCAATATGAACTTGACTGGATGTCATACAGCCTCATCCCATCTTTAGCACAGATCCAAAACCTCAGAGACACCTACAGAGAACAGGTGAGACAAGAACATGCAGTGGCAGGGAAAACAGAGGTATTTGCAGAAATAAAGCAAATTATGAAATGGGTGTTTTGTTTGTTTTTCTTTAAATAAACTCTACCAGTAACAAAATCTAAAATCAAGAGGAAGGTTCTCAAAATCAAAATTATCAAAGGCTGGCCCAGTTTAGGGAAAGAATAAGGTCAGCCGTGTTTATCTTTCTGTGCCTGGTAATTCAGAACTGGGAACGGAAGGGACCAGTAGGCTGCTGGCCTTTAGGGCACTGTTAAAACTACATGACCTTTGATTTTAAATGCTGGTATCCACCTAAATTTTGATAATTTTTCCCTATCATTCACATTTGTAATTTTTACACCTGTATTTCACGATTTCTAGAGAAAATACATAAAGAGGCAGCAGGAAGAGTGCTGCCCCAATTTCCAAACCTTTAAGCACAACCACTTGACAGTGCTTTTAGGTGTTGCAGCTTTATGTTCCAGGTTGCTGCCCTGATTCTTTGCACAGTTGGATGACAACTTTTGATTTCAATGATGCAAGAAGGAGTGTACATTTAAGCATAAAGAGCTATGAAGAAGGAAATAAACTTTAGCTGATACACAACAAGATGAATCATGGAGACACCTAAATATGGTCTAAATGACAAGAAATGTAAAAACCATAGATGAGTATCAGTGGAATTACAGGGAGAGACAGACCATGGGGATGTGGGACAGTAGAACTGGGAAGAGAACAGGGAAATGGAGAGGCCTGTTACATAACTTTTTCTAATCTGCATGATTTAGCAAGCTCACTTGATACCTCCTTCTGTAAACCAGCAAACTCCTCTGAGAGCAAGTACAGCAGCAGCAGAATAGACTCTCACAGTGGTGAATACTTCCTGTTATTGCTTGGAAGGGAAGAGAAGTTTTGAAGCATTTTCTCAAGCATGGGACTAAGGAGACTGCTCGTGACAGAGGGGATGTGGTCATGTGTCTTTGCTGACCCATCAGGTGACGCATTTGCCATGTTTTAGAGCTTTGAGAGCCCTGAGGAGACTCAAGGCTGGCAATGCCAATAAGCAAGCAGAGAGAAAATAAAGCATTTCTGCAATGACTGGGCTGTACTAACTTTGCTGAGGTGCTGGACTGACATCCAGTCTGTCCACCCATGGATATGTCATGTGAGAAAATGAACTCACAAGCTCAGGGAAAGAAAATCACTCAGACACAAAACTCAATGCCAGTTTTGTCTACACTAAAATTGAAAAGAAAAAAAAGAAAGAGAAAGTCTCATTTGAAAATGCTTGATTTCACTCACACGTTTAGTGTCTTTCCACTCCTTTCAGGTAACCTTGCTTTGTGTTTATCTCTCTCTTCATAAATACAAATAAAAAATCATTCCCATATATACAAAGGGTAAACTCTTAATGATCTTCTACAGTAGCTCTAATGAAATTATTGTGCACTTCTCCAAGAAAAACACGAGTACCAAAACCACGACAATGCCTTTTCTTAGTTAAGGAGAGCATCCCAAGAATGTTCAAAATAAAATGTTCAACAGCAAATGCAGTTAGTTCTCTATAACAGATTTACATTATTGAATATATACCAGAATGCACCACAAGCATGCAGTGATGTAATTCAAGGCTAAATATTAATTGAAAAAAAACCCCCAAATAATACTGCCTTTTGGACAGATAGAGGCAAAATTAAAGGACTTGTGAGTGAACTGATATTTATTTTTTCATTTAACCATGGTGCCATCTCTCAACAACTGTCTGCTCATGGAACTGCTTCCAACAGGTGGCTTTCTTTAAATGTATTAAGATTTTGAAGAGTTTTTCTCTCCTGCTGAGGTTAGCTAGTTATTTCTCAGAATGAAAAAAAAAATCACCCATGAAGGTGCTTGACCCTGTTATCCATTAAAGTGAGTGGGGGGTGGCTCTCACTGAAAGCAATCTCACAGCAGCTTTTGGCTGTCAGGCCACTTGTGTAGTTACCTACATCCAGTACCTTCAAACAGTTCATAGACTCACAACCTTACTTGGAACAGCATTTCCTTCAGAGAATCACCATTTTGTATTTTTTGCAGGCAGTTTAGTATAAATGTAGCAGGGTAAGCATTATAATGTCATTTACATTTTCAAATTAGTTTTCTGTTAGTTGTTAGATATATGAGAGAAATCTACTGGATTAATTGCAAGTGCAGTCTGAAGTTTGAAGTCCTATAATCTGTCAGATTTTCAGTTTACTAAAATTCTGAGAATGAGGTTCCAAAGCACCACATAATATCCTTTGGCAAATCAATACACATAATGGAAAGAAGGAATTGGTACCCTGAAGCTTCAAGACATTGCTTCTTAAAGATAAACAGAAACTAAAACTAAAGTCAATACTTACTAATGATTTGCAAGGAAGCTTGAAATGAGAATATTTTAGTTAAGCCAGGTACTTGAAGAGAGACTGCTTGGGGCTCTCCAGCTCACACGAACCGAAGTTGGGCTGGCTCATTGCCAGATTCCAGGCAATTCTCAACCCAAAACCAGCTCACAGAGTTTTACTCAAGTTTGTCTCGGATGACAGAAAAGCACTGCTTTGGACAGTGTGATTCTGGGATAACATTATATTACGGGATGTGTCAAATGCACAGTGCAAGAATGACCAGAATTTGTTCCTGTTTTTCCAAGGGGCTTTGGCTTTAAGGTAATGTGCTTTTCTTACTCTCAGAACAGTATACAAATTTTGGCCCCATTGTCTCAGAAGACATTAACAATATCACAGCTATCACCAATTAGATGAAAAACAGACTGGGTATGCAGCTTCTAAAAACAGTGAATCAGAAGATGAACTGCCAGTGCCTGAAAGTCCTGCAGGATCCCCTTCTTGAGAGCAGCATGCACACACTACAGATCAGATCAGGCCACTTACACGATGTTGAGTGCCAGCTCCATCATTCAGGACAGCAGTGTCTGATTCTTGTCATTTCTCTCTTTCTCCTCTTCCTCCTTTAGGAGGGAGAGACTGCATGGCCTTTAGTCATTTCCCTAAACAGGAAGAGTTGCTGTCTATGCAGTTTCTTTTTTAAACTACTGTATTTTTAAGGAGCTGTTTGAAGAGAGTTTTGTTATTTATTATTGTATTGAAATTGAACCTTGAGCTAGTAAAAACAATATTATGGTAGTGCTCTAGTTATAAAACCAGAGCTGCTGTTTTCACAAGAGGACATTTCAAACTGCTGCACAAAACCTTTGACTGTTGAGCGCTGAGAGGTTTGCAGTGTACAAGCCCCAGTTACTGTGAACAGCCAAGCAGCAATAGACAGTTTTTCAGAAGTTATTGCTGGTAGTTTAACTGTAATCTAAAACATAGAAAAAAAGTGATATTTTTAGGGGAGGGTTTGGTGGATCAATATTACTGCAACGCTTTCCATTTTTTAATGCCACTTGTGTTGTACAGCAAAACAACACAGAAACTGCATTTGTTTCAAAAATCAGTGATTTCATGAGGCCATAGGACAGAGTCCTTTGTTAAGGACTGTGTAAGTCCACTCTTGGTTTTAATATAACCCAATCAGTGTTCATTGAGAAAGCTGAGTGAGGAGGAAAGAACAGGACTTCAAGAGTTTGGCAGAGGCAGATGGAATTGCCCCCAAAACATCTCTGTCTATTCATGGCAGCTCAGCTGTTGTGTCTTCCTGACATACCCCAGAGCTTTCTGTCTTGGTATGGCTCGTGTTTAGCATTTGGCTGGAGCCACCAGTGAAGTCACCCAGCCACCTTGGATTACAGGTTATAATGCTGTCTAAAGAAACACACAACTCTGCTCTCTTGTCCTCAGAAAATCTGCTTTCCTGAAGTGTGCAGATACAGTGAAAATTGCCACAGAAAGCTTCCCAGAAGTGATAGAATCATAGAATCATCAGTCTGAAGAGGCCTTTGACATCCTCCAGTCCAGCCATCCATCTTGTACTACCACTAACCATGAGATGATTCTTTATAAGGCAGTTTGTATTTTCAAGAATCTGCAAAAGCAACCAGCCTCCTTTTTCCTAACATGACTTAAGTGTATGGTCTCACCTGGGTGGAGGCCCCAAAGGGACATTTTGGCTTCCAGTTGTAGGAAGCCAGGCCAGCAGTTCTGTTTCTTCTGGGGGCAGTATTTCCATGTCCTCCTCTGACAGTGTATTCTTCAAAAGAACATTATCTACCTGTCAGTCTCACCTGAGTGCCTGGCAAGATCATGGAGTGGATTCTCCTGGGAACTATGCTGAGGCATATGGAAAATAAGGAGGAGAGTGATGACAGCCTGAGGGCATGGCTTCACTAAGGGCAAGTCGTGCCTGATGAATGTGTTGGCCTGCTGGCATGGGGTTAGTTGGTGATGGATAAGAGAAGAGCGACTGACATCATCTGCCTGGAGCTGTGCAAAGCACTTGACACTGCCCCTCACAGTGACGTCCTTGTCCCTGAAGTGGGAAGACATGGATTTGGCAGATGGATACTTGGTGGGTAATGGATTGGTTAGATGGTCACACTCAGAGCCAACAGCTCAATGTCCAGGTGGAGACCAGAGATGAGTGATGTTCCTCAGGGGCTGATGTTGGAATTGGCACTTTCAGTGACACAGACAGTGGGGCTGGGCGCACTCCCAGCAAATTTTCCAACAGCACTGAGCTGTGTGTTGTGCTTGGCACATTGGAGGGAAGAGATGCCATCCAGAGGGACCTGGACAGGCTGGAGAGCTTGGCCCATGTGAACTTCATGAGGCTCAGCAAGGCCAAGTGCAAGGTTGTTTGAAGGTCAGGAAACACAGTACCTAAACTAGTGCTGCTGGCTCCTCTGTGGCAGTGCTTGCCAAGGGGGAATTGTAACTGAATAGTGACAGGCCCAGAGGGATGAATAAGAAAAATCTGTTGTCTATAAGGGCTCAAATATGAGACTTCAGGTAACTATTTCTCCTCACTGTCTAGTCACTCTTCTCACTGCAGGTCCTTGAAGTCTCTCACCACTGACTGCTATCACAGTGTCTCTCTCAGCCAGCCAAGCCCTGGTGACACGGAGGACATGCTATAGGTATGCATTTGGGCCTGAGATACTGGAATATCTGAGGAATAATCTTCCCAGAATTAAATTTTATCCTTCAATTACCGTGCAGAAAGAGATCTTGAGAACATATTCCCATTTGACATTTGCATAGTGGACCTACACCAGAGCAGACTTTCACAGCAACACTGAAGTTAATGCCTTATTAAAAACAACTTCTCCTCAAAGGACTTTGTTTGCTTTAGCCTGACCTTATTTTCAGGGGATTAAAATTTAGCAATAATATTTTTATGGTCTTGAACTCTCTTCTGTTTTTGGAAAAAATCATCTTGTTAAGTTCAGAAAGGAGGCAGAAATTATTTTCCTTTAGTTTCATTTTGTCACGTTCTAGGAGGAGCAAAACTACACACCAGAGGCCTCCCAGAAAACAAAAAAGCTGACAGATAGAGCTTTTTAAGAGACACTGATTTTTTAAAATATATATATATATAAATTGATGTACACGATTTTGATACCTACAGCTCTACTACTTTGTTGAGATATTTGAATCTAGGATTTAGTACAATTTAGTCTTAAGTACTGCAAAGCATCCATAAACTACAGGGAAGGTATGATTACTGAAATACCTGAAAAGCAAGCGAGCCATATGTGAGTGACAAGGTTTTAATCTTTACCCACACACTCCAAACGTGTCCATAATCTTTGGCAGAAAGACAAAGCTGTTCGGAAAAATTTACACTGGTGTTCAGTAGGGAACAGGGAGTCCTGTGGAGACAATGGGATGTAAGACTTTCCTCCCTCCGCCCCCCATTGTGCTTGTGGCTGGTGAAGTTCCAAGAGGAAAAAAGATTTCTAAAGGTTTCTATTACCCTGAAACAACCATTTTCAGCAGACTCCTAATGAGCCCCAAGGAAGTCCACTTGGTTTAATTTTTTTCCCTGAAAACGTTGATCAAACAAGTTTACAAAGGAACACTGGTACTTACCCTTTACCAGGCTCTGATTCAAGAGTTTAAAGCATTTTGCTGGCTTTACACAGACAAGTATTTACCTCACTCAGTTGCTTAGTAGCTCCTTTCAAATCAATAGGAATGTAAATGTGCTATTAGTGAGCGCTTTAGTCTTGCTGAATCATGTCCTTTGCATGCCACAGTCATTACTGAAAGATTGGCTGTGACCATACACCGAATTTGTTATGGGAGGTGGAACGTGCCATGACATCAGGCTGGTGTGTGTGAGTGGTGGGGTAGGAGAAGGGGCATGATGAATGTTTTCAGCTGGGAAACTACTAAGGGTTTAGATATTTAGCAAATTCTGCCATTTCCAGAGAAATCCTAGATGCTAGAATCCAGGCATTTTGAAAGCCGTGCTATTTCTCTAGGTACGCTGCGTACACATTAAAAAAAACCCAACCAAACCAAACCAGCACTTTGATTTATGCCAGGTATGTGACACCATAACAACCACCAAAACAACATAACAAATCTGCTTTTTTAAGGAAAGGCTTCATACACACTCAATTCAGTGTGGACCAAGATGTCAATGTTTGCTTCTCTATTTGATAGCAGCATTTGGGACCCTCTGGTAAGCAGAGAAATGTTATCCCAAATATTACGTGGCTGAATGAGAAATGTAGTATACCAAGAAGCTGATACAAACCCTGTGAAAATCAATATGCTCGCTTCAGTCAGCTCTGAAATACTTCAACGTTATAGTTCTCAAGGTTCAGTTTCAATAGAGATTTTTTTTTTTTGGATGAAAATGACAGAGAAAAATATAAAAGATAAGCCTAACATATACAATGAAGCAGTAATGCTCAGCTATCATTAAGAGTCATGGCTTGCTTTCACATAGAAATCTTTGCACAGGAAGAAAGCTTTCCTTCCCTCTCACTCCTTCATGAAAAAACTGTTTTAGTTTTTAGTTCCTTGAAGCCATCACAGAAAATTTCTGATTTGGTTGTAAGCAGCAAGGTGTTTGTGTTTGATTGCTTCCAACTGCCAGAAGCTGTTGCAGAAAAGTCTGCAGCATTGTTATTCCAGAAATTATGTACTGTCTGCCTTGCTGCATTGCCTCTCTGCTTTACCTTCTTTTGCTTATGTTCATATGATATGATCCTACATATATATATATATACATATATATCCCCCTCTCTCTCTCTATCTAGTCTATATCTGTGTATCTGTCTTCACAGATATGCCCAAATCTAAAAACATTTAATGCAGAGATGGAATCAGGGTGAGTAATCTTGCAGAGGAATGAAGCAAGCATCTTGCTATTAAGAAAATAAAGTATTTATTGAGGTTAGAGATGGAAGTTTACTAGATTAAGGCAGCACAGTGGGAATAGGAAACTAGCTGTGCCCTGAGGATGGTTTTGTAGCTGAAGCAGGGAAAGATATGCTCAGAGTGCAGTTAGCTCAGCCAAACCTAATTAGGTACACAGCACTCAGCCTGTTCATAGACTGTCTCCAATGATTGACACTTCTCTTATGATCAGGCTGTTTTTTATTAGAAGGCTGGGGCTTTACCAGATGATTTTAATGATCAATAAGTTGAAAGCAAAAGACAGGCTCATGATTTACCTGGTATAAATCTGGAAAATACATGCATTGTGCTTTGTGTTGTCAAGAATAAATTACCATGTTCTTTCCAGAGTGTGATATCTCTTGTGGGAGTAGATGGCTTGTTTTAGGATTCCTCATGTTAGATAAAATTAATGATGATATTTTCTTCTATTTCCTTATTCAGAACGTTTATTTGTACAATCAACTCTAAGCTTGGAGTTTTCCAGGCGAATTTTTGAACACAGAATGAAACAAAGGAATAAGAAAAATCCTTTCAGGCAGTAAAGCTGCATTTTTAATCCCAGCAGTGAGCTGTCATTCTCTGTTAAAGAGAAGATGCTGGATGTATTTTTAGACCAGCTTAATTCCACTGTCTGCATGAGGTTTCTCCTTGCAGTAACAGGAGTAGTGCTTTGCTGTGGAGAGTTGACACCTCATCTGTGCTTTCTTTTTTGTGAGAGAGGACGGTTTAAGGTTAAGCCAATAATTATGCCAAAACTATATGGATTGAGTAGTATTAGGTCTCCAATGAGAGGATATGGACTCAGAACAGCATTGCAGGGAACACCTGCAAAGTCCTTCATCTGAGGAGTCAGCCAGAGATTTGCTTCTCGTGAGCTATAGTTTTTCTTCTATTATCTCTTCTGCTTACTAAAGACTTTTATTCACGTGCAGATTTACTGGAGGTGAAGTGTGAAAATGGGCTAATTTAACTCTCTTGTTAGTCCTGCTTCTTGCTGTTTCCCTCAGAGTTAGCAACCAGTGGTAAGAAATCAGAGAAGGGTATAGGAGTGCATACCAATAGAGATAACAGTGAACAAATTGTTGAGGAGGTGGTAAGCATCTTTTGTACAGATGGAATTATAATAATGATTTTCCTTGGCCAAGACAAGACAGACACAGTCATAAAGAGCCATGAGTTTTGAAATTCTGCTAATGTAATTGCTCTTTTGAGCCCCATCTGTTTATACTGGTGGGTACACTTTTAAAAGTCAGAATAAAAGAAAGGCACAAAGTGAACAACTAATGTTCCTAACCAGATGCACTGCCTTGCCCTTAATTCTCTCCTGAGAGGACTGAAGGGGTAACTCCACCAGCTACTCCACATCTGAACTAGAATTGGGTTCTGATTGATTGGAGGTACTGCTCTAGAGAAAGGCTTGGTGGGGTGGGAGGTGTAAGTGTGGGTGTGTGTTAACTACAAACCTCGATTTTGGGATGCAGTTCAAATATAGCTGAAGACTGGACAGCAGGAGTCCTCACATTGAAAAATACAGTTAAGATGCTCAGCATGGGTCTGCTTCACAGAGGGTTTTAAAATGTAACTCAAGATCATCTCAGGGTAATTAAAATCAAAGGGTCAGGATCAGTTTCAGGCAAAATTAAAGAGGTAGAAAACGCTCATAATTATATGTTCAGTGCTTTAATAGAAGAAAATAAAAGGTTTGACCTGAAATGGAAAATGGAAACTAATCTGCAATATACAAGTGTCACTTGAGTCAGGGGCCTAAAGGAATTGGCAGTGTCAAAAAGCTTTCTGCTCCCTTCCCCTTTGCACAGGTGGATGGCCAATGCACTGAAGTAGTATTTTAGGGAAAATTCAAAAGCCATTGCTGGCCTGGAAGAATGCCTGAAAGGAAACATTTGAGAACATTAAAGAATCTCTTCTGACATACTTAACCAATTTTCCAAGAGACACAGGTTATGAGAAATTTTTTTACCTCAGTTTCAGCAATTTCCAGGCTGTATAGTGCTGTCCCTGAAGCTCTTGGAAAGCAGTTCTAGCTCTTTGTCATTCACAAGCCACTCTGCCCACATTCAGGCTTTGAGTAGATTAAAATTCCAGATCCAGATTTCTCTCACTGGTACACCTATGGGGAAAAGTCTAAGAAGTTCCTTTAACAATAGAGAATTACCTCAGCAGTGACAAACTCTCTAACAGTCTTAAAATTCAAGTGTGACATACATGGAGATCCCCAGGAATACCTACAGGTGTGAGATGATCTGGCCAGTGATACCTTTGTGCTTCCTAGGAATCTTCAGGTCCTGGATAGAATCTTTTTTGAGAGAATAAATGCTTTGGCATATTGGTCCCATTCCAATGGGAAAGTGAAAGCCTCCAGACTCCTCACATGCAGTTATTGCAGATTCATGCAGTTGTATGAGGGCTTTCGTGCAGGATTAGTTTTTATCTGGAAATCTGTGGTTTTTACTGCAGCTTACATGCAGGAAGTTGAGGTTCCCTATACGTGTCACATTTATTAGGTACATGGAAAGGGGTGCCCTTGCAAAGTCATAGCTGCGAGCAGACAGGCCCTTCAACCTGCATAAAACCTCAGAGATGTTGTCTTTTCACCTTAATCAGAATGAAAAACTGATCCTTAACTGACAAGGACATAAAGGAAAAATATTCTTCTAGAACGGTCTTTCAATGGTGTCTAAAGGATCATGTTCTGAACATTAACTTTTTCAATTTAACATTAACTGTATTAGAAATGATGACATAAAAAAAGAATGGCACACTGTCATTCCTGGTGCTACTCAAACCCTATGCAGAGGGACTAAAAATGACTTAAAACCAGTGATGAGAAATACAAAACCTAGAAGCCATTTAAAGTATCTGGTAGGAAAAAAATTTCACATCTTTGGTTTTTATTAGTTTTCCTGTATGGACCTAAAAGCCCATTTAGTGTTTCAGTTAAACACAATTAATTAGCAATATATTTTCTACTGGTCTGAGGAACGAGGCTTGTAAATGAATGCAAATAATTAGTCTATGCTTGCAAGAATTAAGATAAGGATTGCAATGCCTAAGTTTGGAGCTTGAAGTTAGAAGCACAAGAAAATCCCAGTAAGTTACACACCAGGAGAGATGCACGGCTGGAAGCACAGTATAGGAGTTTGACAGTCTCACCCTGGCTCTCTGCCAGTAAATCATAATTTCCTTTAGAAGGAAGGAGCATAACTCATAGCTTTACTTTGAAAGAATTTAATAGTCATACTTTAACACCTGGAATGAGATATTAGTGTCAAAATGAGAGCTTAACAGAGTTAGAGGGAATAATGAGAATATCTCAAATGATGTGAGAGAACATAATAATCAGAAAAACTAAAAAAACTTCAAACCAAACCAACCCAACACAGTGCTCCTCCCACCTCAGCACCTCCCTCAAATATGTGTCCTGGACCAAGTAAGAAATCATAAGGGCAATGGTTATAAGAACAAGTTTGACAGAGTGATAGAGTGAGAGGTTAAGCAGTACTTAAAACCTTAAGAAATCTAAACAGGCAGGACACTTCTTAAAATTTATCAGCATTGATTATTTTGTAGTATTCATTCAATCCCAAATAACTTCAGAATTCCTCTCCCCTTCCACCAAGCACTCCTTTATGCTTTCAGTGTTCATTTCCTTTAGGCTTATCCAGGAGCAACCATCACCTGCCTGGATAGTAATCAGATTATGTTAATTGTGCTCCAGAAGCCCAGCTAAAGCTTTAACCTGCTGTGATGTAAAACATCCTTTCTTTTCCAGCAATTCAGGACCCAGTCTGATGCTGTTTTCACACAGCTTGTCATGCAACCTGATACTTCATGTGCATATGCAACCTGCCACTCTGATTTAATTGCGTAACTCGGTTTATCCAAGACCAGACCTTACATGACATCAAATGCTGCATTTTGTAGAAGTGCATTTGTGAAGACTGCCTCTTCTGCTCCCTGAACCCTTTCCCTCCAAAAGTTGGTTTTGGGATGATATTGCCACCCCTAGATCTGGTATCTGACTTGAGGTGGTAGCCCTTACCTTTGCTTGATTTTAGCTACAGATGGTGCACCACTGGCAAATTAAATTTTTAATTATATAACACATTTCTTAATCTAACAAAAAAAAAGAAGAAAAAAAATCATTTTTTCTATCATTTTTATGCACACTTAAAAACATTCCCTGCTTCAGAGTGTAACCAATTTATAATAAACCTTTTTAAATTGAGGTGTTTGATGAATCCATTTGGACGACTATGTAACCTTCTGCTCCACCACTTTAACACTACTGCTAAACTGTTTAATGTCTAAAGCAGCCCTGGAGATCAGTTCAAGAGGAAGTGATGTAGTTTGCTCGTTTCTTTTGGAACTGCTTCTGAGCACCTGCCATTAACACTCTATACATGAACGATGGGAAAATAGTCATGGTATGTCATTAAAGGCTGGTGATGAACACACTGACAGCATATTTCTCTCATTCAGTGCTGCTCAAACACAGTACAGCTAATCCAGCTATATTCTTCTATTCTTCTCTTATTCCATACGTACCTACTCTTTTTTTTTTTTTTTAATCATCCAGCAGGTCTTTATTTATCAAGCTCCATGTTTGCAAAGTAAAAGGCACATACTGGGAGCCAGCCTTGAGCTGCTAAGTGCATTTAGAGTGCAACATGCTTTCATCTCATCAAGCTCTGCTTAGAGCTTTAGCAGCCAGCCCTCCCAAGTGAAGATGTTGCAAAAGTTACAGCACTTTTGAATGCATACAAGACATGGTCCCATATATCATTATTACATCTGATAGCATGTTTCCCACTCGAGAACCAATTTCTTTGAGGAGTATTTTATGCCTACAACAAATTTTAATCTAAAAGTATGAGCCTATATTTCCATGTTTATTGCTTTTCTTTATGAACTGAAGGATTACTTCTCTCTCTTTGCTCTCCCTGATATTTCACAATCTGTGGGACAGGACAAGCTAACTGATTTCTTGTAACTCTTAATTTATAAAGTAAACCAATTTTTCATCCTTGGGTTTACACCTATGACCTTAGAGTTTAGAATTTTGGAGCAAACTTAATTACTCATTCTGCATCTGCAGCTTTCTTAAGAATTCTGTAGAAGTTTTTTTATGTTTCACCATTTCATTGTCTGGTAACATACTGTCTGCTCAGCAAGAATAACAGAAAGAAATAAGATATCCTACTATACTTACTGCCGGTCCTGGAGGTGGACTCTGACTTCACAGGGAGGCAAAAGAGACTGGAGATTTTACTCTAATAAATGTAAAGCATTCTCCAAGCCTCTCCATCCACAGCAGTGCCACAGAAGACTGCTGGGACAATATTTTATGGAGAAGGAGGTCTAAAACACGTGGAGGATGTTTACATGACACTGCTGCCAGGAACTGACCATGAAACAGGGGCACTTTTGGGAAAAAACTACGTAAAATTCCCACCTCTGACTGCCAGTAGTGGCTTAGTGGATTCCCCTGAGATGATTTACAAAGGGCACCTAAGTGTGCAAAGGACATGGTTATGTAATTCTGAGGCAATTTCTATGCTACAGAAATAAGATTATAATAGTAATAAATTATTTCCTTTTTTTCTTGTATCAAACAATAGAACATCAACTATCAAAGAATTACGAGAGTTAATTTCTTTCCTGTTGCTTTTACGTCAGTTGTGACAGGAACTAATTACAGGTGGTTTGCTCAGACATGATACTAATATTCTGTGTACATGCTGGAAAAAGTGCACATTTAACTAAATAGAATTAGTATTATAAACAGAATTAGTGTGATAAATATATCTGAGATACTAAATATCCATCAAATATCTGTCTGTCTAAACAAGCTGTTTCAACACTGCAAGCCAAGTTTAGACGCATGCATTTTGCTGTGTCAAATATGAACATTATTCAAACCAGGGCAAGTGATCTGTAGATTAGAATTATTTGTACAGGTAACTGAAACAAATGAAATGCTCTCCATTACAAACCCATAATCGAGTGCTAAGTATTTAGTCATTCAGCTGGGGTAGAGTTACATACTTAGATAAAATGCTAGAAATCTGATGCAACTGTTTGTAAAGACTTATTACATTTCTCCTGGGTGAAGATTATAGATCAGCATTAATTTTCAAGACCTAATGTAGATGATAGAGGTTACCTTTCATTTTTGCAATAGTGCATTCTCTGTATAATATAGTGCTTTGCCATGAACATCTTATTTTATTACCAGAAATTATATTTCTTGTAATAAAAGAAATGTGTGGGAAGATTTTTAAATTCTGTGAAAAGCAAATATGAACATTCCTACATAGAGAATATTTTAGTACTCAAGAAGTAAAAAATCATCATGATTACAGAGTAGTTAGAAGAACTGCTCAAATATTATCTCTCAAGTAGATTTCTAGGACAGAAAATAACAACAAGTAGCTTACTAAAAATTAATATTTAAATATTGAACTGTCTTCTAGATGCTGGACTTTCATTACAGGGTTAAGCCTAATACAGTCCAGGTTTGTAGACCTGTGAGTTTTCTATCTAAATAATTCTCAAAGTTATTACAAAATAGTCAGAAACCTTTTATTTCTTGCACAAAGAACAAACAAACAAACAAACAGAAAAACCCAAACAAAAAGCCCCCCACACCTGTCAAGTTTGGAAACAGAATGTTCAGAATACAAATACTCTGTCAAACTCACAGGACTTCAAACACAATCTAATTGCAAAAATTGACTGATTGAATGAAGAAATAGTTAAGGGATATGAATTAGATATCTGCTATAAATGAAATGTAATTTTATTTTTAGGTGATGCAATAAGCAGAAAGAATAACACTGCTACAGGACATACAAGAGGCGTTAATTTATGTACAAACCCTGAGTTAATGAGTGACACATTTTAATGCAGATAGATGTAAAAGAGTTAGATAGGCCCAATGAATAGATATTTGCTGATAAGAACGAAACAGATGTGAGTGCAGGGCAAGTAAATTAGACACATCTTCTGTTAAAGAGACAGCTAAAGCAGCCAAAATAATTTGGGAAAGCATCACTAATGAGGGTGAATTCCAGCGAAGAAATGCCCAAATTACCTCTCACATAATAAACATAAGCAGTGGCCTGATTTTGTGCTTTTTTAGATCTCCCTTGATGCAGTCCTTTTTCTGAAATACACCACAAACCAGACTTGAGATACAAATATATTTCAGAATGCTCAGGAACTAAAATAGGAGCTATGCAAGGAATCCTTTACAGCAAAAGCAAAGCTGTTACTTAAGGCCTGAATACTGAAGACACACAGTACTTAACTTTTGCTGTAAATCCCAGTCATTTTCAATGTCTTGACTTGTTGAATATTTCCTTGCATTGCTGTCACTCAGTTGCCCTTGTAACTCAGCTTGCATTTACCAGCTGAGTTCTGCACAGGCTGTTTAACAAAACCCCACATACCCTAAAAGTACAGTCCTGGAAGCCTTTTTTTACCTGTCTGGAGGATGGCCAGAGAACCTCCAGATTCTATATGCTCTCACACAAGAAGCAGCAATAGAATTAATTTGTTTTCATAAAGGTAAGATTTGGAACATTTAGGATTTGACATGTCACTGAAAGAACAAGTGCTATCCATTAAGGAAATTAATACCAAAGTAAACTTTGCTGTAATCATTTCAGATTTGCTTGGGAAGCAAGGGAAGTGATGGCTAGAATCTGCCATGGAACATCCTTTCTTGGAGAATGGAGGCTTCTCACATGTTTTTAGAATGAATTCATTTAAAAACTCTAAGGATTTTTGGTGATCAATAAAATTCAAACTTCCTAGGTTTTTAGATTAAGTAGGTAAGTTTAGGCCAAGGAGAGTGGGAGTGCTAGCAGCAGACAGCACCATGGAGCTTATTCTGTGCCATTATTATACCAAATGCCTGTGCTGGCTGTAGAGATTTCAACTGCTGGATTGAGGTTTCTTTTCTTGGAATCAAGATCAAAGCTCTGATTATATAGTGACATTAACAATTTAATGTATTTTTTTTTTTTTTTTACAAGAGGGGGCCTGTTACTGTTTGTGATGTTCATCCTGCCAAAATCCAGTCTGGGCTGTTGCATGCTCCCTATCCAGAGCAATCTGGTTTTGTTGCTGCCTGTTTTATTGGAAAGAACATCATGCTGCAGGGTATGCATTTAATAGTTAATATGCTTATTATCAAGTGCAGCTTTTGCCATCCTCTGCATTTCACAACCAGGTAGCCAGCCTGGTGTTGAAGGATCACAAAATTGTAAGTGTTCTCTGTTTTTTCATGTGGATGCCCACCAGGTGAAGAAGTGAGATTGAGCAAGATCCCAAGCAGCTAGGACAGTCTTCCACCAAGGTCATTATCAATGGCCACCTAAAGCTACAGAGTGGCTTTAACTCACTAACACAGTCTGATTAAAATCTGGACTATTTTCTGAGGGCAAAGTCATCTCCAGAGAGCCAATACCTGGAGCTGCTGCACTCAGCAGCACTGCATATGGATTTGGCTAATTAGCATTGCAGGAAAGTAGCTGAGGACCTCATTGCATACAGAGGAGTCAAAGCAGAGTGCTGATGCCCAGTCATCTGAAATCTGGGGCTTCAGCAGATTCTCAGGGTGAGGAGGATGCCACCTCCTCTCATCCAGCAGCTCTCTGGATTGAGCTGGCTGTCAGTAGCTGTCCCTGGACCAGCCAATTTTTTGACAGAGAAGCTGCCAATGTGCAAGGCTATTGATGGGTTGGAAGAAATGCATTTTCTGAATTGTGTAGGTGTAAATTCCAATATATCTGTCTCCCTCTCCAGACCAGACACTCTTCCCCACTGTAGTGCAAAGCCTATTTAACTCCTGTTCAGAAAGCAGCAACATGAATATCCAAACTTCATGCTAACAGTGTATTTGAAACCTAGGCTTTTGTGAGCAGGGAAAGAACTCACCTAACTATGGAAATGTTTGTTTTCCTGTTTGGAATTCCCCCAAGCAGGTACCTATTACAACCACCTACCTATTTTACCAAAGAGCAGCTGAAGGGTGATGGAAGATAACAAATATTTAGTAACCAAGGATGCATCTTTTTGCTTTACTCAGAACTCTGGATAAGGGCATCCAGTTCCCAGTGAGTCTGGAAGTCAACAGGAACCCAAGAACTGAGCTTAGCCTCCCTTTTGGCAAGAAAAGCACCACCTGGTGAACCACTTTGGAAGGCTGCAAGAAGTAAACTGGTTTGCAAACACGTAGTGAAGCCCTTTGTTCTCACAAAGAGTAAGGTGGAGGTACTTCCCTGCAGTGACACCAATCAGAGAGGGCCTGAGGATGGCATGAGGCAGGAGAAAAGGAAGGGATGGTGTTCATGGTACAATGCCCAGCTCCATGTGCTTCCTGCACTGTTCCTAGCCAGGTTCTCAGGTACTGACAAATGATTTGTTTGAAGGTCGCGCATTCTTCTGTGTTTAAACAAAGATTTTGGTAGAGTGTTAGTCATTCACAGAAGAATTAAACCATCAGAGCTGTAGTTTCATGCCAAGAAATCATAATATGGTTACACTCTGGGCCAAAGTCCAAAGTGAAAGGAGTTTGTAAAGCCTAGTCAAAATACTTGTATAGTTTAAGATTTTTTTATGCTCTCTCTTCCATCCTTAAAATCTACACCCATGTGTACACACAGTTTGAGCATTATCTGTCTGTTTACATGCTCTTCAATCAGCTGAATTAAAAAGCATTTCTGCAAACTGAATGTGTTCATAGGAAGTTTATGGAGGTCACTAGATTTAGTGGCACTGTATATTACCTTATCTTGTCCTTTTCTGAAGGAATGCATTCCTGACAATGTTTCCAACTTTTGAGTTAGGAAAAAAGGGACAAGGGAAACAAACATTTGGGACAAAGCAATCAAGAGTCCTAAACTGGAAAAGCCTTCACTTGAAGATGAGGCAGTGTGATGATTTGCTGCCTTATCTACGTTACATACTGGAACATAGTGCAGAGGTCCTGGGGGCACTTCTGGAGCTGAAGGCAGAGCTGCTGAGCAAATGTGGCTCTGTAGGACTGGCCATAGCAGCTGTTCCTCACTGCCTTTGGCTGTCACTGGATGTAGGGGACAGAGAGGATGGTACAGGCAATGGATTTGAGTTGTGGCTGCCCTGGGAAGAGTTCGGTAATTTCTGGTAAAAAGTGAAAATATCTTCCAGTGGAAAAGACATTTTCTTCCACTCACTTTGAAGCCTTTTGTTATCCCCTCAGCTGTTTCCCCAAGCTTATGATCATCATCTTTATTTTATGGAGTATGTGTTTTCTTATAGTAAGCCCCAATATCTGTCAATAAGGTGGTCTTGCCTGTCATGCTAAAGCAGCTGGAACTAAATCAATGTCGTGGTCCAAGAAAGGCAGTTTCAGAGGCAGTAGAAATGCCTTGTTGGAGCACAGGACAATTATGCTGACAGTTCTGGAGAAATGCAGCTTCTTTAGGCTCTTAATCTCCTTCTAGCATGCCCAAAACAGAAAGAAGATAGAATAAGTACAAGCTCTGCTACAGACTGGATGGAAATCTAGAAGCTTGTCTGCAGTTTCCAAAGTTTCAAAAGCAAAATCTGCTTTTGGAAAGGGCTGTTTTGGAAAAAGCTTAAAAGCAAGAGAATACATCTGGCTTTTAAAGCTATTGATCAGTTTATATGTTTTAGACTTTCACCAGTACAGACTAGAAAACTTTTGATTAAAGCAGTCTCCTGATTAACCTTTGCTATTCTCTTTAGCTCCTAAATTGAAGTCTGCTGAAATGTCCTTAATCTTTGCTATATGGGCCTCCAAAGCCCTCTGCACCTTTCAGTGGATCCAAAAGCACACTTTTGGGATTGTAAGCAAGAAACAAAGAAAGAAGGAAAGCCAGGAAGTCATCAATCTAGGAAAAAAGTAAAAGTTTTAACTATGGCTCCTCCCCACAACTGATTAAAGGCTAACACAGCAGCTTGGCTGGAAAGACTGCTTCCCTCCTGAGCCCCAAGGTAAGCAAACATTTTAAATGCTATGAGGGAGTGGCAGCAGAAAAAAGGTGGAAAATTTCTCTTAGCATGGACTTTTTTGAGATGGGCCCAAACAAAATCTGAGTAACTCTTCAGCTATGAGAAGTGCCGACCTTAGCTATGGACTGGAGCTCCACAGATCTTGACCATTGTTAGGTGGGAGTTTTATGTGGAGTGTTTAAACACAAAAACTGATGTAATATGGCATATGGATGTGTTTGCCAGACAGCAAACAAGTGATGGCCCCACACAAACATGCACATGATTTCTTTTGATGCTGGAAGCTTTACCATTCAAAATAGTTGTCCTGAATGGTGGGTTGAAGATAAGCATTCAGCTTAGAACTGGGCACCATTACATGTTGGAAAGTACCTGCAAGATGGACCCAAGTGCAGTGGGAAAATATGGAGGTATTGCATTAACTCTCTGCATCAGTGACCATAAGTGGGAAAACTACCAGCTTATAGTGGTGTTGGACTGAAACAAAGTAATTTAAGAACACAGAAATAGCTTCACTAACATTCAGTGGCTGTCACGTGTACCAGCATCATCTGGGTTTAACAACAACAGATTAGCAGGATCATTTAAAAAAGCCAAACAAACAAATCTGAAACATAACCGAAACCAAAAACCCAACTCAAAACCTCCAAACCACACCCCCAAAATTACACAGAATAAAGCTATTTTCATTGGAGAGTCCAGAAGAAGCTGTGAGTGTATATACTGCCAGGTTTGCTCAATATATATTATGTATAATTATTAAGTGACATATATATGAACTCATTTAGGAGAAGCTATTAGGAGAGCTAAGGATAGAATACTTTGAATTATGATGCTGAGTCCAAGCTAACTGTAGGTCCATATAAACCTACAGCTAATTACAGGCCATCAACGAAGCTGAGAGCAAGCCAGCATCACTAAGGAAAAAAAAAAAAAAAAGAAACCAACCTCAAAAAACTATAGAAAAATCATAACTTATTCTGCCATTCCTAGTTTTTCACCATAGAAAAACTAGGAATGGAAGAATAAGTTATGATGTAAGAGGCATCAATATCACAGCACCAGCACCACACAGTAACTCCAAAACAGAGGCTGGATAAGGAGTACAAGGGAAACCTTTCCCCCACACCAGCTAGGAAAGCAAGTTAACTAGGTGAGTTAATGACATGACTGAGGTGTTCAAACACTGACTAACCATGGTTATCCCTTCTCTGCAGTACCAATAACACACCCTGACTGCCAAGCTGACTGCAAAAACCCCATCCCAACCCAAAACCCCCAACCCTCGGCAGGCCTAGATAGAAATGTGGTACAACAGGAGATATTCTGATGCTGAACATGGAAAGCTGCCCCCTGCCAAGTTCACTGCAGTTTGAGAAGAACTTAATAATCTCAGTTGCAGGGAGATGGGCCCAAGGCTGGAGGTGCCACTCTCTGCATTGATCCTTCTGGCTCTTTTCAAGAGCTGCAGCAGATGAGGGGTGGGTGACAAGAGGAACACCAAGGTGTCAGGAAGATGTAATGCTGGCAATAAATTATTGAGTTCTATTTTAAACATCACAGCTTCCTGTCATTGCAGCTACAGCCACAGTCAAGTCAAAATGTGTCTTTAATTGAAAGTACTGGAAAACAACTTATTATGCTGGGCCTTTTGTGAAAGTTCATTTGTTGGAGCTAGATTTCAGTAGACATTGGGCATCTGGGCTTTACTGGACTCAAAAATCTCAGCCTTAATATTTGCTACAGAGGTTTCAGGGAGAATTTGTGCATACTATTGAGAGTAAAGTTAAGTGGTTTTCAGAGAGAAACTTTCCAGAGATCAGCACTAATTATATTGCCTTGGTAGTAAGAGAGCAAAAAAGTCATTACCAGATTAAGCATACTTTTCATATTTTGGAGGCTTAGCTAGATCACATGGCTCAGGTAGTCAATTTAAAAACTAGTCCCTCAGAATTTCCCACTTTGCTGTACAGATAATGACCAATTCTAAACACAGTTGGTCATTATACTTTTGTAAACTATTTGATCTCTTAACTTTTCTTGATAAAACATTATCTGTGAAACACAGAAATGAACCAAATATTATGGAGCATTTAAAATTTAGAACAACAAAACATCAACAAAATCCTTGCAATCTATCACTAGTTATGTTTGAAAATTCAATTCCTTGAATTAAATTCTTCTGCCTGACACTTAAAATTACTTTTACTTTTCAGCCCATATCCATGAAGTATTGCTACTCATAAAACAAATCAAACAGATATAGAAAGAGACAAGAGCAAAAACAAAAAGCAGTCTGGTTACCAGTGCCATTTCCAGTGGAGAGAAGAATTTCAAGAAGGTATGATTAATTACAGGTATTAAGAGGTGAATTATAGCTACGGAGTTCTAAATAGAGCCAGCCTGTTTGGCTTAATTAATGATGGGAACAGCTGGGACTATGGACAGAAAGGCTGAAGGAATGGTAATGGCTACTGGCACTTGACATGACTAAGTGACAAAACAGGATGTGATTGTTGTTGTTTCCTTGCTTCAAGTCCTTTGGAGTCAAAAAGCTAGAAGGCATCTTAAAGTTTATTTGTTTCCAAGCTCATACCTTATTCATCCTGACATTCTAACTCACATGTCACTTGCTAAAATTCTTTAACATCTAGAGGATGACAAATGCATTATAAGTTTGATATAAAAATTGCCCCTTTATGGCATGGCAGCAGCAAGGAGATGGGCCTGGAATTCAGTTTCCAACAATCACAGTGCCAACACAATTGAGAGCCCCAGGTCCAGCTGGGGTTGGTTGTATGCTTGTCACGAGATTAGCAGTGAAAGCATTTTAAACTGCTGACAGTGGAATCCCAGGCAATTTCTTTTTCTTCATGCAGCATTTGTTAACCTCAGTTAATATTCTAAAGAAGTAACATGATCCAGGTTTATTTATGTCTATAATCTGTTCCATCAATCTGTTAAATCATATGTTTACATTTCGAGTAAAGGCCCAATTACTAAACTTTATTCACCTCCTCCAGTGCAACTTTAGCAAGAATTACTGCTGATGGTACCTCATGATATTTTAAAGTACACTGCAGTTAGGTTTCACACCACAGTAAGATTCAATCTACTGTTACTGAAGACCCACAATATTTATTGCAACTTGACTGTGAAAATTCCCATTTATTAAATCTTTTAACCTGTAGTCCAGCAGCTCATTTCTGCACATTTCTGTGTGCTTACCATTAGGTCAGCCATCCAGTGTTCTCAGAAGTGGATAAATGCTTTGGAATGCTCACAGGGATGCAGTGCTGTCACATAACAATGCACACACACACAGAGGATTTAAAGGCAGTGATACAGGCTTGCAGGCAGCTTTGCCCTACAGCAGGGGCAGACAGTCCCTGCAGGATCAGCACAAGGCATTTTACTTGCTCACGCATATTTACAGAGCTTTATAGGAGGTACTCATGAAGTAAACAAGATTATTTATCTGCATAAAATAAGCATGCATGGAACTCTTCAAAGCCTATGGACTCAAGTTTCTGCCCACCTGTTCTCCAACTAAATGTGTTGGATTTTCACTACCCAGTCCCTTGCACATGCCATTTCTCTAAAGGCCCCTAATTTGTAACGTGGAGTGTAAAATGATATGTGCCTTGTTCACTGCAGAGAGAAGCAGTGAAATGAACTTCCTCTAGTTAGGAGTTTTCAGCTTAAGAGATGACTTTCAGTTCTCCCTTACACATGTTCTGACTGTAAAACTCATAATGTATCTTGGGAAGCTTCAGCGCCTGTGCTTGAGGTGTTACCACAATGTCCCATGTTTCAGTAAAAAAACCACGAGAATTTATTTCTCTAATGCTCTAAGACTTTCAGTTCTCATTTGAGTTTTACATTGAAGAGTCAATAAAATGATTTGTCAATTCAGTTTCCTTGATGCTATCAGTGTTTCTAAATGGAAGCAGATTTCTTGCAAGACACAATATGTATTTTTCCACACAATTCTGTCTAAGCTGCATTACCTGACTACAAGGCCAGACAAAAAGTGTCAATGCAGATATTACTGAGAGTCATTTGGCAGACAGCTATTTCTAAAAGATTGTAATTTTGCTGTGTGCTGAAACCACAGTTCAGCCAGTCTGTGAACAAAGAGTTTGAATATGCTTTCTCATATTTCAGATTTTCAACTTGCGTCCTGCTCCCCAACACATTAATTAAGGGCTGATTGTCCTTAATCTTCATAATAATCATCAGGTTTTATGGCCTTGCTTTCTAGAGAGCATTGTATTTAGAGAAAGAGTGAGCTGATCTCAGCTGCCTTGTCTAGATGCTAATGATGTAAATATACATCTCTGGAGGGGTGCTCGTTCTCCTCAGTTACACTGACACTGAATCAAAAACCAGTTGCATGCATCAGTGTTCAGATCAGGCACTATCTAGTGCTGCATATTTTGGTTTGGACTGAGCAGAACTAACGTGAGATAGAATAATCTGTGTGCGCCTTGTTTTAAAAAAAAACCAAACCAAAAAACTAAGCCCATAAAAAACCCCAAGTCACCCAAACCGTGACAAGAAAAAGCCCTACGCGTATGATATCCTACCATGTTATCATTTCTCAGCTGCAAGATTAAAAGAAGATCAGATAATAAGGAAATTGATACTGAGGAAACTTGACTAATTATTTGTGACCACAAAGGAATTCTACTGGGGAGAGAGGGCAAGCAAAACCAGAAGAAAAGGAATCTGACTGATGAGGGTGGAAAATGAAGGAACAATTCAAGATTTCACACATGCCAACACATCACTTTCAACTGCTCTGTTTTTTGTAGTTGTTTCAGGCTCTGATTTTTGCTCATTCAGTGGGGCACTGGTAAGATTTCTTTCACTGTTGTGTTTGGTCATGTAGACTCTAATGTGCACCTAGAGTGGTGCTTTTACCATTATCAGGTCACTTACATGTGTGCTGTATCATTTTTCTGCTGTGTTTTGCTCTCTGTCCTTCCCTTGCCCACCAGGGCCACCCCTGAAGATCTTGATTCCCTTCCTGCTGCAGAAATCTGTTTCCTGTCCGAGCCATGACCATGTTACTACGTCTTTTGTGAGCTTCATGTCAGTAGATCACCACTAGCTGAAGTAATAGCAAGGTTCAAGTCACCTGTAGGTCAAGGAGTTAAATACTTCTCCATGTCCATTTCCATTACTTCACTGGAACAGAAAGAGCCCCAAGACCTTCAAGATAATTTCCTGCTCTGCATAAGATTGCTGGAATGTTGTCTGGGTGTGACTCCCATACTGTCTTTTGTACTGGCCCAATTTTGTCTTCATTCTCCACTATCCTTGATTTATTTCCTTAAAACTTGTAAACTGGAAGATTATTGACTCCAGCCTTCTAATTTCCTTACACCAACATTTAAGCTGAACATCTGTGGCTCAGTTGTAATGTTAATAAATATTTGAATACAGGAAATGGGATGCTGTAGTGCTAGAGATAATATGTGTCTTCACTTAGTTCTTATAATAAGCATCTCTTCCACAACTCCTTTCCTCCCCACTGCATCTGCTGTGATAGATAATCCCTCAAAGCTTTGCTCTCCTACAGAGAAACTGGAAAGAGAAAGGGGAACTTACTGCTCCATCTATCAAGATTCCCTCTGGCCCAAATCTGTGTACACTCCCACAGGGGGTTTTTAGTGGAAGCACATTGTGCTGCAGAACATGTGCTGGTTTACATCCTGTTTTCATCTCTGCAGAAAATTCACTTCCCAAACAGAAATGGGGGGAGTTTTTGTAATCTCTTGATGGGCCAGGCTGTGTAAGAAGCCATGTTCTCTGAGCAACACAAAAACCTGGAGGCTTCAGATGGGCACAAGGTGTGCTGGCCCTCTTGAGATTCACTGTTACTGTGCACAGAGTGCTGTGCAGGGCAGCAGGGTTACCTCTGGAGACTTCATTAGGAAAACAATTATTGATTAGCCTAGACAGGAATAAATACCCAGTGCAGTACTTCCAGCTGATTCCTGCCTCTGTGCTATCACTTCTAAAACACAAAGAAATTATACCTTACTAACGTCTAATTATTCACCATCTCTACTACCTTTGCACCATTTCCAGCAGCACCACATTTCAGAGTATCTGGTACTCTATATTTCTTTCACCTTTATATTCAGCTCACTCATTTGATAAATTCTGTGGCCTGGTAGATTAATAGCTTCCTTTGCTAATGTTAAGAGTTTTTGCTACTTTTATCTTGTCATCTCTAAAGGTCCAGCCAAGAACATGCTGAAAACTTACTTTTTCCTAGGTCTTCATTAGTTAAAAAAAAAAAAAAAAAAGAGAGAGACTGGGAGGATAATTGCTTATTTTTAGCCAGCAGCAACTCTATAAGGTTATGCAACTGTCAGTGAAAATCTCGTTTGACCTACATACATTTTATTAATGATGATGAACCAAAATCGAGGAAAGAAAATATTATTATTACTATTTCACAAGATGAATAATATTTGATATGAAGTTACAAAGAAACAGATACTGTGTTTTATACTATTTTCCCATATGTACTAAACACTCTTCAAAAGCATCCTGCATTTCAGATATTAAGATGTAAACCCTCCAAGAATAAAATCTAATTTGTCCCTCTCACGTAACCAGTCTCATAAAAGGTAAGTGAACACAACAGATAAAGCATAAATCTGAAATGGTTAATGTCAAAGCTACTATATTAAAATGTATTCACGTGCTTGCTCATCACTCCTCTCTCACAAGGCACATAAATGTTTATCATTTGGGCTTGAACAGTCCATGCCCAGCGCATGACTGAGTTTGGACTTTTATTTTTAAGAGTGTGGGTGAGAATGTGTGTAAAGCTCTGCCAACTCTAGCTATTTACCAAGAATTATGGTAACAATTTTCTATGTCTCACAGAGCAGACTGTACGTACAAAAGAAAATGAGAGAATGAGAGGAACACGTGTCAAGGAGGGATCCTGTGCTGTTTCAAGAGAAAAAAATAATCCATCCAAGTTTGGCCAAGTTAAAAGCTTTTGATAGAAGCTCATAAATGCCATTTGGACCCTCCCGCCCCAGCATCTAAATATCTGGCTGTGGTATAGGTTTACACTTGCTGATTGTGCCCAGCTTCCTTAGAATTCCTAGCGCTTATTAGCTCTATTGACAGCTCTTCAGAGTAGCAAGTGGAAAAGATGGCCATTCTTGGTGGAGCTAATTTTGGATCAGGACAGGCACTGAATGCAGGAGCAGCCTGTCCATTTTCCCTAAATTCTTGAATATTATTTTCTATGATAGTTACACTTGATAATCTTAAAGGCTCTTTCCAATCTTAACAATTCTATAACATTGTATGACATTCAGGAAGAGGAGGAAAAAGATTTTTGGTTTATAGCAGAAGGTCAGAAAGTATTTTGAAAAAGAATCAAGTGAAATGAAAGTCTTATAATTTGACTTATAATTTTGGGAACAACCCTTGTACTAGCTAGGTGCAAAACTGTGTAGAAAATGAGTCTGCAACTTCTCCTGCTGCTATTTTTTTTTGTGGGAAATCTTATTTCCATGATGTTAATGACTTAAAAATATATGAGTGACCTCTACACTCATTAAGAGGAATGTAAAATGATATCCAACCCCAGCATCCTTCTCACTCTGGAGGCTAACAAAGAGAGAACAGCACAATGGGTGGTACAGTTCTTATCTTCTAAATCTTACCCTAATATCAACAATATTCAAATGAGTGCCTACTTTTACAGTTAAACATAGTAATTCAATCTATCCTATCCCAAATAAATATTGGAACTGTGGGCCTCATGGCATCTTGAAGGTTGTTGTTCTTACCTAGCACCCCTATTACAGTCCCTTTTCAAATCTTTGGCCTTCCACAACTCAAAGTCACTGCAGGGCTTTCATTTCCATACTGTTGGAAAATGGCAGGCATAGAAATAAAGGTGACTCTTAATTTGTTGTTCCCCTGCCCCCATCAAATCCCATTAAACAGGGGGAAACTACAGAGTTTACTTCATCACAGAAAAGAATTAAGGAGTTGTGGGATTCCTTTGTTGCATGCCCATTCTTGGCACAGCTAGTGGTGGATTTGGTGTGGCATGTTACTGACTGTAGCCCTGACTTCCTTGTGACCCCCAGTGTGCACAGAGCAGTAATCCTGCCTTTTGGGCAGCAGGGAAAAGCCCAGAGTGCCTCTCACCTAGGCAGGAGGAAAGGCAAGGCTGCCTGAACTGCACTGCTTTGTTTGCACATTGTTGGGTTTTCCCTGGCTGTATTGGACCTTGTTTTGTTTTAGCCATTGTTCAGATCTTGGCTGTACAGGACCTATGTTCTAGATCTCTATTTTTTCCTGTAATTTATTGGCCTTATCAGTAAAGATGGTTCCCTGTGGAACAGCTATATTTAGTTGATTTTGGATTACTTTTAGTCTTATAGTGACAGCTGTGCCCTCAAAAGCAGCTTGTAAACAGTTCCATGGAAAGGCATAAAGCACTCCAGGGGCTCACCAGAAGAGGAAATGGGGCCACAAGTGTAGGACAGATAAGATCCCTAAGGAGATAAAAATAAAGTTTAACTACAGAGACAAACCATTTCAAATGATATTATGATAATAGGCAACATGAAGGTAGGCAAGGGGTTTTGGGGGACCACACAGATGAGCTTTGGGTGACATGTATTAAAGAAGAAAGCTGTGGTGCAGACAGACAGCTCTATTGCTTCATGCAGAAGAAGCAAGGTGAGATTTCCACTTTTTTAAATAGCAGTAGAACAGTTCGGAGAGGAGAACAGCTCTTTATGAGCTGTTGCAAAAAGCTGGTTTAAAAACTACTTCATTAGCAACAGAGAACAATCCTGTTGGAAGGAGAGAAGCCATGTTCTTGCCCTCAGACTCACATCCTTAGCTACTCCTACTCAACTCCTCCCATGGGAGGAGAAGCCCCTGCAGCTTTTCTCAAACTTCATCAGGATCAGCCTGGGCAACACCAAACATATCCATGGGCAACTTCTCTAGCACTCACTATAGGAACTCTCTTCCCTGCTCATACAGTGGCTCCCATAAAACTCTGGGGAAATTCACTAAATTTAAAAGCTCTCCCACCAAATTGGTTAAAAGTGTCCAGTATCTCCAAAACTGTGACAAATGAGGCAAAAAAATTCTAAAAACATTGGCTATTTTAGGTCTTTGCATTCTAATCAAACTTGCAAAGGCTGAAGCAAATTATGTAACTTCTGCACACCTGTTATAAACACCAAAAATATTTGGCTGCTGGTTCTTTCCTCCCAGTCTCTTTGATTTCCCCTACAAAGATTTTAAAGCATTCCTCATGACAGGAAATCCAAAAACATTTGCTACCTTCATTGCAAAAGCTATTTTACCTGGATTAATTTTACACTTCTGATAACACTCTGCTAAGATTTCTCTGGACTACCACAATTAAGAAATGTTCCAGTAACAACAAGGGTATTGTTCAAACATTTTCTGTCTTAATTTCCACAAATTTCTCAGAAGAAAAAAGAGTAATGCTTCAACTTCTTATGAGGTTGGAATATGCACCTAGACAGATGGAAAGAGGGTATGTAAGAGCTGTACTTGCACTGAAGGCACAGGTATATTTTTAAAGCAACTTATATCATCAAAACTTTTGTTAACTTCAAATAATTTGGTGATCTGTTGTTTTATATGTTGTCACACAGAGTTCATTCTGATTTCCAGCAAGGAATGGCATCAAGGAGAGAGGAAAACTTTTCCAGAGTTGCTGTGTGGCCACCTAGCCTTGGCTTTTTGCACAGGTCATTGGCCAATCTATCTGCACTTCAACAGGGCACTTGGTCATCTTGACCCATTAAAAATGCACTTGGGGCTGATGTGATTTGGTTCAGGAAGATTTACAGAACTCACCCTTCATCTGTCGGCATGGTCTCAAGCAAAGTTTGGGGATTTCACCAAAGAAGGGGAGGAAGCCTAAGGTATGGTACCTGACCCAGGAATGCAAACAGTTACTGTCCTGTGCAATCCAAAATTTTGGACATTTGTCTGTAGCTGGTTTATTCTGGCTCACATAATTATAAATACACAACATATTTAGATGACACAGAGCTAAAAAAAAAATATATTTAGATCTCGTTTTCTTTTTCTGTTGTTTTCCAGTGAATTGGTTCCATTTTGCAGCATGAGAAAACCCCCAGCATTCCAGTGCTTTAGCCCTGCACAGTGCTGTGGCTCATCACACGTTCCCAGCACTGCAGGTGCTCTGTGGCTGTCTACCCCCACTAAAGGGACAGTCACTTTCAGTGTTGGTGGCCATAGGCTGTACAGCCCCTGTTTGCTCAGCATTCACTGGAGGCAATGTAATTCATCTGTACAATACCTGGCACCAGTTTCAATGACAACTTTTCACCTGAGGCATATGTCTATCAAATGTTCTCAAATGGAGAAAAATGTCTTAATGGAAAAAAAAAAAAAGATGTTATAAAAATACACATGTAAGGACTGTTGACAATTTGTACATGATCTTTCATTTCATTTATCAAATGGTTTACCTGTGCTTGAGAATACCCAGAACACAGGTAAGTCTGGCAAATGCTAACTTTAGCCTTTTCTTACTGAAGCATTTTGTCATATAGTTGTTGTTTATAAATATTCTGTTCATCTTTCTTTCAAATTCCTCATTTCCAATGAAGTCTTTCTCAAACAAATGTAAGCCACATCTGAGAGGTTGTTTTGTTTTGCCATACATAAGACCTTGAGATTAATTGCTTAATGCTTTGTATGGGTAAAAGTAAACCACAGAAACCTGGCAACAATATTTGAGTCACTAATTATCTTTTTCAAGCTTTGTATTAATGCCAAGTAGCCCCCAAATTAGCACAGATTAAAAAGAAATCATAAACCACACTAACATTTAGTGAAGCACACTGACATTTCTGTTGCATAATGGATAAAAACCACAGCAGCTCCAGCTGAACTGTGCTGAAGCTGAGTGTGAATAAGCAATGTTCATCAATGGAAACATCCAAGGAACACAGACCACAGTGTTCCAAAGGCAGTTCCAAAGAGTTTAAGAGATTAAAGTTACTAACGTGGTGTGGCTCTGACCCCATAAAACATTAGCTACATCACACACATGGAATTTTATGGTTAGCTGAAAGGGAAAGTGAGTAAAGAAAGTTTGCAGGGTTAAACTTCTGTCTTGATAAAGAGAAAGACCTGTAGCAGCTTATACAAGAAGTGCCCAAGTAAAGGAGGGAAGAAATCTGTAGAATTTTTTCAAAATTTAAATGTTCATCTTGAGTATGAGAGAAGTCTTACAGACAATACCATTAGTTTTTCTCAGTTTTCCTAGGCCTTTCAGTGCAATCACCGAGGTACATTTTAAGTCAGTTCTAAGAGCATAAGCAAGCCCTGCCCCCTAAACAAGATTGTCACCTAAGCCGTGATTATTTCTGGCTTATTGGGAATTTAATGGGCATGGCCAGAACTCATACCTTAGATTTGATTATTTTTAGTCTTTGTGGCACCATTTCCCCCTCTCCTGTTACCCAGGAGACAGCTATCTGTTGTTTTCTTTAGAAGAAAACCCAAAGCTGTGCAAAGCTATATGAAGCTATGCCTCCTGGTGCTGTGTATTCCACACCTGATAGAACTCATTTTTGGCTTGTTCTTCAAACATGCCATTCCTGCACAAAGTAGGTTTACCTCCCTCCATAACCCCAAATATGTCCTGCCTTCTTTCTTCAGTTTTTGAGGGTAGGAATGTGTGTTCATCCAGTCATCCACTGACATCCTACAGATCTTCCTTTGCCTTACAGAGGCTCAGTGAACAGCAGCATCAACAGCAGACATTGCCCTGTTCTAGCAGCCTGTCCTGATTTCAGGCACTGTCCTAATGGTGCTTTTCCTTCTGCCATCCAGGAAATTCTCTTAGCTAAAAAACAGTGCTGTATTTAATATAAATTTTAAAATAATTAAACAGGGTACAAAAATCCAACAGAAGATGCACTGAGCCTTCTCTGGTAACCATGCTGCCATTTCCTGATCTTCCAGACTCTTACCTGCTGTGATTGTGGCCAGTTGCATAGCTAGATAAGAATACCATCTTTATAGAAGTATCCAGATCATCTTCTAGAATCATTTAGGTTGGAAAAGGCATTTAAGATTGAATTCAACCACAAACTTAATGCTGCCAAGTCTACCAGAAGCAATGGGATGAGCGAATATGCTTTTCCTGGTGCTCTCTGGTGCAGCTGGGGGTGATGATAGTGAAGATAAGGATTACAATTTTTGCTGTGCTTCTCTTCTAGTAAAACAGACATTTCCTCATGGACCTCCCCAAACTCCCTGCTGTACTGTTCCTACCTGCTATGCCACTAGCACTGACTGGAGTGTGGTAGGACAGCAATTGGAAGTGTTCACACTGACTGTTAAGCTTCCTGTGGGATTATGACTGAGGGATCTTTCACTATCACAGAAAGTGATCCCCTCCCCTGAAGGCCTTACAGACAGGGAGTGCAAAGTACCCAGCTCTCAGGTTTCCCTCTGTCCTTCCTGCCTCAGAGTGTAGGTTGGTTCAAGCTGGTGATTCACAGATCCATCTATTTTCAGCATGGCTTCTTGGCCTTTTAGGTCATGGCACTACTTTTGCTTGCAGGGACCCTGATTGTGTGAAGATACCTGCCTGATGTCTGCTCCCAGCAGTCTTTCAGCAGCTGCTTAATGTGCACTGCTCCAGAACAGGCTTATCTCTGCCCTCAGCAACACACTGCACTTATCTGACACAGACATTATCTTCTCATTTGAGTGCAGCCCATTCACATCACAGAATGCACGATCTCTATAGCACATATCCTGGTGGGAGGTCTCCTATGGCTTTCTGAGCTTGTTTGCTCAGTTTTATCAGCTGCTAATTCTGTTTGATCTGGAGAACAGGCACAGCAACAAGATACACACAGTGCCCCCAGCACCAAGTCAAGACAGAGGACACCCAACAGAAGCTTTTGAGGGAAGTAAAAGATTTTGGCTGACTTCCACTGTCCAGTCCCGTGACAAGAACTGCTGTACACAGTGATCTGACTTTAGGCACACAGAGCCTTTTAAAGAGGCTTTGTTGAAGTGTAAAATCCTCAGAACATCTTGGTAGAGATTGGTAGATAGTGATCTTAGTTATGAATGGCTCCAAATCAATTCTCTGAACACCACTGAGTCTTAAATGCAAATAGCACAGAAAATAAGCTGAGAAGCACTTACTTAGAGACATCTATGTCTTTCTCAACACTAGGACCACCACAGCTGTCAGGCAAAAATGATGTGAGTAAAAAACCAGTAATCCTGAAATAAGCAGTGTCTAGGCAGATATTAGACAACTCGATGAGTACAAAATACTCCTGAGCCACACCTACCCTGGGAACTGACCAGCACATTTACTTGGTTAATGAAGACCCATACAAAGCAACCTATACAAAACCCCTATACACAACCTGCTGGGCTCTGTCTATAACGTCTATTTCAAAGATGTTGTTTGTCTAAAGTTATGGTATTATTCAATCACACTATGAGCAATGCTATCAGCATCACATAAACTACTTCACATATTGCAAATTTATTATTAAAAACTATTAACTTTTCTTGATGCTCAGTCTTACAAGAGAAATCTGACCTTGATCTTCTGTTTACAGAACAAACACATTACATTAAATTTGAATAAAAAGGAACAGTACAGATCCCATGGAAGTCATTGGCCTGAACTAGCCAAGCATTTAGTCTTCTAGTGGAATCCTGAAAGGAGGATTATGGGCCTAGCACACACCCATTAGAAGGATAATTATGCTGAAGAAATTAAACAACCTACACATGATGCCTCAAGCTGTTGTAGAGTTTTCTTGCAGTGTGTTTTAAAAGGCCATTGGCTGCATCCACTTTTTTTCCAGATGCAGGGAAATACCTTCCTTTGAGACTGTGCCAATCTAAACCACAGAGGTAATCTTAGACCATAATGGCTTAAAATTTAGACCAACTTCAAGGTGAGAGCACCGAGCTCATGTTCAGGCTAGAACTGTGACCCTGGTTGTTTCAAGTCCAAGGACAACCTACAACCAGTCTCAGTTCTTATTTAACATTGTAAAACATTGCTAGGAGTCTCCCTCTTAATCTTTTAGGAACAAATGCTTCTTATCCCAGACTTATGGGGGCACGACTGGGCAGCACAGGAGAGCTGTGCCAACTGACTGTGCTTAACGAGGGCAGAGCTCTAGCTTTTCATCAAGAAAAAGCTTATAAATAACAAGTCCCCTTCTGCTGCAGCTGGCAAGCTGAGCCTGAAACTTACCTCCCCAGCCCTCCTTCTGCAGCCCTCTGCATGTAATGTTACAGAGAAAATAAAAATTAGAGCAACTTCAAAGGTTTTTTTTTTAATTAATACACCAGCTGTAGCTGTTTTAATCATCATGAACCAATACCAACAAAGGCTCTATTCTTGGTGGAGATATGCAATAAGGAAACATAGTACTAAGATTTTCAAGGTGTCCCTTTTCCTATAAAGATTAGACTAAAAATGTCAGTTTAAACCAAACAAAAACCTGCTCCCTCTTCCTCCCTCCCAACCTCCACACCACAAAACCCAAACCTTCTGAGACAGAAACAAAAGCCAGAAGTCCCTGGAACCTGTCTGTTGTTTCTGGAGGTGGGTCAGCTGGACACTGCCTTAGTTCTGTTTCCAGTTAGCCGATATTTTTAGGCTATTCCCACTTTGTGTGTACTACTTTTTAAAAAGAACACAAAGCTGCAATAATATCTTATTATCTCGGTGTCCTAAAGCCCCTCAAACCCTGACAGAAGACATGAATAGATCGAGTTCTGCTCTATAGTGTCATTTTGACAAACTAACATTTATGGTTTCTACATAATTACAATAGTAATACATAGCAAAAAAAAAAATCTTTACATGTTCTCCTTATATCTAACAGTTTTCCACTTGATTCAAGGACCAGTCCTAAAGTAACACCTGCTTGCTCATAGGAATACGACTTCAAAACCCAGAGAGAGCAAGGGCCCAAACCCATCATTACAGCCAAGTGCAGTTTGTAATACTGTGGGTAGTTCCATTACACCACTGGTGAGGTTTGGCACAACTGAGCCTTCCAAGACAAAGGCAGACAATGAATCAAAAAAGATCCTCTGTAACAAGCTTAAAATTTTAACGGCAAAAAGCAAATCACTGGCCTTGAAGTGCAGCTCCTGCAGTCCCACAGCACACAGCCCATGCTCAGTCTCAGCACACTGCACAGTTTTCCTCAGCTCAAAAAGCAGAGCAGTGCAATCACACTTACCTGGCTGTCCGTGGGCTACAGAGGTCCTGGCACAGGCTGGATCCCCTTTATACTGCAGGCCTTCCACTGCTCCCTCTTCCCAATGTTCAAGTAAAGGAGAACTGTTTATGCTACTGCACTGATAAAAATCACCTCAGAGGGGCCCAGAGCTGCCCTCATGGCTCATAAATTATATAGTTTTACTCTGCTTGGCACAGGCTTGAACCCTGTTATAATTTAGGTTAAAAGACAACACAAAGTTTCTGCCTTTTCAGAGCCCTTCGGCAGTTTTGCTGCAAACCACAGGGTCTGGTCAGGCCTCTACAGGTGTTCTTAATTAGGAGAGAATCCACAGAAGGTACAAGCCTTAAAGATATATGGCTTTTAAGCACAAGCCTTCAAAACTCTGCCATATCATACCATCATCTTCATTGAGTTATGCTTACAAAGAGCACAGATAAAATAGTGTTTAATCAGAACTGCTGCTTCCCCTTGCAAGCAAAAGATAATGAAATAGCTATCCTGCAGTATGAAAGCATTGAGTTATCTCATCCTAATGTGACTGCATGGCTGAATCACCTTCCTGTCTTTGACTTGCTTTAACACTTGGATTTAAAAAGTACTTCTGTCCTTAGAGGTAAGAGTTGTGTATAAAAAAACAGCATGGAGACTTCTTGCAGAATGTGATTATTTTGGGAGAAAATCACCTGGTCTCTTATTCACATTTTCAAGAGAAGACGGAATGACTTTAAAAGGCATCAGAGAGACAGTATGAAACAGCATGGAAATAAATACACAGCTGTGGCCTGGATGGTCATTAATGATGCACAGCCTGTGAGGATGTATAGGAGTAACATTCTTCATTTTGAAAGAGTCAGAGGAAAAAAAGCCACTAGCAATTATGCCAACAGTGCCATGAAATATATTAGACCCTTTCTTAATGCTGGATAAAATGAGACAGGCTTGCAAAAGCATTGTCACTGTCATACCCCAAAGGATTCTCTAAAACAACAGCCCTGGCTTTCCAAGCACCAAATTTCCAGAGCAATCTGTCAAGGAATCTATCATATAACACAGCTAGAGGGTCTGGGACCATAGACATTTGTCTTTTCAGAGGTCATAAAGTATTGTCAGTGGAGCATTTTCCTGCTGCCTAAATTATGAACAGCAGACCTCTTCTCTGGCTGAGTTGGTTGGACCTTAATTTTTGTTTGTTGAGGGAGTGAGGATAATTTATTGCCTGTGGAAATTCCCTACCAGGTTCTCTGCAGTGGGTCTATGCTCCTGGGGTTCCTGCTGCAAACCACTCTGAAGATGTTGCAACGTTTCAGGACTCTTCAGATCACCAACTCCAGAAGAATTTCAGGAAGATGTCAGGATTGAAGGAGCCAGGTCAGGATTCCACCTGTCCAAAAGCAACACAAGCTGGCTATAAAAGGCTCTAGACCTGTGCTACCATATTTTGAGTGCTGTTGTAGTACCTGGGGCATCTCTGAAAGTTCAGGGATAACAGAAGGCCTCTGTCTTTCCTAAGTATTGGACTGTACCATCTAAATAAAATTTTGAGAGTCATGAAGGAAGAGGGAATGTTCATACTCCTAATGAACCTAATTTAGCTGTTATTCTGAACTATGTCCTATAACTGTCGCCACTCTCTGTTAATGTTTATAGAAAGCCTAGGAATCTTAGCTTTTACCTTTGGGCATCTCATCAAGATGTCTAAAGCATGGAATAACTTTATGGAACCAACAACTGAGCTGTGAGGAAGTTTGGACCACCTGATGAGATCCCAAAATAAAGTTATGCAATTTCTGTAGTGGATTCGGCAGACCTAAATATGAAATATATTCATAAGCAAAGTCTTTCCAGAGAGAATCTCTAGGTTAGATTTTGATTGTATTTATCCTAGCTAATTTACAGATGACTTTAAGAAGGGTGATTTTAATGTCTCTGTACTCCCACACATCCATGGCTATTTTCAGAACTACCCAGGATGCATTTGCATTGATTACAGTGCCCAAACAAGAGCCTGCCTTGATACTAATGCAGAGCAGCTGGTTTTCAGCACCTCGACTACACATTGCTACAGCAGCAGCCAGAACTGCAGCAGCCAGAACTGCAGCTGCCCTGCAGCAAATGCAGGAAGGGATGTTTTGATTTCCTGATTCTGGCCAGTGGATGTTGTGAACCAGAATATATGGGATGTATAGTGAGCAGCGTGCCCCTCAAACTGTGCTGGAGCAGGCAGGCTTCAGCAGCAGATACTCAGACTTGCCTACAGGATGCATTTGGCCATGATTATACAGCCACAACGTGGGTTCAGGGAGGGTGAGAAAGAATCAGTGCACATCCCCATCGGTGTCCCACAGTATCAATACTGTAGCATAACAATATTTTTATTCAGTAGCTGTTGTTTCTGAGGGCTTCTAAATGCTTGATGAACCTTCTTCTCCATCTTTTATTCCAGAAACCCTCAGCGTTCCCAGCCTCCAGTTTAACACAACCTGACTGTCTCCACTGAATTCAGAAGTCCCCTGGATGGACTTGCTGGCTTAGTGTTGGTCATTGTCACCAGCTGAGTTAGGAACCTTCATTTGGTGGTGGAGCTGCTCACCAGTGCTTCTTCTGGAAGTGTATTTTTAGTTCTTGATGTCTAGAAAGTCCTCAGCATCACCTCAGAAATGTGCCAAATCGACATTCATTTCCAAAAAGTTCTAATATGAGAAGCAATTATGTCAAATGAGATTCTTGGCTGAGAGAAGCTGATGTTATCATTTAAAAAAAGATCTGGCAAAGCCACAGTGCTAATGATATGAAAAGTAAATAAGCACAAAGATAATACAAAGATGCTGAGTTGGACAGGAAATTATTTCTAACATGAAGTAAGTTTCTCTTTTATAATACTCACTCCACCAAATGGATGCATTTAAATTGCTGTTATGTGCCCTTATTCATTGCTGTTTACAGAATATTTGTTTAAATGTAGAGTTCATTTAATTCTGACTGGGTCAGTAATTGTGGTAATGAACAAGGTCAACCATTTGCTTTAAGAGGAATAAATGCTCATTTACAGAATAAAATTACTTTCTTTTTGTGATTTCATGCAGGCATAAAAAAAAATCATGACCCTGTGCAGGCTCAAGTGAAAAGTTAGATTTCCTGAAAGCTTAATTTAAAGTCATGACAGTTCCTTGTGCTCTACAAAATCTGTTACTGCTACGAAACAAGACCCTATTTAATGCCCACTCACTTCAATTCTCAGCAATAAAAGTTGCAGATGAAAAAATTAATTATTATTTGATTAACTGGTAAAATGTAGTGGTACAAATAATAACAGATAATCAGATAATTTCCTTTTCCCACCGATAAATTCTTGATAAAGTTACTTCAGCACCAATTGTCTACAAATAGTTTTGATTAGGGCCTCCATATTTTCATTCAGTGGTTCCACTTTGAATTGCTGTATAATGAATAAATATGATTTTAAACTTGTAGTGAGAATGTCACACATATAAACAATTGTTTAATTCACAAAATAGATTATGAAACTGGCTAGGTGTGTCATAGTTCAGCTTTTTAAAGTGGTCAACTTGCTTGTCTTGCCTTTACAAACAGAGAAATGGCTGCTTGATTTATTTTTTTAAAATAAATATCTTCAGCATATTTTGTAATATAACACAAAGTTAAAGAATTCTTCTTTAATCTGCTAGCCTATAATATCAGGCAATCCAATTACATCCATTCTCAAAGGGTTCGATTCAAAGCTTTGAAACTAATGCCAATCACTTTCTTCATTATTTCTTAATAAATCACAGCGTGATCAGTGGGTTCTGTGAGACACTTCTGTGTCTTCTGCATCCTCTGCAGAGAATGCATTGGAAGCCAGGTCAATGTCTAATTTGGGGCATGGCATGACAAGTTAATGCAGACAAGAAAACCACAGAAATGAAACTCAACTGGTGTATGAAAAAGGTGGGAGTGGATTTAGGAGTGTAGTTTTGTAACAGAGCTTCCATTTCGGGGCAGTGGTGCCAGTGTGCTCACTGACTAACTCGAACCCTGGCAGAGAATCTGACAGCTCTGCCTGGCCATGGGGAATGAGAGAAAGGCCTCCCAAAACTGTTCTTCAGATCTCTCACTGAGGAAGTGGTATGTTTATTTCTGCAGGGGTATGCTATATTTGAAATTTATGAAGTAATAATTTTAAAGTAATAAAGTTCTTTCAGTTTTGTAAAAGAGAAGAAAAACATTCAAATTAGGGCTTTGTCCAGTAAAGCAGGAGATCTCTTTTCTGGTTTTAGCAGCGACACATACTTTAAAGGTGCACAAATAAACCAGCAAATTATTTATTGCCTGTGCCAATTTCTCAGCTATAAAATAAGTTCAGTAGTGCAGGCAGAGTAGCAAAATGCCACATGATAGGTATCTATTTTATGGTGATGGTGAAAAGAAACAGGAAACAAAATGAACTGTGATATGCAAGTAAAGACTGAAAGAATGCCACTGGGGACACTACAATGGAAAGGGACAGGCAATTGGAGAAAAGAATATGAAGGAAGAGAAATGTGAAGTAAAAAGGAACAAGAAGCAGGTGGGAAACAGCCTGGTATTTTGATACAGATACTAAGTTACAGTAAAGGTAAGTATGAAGTCTTATTAAATACATAACTGTAATGCAAAAGAATACTCTTCCAAAACTTGCTTTGTCCAGATGCCTGTGCTCCCGAGTCCCCTGAAATGTAGTTAAGCTGTATCTCCATTTAAAGGCCAGAAGGGCTCTCCTAGTCTGACTTCTCTTCTGTGCAAAAGGAAATACCTGCCAATTTTTAAGAATCTACATTTCTCCCATATTCTCTGCACCTTCTTGGAATATCCAAAGCTTTAGTTTATTGAGGGCACTGAGTATAGTTTCTTCTTTCATGTGGGCAGAGAGCAGTCAATGTGTCCTTAGAAGAGTTGCCAAGAACTAAACTGACTTTGAGACTGACTTGCTACAGTTTTCAGTTTAGGCTCAAAACCTTTGTAGCTGTTATTTTCTTCATTTAACACGAGCATTCAGTGATAACCTGTGAATCCAATTACAACGTCTTACTCAGAGGTTTTCTGTTTTCTTAATTTCTTTATAAACAACAAAAATGTTCCCTTAAAAATGTAAAATACCTTTTAATTTATGAATTCATTTGAAGAGATGCCATCATTCCACTTACTACCCTTGTGTTAAATTAGTACTTTTCAATTCATAGACTTCATTAATGAGCCTCAAGGACTTTGTTCCTTCCCTGCACATAATAGGACTTCCTACCTTCCTTTCTATCCTAAACAGAAAAGTGAAATCATTGCCAGTGTTTAGGCTCTAGGCAGTTTTTGGCCTCAAGTTTTATTCTCACAGTTTTTTCTGCCCCCAGTGCAGAGGCAGTGATTATGCCTGTGGTGATGTGACGTGCTGGTGCCTGTGTGTGCAGGAACCTCTCCTTGCCAGGGAGGCTCTGCCTGGGCACCAACCTCAGGAGTGTTGACTGCACCGTGAGCTGAGGCTCAGCCCAGTACTACAGAGAGGTGTTCCTCCTCCTGCACAACCACCTGGAACACAGGCATTCCCATCATCCATGGGTTTGATCATCATTTAACCCCCAGGCTTCTTAAAGTTGGAAGAAGGGAATTCATGAATGGGTGACAATATTGTGTCCTCAGTTTAATTTTGGACAGAGAACCAAGTTTTGAGGTTTGAAAAGGAGCTTTCTTCCCTCAAGTTTGCTTCCGGTTGATCTTACTCTTTTTGCTACTTCAGCTGCTGAAGCCAGGGTAGCTACCTTCCTATAGTCTTCTTGGAATTATGATATTGTCCCCCAAAAAGTAATTTATATTAGTAAAAATTATAGAAGCCAATGGATTGCTTATCACCAGATGTTCAACTTTTGACATGTTTGCATTTACACCAGTCTCTGATATTCTGATATAGTTCATTTGGAGTTAGGAGTAATTTATCTATTGAATTCTACTCCAGTTTGGTGGATCATAATAAAGGGAAAAATACTGATCTGCATTTAGAAATACAAGTATATAACTCTTCTGCTTATGTTCCAGTGAGGACAGTGAAGAACGGTCGGGACTGAAAGAATCAAATAGGAGGTTACAAATCCCAAGAACTTAACTAGATTTTTATTTATAAAATCTTACAAGCTAAGAGGGGATCCAAATGCTCCACTGACTTCCAGGGGCATGCATTAAGTGTTTAGCAGATATTCCATTCAGAGCAATTTCTTGTGTAAAAAGCATTCTTTTGTTTGTGAGATTTTTCAGCTATTGGGTGGAAAATATATGCCCTTTATAACATGCCCTTCTCTAGTGCCTGAAACAGTTGTTGGAACTTGCATTCATTCTCATATTCAAAATGATGTAATGAGAAAACAGCTAATGTGCTTAATTTTTTAAAGGAGCTAACATGGAAAGTCTTGGAACACAAATTTTGGCAATTAACATGTTTGCTGACAGAAGCTATTTGTGTGTTGATGGCAAGCTGCTCCCGTACTGTATTTTATGTGCAGATGAAACTGCATGTAGGTACCTTCAGAGCTGAAACATGCCTGATATGGAGCACCTTTCCTATCTTTTGGTAAAGTGCCTGAAGGGCAGGATTGAAGAGAAATTGCTTGGGTATGGATACCGACCTTCAAGGGTAAATCTCACCTGCAAGGATAATTTATACCCTCTTTTAGGAGACTGTGTTGTGAGTCGTTTCTATTGCAGGGTAATGTGATGGAGCACAGTGCTGCTGCTGAAGCTGAGATATCCCTTAGGTGTCTATTGAATCCATTAGGCTCTGAAAATTGCAGCTCACTGATTATTGACTTACTCTGCAACAGTTTAGTGTGTGTGTGGAGCTTTTGCTATCAAAAAGCTCTGGCGATTCCACATTAGAAAGTAATTTTCCATATGGCTTACTGGGAATTTAGGCACATAAACAGATATTCAGTAGTGATAATTAATGTAGTTTATTGAACAGGTTTCAGATTAGGGACATAATTTTCAGAGCTTTGTCAGTTTCTGTCTGAACATGGTGTTTATGTGCCTGGGAATTTGACTTTTCCTCTTGTATTTTATTTTCCTTTGTTCTCCATTTGGATGATAAAAGGTAAATGCAAAGGTAGGATTGTGCTGATGCAGTGGAAACATAGTTCATTGCAGTTTATAGACAGAACCTCTGCAAGAAATTATGTTTATGTGATCATCTCATCTTGCCGCAGATGTTTTAGATTAAGCTTCTTCCTACACAGTCTGCACAAAATACATGAGCAGATACTGTAATATGTTGCCTGGAAAATTGGTATGGAACAGAAGCTGCTGTGAAATTACAATGAGCAGTTTAAGTGCAGACGTGGCGATATCCAGTTGTTCGCCCTTAAATGTTTATGAGCAGAGGAGGAGCTGGAAACAACAAGGACCTGCTCCATAACCAGGTCTGCTGGGTGTCCTAAGTGGATATAAATATAAAGAGCAACATATGGGGTAGGGATTCATTTATACTCTAAACAGCACTGCAACATCTTTCTTTTGATAGGAGGAAAACAACAAGCACAGCAAGCTTATGATACTGTGCAAATCTGTCACAGGCAAGGAAAACACATCCCCAGCCTCATCTGTTCTGAGCCTCCTCCAAAAGCAGAGGGGGAGGGCCTGCTTGGGAATTGCAGCCGTGCACATCCTGTCCAACATCCTCAGGGAAGCACAGGCCAGCAGGACTGTGCAGCTCTGAGTCCCTCGGTGCACTGAGTGCCTCCTGAGCTGAGCAGGAGCGGTGGCACTGTCCCTGACGTGCCCTCTGGGGAACAGGTGTCACGTCACATCTGGGGGTTTTGTCCTGCATTTGGCCTTCACGAATTATTTGGGTTTGGAAACTGGTGTTGTTCTCCCCTACAGATTTCCTTTCTCCTTTTGTCCCCTGCTTTTCTTTAGTTTTGATGTTTGTTTTCTTTTGTTTTTAATGCTTTTAGGCAAAATTCGGTGCTTCAAGTTCATCTTTTTTAGTAATTGGGGAACGCTGCTCTGGTTAATGAAGGTTATGGCTAAGGTTCCAGAATTAGCTACTGTTAAAAGCTGATCTGCCAAGTTCCTCATAAATAATTCCCAGCAGAATTCTCTTCTAGTGTTTGTCATGCTAACATAATTTCAATTCAGAATTAAAGACAAATGCTATTAGGACTCAATGAAGCAAATGCAGGAAAGGATCATTTAACATAACACTGATAAAACTGGCAGTAGATTACAGGAAATTTCTTGCCTATGCAAGTGTTGTAAGTTTCTGCATTTATGACATTTTCTTTTAAATCTGAAAGCTTGATACATTCATTTCATGGGTAAACAGATTTTTGTTGATTTTTTTTTTCAACTTAGTGTAAGGTTCCTCAAAAGAGAAATGCTCTTTTATGTATAATTTTTACAGCCTGATTATGCACTAACAGTATTTTTATATATAATTCATAATAACAGAGAGAGAATTTTGAAGATATTTGAACACTTAAGATAAAATGTACCACAGTAACTTCATAATACTTTGGTAATTTGTAAAGCTTGTTGTGGGCTCAAGCTAATACTTGTGTCTTCACCTAAGATTCATAATGCAGGCAGAGAGTCTGGTAACACAATCTGCATTTCAGTGACTAATATCATCCAAACTCTTCAGTGACTAGTCTCATCCAAAAAAGGTCTGTTCTTTGAAGTCAGCAGATACTGGGTCAGACTTTAAAGGGAATTCATGCATAATTATATTATATAAAAAGGTGAGGTTCCTTTTAATTTTTTTATGAATACCTCAATGACCAACATCATGGATTCCTTTTTTTTTTTGTGTGTGTTTTTTGGGGTGGGGTGGGGCAGGGGGAGGAATAAAAGATAAAAGTATACCTAGTGGGGGTAAAGGATTTCCATCACACGAAACATTTCAAGGATTCTACATCCCTTTTAAATACGAACCAGTGTGAAAAAAATTTGGATTTTCAGTATCTGAAATGCAATTTGGAAAATGCTCTCAAGCTTGAAATAGCTCATTTAAGAAACTTTAATGCCTTTTTTTTGACTCTGCTTTAATATGAAGTATATTTCAATTTTTTACTTTATTAAATCCTAGGAATTGATCTATATCAAAAGAGTTATAAGCATGCAGTTGAAGAAGTGCTTAATAGCTTTTCATATGACAGATCTGGCTTTCTCAGTAGCAGCTTGTGCTATCACATTCTGGTTAAGCTGACACAGAGAAACACAAAGGCACCTCTCATAGGAGCAAGAAGTTCTTCTGATGCTCCTGAAATATCCCATCCTGGCTACAAGTTTTAGAGAAGCCTTACAACAACTGACACTGCTTCTTCACCTCATCAGACAGGACTCCTCATCTCCCATGAAGCAGCCTGTAAGAGCCTGTGAGCATTATGGGCCAGGATGCAGATGCTGCTCTTTCATGGAAAGATTTATGCTGGCAGAACTCACTTGGATACCTTTGAAGAAAAGCAGCTGGAAAAACAAGGCGTCTAGGTGAATTCTTGAATTTCTTCCAAAGACAAAGTGGCCCAGACTGATAATCCATGCATTCCTGCAGTGGCAGGAAAATGAATACATATGGCCCAGCTTGACATATTTTTTCCTTCCATTCAGACTCATAGGTGATACTGTTAAACAGGCACAAGACTTTGATCTTTCCCAGAGTCTAAAGGTTTCAAACTGTAAATCCTAAGAATGCTGCAAAAGTCATTAAATGCAATACTGAAGAGGTTCTTCAAATCAAAAGATTTTGAGGTTCTGCTTTAAAGAATTCTCAAGCTGTTATCACTTGCACATAATCCTTTTTAATTGTGCTTCCAATTGCTTGTGAAAATTCAAATTCAGAACAGGTATTTTTGGCCTCGCCCAGCTTTAACTGTTCCCTTAGTAACATCTATGCAAAGTATTAATTACTAAATTAAACTTGCAAACATTTAAAAAATGGTTTCATTCTCTCTTTGAAAGCATTTCATTCACAGCACAATTTCATTCATCAAAAGCATTGAAACATCTCAGGGTACCTGCATATTTATATTTTCCATTGGCTCCCAGCTGGGACACTAAATCTTATGCTTTCTTTTGAGACTTTTTGCTGCTCTGTGGAGCAATCAGGCTGAGAATCCTCTGCAGTCCTCTGGGGTTAAGGAAGATGATGTGAAAAAGAAGCCACAGAAGGAACACCTGTGCAACTAGCAGGAGGAAATATTGTTTTGGGAACAGAAGAATTAATTGCTGGCTGTTGTGGCTGTGTGGAAAATTAGGTCACCCTAATTTTTCATACTATTTTAAGACCAGGTAACTAATAACAAAGCAGTAGGATAATAAGGTCAGAGAGTTTTTATGGGGCTGTTAGACAAGTCATATACACCTGTACAAGTGGGAGAACTCCCAGGATGTGCGAGCTCAGCTAGGAGCAGCTCAGCAATGGTTTTGCTCAATATCCTACCATATCAACACTTCATTTCGTGCATTTTCTGATTAATCATAAAATCTCATCCAGCTGACTTCCAAAGCCAACTAGATTAGGTAGTCCTCTGTTCCTTAGACACAGAGCCTCTCCCTGTCCCTCTCCAATGGAAATTCTCCAGGAAATGTCTGATGTGAACCATGCCAAGGTCATATCAGGCTGAATTTCTTGCTACAATTTTAGTATTTCTCTGGATTTGACTTGTTCCTTATAATGACAAGTATTTTGGTTATGCAAAACCTCTGCCCTACCTTTTCTCCTTGATATGTAGAAGTTTGAACACTACTGTATCTTACATGATTATTTTCTCCTTTTTTCTTTCTTGTTCCCTCTTTTTTAACGCTGTTTTGACAGCCAGTCAATTTTTTTTACCGTTCTTTGAAGAAGCTACTTAAAAGGGCAGGAGCACATGAGCTAACTTCAGGGATGGTAAAGGACAGGTATTTTTAGAGTAAGGGGAATACGAAAAAGAACTGGTTTATTTATTGTAAAAACCTGTGGAGTTCCTAAGTTTGAGGCAGGCTGATGGCATGTCTGCCACTCTCATGACAGATACTTCAAAGTACAGAGACGTTCTACAGCACTTCAAGGAATTTCCCACTCTGCAAATAATGCTGCAGAAGAAACACTCAAGTGTAAGCAGCACATTGCAGAAAATCCAGGTGGGATGTTTAACAAACCTTCCAGTTTTATGAAGTAGGGGAATTCCATTAGAAGTGTGGACTGTGTGCTTCAACACAATCATTCATTGGGATAAGAGAAGTAGAACTTGCTCTGTAGGTTTGTAATTGCTGAAATTAATGTGTGGCTCATCACTCTCTGCAGTACTATACCAATTTACTGTGCTCTTTTATCTCAATTACTTTCTGTGTGTCTTATATTTCTCTATTAAACTTCAGTAATTGTAACACTGTGGTAATAACATTGACATACTGAGTATTATATGATGGGCTATTGTACATTACTCTGACTGCCTTATTTACATTATAATTATTAGTGTCTATATAAATGTGATTCATTGAACTAATAAAGTTTTCAGACAACTGCCATAGCTCATTGATTTTTTTCTACACAGAAATTTACGTTGCACTCTTAGTTGTATTTTCCTTCAATTTCAAGGTTGGCATTTGGGCAATATAGACCTTCCACTTTAGCCCCACAGAAATTATATTTAATACCTCATTTTATCTTGATTTTGTCAGACTGACAAAGCAAATGGGAAGTACCAAAGTCTTATTTTCTCAACTGATCTGTTCTTTTGTTCAGAAGTACTGCCAAAAGCACCCTTCTCACTCATCCTGAAGAACCGATGACCAAATCATGATTTTTTGAGATGAAGCAGTTAGCACTCTCAAATCTTAGTGTGGTTCATTAGCCATGCAATTCTCCTCCAGAGGAATCGGGCAATGCCTTTTGAATGGCACAGTTGCTTCAGCCTTTCTCTGTCTGCAGAGCTGAGTGAGTTCATGCCTCATGTGCTGTGTACCCTGTGTGTCCTGCAGGGACCAAGTCTGCAGCCAGTCCTATCACAACTTAAACGTGGTAAATGAAGATAAAATGTAATCCAGATTATAACCTCATGCTGCTCAAGTCTTCTTCATTTACTGGGGTTTTAGCACATCCTTCAAACTCCATCTAGCACACCCCTAGCTTATAACTTAAAAACTACACATAGTAGATTTCATGATAATAAGAAGATTGAGATAAAGAACAATTAGCAAAGAGATAGGTAAATATGGACTCTGAAAAGTTTAATCTATTTATGGTTCTCCTCTGTGCCCTGGTCTAAGACAACTCAGTTGCCAGCCATTTCATAGGAGACTGAGATTTCTCCCTGGTGGAATGCAGTTGTTTCCAGTTGCTTTTCTTTCCAAACAACTGTGATAAGAGGGATTTCACTCCATCCCTCTTGTTTCTCTGAGCATTTGTTGACAGTAAGCGGAGTACAGCACTGTGGGCTGGGATAATAGTATGTTATACTGTGTGTTGGCCCTTTGTCCTTGGCATACATTGATTTCTTTTTCCCTGAGGTGACCTTCATATCCTGGCTGTGTTGAGCACGAAGGGTATTTATTTCAGACTCCTTCACTGCATGCTTAGCTAAGTCCTGCTGATGCTACCAGAAATTACAGAAGAACCACTGTGTCAGGAGATCCCAAATTGCAATGTCTGTGGGTCAGAGATCCCAGTGCTGAGATTCCAAACAGTGTTAGAACCCCCTTTTGAAGCTTTCAGTTTTCCAGTGTCTGATTTACATTTCAGATATTTATTCCAGCTGCTGGAAACACTCATAGCCTGGGACACCACCTGCTGGGTAACACCTCTGTGAAATGTTTATCTCACTGTAATCACTAGTGTTTGTAAAGGATAAAGAACAATGTAATTTAAATGAGGACTAGAATTTAGAACCATCAAAGGTCTGTGTTAAGTTTTTGCTTTTTTGGGGGGTTTGATACTTTGTCATTAGTGGCACATATTTTCTGCTCTGTTTATTAGTGCAGTACCCATGCAGTTACACTCCCCTATAGATTCTTCTAACTAACCATGTGGGGAAAACTGCAAAAAGGATCTTTGCACAGATAGTGACAGGTAAACTTTACTGTAGAAGAGATTATGCCCTGCTATAGTAATATTGAGATGCAAAGCCTTGCTATTAATGCAGACAGTTCTGAATGGAGGAGAAAACAGTAAGAAAAATGGCTTTCAAAGCAATTTTGCAGACCAGGGAATAACTGTGGTATACAAAGCTGATTTATCTCTGTTTCTTTTCTGTCCACAGCACATTAATGCAGTACTTTTTGTATTTTCTCAGTGGAAAGAAAAATGAACAAAATAAGAAATTACTCAGCAGCCATAAGGAACTGGTATCTAGGTCTGGAACTCTAATTATACTCTGGACTTAAATGATTTGCATTTTTACTGTAAAGTAGATGGTGGATAAAAGGTTAAAGTCTAAATCCAAAGTAATACAGACCCTCTTTTTCAGGCTTTGATCCAAGAAACTGTGTTTGTGGCTGTGTAAGGACTGCATAGTCATTCCCAGACTACATTGGAAAGGAATGGGAAACAATATAGCTCCTGAAATGTTAGCTTCTAGATAGGAAAATGCCACAGATCTTCAGTTAAATCAAAGAGGAGAAGCATAATTTGACCCCTTTTTGTAGTGCCCCAAAGGGATACGAGGTATAACTGTATTGATATTATGAACAGAAGACTCTCAAAAGGTCCGGAGTGTTTGAAAGGCTGGTAACCAGGGAGCTGGTAAAATCCACCACAGGATATTAATCAGATTTCCAAAGCTCTTTGCTACCATCTGGCCAGAAAACAGGCAAGGTTCTGATAGAAGTGCTATCTATTCCTGGGCCTGTTGGTCCTTGAAAAAGAAGCTGTCGATTACTCAGTAATTCAACAGAAAGTTGCTTCTATTTCTCCCAGGTGATTCAAACATGTTGGAATAAATCTGCCCCTCTTGCAACCAAAGAGATTTGTTGTGCACTATAAACTGTCGTGAAGCTCTCCAGAAGAGAATGAATAAAGCAAATCTGTAGAAAAGCTAGTGCTCCCCAAGGATTTATTCTCTCCACATTTAAATATCCTCTTTTCATAGTGCTACCTAGTGCCATATGCAGCCCACCCATGAGTAAATATCAGGCTGTTGCACCAAGACCTGTCAGTTCTGGGGTCCCAAAAGCTGCTGCTCTCAAGGCTTCTCCATTACTGTCCATCCTGAGCTATAAATCAAAAAAGGTGCACATCCCACTTCTTCACAAGCTCAGATAAGGAAATCAGTTTTACTTCATGAAAGACAAAACTACTGGTCTGGAAGATTAATGAATAATTCCAATCACTTTATGGCAAAAGAGTCTCAGTGATTGATCCCAAACCAGACAAAAGCCTTGTCCTGCATCACAAAGCTGGGATTCTTTACAAAAGGAAAAAGAGAAGGATGTGTAATTTGTGCATGTCACTAAAGTGCTACACATCCAATATAAGTAGCAGTTTATGCAGGAAAGTCCCAGAAATAGAAACAACCAGTCTCTGGTGAACTGGAGGATAAAAGCTGGAATGCTTATCCAGTGCAAGGATCTTATTTGCTTTGCTTCCTTAGTCTTTCACAAGCACTAAACCAAGCCCTAAACAAACATTTACCACATTTGAGCAAGATACTTAAGTAGATTCTCTGATTATATCTGACAATTATTTTTATCTCGACTATTTTTCTGTGAAGATAAACTGCAATTACCTGCAAAATTTAAAATACATTGACAATGTAATTATATTGCAGATATTTATGCAGTGTTGATATTGTCCTTCTGAACAAAGTGATCTTTCAGGACTGTTCATTTGAATGTCTATTTTAAATAAAATAATTAAAGAAATGGATGCAAAACAATAATTTAAATAAACATTTTACAGGAATGCTATTGGGTTGTCACCTTCACGTTTAAAAATATGCATTAAAACCAGAACATCAGAGTAATGCAATTAAGATATGGCTTGCAAATGGATCATCTATAAGTCATATTTCAGAAAAAAAAAACTAAAGAAGAGCCTCTAATTTGCACTAGAAGTAAACCTTAGCTGTCTTAGCTGTTGTTTGCCTGTGCTAATTTGGTTTGTTGGTATTTACTTAAGTCTGAAGTGTTCAGATCCAAATCCTAACTTCCCCACAATTGAGAATATTGCTTTGTTCTTGTGCTTTTCATGTATTTGCCACATCAGACAGTTTTCCTTTGAAGTTTCCTCCTGCTAAACTCATCCTGTGGAGACAGTTTCACCCTCTATCAACCTGTAAATCTCACAGGCAAAATTTTTGGTATCATCTTGAAATGCCAGCAAATATTTAAGGCATGGAAGAAAATCTTTTTATAGGGAATGTGTTGGTGAACTCCTTTCTCGTGTTAAAAAGATGCTGTGGTTTATTATAGATGTACAATACCTGTAAGTCATAACTGGTAATAAACTTTTGTTTCTGTTCCTGTGAAAAATGGGTTGATTCTGTTAATTCTGTGTATTACTTTATCATGGGCCTGTTCTCTTGTAGGTGCTGAAAAGGCTGTGCAGACTATTTCCTGGAACCACAGGGGTGCTATGACTTCTCACTTTCCTGTTTTTCCTTTCGGAGGGGAAGGGCATACTGTGAGTTATGGGACAGGTGTGAGAGAGCATGTGTCCAAATGCTGTGGCTTAGAGCACAAGTGACCACATGGATCCCATCAGATTTAGGTGGTTTAAAGACCATTTATCACTTAGAGCCTTGCTCTGCTGCTGCAGCTTAATAAATGGGAGGATGGCGGGAGAAGAGAGGAGAATAAAGGCACTGTGGTTGAGCTAAGTACACCCAAGGTTAAACAAAACTCTGGTGCCTGGGAGGACACCTTAGGCCACATTTTGCCTGGAGCATGCCAGGCAGCTGAGGAACCAGATAGAATCTAAAAAGCCACACCAGGCTTCCTGGAGGTGTCCAGAGTGCTTGGGCTTCCATTTACCACACACTGTATTTGGCTTTGATGGCTTGAAATAACAACCTGTTTGAAATCTCAGTGGGCTGTAGGGGTTTCAAAACCAAAATGCCAGAGGAAAGAGAAAAACTGGGAGGGTTCTCCTTCTACTCCTGTGCTTGTTGCTGTGTCTGAGCAATTTTAGGTCTCAGCTCTAAAACCTCACTGATGCTTTGCTGAAGGATTGCTTTCCTTGTTAAATATAATCAGTGATACATATGAAGAAATGTTTTCATTAATTGCATGAGAAAACACCATTACACATTTCAATATTTTAGAAACTGGAATGGCTAGCTGTGTGTGAAAAGTTACAATGATAAGAATTGATTTGGAAGCTGAACAAGTATGTGTGAGAAGTGAATTGATGATGGGCTTCTAGTGTGTCACCTCACATGAAACATCTGGGGTTTGCAATCCTCCTGTTGGCACAGAGTTATAGCAGCTCTTTCTGTCAGGAGATCTTATGGTAATGCATGCTGAGAAAACTGACTTAGCAATTATATTATGTGTACTATGTATAGCTGTGGTATATAATAGTGACGGAGACTCTAGAATGAAGAATTTAAAAACAACAGAAACCAAAAAATATTATTTTAAAATGGCTTACAAATATCAATTACACATACATTGTGATAACTTTGCCTTTGCCAAGGAACTCGGATTTTACAGGCAGTAAAATCTGACCACATTTTACAACAAAGAGAACATATTTTAGCATATGTTGAGTAAACTTGATTGTCAGCTAATAATATGGAAGTTGTTGTAATCCTAGTTATATACAGCACATGATGTTGAATATAAAGTACCTAAGCATTTTTCAGTATTGATTTCAATGCCATGGTAATTAAGAGCAGGTGCATATAAATTAGATGTGAGGCACTCTAATTGTTACTAATGAAATCCTTTACAATAACTTTACATAATGAAATGCATAATTAAACATTAATGACCAAGATCATTAGTGGCAATTTTATTCCACTTACACATGATTTTGGCCTTAGGTGAAGCCTGATGTTTTAGTAAAGCTGTCACTCATGCTGCTGCTCCTCTGTTTGCTTTACAACTACATCTTATTCTAGCCTTGAAAACCTTCTGGATATTGACTTATTTCATTGATATAAAGGAACAATGCTTCAGATTAACAACATATGTGGCAAACCTAAGGAATTACCCCAGGTATTATGATGAACCAGGAAATTTTGTGGCCAAGCACCTCTAGAGAGCATTCAGCAGGAAATCCAGCCAACCAGGTAAGTCTGCGTGTTTTAAAATACACTTTGATTTTCTCTAGTGGCTTGAGTAACACTTGATACTTCTCAGCTTTCTTTTCAAGTGGCTGTTGTCACTGCATTCAGCATCACACACCCTTTTCCCTTTGGTGCCAGCCACTGAGGAAGACATGGATGAAACAGCTGTTTTTCCACAGCTGCAGTCTTATCCTTCAAGCTGAAGCCTAGCCTAGCCTTGTGTTTTCATTGCTTCAATACAGGATGGTTTGAGAATAAATTGCACAAGACTTTGCCAGGATGTTGCACCAGATCTGGCCCAGAAATTCCTAGAATTTGGCCAAAACAACAAAGAGACTCTTAACCTACTTGTGTGTGGTAATTCCTGCCCAACGGAAGAAGAGAGATAGCTCATGTGTCAGTTGAGCATCTGCACTTACATTTAAGTAGCTGAGGAGGTTGGGGTCACAGTAACATTTCTACTTGATTACTGATTCAAAATCTTTGCTCCAAGAAATGCCAATTGCACAGACAATATTCCTAGAACTAAAAAGCAGGCAATATTCCAAGAACTGTGTTTGTCCAATCTTTGTAATAGGGAGCTGCCTTTAATGGCTGCAATTCCAAGGAGTTATTTACAGTGTGCTTACTACCTGTAAAAATTAAGTAATATCTTTAAAAAAATCCCATTTTATACCCTTTGCTTGTTCTACAATTGTTTACAATATTTAAAGGTTGAGTTTAAAATATTAAATCTTATTTCTTCTACAACCAGTATAATAATTAGAAATAGAAGAATTTACAAAGACTTGGGGATAAGCAATCTAAAGCTCAGTAGCTGTGGAATAGGTAAAATGGGACAGGACATTCAACAAATTTTCAGTATTTCCTCCTATAATGTGATTAGAATATGTTTTTTTCTTACCAGATTCTTGCTTAACTATTTGTGCTAATGCTTAAAAAAGAAGTTGAACCAGACAGTGTTCTACATGTACTCCTCTTGTATGCTATATAAATTGTCTTTGTTCATCAATAAATCAGTCAGATTACATTGATTTTTTTCCTGGTGCTGTTGCATGATCTCCATTTATTTCATGAAACAAAACACACGTTGTTTTGATTGTATTGCATTTCTACTATGGTTCGCCCCCCCTCACCATTTTCTCTTTCCATACAATACTTCCTATCTGCCCTGAGATGCATTGTTTGCAAAACCACGGCCGGAATTGCAAAAATCTTATAAGATGGAGAAACTGCGAAAATAAAATGGCAGGTGAAATTGAATAGAAATTAATTAAAAAATGATGCACAGCAATCATGTGTGGAATGATTAGTTCCAAGCTGAACTTTATGACTCAGAAATCTTGGTGTTGTGACAGTTGTGTGAAAAATACAACTTGGAGCTCAGTGACAGTCAGAAAGGCAAATGGAATGAAGCACCCTTCTCGTGCCTGCATTTCAAAATAGAGAACTCTAAAAGTGGGAAGTAGTTGTACATATACATAAACTCTGCCTGTTCCTGCATTCTTCCCTTGATATCACAGATAGAAATCACATTTGGTGTGATCCAGTACAGGAGTGCTGCATTCCTGCTTTAAGTAATACATTGAGAGATGATACTTGTGTGTGGCTAATATAAAGACCAGTAATAGAACTGTGATGGAAATTCTTGCTTAGTTACTAATAAATTGGGGTTTGGAGTGTCTGTACCCAATGCTTACCTGACTCTTGCTCTGGCTTTGACCTGGCTGAACTGTGTGTGTGACCGGGATCAATATATTCACTGCTGTCCTTTCCTAGGAAAGAATTTGAGAATTGTCAGAGACCTTCCAGTCCTTAAGAAAGCCAAACTGTATGAGACTACAGCATGAAGAACACAAATTGCAGTTTTGATCTCTGTTTGGCTTGCTGCAGACAAGGAGACCCTTCAGAGTTATTTTTACAATACTAATGTAGTGCCATGCTTATACCTATTCTCCTCCTGTGTTTGTTTGGCAAGGAGAATGGCTACTTGTTCATAACCATTTACTAAAAAAATATATATATATAAGAAAAGCAGGGGCGATCCCTTCAGGGAGTTCCTAAGGAAAAGACTATAGCAAACTGGGAAAAGATATCACAGAAATTGGTGCTGTATTCTTGGTTTCAAAGTTCTTGCCTGGACATCTGCCTATTATCAAAGACTTTTGGTCCATTGTCAGCATGTTCAGTCTCACGAGTCTCTGATCACAGCATCTGTGTTTGTATAGTAACAGTGGCAAGCTACACTTTCACAGTCTTTTAAGAACCCAAATATCATAAGACACTATTTTCAGATAGAAGTATTGACATATAATAATAATTTAGATAATAACTATAAAGGCCTCAATTCTATTTCAGCATCTTAACTAACCAAATATTACTCTCCAGAAGAAAGAGATTGGGAATCTGATCATGCTGAGTACATGCAAATCATCCTTATATCTGTGGGTGGTTTGGGCAGACAAAGAATCCAGGAGCTGGCTTGGAAAACTGCTGGAGAGAGCCCATCTGTGAGGGAGTGGCCAGCCCCTTCTCCAGGAGAGGATCCTCACCCAGTGCCCAGCAGCTGGTGCCAGCACAGGCTCCAGCCAGAGCCAGCTCCAGGGATGGCTCTGATTAGGCAGCCCCCTCTCACTGGGAAGATGAGAGCTTGGAAATGCATTGTGGATTCTGCAGGGATCCAGGGCAGGGAATAGGGGCAGAGCTGATGGCAGGGAAGTGGCAGCTCTGGCTGCTGAGGCAGTGGGTGGATACAGCTGGAGGTGTCTCGAGGCAAATGGCTTCAGTCCTGCTCTAATGGATTGCAATAATCAAGCCTAGAAGTTGTGTGTGTGCATTGCTGTTGCTAAATTAGAGTTTGATAGGAAAGGACAGTTTTCTGGTGCTGCAGGGAGAAGGTGACATTTCAGCAGCCACCACTAAGGATATTAAGATGTAGCAAAATCCTCCAGAGAGCATATTTCTTATGTGAACAGAGGCCACAGCCTCTGGTATTGTGACTTAATTGTGTTTATGTTAATTTTCTACCACCAGCTTTATTTTTCTTTTCACATTCAGTCATAGTTTTCAATGGGGTTCTAATAAATTTCAATTTGCCAATAGCATTTTAAAATTATACTCCTTCCTTGTGCTTTGTTGCCCCTGCACTGCTGCCATTTACAGAGCATAATTTCCAACAACAGCTTCATGCAAGTGAATCAGAGGAAAAGAACTGAACCTCTCTGAAACTCCTGTGTGAAGGGCTGGGGGCAGCAGCTGCATCTCCCAGGGATTTCTGCTCAAAAATGAAAGATTTGAGCTATTTATTTTTTCCTCTGGCTTACAAAAGGCTGTGGTTCATCTGCTGGTGAATAGTGTTGGATACAAGACACATCAAAATAAAAATGATGCACTACTTGTTCTCACTGAAAAACTGAGTTTAAAATGATGTTTACTTTTTGGGTGTCTTGAAAGTCTGTATACATAGAAAACAAATTTAAAGGAATATTACTTTGATATGCTTGTGTAAAGCAGCAAGAGGAAGATATGCTGCAGCAGGGTGCCTCCTCTCATATAAAATCATCAAACTTTAATTTTATTCTGGAAAGAAGGTCATTCCAGAAGAATTTTCACCAGTAATCCCACTTCAGACCCTCTTGTGCCTTTAGGAGATACAGATTAAAGTTTTACCCAAAAGGAAATTAAAATAAAAAGCCCAGCAATTTTGCCTCTGAGAAGAAAAGTAGTGACATGCTTTAAACAAAAATTCATATACCACAGGCAATTTACTGGGGAAAAAACATATTTTAAACTTGAGGAGGAAAAAGCACCTTCAACAATGTCATATGTATCAGAGTGTGTGTATATCTTCAAAGTCAAATCTGCCTAATCTCATAATAAAAGAAGGTTTTAGTCTTATCAGCAAATGGAAAGATGACATTAATACAGACAATAAAAGACAGCATATTCTGAACATGCCTTAGCCACCACAAAGCTATTAGCTCTGATAATGGAATTTTTAATGTTGATCATTACATAATAAAAACATATCTAGATCTGCAGCTTGCTGGTGTTCTGTAACACAAAAAATATTGTACAAACTATTGGTTTATGCAAATTTCCTGTATCTCTGAAGGCCATATTTGTCTCTGATTCTCCCAAGTTACTGAAATTCAATACTCCTAAATCATCACACTGAGTGGCCTTGGATGCCTGCATAGTTCAATGGCATGAAGTAAAGACAAAATACCCTAGGTTACAAACTTACTTCTTTGTGGTTTTGTATGTGCCTGCATTCTGGTTTTAGCCATATGAAGACAATCTCCTTTAGCTGTCTAAACCAAATGCATGCTGATTATGAGCTGAGGCACTGTTTGAGAAAAATGAACCAAAATATTTTGCTACTCTCTGACTCATTAAAGCTGCACTTCATGTACTGATTCTGAAAAAATATTTCAGACTCACTGACCTTTATTTAGGAAATAATATACTTCAATGGCAAGAGCACTATATCTATTACTGTTATTTACAGTCGTAGGAATAAGTAGATTTGGATAAATCAGTGTCTGGAGAAATCAAGTTTTGAAATTTCTGGGATCTTTGATTTGCAAGTTCTCCTTCCTTGGGAAAGCTTCTTGGAATTAAAAGGGAAAGCAGGTGACATTGTGATGAACATATTGCTGTGATTAATTACGATTCATGGCTAGCCAGATAAACTGCCATTGGCACTCAGAAATACACACACTATAAGAAAATACTAGTTCTTTTTAATGTGTTGTTTCTAATAGTTTTTTAAGAAAATAAGATGTTTCTAAAACTCTTCAGAAACTGAAATTTCTCATTTTAGACTAGAAGTGTCCTGAAAAACAGAGATTATTATTATTCTGGCAAGTGTTAAGAGTCACACTTGTAAAAAATTTGCCATCACACTTACAAAAAATCAGGAGATTATATGAAGGTTTTGTGTTAGTTATACTGTATTTCTGGAAGTGCTTTTGAACTTGATTATGAAACATTGTGAAACTAATTTTAGAGAAGATAAAGCACTGGTGAAAACACATTTATTCTATGGCATTATGGTGCTGTTCAGGAAAGTAAGTACTAGAATTAATATTGTCTTTGTATTTTTGAAACACACACAAGTAAAAAATACAAACATCTGCTGGTAGCTGATGCAGACTGAAACGTAATTTTTGCTGAGCAGAGCAGAGCCTGTAGTGCAATAAGTAAGTTTTCAGAGGGGAGGTTTTTGTCTTTTGTGAGCACCAGGGTCAAACTCTTTATTGAGCCCCAGGGCACGGTGTGCTCTGAGTGCTGTACTAAACCTTGGCTGCTGCCCTGCTCAGGCACAATCCCAGCACCAGTGACACACAGCCTTTTACAGCTCTCCTCATCCTCCCCCCAGCTTCACTGCAACACGAGGGAGCAACAGAGAGCCCTTCAGGATCTGAGAACATCAGAGACTGATTTCCTGTCTATTATATCTGTGTTTTCTAGGAAATATGGGCCTGCTCCTGCTTTCATTGGGCTTTATTTGTAAACTTTCATCTGAGGTGCACAAGTGATTTAACCTGGGCAGTACCAAGCTGAAATGATAAAGCTGGAAAGTTAAAAGACCTTTCCACTCTGAAGAAGAGCAATGCCTTTCCTAGTGACAAACACATTTGCACGAGTGCAACCTTGCTCAGAGAGATGGAAAAATGATCACTTCTACTTCTTCTCATTCTGTATGTCACATCACACCTGTCTGTCACCTTCTGAATTGTTAAAGATTTTCTGCACCGCCTCCTTCCTTAGTTCTGGGCAGTGCCATTGATGATGCACTCGGGTGTCTGCATCTGAAAGGTGACTTATGCCATGTCTAATCTTCATTAAAAAAAAACCAACCCAGTTTCTTGTAATGACCACCTTTTGAACATGCTCCCCTGTGCTGCAGCTCTCTGTCCATCCAGAGCATGCTAAACACAGCAGTCTCTACTAGCCTGTGCTGGACTTTAGGTTAAGTTTGCCCAGTTCTCCTCTTTGAAGAACAACAAAAGTTTCCTCTCTTACTATTTCTTTTTAAAGTTTATTGAGACCAGAAACTGCCTTTTAGCTCTTCATTACTTCAACCTGAGCAGTGACAAAATCATATTTTCTATCTCCATTTTCAGATTCAACATTGGCTTCAAAGGGAGGAGTACTTGTTGTCCTCTCATTGGTGTACACCACTTTTCTGGATGGAATTGAGACAGAACAGCAACTCCATTAGACTCTGGATGAATGGCTTTAGGTAATGAATTTCTTTAAAAAAAATTTAAACTAATACAACAGCCTTATCAGTTTGTGTGGTTGGACACAACATTGACAGCAGTTTTACAGACTCTCCCAGCTTTCAGGAAGCGACAGGAATATGTAAATTATTTTAGAGAGAGAAGGTATTTTAGACAAACAATGAAGATAAAATGTGGGGCTGACAGACAAATAGCAAGATCCTGCCAGATATTATGTGTGTTTGCATGGCCAGCTGTTTGAGAAGTAGAAAAATGAGGCTGTCAGTTTTGTTACTGACAACTGCATAATTCACCTCCTAAGTAAACTCAGTTAAAGACATAGCTATGAATGGGGAAAGGCCTAAAGCTAGATTATAGTCTATAAAAGGATTAGAGCCTGATAATTGTATAATGGAGAGTAAGCAGCTACTTCTGTTATCAGGAGTAGCAAGAGGTGCTTAGTAAAGCAGTTATTCAATGTTAATCATGGAGTACCTTTGTGACAGAGCACTGCTTTCCATGATTTACCCAACCAGAGCACAAATGTTGTTAAATAATTGTAATGAGTTTAAGAAATATAGGCAGCTTGTCACAGTTTAATTTAAGTCCAGGCTCTGCTGTATAGCTGGAATAATCTTCTCTACTTTTCATGGCCTGCTTTAAAAGAGAAACCTACAGTTTCTTTCTTAGCTGTCTGGCAGAATTCCACAGTGCTTTACAACAACAGAATGTCAAGGAGCTGTATTTCCAATCCTGAGCTGCATTTCCAATCCTGAGCTGCATTTCCAATCCTGAGCTGCATTTCCAATCCTGAGCTGCATTTCCAATCCTGAGCTGCATTTCCAATCCTGAGCTGCATTTCCTATCCCGAGCTGCATTTCCTATAAGGCCATGTATTCTGTGTCATGCTGGATTCAGAAGTGACCCAAGAACTTTTCCAGGATAACTGCTTGTTTGACCTTCAGCAAAGGGTTGGGGCAGCTTGGCTCTGTTTCCTGTGAGTGTGTCTTGCCCTGGTGCTGCTGGGCAGACACCTGCAGTGCCACATCCTCTCTAAATAACGATGTGGCTGTGCCTCAATGTGCCTTGTCCAGGGGTACAACAAGCCAAGAGACAGAGAGCAGAGGGAATGTGGAGGGGAGCAGAAGTGCTCTGGCCTCAAGGTCTTGCAGGAGCCTGGAACTGGTGCTGAACTTGGTGAGATGTGAGCAAGGACAGGGACAGAGAAGCCAGGCTGGCAGGGGAAGGCAGGCTGGAAATGGGGATGGAGCAGAGGAGTTTGCAGCTGCTGTGACATTCCAGCTGCCACAGCTGGTAACTTGCACTGAGCATTGCACCTCTTCCTGCCTGCATGGTCAGAGGGAGTTGGAAACAGGTTCCTTCCTACAGGACACAAACCCCAGATTTTCCTGGCTATCTAGAAAATAGAAATAGTTCTCAGTTCAGTTTCAAAGAACAAAGAAGAAATATTTGAAAAGCAAATCTAACCAAATCCTAGCTGAGTTGGGCTTACTGCACAAGGATTTACATAAATTTTGAGGAAAAATTACTTTTGAAAGTCATGATTTATAACACAAAAAAGGAATACAGACTGATTATTTCAATGCAATTGCTCAGAGAAGTAATTTGACCACAGGACAGAATTTCAAAATTGGACTTTTAAATTCAAATTTAAAGAAAGGCTCTCAAAATCCACAGCACTGTGTACTATATGTGATTAATATTTACATAAAAATATAATCTTTTTTTTTTTTTGCAGATTTGAAATTGATCCACTAAGGACAGAACATACTATGAATAGGAATGTGAAATTTAGATCTGGGTCTAAACTTAGATTAGATGTGTTTAGACCTGAGTTTTGATGTAGTTCTTTACAGAAATAACATTCAATTGGGAAGCTGTAATTGGAATGCACCAGATTTTGATGATATTTTTCATCAGATGAGTTTCTTCATGGCATAAATATTTCAGGACTAAAGGACCTGAATAAAGTTAGATCTGTGTCTATATGCAACCTACTTCCCAAAATATTTGCAAATTGCATCAGTTCACTAGCTTAAAAATAATTTTGTGGTCTTGAGTTCTGTCCATAGAATTTATCATTGGTTTACTCTGGAAATGTTAAGGATCCACTTAGGGATTACAGCACCAAATTTCAAAATATTAATATCAGAATTACAAAATATTGCTTATTTTTATATTTTCTTAAGGTTTTTTATTTCTGTAATGCCTTCATAAATCTCAGATACTCTTTTACTTGCTGTTCAACAAATTATGCACTAGGGATTAAAATGTCTGTCACAAAATGTGTTTAAATGACTGTATCCTATTTTTGCCCTGTATTTTAATGTCTTGCTAAAAAATACAGCAGTTGAAATATTCACCTCAGCATTTTGCACAGTGCTGGCCTGAAAAATGTTGATATGCTGTTTCTCTTCAATTAGAATTTAAAAAAAACCAAACCCAAACCACCCAAAATTCAGCCAATGCCAAAAATGCCTTATGAAAGGCGCTCTTTGCAAAATGAAGATAGGATTTGTAATTCTTACAGGAAACTCAAGTAATCTTTTCTATTCTACACACAGAAGGCAGTGGAAAGGTGGGAGAAGAAACACAACCCAGATTCTGAATGAGCTCAGAAAAAGAAGACTTGATTCCCACTTATCCCCTACTCCCAGTTATCTCCCAGTCTGCAGTCCAAGTGCTTTTCCAGCTCCTCATTAGGCTTCCTCAAGGCCAGTTGGCAACTCCTCTGTAATTATAATGTCTATAAAAGTAAGTTTTGCTGTTCCTTCCAAATAAAGATTAGGGCTCCATATCCTGTTTGTCCTCCAAACTGTGGCAGGGAAGTTTTTCCCACCTCTGATCTTGCCCTGCTGCCTTCCCTCAGTGTCGCTGTCATAAATTAGTAACCTGGAACCATCAGAGCCTGGGGTTTTACTGGCTGGTCAGAGGCAGTAGGGGAGCAGCCCCTCTCTGTCAGAGCCCTTATCTCACTGCTGTCTGAGCACTGTACAGAAATGGAGGCATTTTGTCTCTGCCACTCCCAGTGGAAAGGGATGCACTGAGCTGGCAGTGGGAGACACTAACTCTGCCTCTCCAGACACTAAGTCAGAGCAAAAAAACCTTCTGCCCGTCTCCCAGATTTAACACCTTACAGAAAGACTAAAATCACCCACTGAAAAAACCCTCCAAACATAAAACTGTTTTAAAATGCTGGTTCTAGCCTTTTAGCTATATTGTTATGTTATGGACTGAAATAATGAGTTAGAAAACAGTAACAAAATGTTCATTTTAATAACAAAGAATTCCTGGCTAAGTACTTATTTCTGAATTATAAGCAATGAATATGTATCTCATTGAATATGTATACATATATATTTAATAAACAGAGAGCAGGTTAATCCAAATCTAAGAGAATTAATGACCAATCCAGGATTAGTGACAAGTTACAGATCTTTTACTTACAAGTTACAACTGACAGGTGTTTTATTTGAAACTAACATTGAATACACAGCCACCTCTACTCCTGGCCTGAAGGCTCCCTCTATCTTTCACCTTATTTAAAAAAAGATCTTACTGCTGCTGTTTCTATGTGGATCTGGCGACAAATGTAAGCTTCTTTTCTGCCTACACATTAAATGAAATAGTGTACTTTCACAGCTAAAAATGTGTCTAAATGTACAAAAAGTGCATGGAATAACAGAAGTGCATAGGACACAAACCTCTGTGGGTCAGACAAAGAATGTGTCACTGTGTTGTAATTAAATTCAAATGGCGGCTTCACCAATTTTTTATTGATTTTAATTCTCAAATACTTTGTTTCTACATTAGAAATTAGTCTAATGACAGCATGATGTAATTTATTACCTTTACAGGAATGCATAAAAATTCTCAAGGATTCATCTGGAAAAAATGAGTTTAAGAATAACAGCTTCAGTACCACATTATTTTTCCTATTTATATTGTTGGAAAATTATTATGCATACTGTTGTGCCTGGTTTTGTATATTTGGTAAGTCTCTCCTAGAGAAGATATTTCTCCTCGATGGTTGAGAAGATTCCTGTGAGAATCTATTTTTTGACTGTCTCTTTTGAGTGCTGTATAGTGTAACCAACTTGTAAGATTCTCCAATGAATGACAAGACATGTTAGAGACAACTGCTGTTATAGACAATGAGAACTGACTGTAGCTGAGTGAGACAGAACTCTGGTAAAAAGCCAGCACACAGCACCTTTGCTTAATGGAATATATAAAATATTGCCACACATTAACATTCACCAGGGAGTAGCTAACTCTGACAAAATTCACACCACAGGAAGCCTTGTGCTATTCTGCTCTTACAACCCACCAGAAAACAAGTTCAGACCATCGGCAAGGTAGAAAGCACATAGAAAAACCTACACATGCACAGGACAGATCTGTGTTCCCTTGCTGTTCTTCTCTGAAATACAGAGTGCATGGTTGCTCTGAGCAAGATATTTACCAAACTGAGAACTGATCATAGGGGAAATTATATGGAAGAAGAATACTGCTGGTAGAAAACACTTTAAAATATTCATAAGGCTACTGAAGAACCCCAAGCAAAACTTTCATGAGGATGAAGTGTTCATTGGAAAAAGAACTTGTACTCTTGAGCCAGCAGCTAGAGTGAATAACATAGAGCTGCTCCCAATACAGACCACACTTAATAGATCTTGTATCTTAATATATCTGTATATTTTTGATATTCCCTAAAGGGCTTGTCTGTATGGGGGTGTGCCTGACTGAAATGAGCAAGCAATTTTGTGGATTGTCATTCTGTGTGGAAGAAAAGTGTAAGGCTGGAATAAGAGATTAATGCAGGACATAGAAAAGTCTTCAACAGAGATTTGCTCAGGTCACTCTCAAATGTCCACCTGCATAACACCCCCTTGTGGAAAAGGAAAATAAGAAAGAGAAATAACCAAGCTGGAGTTTGCTGACAAGTGCAGATTGAGCCTGTGCATGCCTCTATTTTCAACAACAGTGATAGTGAGGAGTGTCTGTTTGAAGGCAGAGAGTGGCCAGAGGGCTTTTCAACTACAGAAGTAACAGATGGAAGAAGTGGATTAAGACAGCACTGGTGGGGTAGTTGGGGGTAAAGCAAAGAGCAACAAATCTCCCTGGTCTGGATGGCAGGAGCCCAGTGACAGAGGAGTCTACGAGGAGAATGCTGGGTTGCAGCCACCTTGGAGCTTGAGAGGCATTTGGAAAAGCAGCAGCAGCAGTCACAGGCAGGCAGTCGAGGGCATCAGAAAGGGCTGGATGCTCTTACAGAGCCTCACCTGCATCAGGGCAGCAACAGGCCCTGTAATGGCCATGGGAAAAGGTCAGCTGCAGCTGCACAGTGGCTGAAAGGATGCAGAGCTGCAATAAATCAGAAACAGCACAGAGAACAGCACTGCTCAGTTGGTGGGGATGTTTCCTTCTCCGTGGCTTTAGTGTCTGTCCTGAGCTTTGGGAATGTCTTTGCAAACTAGCACAAAGCACAGGCAGCTGTCTCCAGCTCTTCAGACTCTCAAGATTCTCTATCCCAAAAGATGGTGCACATTAAAAAGCTTTTAATTTCTGATTTTAGAGGTGCTCAGTCCTTGAACTTCCATCAGGCTCAAAGGACATTGCGAACAGGTATTCCTAAAACCTTGCAAAAAAGGTATTTTTGCAAGAAGAATTTAATTACCTTTTCATTGCAAAGCTAAAATTGCTTATTTTTCATTGCAGACTGACAAATTATTTAATTCTTTGACATGAAGAATTAATCTAATAATGTTGGTGTTTCACCTTTGAGTTATAGAAAGTTATGAAAAAACAGAAAAAAAACCACATTTCCAAGAAAACAAGTAATTTGTTTAGTTTTCTTTCTGTTTGTTTTCTTTTGGTCTTTATGAATTTGAACTTTCAATTATACAGTAAGAAATCCTAGTTCTGTAATTTCCTTGCAGGCAGGTTAATTCATCTCACATGATCACGATCAGAAGGTTAAATCTTTGTCATGAAAGCTGTGAATTCTATGTGAGCAAGCTCCTGTTCCCGTTGGAGTTAATGCTGCTTGGTGCAGATGCAGGGCTTTCCTCTTGGGAGAAATCTGAGGAGGATATATTGCTAATTTAGAGAAAACCTAAAAATTGGAGCAATAGCTTTAAAAAGATTAACCAAGGACCCTAAACAGAACAAGATATTTTAATTTAGATGTTAAATGAAGTCTAATTTAACTTTCATGTGTGGGGAATTACGAGTAGCTGCTAGAAGAGTGTGCATTTTGGAGGATAGGATCTCCAGAGACTGTGATCCGAAGGATGGTGATTGTCTTTCCCACTCTGACACAGACTTTTCCAAGTCTTCAGACCCAAAATGTTGTGCAGAAGGAGAGTGCTATTTGTAACAATCGTGAGAATTATAAATAAACTGTATTCACAGTTTTTCTCCACTTTTGAGAGGGAAAAGTCAGAAGTATTGGTAATTGAGATGTTTTCACTCTTTTGCTATTAAATAAATTTTAAGGGATATATCTCTGAATAAACTCTCAGTTAAATGTCAACACATTCCTGCTTCCAAGCAGAGTTTCAAATGTGTGCAAAGGCTCCTTCCAAGCCTCTCTGCATGCCTTCTCTTTAGTAAAAGCATACAAGTGACACAGCTTTAAAATCACTGTGTGAACCAGAGTCAGCTGGACCTCCCAGAAGTCCTTCAAATGGAGACTTTATCAAAATCCTCACAAAGGTAGGGATTAAAACCACTGAAGCTGAGGTATTAGAGAGAGCACACACATTTATCAGGTCACTGTGTCTGTGACAGAGTTCACTTGAATGTCTCAAACACTCCCTGTGCCTACCAAGTGTTTTGCTCTGCTCTGTGCCTTGAAACATTCCTCTGGCACAAAAGGCTCCAAATATTGTGGTGGCAGAAGGCTCAGAATTATTGTGCAAGTGCCACTGGTACCTTTCACAAAGGTTTGTTTTACCCTATCAAGTCAAAGTGTAAAGGGAAAGTGGGCAAGGAAGAGAATCTGAAATATATAGCAGTTATTCTGAATAAAGCAGGTTTTCTCTTGCAAGATCATGGTTCTTCTCCAATTAGTATTGATATATTTTAGAGGGAATTACTATTGAGTGCTAATTGTGGAGGAAAAAGAGAGTGGGTATTGGCTTCATTTTTCCTTTGAAAATACTTTCATCATACTTTTCTTGTAGCCATTTTTAGGTAATTGAATGAAAATAGGTCATCACCTGCTGGGTTTGGTTGATTTGGTAGGCACTGTTCCATGTAACAGAATGGTCCAGCTGATCTGCCAGGCCATTAATGGGTCCAGCATTCCAAGGGCTGGAATGCCAGTCTTTATGGACATCACTAGCTGATATTTGAAATCAAGTGCAAATGGGTGGTGGTGTAGCACAAGTGATGGTGCATGGGGGAGTGAAAAATTTTATCAGAGGGCAGAAAATAGTTAAAAAGTCCTGTTTTACAAAACACCCCGGGTTGTGGCTGACATGAAACAGACTTCTGCAGGGATTCCGTATTTCCTTGTTCCCAGGAAGGACCACTGAGGTCTAGGAAAGGCAGATGGACAAATACAAGTGAAATTCAGGTTGACATCAATCCCTTCAGGGCTTGTGGTTAAGCTGCAGAGTGATGGGAATGTTCTATGTCTTTTTAGCATTAGAAATCTCAAACCCAATGATTACTTTGGAAAAGAGAAAGACCAAAGATTCAGTCAGCTAATGAGAACATAAACTGCTGGGATCAAAGTGTCAGTACAAGCAATTGGTCTGAAATATGGGATCCTGATCACTGGAACTGATGGATAAGAAGAGAACCATTTCACATCTGACAAAGCAAAATGTAATTATTATGGAAGTGGTGATAGGGCAGGTAAATGACTTGCCCCCAAATTTAAAAAGTCAAACCTAGTTAATTTTATCTCAGCTAATAAAAACAGCAGTGATAAGACTGTTACAGATTGGTGAAAAATTAATGAAGTCTTTAATGAACTTTATGGCAAATTACATAAATCAGACCTAACTTAATAAAAGCCCAGAAGATTTTTAGTAGTGATCAGATTTTTCAGTTGCTGAATGATAAAGAAAATAATTTCAGTAAAATACTCTGTCCTACTGGAAGATTCTGCAAGGCATTAAAGTAGAGGGACCAGAGCCAATTAACAATAATTTAATCAGAGAGATCATTAAATAACCTTGGAGTTTTGTTTTGAAATGATCACTTGAAGAGCTGACCAGAGCATATTTTGAAAAGCCCTCATAGCAAACAACAAAGTCAATGTTTCTTTCTGGATGAACATGAGCAAAGAGCTGTGCATGCTGCACAGACACATAGATAACAAAGTTTCACACAGTGAAGGATTTTGCTGGAGTTGGGGTAAGTGATAAGAAGCCTTAGTTTGTAATGTTTCAAAAATCATTTAAATTAACCCTAGAGAGGAACAAAAAACAAACTTAAACAGAGACAAGATGGATGCCAAGGGCTTTCCTATGATTAGGGTTCCTCATAGCAGTTATGTGAGATAAATTTACATTAAATGCTCAAGTGTACATATTTATAAATAGGCAGAAATTTCAACAGGGGTATTTAGTAGTAGACAGAGACAGCATAGCCTGATTTCTATTATGTCAGTATGTTTGGAAAATGTAAATTTTCTTCTTGACTCTGCAATGTACTTGCAATTAAACCATCAATAATCATATGTTGAAAACTTATTTCAGATTCAGAGGAGAGTCCACACTTCTTGCAGGTTTTTCTAATTTATGTTACTTATCAGGGACCAGTAAAGGAAAAAGAAGAAAAAAGATTGTGCCTTGTGTCCTAAACCATGCCCAGAAGCCTTGAGCCAAATTAGTCACATGAGACTCACAGGTAGAGTCATTAAAAAGGCTGATTTATTTTAGAATTTATCAGCTGGTGAAAAAAATTGTTCTTCCTCTTTTTCAGAGTTGCAGAGTTGTATCAGAAGCAATGTTCAAATCAACTATGTGTGAGCCTATAGAAATGGAGAAGTCCATTACAGGAGTTAAAGATATCACAGAAGGGTGAATGAAGAGGGTTAGTGGCCTGCTTCCACTAAGATGGCACTGAGCAACTGGCCGACCACCAGATAATTTGTAAATGCAATAACCTTGTATTACTCTTTCACAAGAACACTCCTCCACTCCAATAAATGTTGCCACTCTGTACCCTCTACAGCACCAGAGATCCCCCTCACACTTTCCCTATTTCAAAAAAACCAACCCAACAAACCTGTTCTCTGGCTGCCTGGAGTCAGTCTATTCCAGATAGACATAATGAGAACTTAATGAGTGACTCTATTCCTTGTGGCTTGCTGCTGGTGGAATTCATGGAGCAAAAGTCAAACAAAGTATCTTTCCACAGTATTGCAATCAGTTAATGGAAATATGCAAGAGTCGTCAGCTTAATGCTGCCTAAACAAAGATATTCTACCTTTTCCTTTTTTTTTTTACCTTGTTTGCAACTTCTCCTTGGTATTCTAAAGTAGAATTATGGGAAATTTTCTAACTGAACCTCAAATTACAGCATGAAGCATTCACCCAAACTAATCCTCAGGACTTTAATGTGAACCTATTCAAAAAGACTTGTCCGGACACTGGCAGCCATGGAGGCTGTTTAATAAAACTAGATAGATGGGTGTTCAGAAGTGGAATTTTACTTCAAACATTGACAAATCATCCAGTACCCACACGAAAAGCAAGAAGACCTCTGATCTCCAGGCACTTTGTGACATGAGACTGTACAGGAGCTACCACTCTGTTCAGTAAGTATGGCACACTCTGATGCAACCAGAGCAATAAAATGCAGCAGCCAATAAACAAAAATACTTGTTTTGATAAAACCTCCTCAGCAGGACGCCTGAGCACTCAGCAAACATTTGTCTTTACACAAGGATGCTTTTGAAATTTCCTTTGAGCACCACTCCAGGAAAGGGGACAGGGTGAGCTGTTTGTACCTACACTGTGAGCAGGAATGTGAGAAGGGAGGCTCATTGCAGCCTGGAGGGCAAAGCTGGCTGAATAAAGTCTGTGAGGTCTTTCTCATCAGAGAGATTGTACAGGAGTGCTTCTGCCCCAGCCACAGAAAATAAGAAGGAAGAGGTTGCCAAGGAACATTGCCATCTCTTGCACACAAATTTGTGGCCCAGGAAAAGCTTTGTTGTTTCCAACTTTGGAGTTTTCCAGAGTATATCTGGGTACAGCCCCAGGTAAGCTGGTCTTATCCAAAAGCTGACTCTGCTTTGAACAGGAGCTGTGATTAGAGACCTCTTGAGGCCCACCCCAGTCTGAATTATCTGATGACTCCCAGTGCAGCTGCACCATCACTGTGCCCAGGCACAAATATGAAATTTTCCTTCAAGGCTGTCCTTGTAGCTCCCATTCAAAAAGAAGCTGGAAAAATGTGCCCAAACTATTTGTATATAAATGTGTAACAATTTGTGATGAAAGTGTGCTCCATGCAGAATTGTGCTGTAACCATGGCAACTTCCATTGAGATAGACATCCCTTGTAAATCTAGAAGGATCTCATTTAGAAAAGATTTAGTTGTACTACTCACTCTATTTATGAATATTCCAATCATGTAAAAAACACCCCAGTTTCTTACACAATTGTTTTTAAATAGTGCAGCTGTGTGATTAAGAATGCTATCAGAAGCTTTTACATTGAACAGTTTTTAAATTTTACTTTATGATTCTTCTGCAACTTAGATATTTTGGAGACTAATTTGGAATCCTTTGCTATAAAATCATTGCAGATTTATTTAGTCTGGCTTCTAGTATTCCACTCTTCTTTGCCTGATTATATTGTTTCACATCTAGACTACTGGGAAATTTTCAAAATACTCAGCTTCTTGCATGAAGATAAATTCACAAATAAATAAAAGTCCACCCCTTTTAGCACCTTAGCTGTGAGTTCTCTTTAAAATCCTCAGCTCCCTGTTGCCTCTTATGGAGGCAAAATGCTTCCCTGTTGTTTCTGCCCATCTTGTAACCTTTCTTAGTGGAATATTGGCCTTTATTTCTCACTAACCTTTTGTAAATTCTCAGATGGTGATCTTGTCTCCAAGGTATCGAACTCAGTGCTGAAATTTGGGATAGTTGTTTTGTGTCTTGCTGACAGGCTGATTTCCCTACTTACAACCACAATTTAGGATACACAGAAATATGCCCTAGGAGAGCTTAAGAATTTGCAGGGGACATTAAGGTTACAGTTTTTATTTATATATATTTTTTACTGTTGGTTTACTAGTGCAGTCAAATGAAGAAAGAATGAATCATGAATCATCTAAGCTATGCCTCGTTTTCATAACTCTAGAGCAGAACAAATCCCATTCAAGGTGTATTTCTTTGCATGGGAAGGCATCAGCCAGACATCAATAAAGTTGATATGTGCCAAATAGCATTTTAGACATTCAGAGCAGCCTCCTCAAAAGAGCACAGCTCTGGGGACAGAATAGCTCTGGTGGTATTGGATAAGAGCCTATTCATGAAGCATGGATTCATGCAAAGTGGTTAAATATATTGGTAGTGATTTTAATTTTGTTGGGGGATGTCTTTTTTTTGATACCGCTCTGATCCCATTTATTTAGGGCATAAAATCAGCATCTACAGATGCCCAAGGGCCTTCTAACAAACTCTACCTGATGATTAACTGTGCAAAAATATGAGAGGCCTTGGGGAACATCCAATTACATGCATCCAAGCTTGTTCAGACCTTGGATTTTGTACTGACAGCATCTGCATTCCTGCAGATTTTAGAGGGAAGTAATAACTTTTCCTGGGAGAAAAACAGACCTCCTGAAATGGCTTGGGAAAAAGTCAGCAGATCCATTACTAAAGCCCATCTGAAATGCTTAAAACACGCTCAGTCTTTAAAATAGAAGTGTCTTAACAAATTAAATCGAATGTGTTGTTGAGGAAAAAATTACTTCCACTACTCTCCTGATAAATTTGTCTAATGGATGAAAACTTAACTCATAAGAGATGTTTAATTTTTTAGGAGCTTTTATGAACAATACCAAGCACACAGATGTAATGACTCACTTCTACAGTTTCCTTCTCAACAAGAGAAAAGAGAAATGCTGTTTGTACATATAGAACACTCCAGCCAAACTCCCTTTTCCATTACTCCAGCTCTGATACACCCAACTATTTATTCATGTCTTGAACATTTTTAAAATCTCTTTACAAATCAGAACTATGTCAGGGAAGTTTCACTTTATCAGCAATATTGCATCCTGCCACAGAGATAACACAGCTCGCATGGTAACACTGCCTGCAGGTTACAATTCTCTCTGATATCTTCATGGAAAAGGAAGAAACGTCGTCAGTTTTGGAGGCAACTCTTTTCTTCAGAGAGAAAAACTTTTAACTCTCTGCCAGAGAGTTAAAAGCAATTAATTACATCTCATGAAAATAGCAGTCTTTTACAGAGTGTTTACTTGTCTTGTTTTCTCACTTCCATTTAGTACAGTGGTTCAGGACTGTGCTTTAGAATTTAAGATTTGACCTATGCCTCATTTTTAAATTAAAACCAGTCCTCCCCTGCTGTGATCCCACTTTTCTAAACAGATCCCTCTCTCATTTTTGAAAGGCAGCAGGATGTCACAGGAGCATTCCTCTCACCCCACAAGGGCACATGGGAAGGGGAAGATGTTTAGCAGTGTAACAGACTGAGTGAACCAAATGCACCTGTCACCTGCTTCTGTCAGGTCTCATTAAAACAAGTAGCAATAAACTTCCAAAACTGTTTGGAAACCAGAGTTTGCCACCTTACAGGGTTGAAATCAACACAGTCAGAGCCCTTCCCACAGGATTTCTGCCCCACCTGGAGAGCAGCCACTGAAACACAGGCTGGAATTGGTCTTTCCTACTGATGTAGCCAAAAGGAGGAGAAGGACTCCCGTGTACCTAAGCCTGGTTGGATGGATGTGCCTGGTTTAAGGTACACACTAGATCCATATGTGCTTTTAGCCAGTGCCTTTGGAACTTCCAGCCTAGTTCATATTTCTGAGTGTCCCTGTAATAAAGGAAGTTCTTTTTTATCATGTCAGTCCTTCCTCCTTTATTGGAAATGGAACAGTGAAAGGGATATCGAGCTTGTGGGATGGATGTGTTGAAAAAGCTTTCTTATAAATATAATTACTGTGACATGAAGTAATTATGAACTGAAGTTTCTCCATAGTCACTAAACTTGAATCTGAATTTTCTGAGAGCAGCCATTCTTACATGGAAGCAAGAGCTATTTTGTTCTGACTGTGGCTCACAGCACTCACACTTGTGGCACTTCCTCATAAGAACCTTAACTTTTGTTTTTTTCACAGTGTTAACAAAAGCCAGATCAAAAATATGTGGTTGCCCTCTGTTATGGAAACCCCAGCTGTTCTGCTGCAGCTGGCTGACCAAGTGCTAAAGCCCAGGAACAGGAATTATTCCGTGTGCTCTCTTCTGTCACCCACCAACCCAAGGGAGTGCAAAACTATCTTCTGAAGAGTTCTGAACTGTACTTTTAGAAACCTTCCCCTGGTCAAGGCCCATCCTCTCAGTCTCTCTGCGTGAGTATGCTCAGATAGGAGCATCAGCTTTCTGTAGAGCACCCAGTCACCCCAAACCTTGCACTTCTCATACAGATGGGGAGTGGAAGGAGCTGATCTGATTGCGAGCTCCACGTGGCTGCTCCTTTGTAGAAAGCAGGTAACTGTACCAGACAGTTGCACAAAATATTTGTTTGGATAACTTATCTGGCTATTGTCAGAGCCAGATCAGGAGGAAAGCACAACACACCCAAGCTTTCAAAAGCCAGCACCTATAGCCAGTGACATCATTACGAGAATGTAATGTTTGTTACTAGACAAATTAGATGATATTTCTAACCCTTAATTGTGGACAAAACAAAAAAAATATCCGGAAAGCCTGGAGGTCTCTCTGTCATGGTACTGAAATGTGCTAAAAACCCCAGGCTGCCTTAATTCAGATTTGGGACTTATGCCCATCTTCACTACCTAATTAATTATAAATATGAACTCGCAGGAAGTGCAATTATCTGTATTTTCTGCTGAGTTTCAAAGTGTTTGGCAACAAGATGGGCAAAATCTTATTTGTTGAGCAGGAAATTTGTCACTCATTATCATTTCAGGAAGCTAAAAGTATTTGAAAATTTGCCAAAAAAAAATTCAAAGGAGGGAATTTAACAAGAAATATTTCCATTTTAAACAGATTTGTTCAAAATAGCATTAACTTTACAGTAGATCATTAAAGAGAAACAAAAAATTTAGAACAAACGTTTTGAAATATAATGCTTAATTTGGTTGACAATATAACATTTTGTGTTCTGGTAAAAGATCATGAGATTTTGTCTCTTAGAAGTAAAAAACCCTTTTCTCTATCAGCACTTTTTACATAGGACAGAAATTCATATCCCATTACCCCACCAGTGCCCTGAACCATCATGGTTCATTCCTGACACAACAGCCACTTGCATATTAAATGCCCAAATCTAATGTGGGCATTCCCAAACCACCAGGTTGTTCAAACACAATCTTGTCCAGAACACCTTCCATGAGGGTATTCTTCAATTTCTAGCCAAAAGCCTTTTAAACTAGGAAAACCCCATAATTTTAAATAGCCCAGCTGTTTGTTTTGAGCTGTTTTCAGAAATCAGTGTCAAGCCTCTCTGATGTGATGCTAACATCAATCACAAAACCAACAAACTGCAGATGCTGAATGCAGATTCTGTATATACAGATGGATTTACTTCTCTGGAAGGAATGAATATAATACAGCAGCTACTGTAGAAAATAACAAATGAGGTTAAAAAATGCCTGATTAGACATTTGGGCCCATGATTATGGCAAGTTTTGGAAATGGTTTATTTTAAACAGAAACTTGCATAGACAAAAAATGACAGTAAATGTTTATGTTCTCCCTGCAATGACAATGGGGATTTTGCTTGGATTTGAAGCAATTTGAAACTGAAAAACAACAATAGGAGCCTGTCACTGAATTACTCATCAGGCACAGAATCTAAGGAGATCATCCATAGGAGGGGAATAGCTTTTGAGAACATAACCCTTGTTAACTCTTATTCTAGAATTTAAAATGCTTTGTTTTTACCTCAGAATCTGAACTGGATTAAAACCCACTACTATTCTACTGTAAGAATCATCAAAAAGGATTAATCTTAAATAGCTACTCCAATTTAAATAAAAAAAAATAATCTGTTTTTACACAAATTAGTGAGTGTAGAAAAATTCCAACTGAGCAGCTGAAATCCTAACTCTTCCTATGAACTGGAGTAACAAGGTGACAGGGGATCATCCACCACTCCTGGAAGCTGGGAAAAAGCAGTTGTCTTTTCAGTTTTTTCTCCTCACACAGAAATTGTGCTAGGAACTAGGTGGGACAGTGCCAAGGGAACCCTCACTATAAAAACTTGGTGTTTCTCTTGCATGTAAAGTTGCAAGATAACACAAACTGCATAGACCTCAAGCAGAATTCAATAAACCAAAGTGAAATCAGTAAAAAAAGAAGTGAAAGGCTACTCCCTTGACCCTGAAGTCATCTATGCTATTACATAAAGGATCTCCCTCCTCAACATTAAACCCAAGACACTGCTATGGAGATCCTGAAAATGCTTTACTTCCCTTGATACAAAATACTGACTACAGATAAAAACCAAGAAGTGTTATGCACTTAGGTACACTTTCAACAAGCAAAACCTCTTTAATTTTTAATTTTTTGCCTTTCTTAACCCCTGAAATATGGAAGGGGAAGAAAAAAAATAGAGATGGAAGCATTAATCCTGTGAAGAATAAAACCCCACAGCTGCTTTTTAAGACTTGAAGTTGCCTAGGAGCCATCCTTCTTTACTGCTGCTTCTGTCCCTGCCCCCCCAAAAAAGTAATCTGCAACTCATATGAATATTTCCTTATTGCATCGCATCTTTAATTTGTTTTACTACTACTGCTAGAGTGCCTAACTCTCTAACTTCATCTGTGCAGTGCATGGCAGCCTGTGATCTTCCAACCCACCTGTGCTCCCCATCATACTTTGGTATACTTTGCTCCCCATACTTTGGAAGTATGTACCTCCAAAATCACAGCATTAGCAGGCCTAGTGACCTCTGCAGCTGCTGAGGAAAACTTCCTGCTTTTTTTTGTGTGCCACAGGACACGCTCCGTGTCCATTCTTCCAAAGGGAAGCTGTAGAAGAGAGTCTGCAGGTAATCCAACTTTGTTCTGATTTTATCATTGCTTTAGTATAAATATTGGGACCACATAGGGAAAAATAGAGGGTTGATATTGTCTTGAATATCATGGCTTAAAAGTCCTCAAGTTTGGTGTCCTGCTCTCATTCCTGCTTGCTGAGAGGATCCTGCTGATCTTTATGTTGTTGTGCAGTAAAGATTCACTGATTTTGTTCTTAATTCTGATATCTGAAATCAATGTTGATTGCCCCATATCTCTCCCCAGAGCAGCTTTCCTGAACTGGCCTTGTTTTCTGGTTGTTACTGAATGTATAGCTGTTTACAGGGACAAGGATGGAAATTATTTTAGATGACTGTTGCAATGTTTATTCATTAACTCAGTTTAAGAATGCCTGCCAATGCTGAAGGAAACATAACTCTAATGAAGTATTTACAAAATGTCAGAGAAAATCTAAATTAGTCTCTGAGGTTTTCAAAATATTCATTAAAATATATCATAATTCAGAATGTTTTTCAACCACAAAGACAACCTTAGTGCTGCAAATTTCATTACATATTTTCATTTGAAATAGTCATATAACATTTAACATAAAGCAATAAACCTGATGCTATTTTGGTCCAATTGACACCATTTGAAAGAAGTGTAAGGGATTTATTTTTAAAATATCAAAAATCAAACAGAAAGAATGAAAATCCATATTTGAGCAAGTTCTGTATAATTACATTTAATTCATTTACGAATATATAGGTCAGTTTCAAAGCTGAGAAGAATATTCTCTAGGTTCAAGGTTTTCCAAAATATTTCCCTTTACATTTCGTCTAAAATTTACAGAAGAGTTCAGAGGACACTGAACAATGATTTTCCTTAATGGAGCATAACCATGAAAAAAATACAAGACTGGTTCTTCTATTCTGGGATAGAGGAATTATCAAAATGCCTGTTCTTTCAATTTTCTCTTTATACCAATCACCAAACTGGTCTCTCTTTTTACGAAAAATGCAAATGAAATCTTTGTTAGGTGTCCTGGCAAATAGAAGCAGAAGCAAAAAAAATAGTAAAACATCTTAATTGGTATATGTAAAAAAGGGTGAAATAAAATCTGGAAAACTAATTTTCTTTAAAAAATATAATCTGCAGAAACAATTTAATCTTTCCCCCAAGAAATTTGAGTAAATGTGGTTGATGCCCAAAGGTACCACTGATTTTCAAGTCTTGTAAAGAACCTAGGAAGCAGCAGAAAACATGCTGAAGCTACTTATAAAGAGGGCAACATTGTTGATCCGTTCTACTTTTTAGTGTGGAGAAGAAGTAAAAAGCCTAGAATAACAAAGGCTTAGGTTCTCCTGGTGTGTTATACAAGGCAAGTTAATTCTAACAGAAAGAGGAGTTAATGCTTATAATTTTCAGTCCTTCATTAATGACTCTTTTCCTTTCTGCCCTGTGTTAATAGGGTATTACTCTAAAGTTAACATGCATGGCATGATGATTTCATTGAATGATTTGCTAAGACCTCATGCATCATTACCTCATTGAAATATAATGAATAATCACTTATGACTTGTCAGTTAATAATGTGCAATAATAAGGGCTGATGGAGGTTTAAACCCACACCTGAGGAGGTGAATACCACATGCAGCTCAAGTACCCAGGGCATTCTTAAAGAAAACACTTTGGAAACTGCACTTTTACTGAGAATTCCTAACAGAGAATTTAGTCTCATGTCATACATCAGCAGTATATAATTAAGAGATACAAATGTATGCTTTATTTTGTATATCAATTATATGCATTTGCCAGCAGATTTCTCTGTGCTCAGCTGCTTTTAGGCTCCTTAAGACATTTCCCTTGAAGTTCTTCTAAATAGTAGATACAGAATTTCTATGAAGAACTGTAAAGGTTACTTATCCTGGGACAGAGGTGAGAGTATTGTATTGGTACAGAGAGGATGGGTTGCTTTTCTTTTGTATTGTGACACAAATCTGTTAAGGTTATCGTAGTGAATTGATAACAGAGAAGACTATAGAAGATTTTGAAAACCTCAACAAATAATTTAAAATAAAGAGAACAAAGAACAAAAGGATATACTCAGCCTCAGAAAAAAGCTGTATCAATACTATATAAAAAGCACCTAGAGAGGCTCCTAGAAAACAGAAAAGCCAAGAATTCACCTTCATTACCTTTAGCTAACCTTGACCATATCAACTCAATTCTTGCTGTAAAAATTGGTCCTACCCATGGCCTTTGAAAGTACAAAAGAAGCATAAAAGATTTTCTGAGTTTTCCTTGAAAGTCTGGTGCTTCACTACTCTAGTACCAGGCGGAAAAATTACCAGAATTGTCATGCATCATATCCATTTTACTGAGGTCAAACAGAGAGCTTACCAGAAATACATATTTGATTTGCATTAAAAAAAAAAAAAAGAAAAAGAAAAAGATGACAATTCTAAAGTGTTCCTGATAATAATGCCAAATTTCATGGTCACTTTGTTACAGCTGATTTGATTGGCACCTCAAGGGAGGCCAGTAAATATTAGACAGCTCTCAGCTTTTTTTTCTGTCAGTAGAGATTCGAAATGCTTTTGATGGATTCAGAGACTGTTTCATATGATATTTTATTAACTCCTGCAAACTGTATGAAAACAATTCAAAATATCTCTTAGATAAAACAGCTTTCGCAAGAGCTAAATTGAGTCCCACGATTCAGCAATATCCCATATGGTGCCTCATATGTCAAAAAACCTGCCTGGATCTTGAGAATGAAGGTGATTTTTTTTCCCTGTAGGATTTCAATCTACATTAGAACAAGCCAAACACAAGTATGCTGTCCCTCCTGGTTCTCCATCTTGGAAAAATGCTATTTTTATGCTTCTCTATGCTTAAATCACCCTGAGGTAGATTGAGTATTTATCTTCCAATGACTACTACTTGAAGTCTAGAAACTCTCTTGATATTTGCAGGCATGAACCACTGAAGAACTTGGCTTAGTAATAATTAAATCCATACAAAGTTATTGCAAATGGAGACAAACAGCATCCTCTCCAAGCACCTGCTGATGCAATCTCCCATGTAGGCCTCAGGTGTGAGATACAGATTTCAAATGCAACATTTGGAACAATCCTAGTTTGCCACTGATTGACAACAATAATTTCTTTTTCATTTTGTTTATTCTCTGTGCTATTTCTGATGCCCTTTTGCAAAAGAAGATGGCAACATAACTCTCAATTTACTAAAGCATGAATGAAGATTAGCAAAATGATTTTTAATGTGGTAAATGTGAAGCCATATGGAATTCCTTTTATGGCAGAAGCAGTCCTTTTTGCAGTTTTTCTTATTAGGTAACTTTCAATTCATAGCTAGGGAATATCAGATTTCTAGGGAAAGCAGACAATTCTGGCACTAAAACAGCTGCCACATTCCTGACTGGTGAGCACTGAGAGGCATGGCCAGAAATGGCTTGGTATTGGCTTTTAGTGGTACTTCACACCTACACCAGTCCCCTGAGACAAGTGCCTTGCACCCAGAATTTTCACTTTTCATTTGAAACTCAAAATGTTTAAAATCCCCATGTACAAACCCAGTTATATTTAAACTGAAAAAAATAATGAAAGCAACTATTACCAACAAACTTTATCTTGTGTCTTACAAAATCTGACTGATATTGATATCACACAAAGATAATGGTTGTTGAGCCATTAAGTGGAAGAGTGGAACACATGAAGAAGAGGTTGCCAGAGAAATGCCAGTTAATAGGCACACAAAGGAATTAATGAAGAGCTTTACAATTTCTGTAAACACATACATGGAATGAGAAGTGCTATTTTTTTAACTGCCAAATTGAAGAACTCACTATCAGCAGATTCTGATTGACAAGAAACAAAAAATATAACAGCACTGCCCAACCACAGAATTTACTGAAACTCAAAAAAAAAAATTATGTAAAAATTTTGAAATCACCTAGAACATCAATAGGAGACATTACTGTGGCTATAGTCCCTTTATGGTGATCCTGCTCTGACATTTCCACAAAACACAGTGGGATCCCTTGCAGTTTTTTCTCACTCCATCCTGACACATCAAGCAGCAGTTGAAATTACTTGAATTCTCGCAACTCTACCAGCACACTGTATTTTACTCTGCTAGTTTGTTACCCTGGCAAGGGATGTGATAATTACTGAGATCACAAGGGCGCCATCTAAAAACATTGTCACCTTCCAACTCAGTGGCACAAAAACACTTGTCTTACATGAAAAGCAGAGAGCTTACTACTTATGCCAAAATTCACTTATGGAAACAATTTTGTGTCTGCAGTTAAAATAGCTGCCTTTTTTTTTAATTACATTTTTCAAAAGCATAGCAGATTGACCTAAGTAATTTTTTGTCCACAGGCCTCTAATTGGTCTCTTTGCCATCACTTTTAATGCAAGCAACTCCAAAACTACTATTTTCCATGTGGGTAGCAGGACTGGCCATTAACTCAGAGACTTTCCAAAGACTGTTGTTCCAACTAATATCCATTCTACAATCACTCTTGTTCCCTCCAGTGCTCCCTTTGTTGGGCTTCTCTTCCAGGTAGGCTTCAGGCTTTTTCTGCCATTTGCCCAAGTGCTCCTCAACACTGATTCCCTTTCTGTGTTTTTGACCACAGAAATGAAAGTACTGGACTGCTGTTCACTGTAAGCTTTGGCTAGGATAATCAGGTTACTGGGTAAGAAAATCTGCTTTGACTTAGTCTTTCTACTTGCCACAAAAAAGAATAGCTCAGAAGCAGGTAGTTTCTTTCTGCAAGAACAGTGATTACCTAATTCCAGAAAAATGGCTGCTTGCAAAGCTATAAAGAATCACAGTTTGATTGATAAGGGAGGGGATAACTCTCATCAGAGCTGTTATTTTGCTGATTATATGAACAAGGCCATCATTTAAAGAGCTTTCTGGCAGTAGGCTCTAATTCAAGAGCTCTGTCAATTTTGGTTTTCTTAGTAGAGTTGTAAGTGGGCTACCTCACACCTGTCCTTCACAGAGCTCTGCTGGGGCTGAAAACAGGGGCACAGCTTGCCACTAGATATCTGCCATTTGAAAGGAAGCGTGGGAGAAAGAAATGTGCATTATTCTAGCATGACCACCCTGAAGATTCCTTACCCAGAAGCACAATTTGCTGCTCAGTCTTTTTACTGTTCTACAGTCAAATAATTATAGTGCAGTTGCTGCTTTCCTATTCCTCTTTGAAAACAGTTCCACCTGTTTCCCAACACATACCTCATTAAGACCCAGAAACTGCCTTATTCTGGAGAAAATTTTATGTAAATTGCATTTTGTGGACAGAAAGAATTGGAGCACAAATTTGAGGATGATGTTTGCTTATAAAACAAGTGAGAACCTGTGTATGTTTATTAAAATAAAAAATATTCGGTGACATAATCAGGACTGTTTAGAAGAAAAAAACCCCAGAGTGGTGTTTCAAAATCAAAGATAAACCAGAAACTTTGAGAAAATTGCCTGGAAATACAATGCTTAACCACTTGGTGTCACTCTTAACTCGTGCTCGAGTCAGCTCTGCACCATCTATGCCAGCAGGAAACACAGCTGTAATAAAGAAAAGTGACAGACTGGGCACGATTTCTCTAGCTGTATTTTGGAAAGAGAATTCAGGTGTTCAGAGATTCAAACAGACTGACCTAACTATTCTGTCGAGGTTGCATGGTGGAGACATGTTTCACAACTGAAACAGACCATTCATAGTCCCTGTCATCTACAAAAACCTCATCTATTAAATCCAACTAATTGATTGATTATCATCTGCTCTCTAGTTCTTAACATGGATTGCAAATACAAGTGTCCCACAGTCGCTATCTTTGTGCACTGTTGTCAATGGAAATAAATGAACTTAGAAAAATGTCACCAAAACCTTGTTGTGGTAACTATGGTTAGTGATTAACTATGAGTAACTATGGTGAGTGAATATGCTGCCTTGGTTGTAGGGTTGGACTTTTTACATGAGCAATCTGCTCAATCAATTTAAAACTTTAAAGTAGTGGCCTTAGAAGCCAAACTGGTATTTGGCTCTTGCTCTCCTGTGGACCACCTTGCTAAAATAAACTGACTAGATCATACTAATGCTGGCATGTGCAAACAACACTCTATTGAATGCCAACAGGCATCATGGACAATAACTCCAGCTCCCCAGCCAGCCCCTGCACAGGATGTTGCCCTGCAATGCATTCAGACCCACCATGAATACGTTTTCCCCAGCTTTGTGTGAGCAAAACATTTGGCTGCCATTGGCTTCACTGGGAGTGAGACAACTTTACTTCTCAGCAGAAGTGTCACTGACAGTGAATCCTTCTCTTGGCTTAGCCAATTCTGTTCTGGAGACAGAATTACGGATGAAAGCTTGAAAAATGGTAGCTCAGGAGACAGACACTGCTACTACATTACAGCTTCTTAATTCTGCTAGATTCCAGTGAGTTGACTTCCATATTTATTGCCCAAAGGGAATTTAGAAAAGCAGCATTTATAAAACAACATACTCATATTTATAGTGTGGCTTATTAATGAGAGTTTAGGAACAACATGCTCTGGGAATTCAAATACTTGAGCCGTAACAAGAAGAAAAGGTAATAAGAAAGCAATAAATGTCTTCTCTGCTGGCTTCCTGTTTCCTGGCAATACTCTTGTGTTGGGTATTTGGAAAGCATATCAGGATTTTTAGATTTTTTAAAATGTAAGATCTTCCTACTCATTCTCCTTGTTTTCTACTGCCAAAGGTATTACATGAAAGCAGCCTCTCTCTCCTTTCCTCTTTCCCATCTCACCATCTTGTTTAATGCTCAATTCCATCTCCCTTCCACAGGGTGATTCCAGGGACCACAGGTTGTCATTTTCCCTGGCACTAACAGCAGAAAGGCAGATGTGATGCCAGTGACTCAGCCCTGCACTGCTGGTACCTCACTGGTGGGATGCAGTCCAGGAAGGGACCTGCCATCCGCATCCCCTGCTTGGTGGGCACTGCCTCCCTCATTAGTACCTCTACTCTCAATTCCCTGTGATAGTTTGTAAATTCTCCTTCCTTGCTACCAGTCTTGATGGATAATACCCAAGTTATCCTACTTCAGATTTTCCCCTGTAAGCTTAAAATTTCATTCTAATTTAGCAAAGGGGGTTTGCAGGCAGTTCAGTTACAGAAACATTCTTTGGATTAGCAAAGACATGAACCGAAGCCCACTGAATAGCAGGCTACAATAACACATCCTTCCTATCTTCACTGGCTACCTTCGACTCCTGTTTGGGTTTTCGTGTTTCAGGTTTCATATTTCTGATTCTGACAATTATCTGGGATAAAATCAGTTGAGAGCTACAATCAAGAACTCTCATTTCTGGACTCAAAAGACGAAAGTTCTTCCCTGACACCTGACATCCACCTACATGGATCTGCTGGACTGTACTGATGTTAAGATGGTAACAATGCCTAGTTTGCACCTTACTTCTGGAGGTACTGCAATGTAATGTTACAGAAACCTGGTCTGAAGCATCATTATGATGCTGTTTAGAGACATTAGTTTCAGAACTGCTAAGCAGCAAGTGACTCAGGGCTCTACCGGAAAAGGTAAATGATGAGAAATGATGTTTCACAGCAAAGGTTACATCTACCAAAACTTGCTGACACAAAGTCCATTGGTACATTGTTCCAGATAAAAATCCACAAAGCCACAAGATCTACAGAAACTAGTAGGAGCCTTCCCTTCACTTTTTTTCCCCCCCTTTTCCCCTGAAAGCTACTGGAAGCCTACAAACATCCATGTAGTATAAAGAGGAGAAATTTATATTTCCTCTCTTCAGTCCCAGCCATACTCTGGCTTTTATGTATTTTATGTCAATTATTAAGCATGACTGCAGTTATTATACTTTTAGGTGTTGAAGCAACATCCCATGATTAGTTTTTAATATTATTTTGTGATTGAATACTTGAATTCAGCGATAGCCTTGTTCTACTCATGTAATTTCTTTTATTGTGTTGTTTTCCCACATAATATAGAAGGTTCATTAAGAAAGCAGCAAGCTGAGGGATATTACTGAAAGCACACACTTAAAGGAAAAGTACATAGTCAATACAAACATATTAATTGGTGTACATCACACAGCAATGATTCTTTCACCAATATGTTAAAGTTTTATGAGCCATTTTCTTTCTGCTTCTGTGGAAAGGCATTAATAATCATTCAGTTGATCTAGGGTGCACCTATACCATATACCTTGTGTATTGACTGCTTGGGCCTAAGGATATCAGCAGAGCAGGAGATATTTATAGCTTTGCATGCTCCAGACAACCAAACATTGCTAAAAGTAACTCTAAAACAAGGTGAGATAATTAGATTTATCATGAAGTTGAAAGCATAAAGAGAGGAACCACATATATTAGATATTGTCTCCTTTACAAAGGAAAGATGGATTAATAAAAGCTATTAAAAACTTGAATTAATGCATATTTTATAGACTCTACAGCATTAAGGGGAAGATTAAACTTAAAGGAGGCCATTTCAGGCTTTACACAGCATTTTATAAAATTATTTCCATCCCTTGAAGTAATGTGGGTGTAATGCCTGCAGACCAATTATGCTACCAGAATGAAGTAACCACCTATAGCAGCTTTGCTTGGGATGCAAAACTGCAGAGACACCTTCACATTTCACTGTTTTTACACCATACATAGAAAATTATGTCTTTTTATAGGACATACTTTTTTTTTTTTTTTTTGTTTTCATTAAGTTTTGACCATTTTGGTAGATTTCAGGAGACATTTAAAATTCTCAGACAAAGTGTTATCAAAACTGAGGGAATAACAAGATTAGTTACTGCAATTTGATTGAGTGAATTCGAAAGACTCAGACTATGATACAAAGCCTACTGGAGCTAAATGAAAGAGTTGTACTGTCTGAAAAATGTAACTTTATGTACAAATCACTCAAATTTACTGAACTAAGCCTGTTTCCATATTTCTGAGCCTTGGGATCCCATGTGTTCTGCATTTGAAAGTAGAATCTGTACTGACAAGTAGCCAGAAAGGGAATGACAGAGTCAAGGGATCCTGAAGGTCAGAAAACCTAAGCCAGCCACAGATGCTGCTTGTTGGAAAATCAAGGACGAGTGAAAGAAACAAAAGTGAAGAAAAAAAATGAGGAGGAATGCTGTAAAGAAAATTTCATTTAAGTGATGTTATACTTCTCCTTTTATGCATATCTGCATTCAATAAACTTGGCAGATGACACCAAAGAGAGCCTAGAGATTTGGTCTATCAGTTTTCTATTTCCAAATGAGAGCTACATAAAAATGTTTATCAGTTTGTCATAAGAAGAAGCCTTTCCTTTTATTATGGAAACTTACTTAAAAGATGTATTCTGTTTGTAGATGGATAAAATTGGTTACCATGGTTAAAAGTTTATAGACTGGTAGAAAGTGCATGTTAGTTACTCAATGGTTTCAGAAAGAAAACTAAGTTGGTATAGTTGAAAAAGGAAATCAATGATATAATTAGGAAGATGGTGTTTGGATTTTTTAAAAAAAAAATCTATTTTTACACAAATATAGGCAAGACAGATATAAAACAGGAAGACCAAAGTCAGTGATGAATTTGGTAACAACATAAATTCTAAAACTCTCTTCTTTCAAATATGCCAGAGATTCTGTCGTGCCAATACATGTTTACAATAAGAAAGATGCCCAAAAGAATGAACTTTTTCTCCTGCACTTCCAAAAACAAGTACAGTTAAGCTAGACCACAAATGTCCTTTATGATGGACATGTCAGACAGACCATCCAAGGATCAGTAGAACAGAATTAAAAACAGATTGGCGAAATGAATAATCAGCAAATCCCCAAGACCAAGTGATATTCAGTAAGATGTTCTTAGAGGCAGTCAGGTATGAAATTACTATAATGTGGTAATATGTAATCTTTTGCTTATAAGTACCTTGGTGCCAGAAAAATAGAGGTGGCTGATGTAATACCAAGATTTCAAGACAGTTCTTAAGGGATTTGAAGAACTAAAGACTAGTAAACCACTTACAAGGACTTTTAGAATGATCTCAGGGCACCAAAGGATAAAGTTCTAAAAGGCCACATAAAATTTAACGTACAAAACCCACAACTGTTATAAATTGGAAAACAATTGCAACTTTAGACAGAGTTTGAATTTGCATTACATTTTTTCATGCCTACTTTTGGTGAAGACTTCAGAAAGCTCTCATTCTACTTCTGATGCTAACCAAGCTTTTTGAAACTGAGAAATTAAGCCACAGGTTTTTAGCAGTCCCTGATATGAGCTGCATAAACCTCAAATTTGGAAGCAAAACTAAATTTAGAGATAAACTGTGCAACATGGAAGTCAAAAAGAATATTTCAATTTCTATCCTTATTGAAATTACAATAAATTTTAGCCAGCTAAGAAAGAAATTAATTACTGAATTTTAAAGCATTTGACTAAGTAATATCTCTTGTAATTCAGGGTCCACTTGTATTTTATTTCTTTGACTAGGCAAAAGGCATATATTCCTCATTTGCAGTCTTTAACCTCAGTCTTTTTATACTGTGTTCTGAATAAACCAAATATGCAAAATTAATTTCCTTATCTGGATGCAATTCAGGGGCCAGGACTGATTTAACTCTTCAGATTATTTACCTTTTGTAATTTTGCCTTTTGTTAATAAAATAATAAGGCACAGCTCTGGCTGGTAAATCTGACTCCTCATGTGTTCTGTGAATGATGGGTGGGCACCACTTCAGTGGGTGACAAAAATTTCCTACTCTAAGCACTAGATAGGTAAGTAAAGAATACTTTGCACAAGGTAGAAGGGAAGACTTAATTGCCTAGAGCAGAGACTGCCAGGTATTTTAGAGATGTTTTGTAAAAAAATACTTGCAGAAGCTGTCCAAAACAGATTGACGGCAGCTGGTAGAGGTAGATTTTTATGAAGACAAGGTTTTACACTGTGTCCTGCATGGTTTTTACTTATTTACAGAGGAATTACGCCATGATATGCTTAGAGACACACAGAAGATAAAAAAGGCAGTTTGGCCCAGTGAGGTGTACAGAATATACTGTGTCCCCTCCTAACTCACCACTGGTGAGTAAAGCACTACACCATCCCCTGCAATGGCCATACAAACAGTATAACCATAAAAAATAATGAGAAATTTAAAAATGGTGGAACAAGGAACTAACAAAAACCTCTCTTCGTAGGAAAATGTGCTTTCACCTGTAATCTTTTAAAACAAAATTATATATTCCCTATGTGACATGGAAGAAGTGTTTTTAGAAGTATTTGAAGACAAAGATCTCTATCTACAACCAAAATGCCTTCCTCTCTGAAGTACAATGTAGTAAGTGATTAACCAGCACTAGCAACACAACACAGCTCTTAACAGTGAGGACTGGAGAACATAATCAAAAAATGATGCAAATTACTGCTAATCAAATAAATTAATTCATTGCTTATGATTAGTGAAGAATTCAATTCCATCTGCAAAGTGCTGTCTGTAGGAAATTCAGCCCAAGAACAAGCAGCTTGATCAGTAAAGTTTGTAAATAACTTTGCAGCTGAGTGTGTTGTTCAACTAGTGAAGTTGTAGCTCACTTGCCAAAGTACTTCAAAAAAAATCCACAGCTGAGATGTGGAGGAACTCAGCTAGAGAGACAGGTGCCCGGATCTGTGACAAATTCAACTAAATTAGGAGTGTATTCATCTTCACTAGCAGTACACACAAAAAAGAGTATAAATAATATCTCAGTCATTACACTGCTCAGCTCAGCAAAACATACAACCACATGACCTGCAAAGTATAGTGTTAAATTAATGAATGCATCTCAGTCAAGACAGAGACAGTCTGGTCATTAGCTTATCCCCCTGCTGGCCGTGGTGTTTGGGAAGTCATGGGAGTGGGCTGTGCCTGCTGGACAACACACTCGCCAGGGAATAGTACTGATCTAGGAAAACTTGCAGCTGCAGTGCATTTTCTCTTCTGTAATTTCCCACATTACTAACAGCATGCAAAGTCCTCTGCAGGATTGAAACAATATTCTCCAGGGATGCATCACGAGGCTGTGGCTTATGATTTTTTTTGGGGTAGCTCTCTTCTGTTTGGGATAAGACCTGGAGGGGAAATATCATGTGTTGAGTACCTTCCAGCTGGGCTGACTTGTGACATGGTATTTTATGTTTGGTTTGAGCTGCAATACCTGCAGTTATGGCAGGAATAGTTTCAGTTGTTTTGCTGTCCTGAGCTGGAGGTGACTCCACAGTGATAGGTTGTGCTTTCATATTCAGTCCTAGTGCTGCTCAAACTGGCCTACATAGTTAACCCCTGCATTTTTGAGAGTTAACTCAGCAAAGCAAGGAGTTAAACTGGAAATTAACGTGGCTGAAGAATAAGGCCCTTCCCCTTCCAACCTTCTTTCAACCAGACAAGAGTCCTGCTCTAGCTTGCTGCTCTGTGACATGAACAGCTTTGGGAAGGGGCAGCAGAAAGACAGGAGTGTGGAACAGGGTTTGCTGGTGCTTCTTCTGCAAGAGCTGCATGAGGCACTATGGCCTCACCAAATTTTGAGTCTGAAGAAATCAAAGCTCACAGCCTGGGCTCTGTACAGACCTGCTCACAACAGCTACAATCTCAGTGGTGCTCAAAGCCAGCCAAGAACCTGGAGCTGTTGCTGTGGCTGCAGATTCACAAACTACAAGCACGTCCTTAGTAATATTTATTTGCAAGACATTTGTATGGACAAAGCCTGTATTAATGTCTACTAAAATTTGGAGAGTTGAGAACACAAGATGTATGTCACACCTTCAGTGATCCCTAAGTATAGATGCCTAACACCTGAAAATACAGCATGGTAGAAGATAAATAAAAGCTGTAATATATATGCGCTTTACATCATGTGCAAATAATGCTCAGTCTGATAAAAGTAACACCCAACTGCCTGCCAGCTGAACAAACAGTGACACTAGATCTGAGTTAAAATTGTTTTTCTGTTGGTTTCCTCATACAAGCCACTCAGAGCCTGGAATTAAAGTGACATTTTGCTAAGGTGCTTTAATTAAAAGTTCCATTCATAATTTGTTTCTTATTTTCATACCAAATTAACTTTTTAGAAGAGATTAGCATGGCAAATATATCCTGAAGTACAGAATGTAAGTGCTTCTTGCATAAACTCTAGGAATAAACATTTTAATAAGTCAATTGATGATTGAAAATGCTTCCTTTGTTGACTCTAATTTGCTAGGAGCACAAAGAACACTAACTGGAAAACCTTCCTACTTTGCAGAAGAAGACGGTCGCATTCATCCATCACCATACTTTAAAACCTCAATGAGCCAAGGCACAGATGGTCAGAAGGGTGACTCAAAATTCCTAATTTTACAGAAGGAATGGCTTTTAAATTAAAATTAAATCATCCCTATTTTTTAGGGAAGTACAGTCCACATCAGAAAATCATATACCTCTTTTCTCTAGTTTTCAATTTCCTGGCCTTAGCAATTACCAGTGTCTAACAATACAGTATACCACAAGTACAGAGTCCAAGTACATATTTTATTAAGTTCTAACTTGCTTCAAGTGAAATTTACTAATTTCACAACTTTTCAGGGAAACACTTAGTTAATCCTTGACCAAATGCATGTATTCTGTAGCCCACTGGAGCGTGATGGTTATTAGCAATTTAACATTTAGCTATCCCCCTTAATCCTGCACTGAGTGGCAAAATGAGCCCAGTGCCTTCACTGGGCCACAGCACAGGTAAGAAAGATGCACACAGCTGCTTCTACAAAGCTGAGGTAGTTGACCACGGAATTAAACATCCAATATTACTTGAGGAAGAAGTATTCTTAAAACTTAGTGTCCACTAGCCTGATAACCAGTCAATCTCATCAATCTTCCCTGTGCACACAGTCTCAATCTCTATGTAAATTCTTTGGGCATAACTTAATTTTTTTTCAAGTTTTTTGTGAAGCATGGAAGTCCACCCAATAAAGCAGAATAATTCCAAATAAATCCCCACTTTCATAATGAATGCCAATCAAATTTTAGTGATTGAAAAATCTGCTTGGTGAAAATTGTGACATTATGATTAATCATGTTTATTTCACAGTTTGCAGGCACTCAAATAGTTATAGAGGAGTGACAACAGAGATCTGTACATAAAGAAATGAATTTTGCCCAGAAAATGTGCTGAAAAGAGCTGGGAACTGATAGAAAGGGTGTTTTATAGCCCAGATCCTGCAGTGAACTACAAGTTCAAAACTATTCTGTTACCTGAACTATGGCATTTTCTGCTACTAATGGTCCAATGAAAAGTTCAGTCTAATGAACTGTTTGAACAAGCTTTGACAGATGTTATTCTGCAAGGGCTCTGCATCAGAATATGCAATATTTTTTAGGATAGCCAAGCATCTCCTAAGCAAACATATTGAGCTGTTCATATAGTATTTGTTATGTGATACAGAGCCTGCAAAAATAACCCACAAGAGATGTGGGCATGGAAGGAAATCCATGTCATCCTTTCTATTTAAAACTGTGGGGAACAGTTTGATGGGGAACAGCTGGGATTGTCTGTCTAATTGATTCAAATGTGCATTCAACTTGTTGCTTAGATCATTGAGTTGGTTATGTAAATGAGATTTCTATGGAAGATGATGAGTACAGGTTTTTATATTTCCCTTCCGTTATCATACGGTGTAATGATGATGATAAACATTTTCACCAGGAAAATAGCAGCAGTGTTTAAGACAATCATTCTACTCTGATGGTGGACAGCACTACTAGAAAGTTTGATTTACACAGAGCAAGAGGAACTGGGAAAGATTTTTCTGTGTTGTAAAACACAGGAAAAAAAAGGGAAATATTTTTGATACAGATAAGATTCTGTAGCTCCTCAGCTAGGAATTAATTATTCATTACACAGATTTCTGCACCACTGTGAACAGTACAGGAATCTACCATGATTTTGGATCAAGGTACATTGTGGGATCCTGGAGGGTTAGTGCCAGGTTTGCCCCTTCACTGAGTTCAAGAGCAATTTAGGGCCATGAATTTGGTTCAGAAAGTGAAGAAACTGTAACTTAGTAACCTTTCAAGTGCTACAGAGAAGCCTTAGAAGCATTTCAGACATCACTCAAAGACGTCAGCTTTCCTAAAAAAATATTTCACGGTTAATTTACTAATCTTCTAGAACTGAGTGTCCTAAATTGGCTATTACCAAGGGAAAATAAAGATCCGCTTCCAAATATATACAGTAAGAATTCTAGACAAAGTCTTCCACAGGGGTGGCACCACCTTCAAGCATGGGCAGTGCCATTAGCCTTTGGAATGTTACCTTGTGGGTTTACAGTTGTGTTAGGCTAATAAATAGACTTTATAAACTAGCATGCGAAATCAGGAGTGTTACTTTAAAGATTAAAAGCAGGAAGAGAAACCAGTATTGAAATTGAATTATTTTGATGGTTTTCATATTTTTAAAATGATAGTAATTATAGAATAAAAGCATATGTGGTTTGTAATTACTTTGTACTTTTATTAGTCTTCACATTTGAATAACCTTGGAAACCCAAATTATTTTTTGAAAAATTATTTCAGTGCTCAAATAACTTAAAATTTCCATATCATTTAGGGGATAGACATTGGCAATTAATTTAATGGCATTTTTTATGAGTAAGAACTAGAAACACATCAGTTAGGAAATTTGCATAGAAGTATTTTAGAAATCAGACTATTAGACTTATTTAGATACTGTCTTAATAATGTTCCTAGCAGATCGTACTTTTAGAAGCGTATGTTGCAGTTAGAATAGCAAGCTAAATGTGCAACAATGACATTAGAAATTAAAGAATGAATATAGTAATCTGGAATTGCCTGGTTGAATTGATTGCCATTTATTTGACTTTTTACATTTAGGCCAGAAATGTTGAATCAAATGATTCAACATTTTCAGAACATTCCTGTCACTGTTGAATGCAAGTCTCCCAAGTCTCCTGCTTTTTTATGGATATAATATCAGTGGGTAGGTAGTGTAAATACTGTGGTTTAAGAACCAGGCATAGTTTATTCCATTACTACAAAAAGCAGTTTTGCTAAACAAAACAATTTACTTGTTACCGAGGTAGACAACTTTCATTTTAAATCACAAGGGCTTTCATCCTCTTTGAACATTTATTTCCTTCTTTTGGAATGTTAAATAGTTTCTCTTCCAAGCTGAGAAAAAAAAAACCAAACAACTCTGGTTTCAGCACAGTGGAGCAACATGTCTATTATTTACAGTATAATGAAACTTATCCTTGGACAATAAAGAGCTAAGATATTTGGTAGAAGTTTATTTGTGTATTTCTTTAATATATGAAAAGAGCTATTATAATAGAGATAGAAAAATGTATTCACAAGCATGAATGCACACAGGACCTGTGATTTCCTGTTTGAAGCCTCTGTGAACACAGAACCAACACAGAGATTTATCTGCCAAAGGGCCCTCACAGTTTGGTTACCTGTGGCTATCCAGCACATATTTTTGTGAATATTTCATTTTTCATATCCACCCTTCATGTAAGACTTTAAACTTTGTGCATGCTTCGAACTGTGTTTTTTCTGGTACTTTCAACAGGCAGAGTTCAGTCTTTTGAGGAGTCTCAGAGGTAATTTCCATCTGAAGCCATTGCTGTTCAATAGCAATGTAAGTGAGGAGGCCAGAGATCACTCCACTGCTACTGAGCTCATGCCAGTCATGAGTACTACAGATGTTTATTCTATCAGCAGATGGAAACTTCATGGGTCATTTTGCCTCCTTCCCAAGGGTAAATGTCAGTTTGTCTGAGACTTGAAAACTCGCTCTCTTGTCACCAGGTCAAAACGCTGACCTAATCAGTAACAGCAACATTTTAGGTTAGACATGGGGGAATCTTTTGATACATTAGCTGCTGACTCAAGCATATGTCCATGAAAATGTGTCCTTTCCCCTTTGAGGCTCAGGCTCTATCTTGCATGTTTGATATCAAGGCTGTTATTTTTAGCAGACATCATGTCATTTTTACCTTTGAGAACAGTTTTAATGGACCATGGATGAGCCATCAGAAAAAAATAAATTGACTTTAACCTGAATTCTACGCTACATAAGGTACATCAGGAACAACTCTGCACTAATGCATTTTAAAATTCAGACTGAGCTACCCATTAATTACATTTAATAGAAGCATGAGAGTATTTCTCCTTTAATTTATCAGTACAGCACTAAAATCATACAAGCACATTGCAGAGACAAGTTATTTTTTTTCCATAATCTGCAAAAATCAGAAACCTTATAAGAATCACAGCTCAGGGATCAGACTGGACAGTTGACTGTAATTAAGCAAGCGAAGCCACAGCTCAAAAATCTTCCCATATGTTGCCAGAATTCATTGGACATTGTGGGTGCAGTTCTACATGTTGTTATGCTTGAGTGTGTCATGTGTAGCATAAAAAGGAGAAAACTGATAAAGACAGATTTAAGGTCCACTTCCTCTGATTCTCAGATTGCTCAGAAATTGAAAATACTAAAATTACCATTAACATACCTCCAATCTACTAGGAGCAGCCAGTTGTTTGAAATGAAACATGTTGTATATGCTTATACAGCCCATAGTTTCCAAACAATTTATGGGTTGGAAACACACAAAGAGTAAAATTGCAGTTAACACTATTTTAACCACAAACTCTAAAGAGCAAAAAGCAACTGAATGACCATACGTTACCCCTGCTCCTTTAAATTTATGAGGTCAAGATTGACTAAGTCAATCAGGAGTGAAAATTACTACATATTTTTAACAAGAACCACTGTGTTACAAAGCATGAAGCAACCCACTCCTTGACCTCGTTGACCAGCACACCTGTGTAAATAGATCAGTAATCTCTTCCTGAGTAAAAATTAATTACACTAGGAATATTCAAATACTATTAACAACAAGACACACTGAACCCTCACACAGTCCATAAAACACTCCTGCGTAGGTTACAAAAAAAAATTCTAACAAGCAACTTTTACATGACCTGAGACAAATTAATGCTATAATAATAACCTCCATAAGAACTTTACAACCTAATTTACCATTCCCTACCATGATTCCTATAGAATAAAATATTGTTATAATAGATTAAAAAATATTTTTTACTATCTTTTAACAGAACAAGATAAGAAGAAATTTATGTTCACACTATCAACAATCATTCTACACTGACACAAAAGTATCAAGAGAAACTGCTTCCCCAAAACATGAAAAATTCACCAAATATATGTCAATAGTTTATAACACAAACTTTAACTCCAGTGAGATAAAAATATCCTCATCTAGGAATTAATACTTTTGAAAGGTAAGATTAAAAAAAATAAAATTGAACACTATTTTCCCCCTAAAGTCACTTACAGCACTACTTCTTATAATTGATAGCTTTATTTTATGCACACATATCCTCTGACCTAAAGTTAAATTTATCATGTCTACAGAATGACAAACCTTTAGAGCACCTATGTTAAAACCCAGGCTTGCCCCACACTCTCTGCTAGATTTCAAGTTCCAGTTTTGATTGTTGCTGACATAACTCTATTTAACAAAGTTAAATCAAGTTGGTAAGGATTATCATCTTTTAAGTACTGACCTTTGCAAACAAGATCCTCTGAAGTGGAATCACTTGATTCCATATTTCCACAGAAGCTGTATTAAAGTTACACTGCTGTGCTACACATGTGATGTCTGATCCCAGGGCCTGAATGACAGCCAGGCTTTGTACAAAACAGTCACCTGGATTGGGTGGGCATGTAAACTTTTGAAAGATATGCACAACTGCCTTTTCTAGAGTCATTTTATTATCATCCCTGCCACTTTCCTGCTGCTGGATCTTGGAAAAGTTACTCCCCTATCCATACCTCATTTTCCCCATTTCTGAAAGTGGAATATTGTCATTAATCAGTACAGCCTTGGGGATCCTGCAGTTCATTGACCAGGGCTGAAACAGTATTGCTGTTATTACTCTAAAGCAACTTATATTACTGCATAGCAGATGCTGTCCTGAATTGTCCCAATAATGCATTTTGTGATTTGAAGCAATTTCCTGATATGCAGCTGAGAAATCAGCTTGAGTCCAGTCTTAAACCTTTAATGTCCTTCTAATTAGGCAGTTAGAGTATGAAGAACTGTTCCTTAGAAGGAAAGGCTTATAGAACTAGATTTTTATTGTAAGGAATAAAACGTTGAAAGCATGCTTTCAATTATTCATGAAGGTCATGACTACTCATAATAAATACATATATATCTGTATATACACAAAATAAGTTTTGAGAATCAACTGTACAGGGGCCTCAAGGCTGTTTCAACTCTGCACATTCAATCCTGGATGTACAAATTGCAACAAATTTACACAGCTGGGTTGATAACAATCCGAGTTTTACTGTTTTATAAAGTGTTCCTCAAGAATTATTTTAGGAAAGTTCTTGTATATGCTCTTACTTGAGCTCTATCCTGTGTTTTACAGTGAATATTGTGTCACTTTCAAATATTGGAATTCTAATCCTTTGCCTCTTGAGAGCCTGACTCATTGCAATTTCAATGAAGGAGTTTTTTGTTTTCTGAGACTTTTCCTCACATTATTTGTTTCAGAACTCTGGGTTACAGGGCCATATTCTTGTCTTTTGTGTTATGCTGTTGTCCCTGAAGAAATTCTATTGCATTTTACTTCGGACTCTGTGAAACTGACAACTGCTGATGTTTCACTCCTAAGATCAAGGTACCAAGGATCCTCAGAAGAAGATACGTTTCCTAGGGCACTGGAGATTACATATCTATCAGAACTGAAATCAAAGGCATGGTAAGTGATAATATCTGGAATCTTTCTCAGATCCTGCAAAACACAATGGAACAAATCAACAAAGGGAAACTGAAAATTTTTTTTTTTGCTTCATCTCAGTGCATAAATGGAATTCTAGTTCTTCTGTGTTTTTGCTCAAAATATGGAAAAGCCAATCAACAAATTTCTAGAAATATTATTTTTCAGTTTTAGCAATTAGAGAATCTCTTGTGTTAATGTACCCCCTAAATTACCTGTTTTGTAATTAAGAGAACAGTGTATTTATTACACTGTTTCTAAAATTCTATGAAATAGGCTTCTTTACAGTTTTGTCTCAGGAAAACTTATCCAAAGTCTATAAAGATTACCTAATCAGAAAGGGCTTGGGGGACTTTGCTGGTTCATGGAGTGAAATATCAAAATGATCACAGGATCAAGGGAAAACCATGGACTATTATATTAAAAGGCAAAAAGAAGACAAAACCCACTTAATAAAGAAATTACACTGTAATTTTTTAGTAGATGCAAGACCTTGTAATCTGCTCATTAAAAGGCAAGGCATCATCAGTCACAGTACCCAGAATCAGGATGCTGAGACATCCTTCTTCAGGACTAAAAATTTCTACTTACTGAGAAATCAAATGAAGGGAAAATGAAATATAAGGGGGTTGCCCTGACTTTGAATGACTTCATCCTCCTCCTTGTAGTGAAGCAGAGCTCAGAAAAATAGAGAAATCATAGAGAACAAATGATGAAATCTCCATTCCAGCACTCCACAGGCTATTATACAGAACAAAGGTTCATCAGGAAGGAGCAGTCTCCAGCCTGGAGAGAAGATGAGCCTGTGAAATTGGGAATATTATGAAGGTTCTCCTGGGGATCTAACAGGTGTTGATATCCAGCATCATAAATGCACTTGAAGAAATGAGAGTGTTAAGACAGTGTATACACCAACAGTACAGTAGAATACTCAAAAAAGTATAGTACTCAAACCACAGGGAATTGATTGACCTTTAAACACACAAAAATAGAATTTAGAAAGAAAAGAGTAAAACTACTTTCAGTCAATCTTTTGCTACTGGAATCAAATCACCTATGAATGAGAGCTGATGGTAATCATTATAAATCAGGGTTACAAATTTCAGAAAAGCAGTAAAGAAAGAAAAAATACATGGAAAGAAGCCTACAGGTAGATGAATCAGTGAATATAAGCCACATTTTTTTACAAAACAGTTCTAGCAATAACGCTGATCTACAACTCAAAGTGGATAAGGTAAAAAAAAAAATAAAAAGAAGGTACATTTCTTCTCTGTCAAAGGACAAAATGGAAATATTTTCCAGGAAATAAAAGTGAGAGAACATATATAAAAACTGTAGTAAATTGCATCATTTTAACAATGGACTAATTTCTAATGTGAAGGAAGAAAATGTCCCAGCTACAAATAATTTAAAATAAGATGGAAAACCCCTCCAAATATATGCTGTAGTTTCTAAGGGAATCAGTTATTGAAGTCCAGTTTGTATTTACACAAAATCTGAGAACAAATTATCTCTTCTGTCCTTTTAAAATTAATCAGCCTATTAGGAACATTTGCAATATTTTGTAGAAGAACCAGAAGTCCAAAGTATGAATCAAACCACATGAAAGAAATCTTAGGCTGTGATGTTCAAGTACTTGACAGGTTGGCAACATGTGCCAGTGCCCACTTTTAGGCAATCTTAGATCAAACTCTTGGTAGGTTTTTTTAGGACTCTCTTGATTAAAAGGAATTCTGACTGTCAAAAATATACTGGCTGTTCATGGCAAAAACCCAGAAGTGCCTTTTCTCCTTCTTGTTCAGAAGCCATGAAGAATCATGAGTCTACCTTTCTGATCTCCCCTGACATGAATCAAATGGCTTGCAGGGAACACCAGTGCTACACCTGCAACCCAAAACTGCTAAGGAGTGATAACACCCCCAGGAGAACACTGCTGAGCAAGGAGCAGAGGCAGGGGATTTACCACATTTCAGTAGCTCCTTGGTTTGGATTGAAACATCACTGCAGCAGCACGGCAAAAGGAAATGCACTTCCCAAAAGAACTGAGATGTGTAGAAACCCAAGACAGTAGAAATACTGTCAAATAAACGTACTCTCCAATGCCAGAACAAAGCAGACACTGCTCCTCTTTGCCATGTTACTACCCTCCCACCCTGCCAGTGATATGTTCAAGTGTTAAACAGGAAACCAGTGCTCAGGTACCAGGAGCTGTCCAATTAGACAGCAGCTGTCTGCTCACTCACGGTCTGTGAATGAGAAAAGGGAAGGGCCCCACTGAGGATATGAAATCTCAGCACTTCCCTAAAATAGCTTCTAGTCTGCAGAGGTGAAATGAAATATTAGGTGATCGGTAAAACATATAAATTATTAATTTTGGATTGAATTGACATTCACACTGTACAGTAGGCAAACATTTCTCCCATTTTAGCAGAGCAATTCCTACTGAATTTGGGTGGTAAATGTTTGGTTTTTGCCTCCCACTTAAATTCTTGCCTCTATTGAAGCCAGAATCAGCTATAATCTATACAAATGGATTCTTATGTTCTATTGTTCCATGCATTTTCTATTTAAATTTTTGTTTTTAGTCACCCCATTAAACATAGTCTTTTTTTTAAGGAAGCTATCAAGGAATATTTACAAACAGCCACTTGTAACTGCGCAGTAAATGTCTAAAACTAAATGTCTAACTATTTGTGAGTGGGATTTACGTCTCTTGGTTTTTGACTGCTCATACTCCTGGTTTTCTCTTACTTTTTCCACTTGTATATTAGAACGAGAATTTGCGAGCATGAAAGAAACAGTTACATGGCAACATCCATGGGAAGTTTTTTACAACCTTAAGAAATTAATCAGATGAAAAATATTAAGACTAATCTTAAACATCTTCTCTTTCATGAGTTAATTATTGGTGCAAGATCTGCCAGATAAAGAGGAGTGCCGATTTCCAGGTTTTTTTTAAGTGGATAACAATATTTCATGTATCCACTGAATTTAACTTGTTACATTTACTGCTTTCACAGCCCTCTGAAAGATTTTAATTTCTAAATTACTTTAAAGAAGAAAAATTCTCCACCAAAATGAAATAAATTATGGGATATGCTAAATCATTAGGCTTTTATTTTCTATAATAGTTCCTAAATTTACCATTATTATCAGCTCAGAGCTCTGTAAAGTCTCTGAACTATTGCCAACAGGAGTCCAAAGCCAAATAGAGATGAAAGTTTGAACTGTACTTTTGTACATTTACAAAAGCAGCCTCTAGCACCAAAAGAATTGACCAGTCACTTTAGGTAGAAAACATGTGGCTACTCTTGGCTATTTTCTTATTTTCCAGATGACACATTTGCAGGGTCAGGGTTTTCTTGGACTCTTAGCAGTGAGTATGGACACAGTTCATACTGAGATCACCTCTGCAAAGTGCTGCAAGCTTTTACAGCTGCTCAACCAATTTCCCTTTTGGACAGATGGATAGAAATCCCCCTGCTACAAACCCTACTCTACGACTCCACCTGCAAACCAGCTCATGACCACAGGTCTGTAAGAGATCACAAGAGACCCTCTTACGCTATATGGACTCAAGAAACATTTAAAACTTTCAGAAACTTTTCTGACTCTCCATCCCTGAAATCTGTTTTTGTGTAAGGCTTGTAGTATATAATAGTGGAGGGAACATGAAGATGAGCTTGGGATGGGAAAAAATAAGGGTGAGACACTTGTGTCTTTGGTGTGAAGTGCCAGCCTGTTAGCTACTGATAGAAGTTCAGATGAGAAAGGTGTTCTCAAAGTTCCTGATAACAAGGCTACTATGTCAGATCCTGGGAGAGGCTGAGCATCTGCTAGTCATCCCCAAGGATGAAAGAAAATGTTTCTCTGTGCATAATCAAAGGTGTAATTTGTAAAATTCACTGGAAGTCTCAGAAGATGCTGTAACAGCAAAAACTATTATGGCACCAGCTCATATTCTTGCTTTAAAACAGGATTCTACCACTTTCATGTTCCAGTTATTTGTACATCTCTGCACTTTCTTTGTGTTATTCACAGCCTCTATATTGTTATTTACACTTTATTTGACAAAGCAGGAAGATTTCTTCAACTATAAATGATGTTTAGGGATTTATTTTGAAATTTACTTTGGAAAGAGGTTGTAGGAGTTCTGAGAACGATTTAGAACTCATTGTTTTGTTAACTTTTGCTTTAGTCAAAAGCTGAAAGCATTCCAACATTACATGGACTCTCCAGAAACCTAGAGCTTAACATCCACTTGGTTTTACTTATTTTTGTTTTATCCAGCTTTGCAAATGTTTGCTTGTGACTAAACAAAGTAATAAGTGATAATGCCACAACAGGCCACCAGAATCCAATGCAAGTCACCTCAGCCTCAAAATAAATTGCTTCCCATGAGAAAGGGACATGCCATAAGCTAAAGAGGGATGCACACAATGCTATTTAAAGATATAGTGTTTGACACAGGGCAGCATACAGAATTCCATGAAAGAGGTTACAGGCACAGCCCTACAGCAGCAATCACAGCACAACACTGAGCCTGTGAGTTTTGCTAGCTCAGGTGCAGTTTGTGAATCCATGCAGTTATGTTCTACCCCAGCTTTAGACAGAAAACAAGCAAATATTCTTTGGGGAGAAATGTGGCAATGGTGTATGCATGTAAACATCTTGGATAGAGTGAGCACTTAATTATGAGCTTGTCTTTTTGAACAAGTTACAACACAATATTCCTTCCCAGTACATGTTTTTTCTTAATTTTTTTTGTAAATTCTCATCTATGCAAGGGAAAATATATTTTCAGTGAGATGTGCATTCTCTTCAGCTTCGCAGATATTTAAGCAACTGTGATGCCATAATAAGGCACCAACACAGGAGCATGCTCTGCATACCAATGGCTGCATTTCTTATGCAGCCTCACTTCTGCCCAGCGGAACTTTCTTCAAAAAAAAGCAACACAAATTATTTTCTGCTGGGTTATGTGACAGAACTTCACAGAAATGAACAAGGAAAACAATAACATCTTTTCCTCAGACTTTACAAAAGCATCAGCATGCCACCTATATTTTAGAAGAGGATACAGGGTTGTGGACAGAGGATCTTTTTTCTTACATAGTCCTTAGCTGAGTGTGCCTTCTCATCTTGTATTTACACAGAGAAGAATATTCTTAGATGAATAAAGGAACACACCCTTGTTTTCCCCAGCAGAATAGGAACAGCTAACTGGCTGCTTTGGTACACTCATTCTAGTAACTGGTCTGGACACCAGCACAACTTCTCACTCACTTTGGACAGATTTGGAAGCTAACACAGGGCAGACCTGCTGATGTCTCTACGAAGCACTTCATCTGTCAAGATGAAGATCAAGTTCAGCTCCCCAGGGTCATGTCCCCTAAACTCAGTTAAGTTCAGTTGTGAGTTAATGTCATTGAATCAATGCAACTGAACCAGCACCTAAGGCAAAGCTGATGCTCCTCTGCTCTGCTGGATATCTCACACGTGCCAGCATAGGGCCTGTCATGCATGTCTCCTCTTTGCAGACTTGTAATGGAAAACAAATCTTTCTTTTCTCATTTAGGGAAAAATTTATTACTGACAAAGGAAAAAGGGAAGATAGGGGAGCTGGAGGGTTCTTTGCAGAAGAGAGGTGGGGTGGAGGTTATGATCTCCCCAAGATTCAAACTCCTCCTTCAGATTCAAGGTCTGGATTCTGGGCAATGTAGAAGGCAGTACAACCTCTATAAGAGAATTTGGTTTCATACCTGTATAATGGAATTTTAACAGGCAACATGCTTCTTGCAATGGCATCTCTTTATAACCAATGACTGATACTGCTAAATCTGTCTACTAGGAAAAGATAACAAGGAGCCTCGAGACTCTTGAACAATGTATTTTCCCAGTAGGTAACAATTTATATCTGAAAAAGCCTCTGCATTAAATGTGGCAAAATGATCTTTTAAGTTCAACCAAACCCGGGTTTTGAAGGGCAGCCTTGTTTATTGCAGTAGCAGCCCAGTGCAACACTTGAAGGGTTGGAGGTTAAATGGAACAGACTCAGCCCAGCTCAGCTCCAAGGATGTTGTTTACAAGCAGAAACAACAAAGCCTAATAAGACTCTAGGGGATAAATTAGCAATAAGAAGAAAAATCTCCCAATTAAAATTTCCCTAAAGCTTGAAAGCTTGAAGCCATTATGCAGTGGTCAGATCTGGATGTAAAAACAACACAAATCCCCCCCAACCCTCTTAGCCGTGATGAGGCTGAGACAGAATAACAGAGGGAGTACCTTCAGAGCCAGACAGACCATAGGCAATCTGTTCTAATAATAGGTATGTGTCTAGACTTAGGGCCAAGTTCTGAGAAACTACTATTGTTAAAATCAGTGAGAACTCTGCTCAGGAAAAGAAAAAAAAAAGCAAGGTACTTCAGCATTTGGTCATAACATATTAAACACTACACTCACAGTAAAAATGAACAAAGAGACATCAAATGAATCCTTTTTCATAGAAAAAAGCTGATTCTGACTGACTTTGTTAGTATGTGCAGAGCAATGACAAGATCTGGGTCTTGCTCATGTCTTAATTTTTGTTTGAAAACTTGCAAAATTTATTCAAGGTGTAAAGAATAAACAACAGTTTCTGTGGAGGTAACAGTTGTAATCTTGGAGAATTCTGTCAGTCATCTACAGATTCTGGGCTGAGAATTGAGAGTTCTGGATTTCTTGTCTGACTCATTGACAGGAACACAAGCACAGAACACACTCATGCAAGCACTGGATGCTCACCAAAATCTTGTTAAATTGTGGCCAAACTGTACCTATTGTGCATAAAGAGTAACTGTCCAGTAGCATGTAAAGAAAAGCATCAACTAAAGTTTCTGTATTTTATGTGCTTCTTATTCTGAACATGCCTAAAGTGCCTAAGGGAGACTTGAACAAATGTAAAACTTCTCAATTTCTAGATCTGTCCAATTTCCAGGCTTTTATACAGCTCAAGTCTTTTGGGAGGGGGAAGTTAACAGCTAAGCCTTCCTAGAGTGAGAAATAGGTTGTGCAGTGGTATAGAAGTTCAGATAATACCAGGGGAATTTGAGTCTAACTCCATCTGCAGGGTACCAAAATGAAGCAGCTGAAAATTTCCAGGCATATTAATACTACCCCACCTATTCTTGAGCTTACATAAAAGGTGTCCCATCCTTCACTTTAAATTCCCCTCAGCCCATGTATCTTTCACATCTTATTAATTTCATCTAGTATCTAAGTCAAAAAGTAGTAAGAATTTCAGGTTCTTTGAACTGCACAAGAACACATATTCCAATTTCTACACAAGCCTTCTGACAAGTTCAAGAACTGTCACTTTTTTCATGAAATCGATTATTGTAAAAGAATAATACCTTCGTTTTTACATTTCTGTATGTCTGTACAGACAGCTAAACTTGCTACTGAATCTCAAGGGGACTTTAACAAGCCTAAATTCCTGCAGGTCATGGAAAAGCATGCAGCCATCCTGGAGCTCTGTCCTTTCAGAAATGTAAGAGCAGTTTTCTAGACCAGATTGCTGGAATTTCTCCTCATGCCAGCTGGATATAAAAATAATCAGGAGCCAGTTCCTAACAGAAGCATCTTCTCTTCTTGTTGTAGTCACCTCAACATCAGTAGTGGAAGCCAAAGCTTTGTTAATATAACCACCCCACTTCCATTCCACCCCTCACTAAACATTTACAGATTTCTAAGATGAGCCAAGGTTACAACTTCTTCAAATTTCCCAGTTTTTCTGATCTTTAGTGCTTCTTTTCAGGCTGCCTGTCTTTCACTTTCCATATATACAATAAACTGTTCTTCTATGTGTACTTTAAAGCAAAAACAAAGCATTCACAGGTTATTTCTCCCAGCTGACAAACAGCTCATTGTTTATTCTTATTAAGCCAGCATGTAAATCTATGAAAGGAGACCAGGGAAACTGGAAGCTTGCTGCCATCATAAATCTGCTGAAGTGCCTGCTAGATGCATGACATGCTCTCTTGACATCCTTGTGCTCCTAATGGTTACCATGAGTGCAATAAAAATAATAATAAAAAAGGCATTAACAAATAGGGAAGAAAAATGCATTTTATGTTAATTTTGTCAAAAAAGTCCTCAGGACTTATTTTATGGTATTCTTAGGAAAGCTGAGGGAGATAAATAGCCTGGAAATCTCTCATGATTATTAATGAAGATGACATTGCTTGGTTTGGCTTCCTTTAAGTTACTGACAAAATTCTTATTCTATTGGTGTTTTTCATTCCACTCTCTCTTCCCTTTCTGTCAGCCAGCATCTTTGTTTACTTTTGTTTGTATCAAAAGAAAGATCATCAGTATCTGCTGAAAGACTTCAGCTGATGTCACCATGCCTTGGAGAATGTCATGAACTTTGCCAACAGCTAATCTGCTGTCTGCCTTCATAGCTTTGTGCTTTCCAAGCCTGACTGAGATTGTGCTGCAATGCAGGGATCCATTTCACTGTGCTCTCTCTCCTTCAGTAATTTTGGATAAGACTAAATGATGAACCTGAGCTATACACACTTGGCATCAGGATGTACCAATCAAAACAAGACTATCTCCCAAGAACAGTCATTTCCATGTATTGTTTTGCTGACAAGTAGGATTTTCTTTATGCAGCAAGACATACAAAAACTTGGAACACTTCGGAGGTCCAGTTGCAGAAGATACAGGGATAAAGTGTAGTACAAGCTGGCCAGGATACCAGGAGAAGAATTCTCAAGAAATGCCAACAAAAATTCCCAAGGTAAATACAGCCTCACTGAAGACTGCAGTGCTCATATTAAAAAAAATAAAATAATTGGTTGTTGAGTTAGGCAGACTAAAGGTATGTTGGGTATGCTGGCACCTGCGCAATGTCTCTGTCTTCCCCATATATGTATATGTCCAAGTTATGGTTTCCCTGATTAAGAAACATTTATTTTTCTCAGATGTTCATTGACTGGCTTTACATAACCAGTTATGAAGCAAAGGCTGACTTTCAGAAAAGATTATTGCTGAGATTTTTTCCTTGAGAGATACTTAAGACTAGCAGCTTTTGGGGAAAAATAGCACAAAAGAAAAAGTATTAATTACAATTTACAGTTAAATAAGACTAAGCCTTCAAAACAAAAATCCCTTATTACAATCCCAAAGTGATAAGAGGTAATGCTTGTTTGTACTGTGTCAGGAATTTGAAAAATTTACTAAAAGAGTAGTGAGATAAAATTGGTTCTCATTGTGACTTAGCAGGTCTTCAAACATCCAGGAAAGATTAGATGTATGGGACCTAGTTGCACCCACTAAAATAAATCTGTAGCTATTAAAGCAAATGAGACAAACTCCATTACATAGAACATATTTTAATGTTCTCTTATATTTTTAATTCTTCTAATTCTGAAATATATATTTATAAATTATGTTTTAAGACCTTGACCAAATGATCCAGATACCATTATTTTTGGCAATGAATTACTATGAAAATAGAAAACTTGCATATTTCCAAATTTTCATGCTAAACAACACAAAACTTTAAAGCCAAGAGGGTCATTCAACTACTGTTTAAAAATGAAATTAATAATTAACTATATACTTTTTGAAAAGCAGTGATAGGGGTATGGTGTTCCACTGTGGCTGCCACTAAAGCCTCAAATACTGGAAAAAAAAAACCCCAAGATAAATAAATCTCTGTAAAATAGAAGATCATGAGCTTCTCCTATCTTGCTTTTGTTTCGGTTGTAATTCATATGTTATCTCTAAACCCATTCTTATGTGTGTTTGAAAGACCCAAAATAGGCTTTTTGATGAGAATATGCATAATATTTGGATTCTGCAAACATACATGTGGCTGTGCTGTGACAGACATCCAAAGCCATGCACATCAAAAGCTGTTGACACCACAAAAACGGTGAAGGCACTAAAAATGACAAGTTACTGCTGACTGCTTCTATTTTGATCAACAGTAATTTATAAAAGCAGTGGAAGCTGAAATAGGTAGAAAAAAGAAAAGCAAGTACGAAAATAAATTCTTCTCTTATGTGTTAGCTCAAATTTCACATCTTTAAGAGCTCACTTGAAGGCAAATTTAGGTAGGGCAGTTAAAAACTCATCAGCAAGATGTTGCAGAAGAACCATCTTAAACACCAAAGAAAACTGAAATACTGGAAGAAGAGAGATTAAAAATACAGTGAAGGGAGCAATTGCATCCAGTATCTTTGGCATACAGAGACTTTCATGTTTAGCATAGGGCCTCCACACAAATCCAAGGGACCGAGTCAATCCCAACCCTAGTCAGATGAAATTACAGGGTTCTGCTGAATGAATTGAAGGAATAATGGTCTAGAGCAAAGAGGTGGAAATTGCCTGTGAGAGGATAGGCTGTGCTTGATACTGTCAATTTGTTTATACCTCAGCTTCCAAATACAAGCCACCTGAAGCTTGCACTGAGCTGACAGAAAGGTATGCTTCACAGAAGTGGCACTGGGATACAAATAAATTGGATAGCACTCAGAGACCTGAAAGCCATTGAAAAGCAATGAGATGAAGAGCAAATGCCACAGTGACAGCAATATTTTCTCCAGAGCACAGAAAATGTAAAAAAGAGAAGTACAAATAGGATAAAGAGGAAAGAATGCTGTGCTTCAATAATGAGGTGCTGCACATTTTCATGGAATTGAAGTAAATTCAAAGCAGGACACTTTAAACAGCACTGCATTTCAAAAATCCCTCTCTAATTGTTTTCTTGATCTAATGTGCAATATGGAAACATAAGAGGAACCAGCTGTGGATTGTGGTGTAGGCAGCTTTGTCTTCACCTGTGATTTCATTCTGCCATAAAGTACTGAGATTAATATTTGTGTTGGAGCTAAATTGTAAAATATTTCATTTGCATAATTGTACTTTGTCTAATGTTTCCAAATGTCTCTTTTAATGAAACATTATTCCATGATACAGTGCTATGTTAAAATGTCTCATGACATTAGCAAGTTTAGAATGTTGGCATTTCCCACATAATACTCAGCCTGCTGAACACTTTTACATAAATGCACACTTTTTAACCAATCAGGCATGACTTGTTCATTTTTCATAATATTATGGCATATTACATCTCAAAATAAAAGCTTAGATACTTGCTTTTCAGATACATGAATTTCCAATTGCTATCTGAAATAATATAGCTGCTAAACCAGAATGAATCAAATATAGATGATTATTGAATGGCTTTTTGCAAAACACATGAAAGCAGGTGACAGTCTCATGTTCCTTTAAAAATAATTTTAAGTGGCTTGTTTTGTGTTTTTTTTTTTTTTTTTTTTTTCTCCTCAATACTCTAAAGTGCTTCATCAGCTGCATCAGGACTGTTAATACCAAACTGTCCTTTCTCACTGCAGCACAACAAGACAAGCAAAGGGAGAATTACATTTGTGACTATGCAGGAAGTCAAACAACATGGTGGTTGGGAGCAGAGGGAAAACAAAGTATGTGCATCCAAAAAATATATCAGGGATTGTGTTGCAGGTTAATGGAGCCTGCTGATTGCTCTGTGTAAGCAGATCTGTACAGGTGGAAAAGGAATAATGATGCAATAAAGTGCCTGGTTACACAGCAAGCATGTTTAGAATGATGACAGATAATTGCTGGAATGTAAATATAATGGGAACCATAAAGTTAAAAAAAGAACTATTATTAGTTTTCATCTTACTCCTTCTAATTGCAACAGTAACTTCAAACAGATAAAGACAACATAAAATTCAAGCAGTAAATGAATGAAAAGTAGTTCAAAAAACTAAAACCTCTCACAGTATGTAAATTAAAAGTTACTTCCCATCAGTCTATATTAATAAAAATTTTAATACAAAGCACAAATACTACAAGACTATCATGAGCTAGAGGAAGAAAGGAGGTGGCACCTGCTGACACCTTCAGTTCCTGCAGCAGAAGGGAAATACCAGAATTCACTAAATGAACACTTCCAAAACACCTCTTTGTTGCTTTGGAGAAAGTAGTATTCTCTTCTCCAGATCTGGCAACAGTTTGACGCTGAGCATTTCAGCACCCAAGATGCAGACACATTCAGAGATACTTAAATATCACAAGATGAGCTGCAAATGCCACCAATATTTTGGTTGCAGTTGTGGCTGATCTCCCAAGCTGTCCGTGTCCAGATAGCTACAAATTATTTCAGTAAAGTAAAACGCTTGATTAAACCCTGACCCACACCAACAGTGTGTGCATGCACATGCATTCATTACAGACACAAAAATACATCCATTCCCCTGCCTCTCTCTCTTTTGACATAAAGCATTCACACATGCTGCTGACCTCTGACTCCAGAGTGTCACTGCTTTGAACACCCTCTATCTCAAAGTTTTTCTGGACAAAACCTCTGGACCAAACACCAAGTTTATGAAGAGTTTAATTTAAAAAAACCCACCAGAATTAATTGAAATTCTGTGAAGACAACAGTCTGCTGTATTTTCTGTTACATGATATTGGTAGATATAGACATAAACTGCTTTAAAGGTATTTATTATGCTACTGAAGTGAAAGGCTGTCTCTGGAGATGCTTTATGGGCCTACAAAGCTGCATTATTGGAGGTTCAGTTCTATATAGCTGGTGGCAGTAGAACCCTAGAGCTGCACAGAGACCCACATGTGCAGATAGAGGCTGTGCTGGGTTAGGGCTGACTGCATTTGCAAATCCTCTCTGCTTTGCTGGAACAGATTTTATAATTACAAAACTGCAAATGAAAATGGTGGTGCTGGAGGGAATTGTTTCTTATATTGTAGGTCTCCATAAATATTACAAAGCTGAGGTACTGCCAGCAGAGACAGATGAGTCATCTAATATTCCCAATAAATATGTTTGAACTTTTAAGTGCTTTTACTCCAACCATGCTTTCACCTATTTGAATTTACTTCTGTGAACATTTGGAGCGATGAAATTTTGCTGGCACAAGTTTAAAAACATACGCATGATTTTCATGGTGGCTCCTCCTGGTGGACCACAGAATATTTAAGATTGAAAATGCTCACACAAAAATAATTACACCTTCTGATACCAGAACTGTTGTCCCATTATGCTGGCCAGAATAAAAAGGAACTATCTCAAATAATTGTTTTCTCATTGCTGACAGGTGCAATTCTGCTGCTTCTGCTTCTTCCATTGCCTTTATCTCTGACTACTAATGAGAGCAGCCAAGGCTTCAGGGTTCCCTCCTGCATGCTCATTGCCTAAAATTCCATTAAGATGAAAAGAGGAAATTAAGGACACACTTGACATTGATGCTGCATGGTCCAATCCCATCAACATGTCCTTGGATGTTTACCTCTTTTGGCATATTCTTACTTGTTCATAAAAGAAAACTCAGCTAAACAGATTCTCTCTGTCAACTCAATGTTAATGGTCCATTTTATTTGCTCTCCTTGTGAGTGGGAGCAGAGAAAGCATTAATATGAAGACAAAACCCTGAAATGAAAACATTTGCATGTTCTCATTAAGGTGTATAATATGGAAGGTGTATTAAATATTTGTGTATTATAGGTATAGAGCAGTACCAGCTGAGCAGTACTCAGTATTGGTCAGCAAAAATAAGGACGCTGCAGCTGTTTTCCACTTTGAACCTGCCTTAGCACCAAACCACCAGTGAGAAATACTTCATTTAAACTATTGTCCAACAAGAAGAAATCCCAACAGGACCATCCAAGGAATGGTTGCTGTGAGGAGCTGTGAAAGTCCAACTAGGCCTAGATGTAATTTCAGTTTTGATTACTAACTGATGCCTTGAGAGGACACCTGGAGCAGAGGCTAGACAGTGCTAAAGGAATAAAGTAGGTATTTATTATAAAGGCCTTTAAAGGATTTTAAAGGTATTTATTATAAAGGCCTTGGGCAGTATAAGAGCCTGTCTGTGGCTACACCCAAGATGAGCTACTGATCAGAGTTTTCACACTTTTCTAAGTTTTGGTTCATTTACATATTGGGGTTAATTGTCCAATTACAGCTTCAGGTATGAAGTCCCATCCTCCCAGATTGCTCTCCTCAGTTGTTTGTACTTCTTGGGCCTGAAGCTGCAACGCTGTTCTTGGACTGGAAAGGTTTGTTTTGTCTGACTAAACTGTGAGGAGAACTTGCTAACACTTTATATGAAGGTCAGTTATGTACTAATGCAGTACAGAATCTGGAAAATATGAAAGCTAAAATTTAAGACACTACCGCACAGAAACATAATGCAAAAGAAAACATTAAATGCATTCTTCTCTTAACATACTGGTAAAACACAAGGAATGGCTCAATTAAAAACCTGTGCTACAGCACGCATATTAACTGCTCCTAAAATTACAGAGTCCCTTTCTGTGAAATTGATCTCTCCGACCATAAAATGAGACCTTTACTTCTTTCTGCACTCTTATTAATTGCATGGCACTTCACTAGCTGTTGTTCAAATGAAGCTGGAGAATTAAGCCACAGAAAGGTCACTTTCTTTCCTTTCTGCTTGTGTGCTAATTAATGAGATCTAAACAGCAGCTTGTGTCTCAGAGCAGGGTGGATTAGATTGTGTGCAAGGAACTTTCCAAGCTGTGGGAGTTCTTGCCAAGCAAGGCAAGATTGTGTGGTCTAGCAGTGACAATAGCACACTGAGCTTGACATCCTGTTTCATGAGGCCCCTTCACAACAGCCAGTAGGTGGTCTGTCTTTATAGCCATTCAAAAATCCAGTAAGTTCATTTATGAACATCCCAAAATTTTCCTGTGTTAAATACCATATAGAGAAAAACCCTGCCCCTATCCCAAGAACAGCTAAGTATTAAAAAAGGAAAGTATCTCCAGCTCAGCACAGGCAGCAAGAAGACAGAGCTACACTTCACTCTTGTAAACCAAGTAATTTCTAGGTGAAAAAGCCTTATGAACTGTCATAGCCTGTTTCCTCTGGGGGACTACCACGTGCTCTGTAAATGAGGATTTTTTTTTTCCTAGTCTGGTCAATAGATTTGACCTCCCAGCTCTGTCAGGAACATCACCAAGTGGGATTGCTAAGACAAAAACCATTACATTACAGTCTCTAGCTAGCCCTTATAGAAGATTTTCCTTATTCTTGCTTAGACCCCTTTGTTTTAGCCTGTCCACTCTTTTCCTGATACAGGTACCCTGAATCTGGTTCAAACTTCTATTTTTCTGCAGAATGCTACCATGTCCAATTACACCATCTCATCATGACAAAATTCCTGCACAGGCAAGCAGTACGGAAGAGAAAACACTGTGTAAACATGGCTGAGGTGCTTTGGTACTATGGATTTAAACAAAACTGAGTCCTTGAATCTCAGCTGCTTTTCTGTCAGTTTTGGCATTTATTTGGCATCATCAAAGCTTATTGTGCTGCTGAAGCCAGGAACCTGTTTGATAAGGTAACTGCAGGCAGGTGTTTCAATATATTTGAGAACTGTGCTTGGGCAGTTATGGCTAACTTTTAATCCCTGCATATGCAATATAAACCTGCTAAAATACTCTGCCAGATCAGAACAGTTTATAGTTCATTAAGTAGGTGACAAACATTCACTGTTCAGACCCATCCTTATATAAGACCAAACTAGTAAAAGTCATCCATCAGACCCAAGTATGTAAAACTTGAAATACATCTTTAATGTATACTTGCATATAAGCTGTCAAACCTTTAAGCATTGCAGAAAAGAAGTGTTAGGATAAAATTACAAATAAACCCCCCTCCTATGAAAAATGTCTAAAGGTACAACCAACTTAAAATAGCAAAGCTATAATATATTAAAAGAAAAAACATGCTTTTTTGGTTCTATACACATGATTTTGTCACTCATGAGTGCAGAGTAAGGGCCAAGATGTTTTATGCATGGGGGACCTGCCAACACCTCCTACCCAGTTTTCACTCATCCAAGTTCTGTAGGTCAGAAGTGATCCATTCAGCAGATCCAATAGATACCCATGCCTTGTAGTCTGCATCTCCAGTGTAGTCCTTACCAACAGATAAGGCACCTGCATTTGCAGTACCTTCCACCACCCAAAGTGACTCACATCAGAAAAAAATGCAATATCACCACTCTGCAACACCTTGAGCAGGTAGAAGTCTGTGTAATGTGCAAGGCTAGATCAGGCCTATAGGATTCCTTTAATTGCAGCTCTTTGCAGGAGCAGAAATGCTGCAATGGATTTGCTCAATAGTCCATTCTTAGTCCTGGTGGTGGTTAATAGCACAGGTTTGGAGGAAAGCTTTTACATAGCAGTCACTCCTTTCTCATCTGCCACAAGTGAGATTGATGCAGAGTGCAGAAACCTACCCATGGCTAATCCCAGTACAAAGCACTGGAAAGCTAATCCCTTTTATTACACCAACTATTACTGAATATTGCCTCACCATGGAAAGCAATTGCTGTCTGATCTCTGAGGTGATCTGTTTGTCCTGAAGCAAATGAACTAACAACCCAAGACAAGCCAGAAAAGTGTCTACTCAACCAGCCCATTTCTACGTTGCAAGTCAAATTAGACTTCACAAAATAATGGACTCGCTTAAATCAGAGCATGAAAAACATAACTAATAAGAAATATATTGTGCATAACATGGATAAAGCATTTAACAGATTGCTGGCTTTCTGACACTCAGCCTCTGGGCTTATATGCCATGAATGAAATTGCTAGTGTGCTGTCAGTAGGTTTTCACATTTGTTCCTTACACACTGAAGCAGTCAGATTTAATTGGTGGAAAGAAATGACAGCGAGCACAGAAGCTGTAGAAGAGTTAGATTAAATGTTGTATTAAAGAATGTTAACCTTAACTCCAAAACCTGCAGGAAAGCTTTGTGTGGAAAGTAGAACCACATGTGTATTTTAAATAAACTACAATATGTGTACGTATATACATATTTAGAAGCGAATGAGCTGTGGCAGAGGGACTTTTCTGCTTCATAGCTGAGACTTTTTCAAGGATATAAACTACAATAAGCTATGACAAAAAATTGGGAACATTTTCTTGACAGCTTTTTCTGTATTAGAATTCTACTTTGTGTAGCTACTTCAAAAGTTGATTATAAAGCATTTAAGTACAACCCCCCTGCATTCAGCACTTCTGCTGTCAGACATCACATACAGCAATGCCTTGCTTAACCTATAAAAGTTTGGCCAACATAGGGTAGCTCAGCTGGAAAATAAAATACAACTGGGACACTCCCTCATTTCCCAATTGCAATGGCCCAAAGAATAAATAATGGCTACTGCTGAAAGGACTATTTCTTTCTAAGCCCTGAAAATGTGATGATGAGTCTAGAAGGAAGACCTTGATTTTTTTTTTAATTACTGCTAGCCATTTCTTATCAGGAGAAATAAAGGCGGTCACACCTGCTGAGATTCCCCCTGTGCACATATCTAGAATTGGATGTCCTCGTGGTTGAGAGGCTGGAAATGCCCCTGCTAGGCTCTGTTGTCCTGTGCAACCTGTCAGGTAAGGATCCTGAGGACAAGAGACCTCATTGTGAGAGGGCATTCTGCAGAGAGAATTACTTATTTCCAACAATCTGCTGGACTTTTTGCCCTCCATCGAGATCCTTCTAGGCTGACAAAACTTTTCAAAAGTGCCCTGGAGGATGGCCTCACCCTCAGAGACTGGTCAAGCTACAAACATGTTTGCTGTCTCTTTCTGCTGGACCTTGCTGCTTGTGCTTTGCACATGAAAATGAATTTCATTTCAAGCTGTAGCCATCTTGCAGCACAGAGAAGACTGACACCTCTGAACAGCAAACTCTGCACAGGAAGGTTAATGTGGCCTGACCCCTGTCTACATGGCTTTAAATAAAGTAATTAATGACTATTCTCAACATCAATTTCTAGGACTATAATAACTTTGTTAACAGAAGTTAAAGTTTTGAAGAGCAAAACAAAACTTTAAGGAAAAGACTAGCTCATTATTTTCATAATTTCTTTTTCCAAATCCCACTGTACTTTTCTAAGTGAAAATCTATTTGCAGAAAAACGCAAGCAAATTGTCAGTGATGTTTTACCTACCAGCAATTTAACAGCTACCTTCAATTCCCAAATGAAACTTGAAATAAAACACTACAACTAGGTTAATTTGAGGACTCACCATTTTCATTTCAAAGGCTTTTTTTAACATTAATTTGTCCTGAGGCATAAATGAAATACAGACAAATTGTATTAGATTTTAATTTGCTAAAAGTAGATTACAGGCCTTCTCCACAGAGGTGCTGAACACTCAGATCTCACAGAAGTAAACTTTATTCCCCACAGTAAAAGCAGAAGGAGCAGGTACCTACTGAGAATTGCAAAGGAGAATTTTTTCAAGGGGTTGACCTGTAAAGTACAAACATTCTGACTCTGAGCCTCCACAAAAAACCAGTACAGAAATATAGGTTTAGCAGAGCTGGACTAGGCATACAAGTTATTTCTGTCTTTCATTAAGTGCTTGAATTTAGAGGAAAACTGTTTATCCATTATTTAGGCTGAAAAAAAATCTAAGCTTCCCCCCCCATTTTATTATTTTAGATGTTTATCTTGTCCCATGGAGTGACATTTCTCAAATCTCACCAACTTGAAAGGCAGACATGCATGTGAACACAGCAGGAAGATTTCAAGGCCACTGCTGAGCCCAAGTGACTGTTATTAATTAGATTAAGGGACAAGCCCTTTCCATATTAGGCTCTTTAGGGCTGGTAACCCATCAATGGTGCAGAAGCCTCTTTATGGCAGGTGGCTTTGAAACCAGAAATGGTGAGTTAAATAACCCTGGCTAGAAACCTAGATGATAAACAGATCCAAGACTTTCAAAACTCTGGGTCTATGCTTTATTTTGCTGCTGTCCATTTCAATTGCTAAGGATTTTTTCCAACTGAAGGCAAAAATGACACCCAAAACCTGTCTCAGGATTGCCCTAGAGACCAGTTTTCCTGCAGAAGAATGGGTAGGAAGAAATTTCTTTGCCTTCAGGCTCCCTCCATACAAGAGTGGCTCCAATGGGACTGTGCTACAAAGGAGTCTCCTTTTAGCCTGCATCCTGCAAAGGAGTGAGTGTCTCAAGTGATGTTTCACACATCTGCTTTGAAGCAGCAAAGAGTCAGAGAAGGAAAAGAACGAGTCATTAGTCATTCTGCTTTGGAATAATCATGAAATTCATGTGCATCCTCCAGCTCCTTCATCATTAATATCTTCTCACAAGGGCTTCCAGGGTACATGGCATCTGTAGGGGTTACTCTACTCCCACACCTCTTTTGTGGAGTTCTCTATGACTGCCAGTGAGAAAGGCCAGTTTCATTATTAAGCATGGAGGGATTTCAAAATCCCTTACTCAGAATCCAAGAGTGTTTGCTTTCCCTTCCTTCCACTGGCAAGTCAATCTGAAACAGAACAACTTTCTTCTGGAAAAAAACCCCAAATCTAGTTTTCTCTGAATCACAAATGAACATTTACATTTAGTTATTAAAACCCCAAGTATTTTCAATATAAGCATTCCCCCCACCGATATCTTAGCCATAAAGCACTGAGTTTTATAAGGATTCCTGTCTTCTTTCCAACAGATTCCTTGGGATTCTTTTTTCTGTTCTACTCTGAAACACTTTCTGAAGTGCAGAGCATAGGAATGCCAAGTTGTAAAGCAAAAACTAGAAGTATTCTCTTTAAGTGAGTTTCCAATTTAGATAAATGCATATTACTGTAGTATTCTCTGCTCCCCTGCAGTTATTATGGAGAACACCTGCTACATCCACTGGGGTCATTATTTGGTGATCCAAGGTAAAAGACAGGTTGCTAAGGGTAACCACCTCACAATCAGTCCCTGAAATCACACGAGATTCATGCAAAATCCTGATTAATAAGAAATGGAACAAGAATCTTTTTCCATGAGTTCACATGAGAATATTTAAAAAATGTCTTCCACAGGAGGGAATAGGAAGGAATTTACTTTTTCTCTACAAGAATTATTTGTACCACTCTCATTGTCTCAGATTTAAAGGCCTGCACCCTACCAGCTGCATCTGAAGTAATTCTCTCCTGTTGGAAGACTCTTCCTCACTGCCTTGCAGAGAGAGATCTGTAAATAGCTTTTTTTGCTCATCAATTGGGGAATAAATGTCAGACACAGGCAAGATGCAGACTTATATACCTGGTTAGTGAAAAAGCACAGTGGTATCACACAGTGAAACAATCAAACCAACAAACTTGCCAAACCCAACAAATAAGATAAATCCAGTAACAGAAAGTAATTTTAAACACAGATAATCAAAATTAGATAAGAAGGGGGCAGCTCTCCCTCTCAAGCAATTATACAACCTCTCAAGAAATTGTTTTTAACCTAAAGCACCTGCAGTTGCAGGCAGTTTCCAGACTTAGCTGCAACTGAAATAATACATATACAGTAAGAACTAAGAACCTGCACTAGAATGAAGAAGTCTTATCTCTGGTTTGTGGTAATGATGGAACAGGAATAACTGCTGGCTCTAGGAAAGCCAATGTGGAAGGCACAGAAAGCAAGAGTAACATCTTGATGGCTATATTTGTATTTTTGCCTTTGAGGAAACACCTGCTACCAAGCTTCCCAGAATCATCTTAGAGTGGAATACAGTCTTCAGTAGAGTTGGAATGAATTCTTTGTTCTTTGTTAATATGAAATAGGATTCTGCTAGAAAATAGGAATATAGGAAACCACAATATAAAGAAAGTACACTGGAAGGCAAAAAAGAAAACCCTCCAGGCAAAACACCCTTTTTCCTGCCACAGAAGTGATATGAGAGGTTATAATATTTAAATTGGTCAGGTACATTTCTTTCTCAGTCATATTATCATAATATTCAGAACTGCATTCGTTACAATCTTCAAACACTTGAGTTACAAACCCAGTAAGAGAAAAGGCACCAAAGCAACAAAATGCTTTGGATCCAAAGAAGGTTGTAGCCCTGATCTCTTAGGGTATCTTATTTTAGCTAGAAAAAAAATCAGCAACATGTTGCTGATATTCCTCTAGTGCATCATATTCTACTTCCATGTAAAGATCCTTGATCTTATTTGAAAAGGTCTATTCCAAATCCCACTAAAGCCAGTGGGGATCACTGTGATTTCATCCTCCTGTGGTACAAATGCAAACTTGTATCACATTTTTTTCCCATTAAAAAAACCCTAAACATTAGTTAGTGTAATTTTAGGGAGACTATTACCACCAGGATTACTAAGGATGACTAACATCCTCCTAAAAGTGGTGTATTCCAAATAACTTAAAAGAAATTGAATAGGAAATAGGCATTCCACTCCCAGAGGTCTCTGAAAATCCTGACTAAAACTAGCCAGTCTTTGCTCATTATAAGTTTAATGTTTCTGTGTATTTACACCTATGTGCAGCCATAATGACAGACTAAAGCTAAGAAATGCAATTTTGTAATAAGCGAGCACTGCATTTTGTATTTCTTCATTCCAGATCCCCAGAACTCTCCCAGATGTGCATTTACCATGAACAAATTACTGAGGTCTGAAGCAACTGTAAATTAATTTAGCACTGGAAAATTAAAGAGAGCTATCACTGTATAACAGCAGTAGAGGAAAGTTGCTTATTATTTACCTGAAGTAATTTGAAAAACGCTTACAAATCCTTTTTCAATTTTACTCCTTTGCCTGAACATAACACAGTTACCAATTGCTACTGAGGATAAGAAAGTTCACCCTGTAACAAGTGTGCTATGTTTAATTTACAAATTTAATTTAATGCAGGTGGTGTTGACACAAATAAATATTAGAATATTATAAGTTAGTCTGAATATTAGAAGCACAAAAAGCAAACTGTGCTAATGTTACATGGATGTGTGTCAGGAAATAGGACTGACTGACACTACTCATTCTCCAGTGTTTTGGACATTGAATTTCTACGAATGCTTTTAAAAATGTAAATATAAACATGAGTCATCTGAAGTCCAGTTGCAATACTTCACTGAGACTTGAAATAGACTTTTTTCAGTCAAAGTCAAGGTGCCTTGCAGCTTTCTCCCATCCTTGCATGTAACAGCCTATCTTGGACCTAAAAAAAGGCTACCAAAGAGATTTAATGAAATTCTTCACTATTTTGTGCCCAAGGCACAACTTTTTTCCAGTCTCACTCAGTATTGCTCCATCCATAGGTGGAGAAGAACCTCTCAGCTTTGAGGACCCTTTTTCAATTCCATAGGCTACAGCTGTTTTTGCAAGGTTGATCTAGTGACATGCGATGCTGAAAGGGAAGAACTAGAACTTCAAATAACTGCAGGTAACACCTGGTACCTTTCCAAAGCAACCTGACTTCAGTTAGTCAAATCGGACACTTCACATGGCTAAACTAGCAGAGCCCTTGTCTCAGATAAATTTGCATACTTCAAAGCAATAAAACAAGATGTTCATGATGAAAGAATCAAAACACACTCATTTTCCCACAAGTTTTCAATGTTATAGCTTGTTTGCTTTAGTTGGTGGAATGATCTGGCAAACTTACAACTTGCACATTTGATTGTAGTTAATAGACCCTGAGCAGGTAGGAAGGCTGCTGGTGTCTCTGCCGTGAAGACGGCAACAAGGAAACTTGAAACAACATAATAAAATTGAAATGTGTTGATAACACACTGGATGACAATATTTGATTGTCCATGCTTTTAATAATTAGTTGTGAACTAGAAGACTTATTTGAATATTAAATGGGATGGAAGATTTCTGAAAGGTGAATGCACGTTACAGACCAGATAATCTTACGGAGCCTTTTGAGACTTACTCATGAACACTGAAGTTGAGACAGGTGATGACAATCTCTGAATTAAATAGCAAATCTAAATGCTATTTATCTCTTAATCAAAGTTAATCCATTTCTTAATTTATAAGCCATGCTAGATTTAAATTGTGAAAAAAGTTCTGAAAAAAATTATACTATTGAGTTTAAGACAGTTTCAAGAGTCTGTTTCTCACCATGACGTAAATGAGTATAAACAGAATATATTTGTTACACTTTCAAACCATAGTTAATTTCAGTTCTCTTTCCACCTCCTCATCTAAATAAATAAGCTCACAGATGCAAATTTTATTTTGCAATATGTTAAGATTGGACAAAAAAAATCAGTGAAGAATGTTTAAAAAAACAGTTTCTCTTCAGAACATTGATAGAATCATTAAGGTTGTGATAGACCTAAAGAACATCAAGTCTACCACTAAAGCAAGTGCCACAGCTACACTCTGCAAAATGCCTCCAGGGATGGGGACTCAACCAATTTCTTGGGCAGCCTGACAAACATTTAGATACATTTTTCCTAAGAACCAATCAAAGTCTCCCCTGGGGCAACTTGAGGCCATTTCCTCTCATCCTATCACTTGCTACCTGGGAGAAAATACTGCCCGCCTCCTTTTTAAGGCAGTTGCAATAAGGCAGCAGTAAGTGTCCCTTTGAGCCTCGTTTTCTCCAGGCTGAAGGTCCCAGCTCCCTCAGACACTCCTCACAGGAGCTGTTCAGACTTCTCCAGACCCTGCCCCAGCTCTGTGCCCTTCTCTGGACATGCTCCAGCACCTCAGTGTCTTTCTTATAGTGAGGGGCCCAGAGCTGGGCACAGCACCCGAGGTGTGGCCCCACCAGTGCCCAGCACAGGGGGACAGTCCCAGTCCTGGCCTCACTGTTCCTGGCACAGGCCAGGTGCCATTGGCCTCTTGGTTACATGCTGGCTCATGTTCAGCCGATTGCTGACCAGCAGCCCCAGGTCCCTGTCCTCTGGGTGGCTTTCCAGCCACTCTCACCAAGCCTGTAGTGCTGCATGGGGTCATTGTGACCCAAGGGCAGGACCTGGCCCTTGGCCTTGAACCTCACAGCACTGGCCTCAGCCATTGATCCAGCCTGTCCAGATCCCTCCTGCCCTCCAGCAGATCAACACTGCTGCCCAGCTTGATGTCACCTGCAAACTGACTGAGGGCGTGCTTGATTCCCTCATCCAGATCCTAAAGAGGATTCCACTGATACTAAACAGGAGCAGCTTCTTCACAGCCTTGGAGAGAGAATTGGAAGGAAAAAAAGGCCTTTGATTTTTATCATTGTTTTGGACACACTTAACAGGAAATCTTTGGGGGAAAGAGAACTGAAAAAAAGAGTCTTAAAGGACAGTGAAACCTCTGAGACATGACCAGGAATAATTACAGAATTCCATCCAATAACATTACTTATCCCTCTGAGGAAGTGTTGAACTACATGATCCTTATGGGTCCCTTATAACTTGAGATTGTCTGCAATTGTATGACATGAATTATTTAAGATGAGCAGTATGTACTGAGTCACCCTTGCCTTTGACATGTATCATATCCTGGTAAGGACAGTGCAGTCTAATGCATAAGCACTCCAATTTTCAGCACTGAGGACTGCACAAATACAGGACAGATTCAGGCTCAAGTATCTATAATTTTTTTAAAAAGGAGAAATGGAAACACTAGGCTGAAATCCTACTGCCATATACAATACAGTAAGATTTCAGCTTTGCTGTCTTTGTAGGCTACAGTCACCATTTCTCAATCCTTTTGCTTTTCTCCAGCACTGAGTGAAAAAGTTCAGCCTAACAGCTTCAGTGCTTCAGAGACAGCAGGTTCCTAAAATACTTCAATAAACTCATAATGTACTCCTTTTAGAGATGCAGCTTCATGAGTCTGACGTTTATAGTGACTTAGCAATACTGGAAAGCCAACCAACACCAACTTTACCCAAGATCTCAAGACCTGTCATTATTTTACTTCAGATAGCAAACACAAGGGGGTGTTGGAGATTGCATCATGCTTTTTCTTGCCATTCTGGGACATATTTAAGATCTTAACCATCCTCCTCCACCTGCCGCTTCCTCCTGTCATTCCTTTGTAATAGCTTTATTCCTTCTTCAATTATCTTCCAGTAAATTCCAGCAAACTGGTGTCCACAGAAGCCACCTGGCTCCATGGTTTTGTCAGATGAACATCTACTCTCTGATAGCTCCCAGGGCTGCAGATGCAGTTACAGCCTTAAAGATTTCAATCTGCAGGGCATTAGCATAAGCCAGTAATAAAACCTATCATTCAGAAACCACAGTTCAAGCCATACAGTGAAACTGAAACTCAGGCTTCCTTTAACAAAGCTTTCCTGAAGCTTATGACTGAAAATACAAGGCAACATGCATTCATAAATTAGAGTAAATTATGGATTACTAATGTAATCCATAATTACATGGAAGTAAAATTAACAGTACATGGCCACAACAAGTTAAAACTCTCTCCAAAATATGTACTTCTAAATGTAACATATTAGGATTTTTTTCCCTTTATATTCTCCTTCTAATACAGCAGAAGGATCTAGTAACAAACGTGGCTTATTTGTTAGAAGTAGGCATCCTTGTCCTTTGCAGAGGCATTTGGGCTCTTCAACAGTATTTGACCAATAATATTCTTGTACTTCCAGAATGAATTGCTTGTGTATAATAAGTCTTTCCAATAAACTCAGTTTCTTTTATATTTTAAATATTTTCTTCATCATTATAAAACCTAAAAATCTTCAAAAGACAATTGCTTTAAGGAAGGGTTCCATCCTTCACTACTGACCATAATATTAAAATGGGAAAGTAGAACATGAGAAGTAAAATAAAGGTCAGCAGATGGGAAATACTTTTAGCAAGAAAAGCACATTCAGAACAGATAAGAGCCTGGCTGCGTCTGCAAAACAGGAGGAGGAATGATGGAGAAAACATCTTGTTCAGACAAAGCAGTTCTTGAAAGATGATTTTTACAACCACTATCAGTGTAGAAAAAGCTGTTGGGATATCTGTAAGCTCTCACTTGTATTTTACATTTTGGCTGATTGACTCTCTGATAGAGAAGTTTTTTTCTCTTCCAAAAGCTTTTCATGATGCATGTGCAGGACTTTATCAGGCAGGTAAGAGCAACCAACAATAATGGTGAACAGAAGCTGCTGCTTGGGCTTTTTTCTGAAAGAAGTATTTCTAAATATCTGCACTTACAAACAATTCATGCTACAAATGAGCATGAACAAGTGCACATTTATTGAGAAGAGAAATCAATAAGATTTAATCTGGATTTGATTAACTTTAAATTGTTTTGAAAACTGCACTAGTTTTTCTTATTAAGTAAATGCTATATTTGTTGTGCATGAAGATTTGCTTTATGTTAGGGTGGTGAGCAACCTCTGCAACAAGAAGATTCTGTTTAAGTGCAAGTTTCACCACGAGATTATTTTTAACAACTGTCCACTTACAGTACTAGACAAACACTCTGTACTGCTATGCATAGAAAAAAGCAGAATTAAATTAAAGCAGCCTTTTCTCAGCTCTGCAAGAGGAGGCTGATGGCCTGCTACCAGTGCATGGTGAGAACTATGCCACTGGACAGGATAAACGTGTGTTCTGTTCTGTATAAAGAGTACAGAGTTAGGCCTTTGTAAGTTTAATGAATGATCAAACTGGCTACAATTAACTGTGTGTTTCTCAGAATAATTAAAGACAAAGAAGTATTTTCAGTGATAACACGGGGAATCTTTAAAGGATTTTTTGAAAAAAATTATCACAGAGTTGTGGGCTATAAACCACAGGGGTTAGCAATAACAATCTTTAGCATGTCACACTGTGCCTGGACATAATTTCATTATACAACTGAAGCTGGCGAGTTTAGAATTTGCATGCAACATTAAAGTTTATTTCTGATTTAAGTATTTTTAACTGTAAAACACTGTCAAAGAAGGAAACAGAGAAACATATACATTTAAGGAAACTAAGGGGAGGAGAGAAAATATGCTTATTGTTCTTATTCTTGGAACTCAAGAAATAACTGAACATTCCTGTTCATCCACTGAATTAGATATACAAACTGTCTTTGCATTTCAGAGGGACTCTCTTGACTCATCCCAAAAACAGAGCCATAATGGGTATTGAGGTTAGACCTTTCCTGTGAGTGCCAAACACACAAATCTGGGTGTGTTGATAAAAAACCGATCCACCCCAACCCATAAAAACCCCATGTTACTGTTGTGGTGCTTCCCAGAATGGAAAAGATGAAAGTACAAGTGAAGATCTAAATCACATGGTGCTACAAATACTGTATCTGAAAGATGTATTAAAGCCTTAGCAACAGGAAATAACATAGAAGAATCATGACTTCCATCACTGCAGGAATAAAGGAATATTTTGCTGTTGATCTTCAGCAGTTGTTTCATGAGGTTAACAACTCTCTGGCCCTTTGCTTTGAGAAAGATTGCCCCTTACAGCCCTGCTTACTTCATCATGCAAAGACTAAAGGTCTGATTAACCCACACAAAAAAAAATCAGGAATATTTCTTTAACTTTATATAGACCCTCAAATCATGTGTCATTTTTGGTGAGTTACTATGCATAACTAACTTAATACTCAGTTTGTGATAAAGAATACAAAACTGAAAGCTTTTCCTTTCATTTTTAATTTAAGAAATACAAAGCCCAGGAGGAATTTTAGATATTCAGTTATCTTGCTCCACAATTCCAGCAATGTGGAACAGGTCTATTTTTCTTTCTTATTAGGTATCTAGGTGTCATAGCAATACTGATTTCTCCTCCAAATAACCATCAGCAAAGTCCTGTTAGTTATTTGTTCAGACAAGATGACACTAAAAAGCAAACCCTTCTTCATTACAGTTTCTGCAGCAGCAAATTGTCACTCTAATATGAATAAAATCTTCAAGCAGGAGATCTTCAGACATTCTGTGTTGGCTTAACACCAGTTTCCACTGATTTTTCAGGAAACAGAACTCTAAATGGAAATCTTCAGTGAGATTGAAGAATACAAAATGATGATGTCCAAAAATAAGAGGATTAAAACAGTCTTCTGTAAATTGCAAACCAGTGTCTTGTATGCTACCATTCAGTGATTCATTTTAATACTGTATGCAGCCACCCACATGCTTAAGAATATTCATAACATTAAACATTGTTTAGGTGATTTCAGTGGAAAAAGGTACTGGCAGACGGAAAGGTAAAAACCTTTACTGTATTTGCTCCCAGAACCAAATTTTTTTTTTACTGCTGCTGAAAAGACAAAAATGTTATGGTTTGCTACAAGTATTCTGACCTGTTTGTCTGCAGAACTTTGCAGATATTATTGTAAGAGAAATGAACCAATGAAGTTTCTTTTCCTAGCCTCCCATGAGAAATGCTCAAAACAAGGGATATCCTCCAGGAATCAGGTTTACCCTGGTAGAACCTTCACTCATTAATATTTTCATGTGAAAATATATTCTTTTGTTAGGATCGTCCCAAGTGAAGAATTGTCAATATCATGTCAAATAATCACACCAAGCAGAGCTGCTCCTACAAGGTAAAAAGTGTGAGTTCCTTCTTTTTGCTGCAGAGGCTTTTGCTTTGCATTAAACCCTCCACAGAAACCCTCCAGTTTGTTATCAGGAAAGGAAAGACTGAATGGCACCAGCTTAGCCTTTTGCTCAGCTGAGCTTGAAGGGTGGATCTGAAAATACAGTACCAGCACCAAATCCATTTAACCCAAGACTCATTCAACTTGAAATAAGTCACTGCACAGAGTCTAGTTCCAAAAAAAATTAAAAAAAAATAATCAAGCCTTTAAGAGTTTTTCATGTTTGCAGTGAGTTGCAATATGTGTGTTAGCAGGCTTTTGGAAATGTTTCTTGGAGATAAAATTTGAATAATCTATGTGGTTTAATTTAAATAATTTATGCATAAAGCACTGCAGAGTTATAATTGTAATTATAGTGTTCAACTCAGTAGCAATGAGGTACATTTGAAGTTGGATTCTGATTGTACTATATATCTTATGCTCCAAATTTCATTTTGTTTTGAACAAACCCTTTGGAGCACAAGAAAATGTCTCAGAGGTCCACAAAAAAATTCCTGAGTGAAGTTTTAGAGAGTTTCTTTGCTACACTTTTTTTTTTTTATTTAAAGTCTGAAATCCAATCTTGCATGCTTCTGTGTCGTAGTGATAAAGTAAAGGTGGCTGAAAAGTGCCCCTGGTCAGAGGGGAAGGACTTTTCTACTTTTCTCAGGAAGGAGCAGCTGTTCCTATCAATAATTTCCTGAAGCAATAGGCCTGGAGTGTAAACAATATTTTACACGGATGGCAGCAGAACAGATTACATTATTTCTGAATTTTTGCACTTCACTGTGGAGAATGGATTAACCCTGTGTGACATAAATTCAAATCTTAGTTCCTTGAAATGAATGAAAGGGTTAAAGTATTGTAAAAAGGAAAAAATTTCTACAGAATAGTGTAGTCAGAAGAGTGTCATTAACTTGGTTCAGAGGGAGACAACGCTGGCATTAGGAGCACTTCAGAAATTGCATATTGAAGCTTGAACAGACAAAAGGTTTGTTTCCACCACTCATAATACTATTTTTTCCCCTGAACTTGTAAGACATGCCCAGAGACAGATAAGAGGAAAATCCTGAATACAGTCAATCATTCAGGATGCTAGACAAGTATGAGGGGAATAGACAACTGATACCTGTGTGCTTCTCCTAATTAAAGATGCACTGCCAGCATTGGAGATGGGTGGATCATTGTCACAGTCTAGTAGGACATACCTGGTGTTTGCAGTAAGAACTAGATGGGTAAGTCATGCTCAGTTTCAAACACCAGCAATGAACTCAAAGGTCTCCAGATTTCAAGTCCCTGGAGCAGGTGAGAAAGCACACCTGTGGATTCCACTGCTCCTGAGCAGGTCTTGCAAGAAGAACCCATCTTCAGCCAGGCCCCAGGCAGAAACAGTGGGCTCCAAAGGTTGAATAAACAACTGTCAGATTTTCAGGGCTGAACACTGAATGGGCCCCTCAGTCTCAGGAAGAGGTAAAAGTTTATACCTCTATTTCTTTTCACAGAGAATATGCTAGTCCATACCATCCTGCACTCTGGGAGGTAATGACATGATCACTGGTTAACCTCTTGGCCAGGCCTATATTTAGCTCTTTCTACTTTGCCCAGTATTAGGTGTGATGCTGGATCACACTCATCCCTTACCCACCCACACCTATATGTACAAGGTCACTATGTTTCCAAAATATGGATTATTGAGAAGTCCATAAGACCTTGTATCTTCAGATGATTTAATGTGAGAGGCAAGCAAAACTACCAAAGAAAAAACTTATGAGAAAGAAGCAGCTACATTTATTTCAGTAGCCTCCCTACAAGCTTATTTGAAAGTGTTAGAAGTAGTTCAACCAGAAAGCTCGAGAAGCTAAATATTTCAGCTGAAGAATTAGAGGCTCACAGCTCTTTCAAGACAGGAAAGCAAGGTAAGTGCAATTCCTTCTACACTGCCATCATGACATGATTCCAACATGTATTAATAAAGCTGTCATTATTCCAGCTAACCCCTAAGTCTCTAATCAGAAAGTAAAACCCCCTCTTGATTTTGTCTTCTCTTCAACACCTACACATCACTGTAATTTTGCTTTACAACTGGAAGACAATCCATTTTCTGCATTGAGTTCTTGCAACATTAAGTCTGAATCTGAGCTAGTAGGCCCTTTCTTCTCCTTTATTTTGCGCAACAGGATTTTCCTGGGATGGCGTAGAAAAGATATTTTAGGCATCTGGAAGAGACCAAAACCCCTCAAAGCCTCAATCACCAATCAAAATCCTAAGAAAACGATGAGATCAAAAGCTTTAAGAGTCACATCAACATGCCTTTAATATAACCCCAGGGATGGTGACCACCATTTCTCAGGCAGCCTGTTCTCCCATGGACAGCCTGAGGCCATTTCTTATCCCATCACTCATTGCTCCGGAGAAGAGACTGACACCTGTCTTGCTACAGCCTCGTGTTGCGTTGCTGTAGAGAGTACTAAGGTCTTTCCTGAGACTCCTTTTATCCAGGATAAAACTTGCTCAGCCTCTTCTCCTAAGAGGAGGAGTGCTCCAACTCTTACACCAGCTTCATTGCCCTCCTTTAGACACACTCCAGCATCTCAACATCTTTCTTGTAGTTAGGGGCCCAAAAACACACAATTTCAAGTGTGGCTTCATGATCACTGCTCTTGTACTGCTGGCCACATTTTCTGTGGTACAAGCCAGGACGCTGTTGGCTTTCTCGGCTATCTGGGCACGCTGCAGGCTCACAGTCAGCCAGCTATAGACTCACAGCTCCAAAATGTCATGTTTAAGGAGAAAATAGCTGCTAAATGTGGCCTGTTATTCCAAAATGAAAGTAATGCAAAGATCCAGATAATGAAACTGATAGACTCTTATTCTAAGAATTGAATAAATTGAAGTTGATAGATACTGTGCTCTTGATCTGAGATAAGAAGCTTTATCAAAGCAGCCAGTTGGATAAACAAGCAATCTGCAAGATGTTAAAAAAGGAATTAAGCAGGTGAAACCTTCAGAAGCTGTGCTTTGCTTCTTTTGTGGTCAGAATTAGAGCTGCCATCAGCCTTACAGCTTCAAGCTGCTCTCAGATCACTACGAACACACATACCTACACACCAGGTATTAACCAGTCATTTAAAAAAATACAGCTCGATTTATAGATCAGTTTTCATTAGCACTGTGCCTACATGTTCCATTTGGCTAAAGAAACCCAGCACCAGTCTGCAAACACTAGAACACTAGTCTGTATTTCTCAGTGCCACACTAAAATACAGACGGCCAGAGGGGGGGGAAAAAAAAACAAACCAACAAACCCAAAAAATCCTGCTGCTTCAAACCCTGTAGTCCTTAGTTTGGAGTTCCAACTGATTTGCATCCTGTTTTTCTGGCAAAAATTCAAAATTAAAAGGTAGTAAATATCAGATTAGTGGGGAAAAATATTTGATTTCTTCTAGATGCCACTGTTTAAGTAGCAAAATTGTACTTCTCTATTTCCCAGCACAGAAACAGTTAAGGTTTACAATCTGAAGTTGAGGCAGAACAAGATAAGTTAAAAAAATTGAGAGCAATTATGTAAGATTTTGTACCGCTTTAACTGAGTTGCTATTTAAGCTTACTTGAATTTTAAATCTGCCTTAAAACCAGTGTCTGGCAGGTCCAAATCATTATCCCTGATTAAAAAAGCAAAATATTCCCTCTCAAGGCAGACTCATGGATGGATTGTTTGGAAAAAAAATCCACCCCATAAAAAAATTCCCAAATCCCCAGTAATATGATGTGAAGCCTGAGACAACCTGGCTACCTTCTCTGCAGAAAGTCCAGGACTGTACTGGCCCACAGAAGAGCTTGCATGCAGGGAAGAGCATGCAGAATAAACCTCTAGAACAAGATATGTGATTATAAACAATGCTATTCCAAACTCCATACTGTTTTTTTTTTTACCAGTCTGAAAACAACATTGCTGTTTCAGCCTGTGATGGTGCAAGGATTCAGCTGTGACAAGGTCCCTGCCAGTCCAAGCAGCTGAGGCCATTCAGCAATTTTACCAGGCTTCTGTGAAAGTGCCTGAAAAAATGTTCATGTTGTAATAAAAAAAAAAAACCAAAAAAACCCAAAACAACAAACTAATCACCAGAAAACACACCCAAACCTCTCAGCCCTATCTGGCTTCAGTAGACCATGAATGAGTCAAAACAGGGCACAACTATACTGACAAAATGAAATGTAAAATTAGGAAAAAAAAAGAAAATAGGAGAGGGAGCTTGAGTACAGATTCATGCTGGTACACGAAGCCAGACTGTCTGAAGCTCAGCTCACTCAAGGGAATATTTCTATCCACCTGACCTGCTGTGGGATATTACTAAAAATTATATTAAAGAACCTGACAACTGTGAACAGGCCATAAATAGAAGGGTTCAGATTACCTGTAGCATGACTCTCAGAACAAAGCCCTTGTTTTTAATAGTGCATACACTCTGTTCATCCTATAGCAGGCAGCTGTCTCTTACAACTGATGGCTGACGTGGCATCCATTGGTGCCAATTTTCCAATCACTTCCCAAACTTTCCTGTTCAATGAGGTGAGCTGCACAATGGCAGTTTATTTACCTGCTGGCAAACCTTCTCTTTGAAGGGTCACCGCTTTTAATTATAGTGGCACCTGTGTACTGCTCTGCTTTTAAGCCTGTCAAGGTTTCCATTATAAACCCTTTTCTTGATGTTTATTCTGTAATGCCCTTCCAAGCCCACTGTGGGCTGCAGCACAGCTTGTAAGGTCTCAGCAAGTATTTCTCCTAAGTAATTGTGGTTCTCTTGGTTCATCCCAAATAACTCAGGAATGACTCTTTCTACTGCTGCTTTGTGGGACGCTTATACATGCTTTTTTTTAAAGAAACAAACACTTTACAGATAGGATACTCCTACAAGAAAGTATAATAATCTTACAGGAAATATTGGTCTGTACATCCAAGTCCCAGGGCTCCATAATTTGCCATCTTAAATTCTTAACATCTGTTGGAATGAACTGCTGCTCTGCCTTGGCTCACCATCATTGCTATTTGATGTTGACTTTTTATTTTCTTCTCCACCTATCTTGCCTATTATCACAGGCCTTTTAGCAGTCTCTTTTTCCTGAAGGCAGGAGACACTACTGCTGTTGAAGAGAGGGTACACTAAACCATGCAGATTACCTGCTTTACATTTCATATTGTGTGTAATATTGCAGACAAGAGAATGGAAGGCAGCCTCTCTATGTTCTCTTACCTGAAGCAGGAGGAAAAAAGTATCCAAAGAGAAAAAAAAAATGCCAAAGCTATTCACTTCTGTTCAATCATGATAACATACATATAAAGACTGGACCAGACTGTCACAGGGACAGCTATCAAATGGTTCCAGAAGGAGAAACGCAGCACAGAAAAAATGAACACCAGCAGTATTAAGCAAGCAGACACTGGAAAAAGACTGATGTGTAGAGTGCTACCTGTGGCTGAGGAACAAGTGACATGTGAAAGGTGCTCACTTTTTTTTTTTTTTGGTGGGAACAGGGAAACCAAGTTTCAAGGCTCACATCTGCACTTGTCCATGACACACTGGAATCTTGCAGGACTAGAAGCAGTGAGACTACAAGCCCAGCTTGTTGCCATTTACACATCAGGTTCATAAATCCTTATTCAATTCTTAACATAACAAGCTGAGGTTGTTGAACTTCCTGTCTGAGGTACCAGCCTCTGATGCACACCAAAGCTTTTAAGATAATGCAAACTCAAACAATAAGTCCATGGAAGAAATTAGTGGTCTGGAATGGAGTTCAGCATTTCTGCTTTGGCATTGGAATGGCACCTGCTGTGACAAGAGAGCCTTGCAAAAAGAGTTCCTGCAGCCAGATTAATTGCTATGCACACGTACACAGCAGAAGTGGGAAGGGAAGAAAGGTTTGTGTTAGCATTGATAGTTACACCTGGGGCACCCTGCTTTCCTTCCACAACCTTGCATGCTTCTGAAATGCAGAAGGATTTTTGTGTTTTCTTACCTGCTTCTAGTCATGCACTTTCAAATCCCTAATGATTCTCCATTTTGATCACAGATAAAGGTAGCAAAAGGGACCAGGTTGTGAAAGAGACTGTGTATTCCTTCACACAGCTACACAAAACCTTTTGTATTTCATGTGACCCTGTTTGAAAGAGTTATCCACTAGCTAGGAACAGAAATATTCTATCTTCAAAGTTTCTATCCTCTCCTGTATTCCTTTTGCTATGATCATCTGAATGACAGAACCTTGCTTTTGATCCCAAATGGATAATTCAATAAATCATTCCCATTCAAGTAAGTGAAATGACAACAGCAGATTTAGAATAACAATGACAAATAGAATTTCTGTCTTTGACTGCCAAAGTTGTTCAAGTCTAACTCTTCTTCCTATATAGGAAGAGGTCATTGCCTTCTGATGTGTAAACAAAGTTAAACTTCAGTTTTGTCCAGACCCCATAAACTTTATGACTTGAGAAGTGACTTAATAATTAATATAACTATAAATTAGGCAGAAATCTAATTACTTCTTGGACAGATACTAGTTCCCCTTGGGCATTAGGAATCTATTTTTCTTGTTTGAATGCTGAATGTCTAAGTAGGAAAGAAATAAAATCCTTTCTGTTTTAATGAAAATCCCGCAAACTCCACAAACCCTACAGAAGTAATAATCTCTGCATTACTTTTAGCTGCCTATCACACATCATTACCATGAGTCTGAATGCCTTTTATGATCCCTGTTTAAGTGGATTGTTTAGCTTGGGTTTTCCCATTTGTTGTGTGTGTGTTGGGTCTCTTAATTTGAGTTGTGGGGTTTTTTTTGTTTGGGTGAGTTTTTGTGTTACTTTCTTTTGCTAGCTTGTTTTCTTTTTATTTTCTCTGTATTCATGCAGTAACTAACACATTGCAATAATTTAGTGACCATGGATTTGTACAGAAGTGAACGAATTTCACATAACCACAAATATTTAGCCATGTAAACAAGACAGGAAGTTCTTACAGCTCCGATTTTAAAAAGCATGCACAAATGTGTGGATGCATGTAAGGGAGACACTGTCTTCTAGGCCTAAGCTGCAACTGCTTTTTCACTCTCAGTAGAGCACCAAAAATTAACACAAGTATTTTTTCCATTATAAAAATGCCACAGAAACTATTTACCACACAAAATAGGGTTTTTTTTGGCACTAGAGAACATCCTCTCATCAAAAGTGACACTGAAATTAACAGAATAAACAGTTTTTTATCTCCTTATTTCAGATTTGCAACCCAGAAGGAAAGCTGTATCTTCCCTTGAACTGATTTTAGCTCTGCAATCCCCTGCAAAACTAAATTTCATGTCAAGAGTGAGATGGGAGATGATTAATACCAAATCTGTAATCTGGCTAGGAAAAGTGGCCAAAAATAAAAAAAGTAAAATACCCTAAAGGACTGATACACTGCAATAAATTTATTTTGCTCTTAACTTTGAGATCCTGCAATGCAGGATTTCCAAGTGTGACAGGATAATGAAAAAGTTATATGACACCCACTACCATCCTTTTTACTACTTCAGATAAAAACCACTCCTTTTTCCCCTAGGACTGCCTGAGATACAAGGTGCTTGTCTTTAATTTGATGCCACCATCATCAAGCTTTCAACAGTCTTGACAGGCTCAGGGCTCTCTTTTTGCCCCATATCTCTCCAGAAATTACTGTAGCACCATAAACTATAAATCACCCGTAAAGGTGACCTCCAACAGCAACAAACTGACTTATTCCCTTTTGTTACTGATTAAGAGGCAAATAAAAAAATCAGAGATTTGGAGTTGGATAGTCTGGTTAATATTTGGTTTTTTTTAAGAGCTTGGTTATTTTGCCTGTTTAATTTATTTCCCACTAACTTTATCTTCCCTAATTTCCCCATGTAACTCCCACATGGCTTTTCCCTAACTTTCTATGCCAAATTAATTTGCCATAAAATGGCAAGCGAGTTGCAGCACATAAATCAGATTTCTGGGCACAATTAGGGATGGGTATGTGTCTCATGTTTGCATACATAAACAGATCCTCATCTTTCCCCCCCTCTTCTTGGCATTTTAGGGCTAAAACAAGAACTAATCACCACTGAGAAAAATTGCCCATTATTTTCTTCAGTCTAGGTATCTCTAGATGAGACCAGGGACACCTCACACTGACACAACGAGGTGATTGTTCTCAGCTGTCCAAGAGCAGGACTGTACACACTGGGGTCTCAGTGACTGAAATTCAGGGCTTGCTGCATTCAGGTGGCCTCATACCAATCAGGTGTTAGAAAAAAGGGTTCTGAACTGCAATGACTGAGACTTCTTCCAGCTCTGTCTGGAAGAAGGAAGAATGAACAAAGACCACCTCAAAACCTCTGGTTGCCGGAGACAATGAATTGCATTTTGGACTAACATCCATAGGCATCACAGCCTTCAAACCTGGCTCTGACAGACAAACACAAAAGCTGCAGTACTCTCACTGGAGAGCGGGAGTAGAGGGAACTCTCCAGGTCCCAGCAGGACAGAAGGCACCCTTACTTTTCTTCCTGTGTCACATCCTACTGCATCTCTATTTGACCACACTTATCAGAAATCTCTGTGATTTTTATAAATTTTCCCCTACTTACAATCAATACTTGCACATTTCTGGTATCATACCTTCTTCAGCATCAATGTCCTTTTTGAAAGTCATCTGAATGACATTCAACAATTAAAAATAACACTTAACCTTTGTGCCAGGGGCAATATTTCATTTTAACAATTTGGAACTATAAGAAATCAATTAATCCACAGAGTATTTTTCCTGGTTTATGTATTCAATTGATTTTTTTACATATGTAAGAAACAGATAATATGATTATTTCTTTAAGTACCATGCAAACTCTGACAACAGCCAATTTCTTAATAAAGCTAAGAAACATCAGGTGAGCACATTTAGAAGTGAGCAGTGTCTTGAATCCTTCATTATGGGGACATTAACACATACAACACCGAAATATTAGCCAAAAATAGAGTCATTTTAGAGTGGTTACATTTCAAGGAATTGGAGCAAGTGTGATCTCCACTGTTATCTCTGCCACATTGTTCCCAAAAAAGCCCTTAAAAAAATAACAGCATCAGATAGTCCCTCACTCAGGCTTCACAGAAATTGCACCAATTTGTAGGAATCCTGCCCTACTTGCTTTCTTTCCTCTAAAGAAACTGCATTTCACCATCACCATTTTGGGTGCATGTGCAACAAGTAAACTAAGTCTTGAAAGTATCTGAAGAGCCTGGCTGTCCTCTGGAGCTACATTTGTATCATGTTTACTGTCACTTATGCTTTCCAGAGAAAAGGAAAAAACAAAACACAGGGCACTCACCAGCTGCAGCAGGTCCCTGCCAGTGCCACCAATGCGCTCCCTTTTTCCTGCTGGCCTCCTGACACTGGAGATGCTTCAACCAGCTGGGACAGTGACACAGGCCACCAGGCAGCTCCTTCTGGTAATGCTGTTTCCCCTCAGTCTAACATCTTGCTGCTTTTCCCACACCTTTTCTCAAGGCTTTTTTTCCCACCTAAGCCTCAGGGCTGTTTTCCATGAGGGCTGCTCACACACTCACCCTCACACAAGGGGCCTCACACGACCCAGGAACTACACACACGCGACAGCAACCCCAGCTCTCCCAACTGCCCCAGGGACTCCCCAATATAGTGACACAGTCTGTGGTGATTGGGAGTGGGGCTGGGCCAGCCCCATCCCCAGTGGGTGCAGCTGTGCAGGACAGGTGAGCAGCGTTGGGGGTAACGAGCCATGGAGTGCTGAGGGGCACAGAGCAATCACCAAAGGGAACAGAGGGCACACAGGTGCAATGCATGTGGCACGAGGGGTGTGAAAAGTTGTACTGAAGAACAATAAAGTGGTGATGCTTGAAGCCTTCTTCGTTGCCAATCATACCTCCACAGTCACTCCAAAAATCACACAGAAGGGTTACCCACCCCCTGTTTGCTGATGGTTTAATGCTGCCCCCAAAATGCCGCTCTGCTGGCTCAGACTGCCTGCCTGAGGGGCTGGTGCCTCAGGCTAGAAGGGACTGACTGCATTTTGACAGAAGGACATCACAGCTCCCTGAGCTGCACATGCTGAGGGCTGTGTGTAATGTTGATAAGTGGCCTTCTCATGGCTGGAGAAGATACAGTGGGACAAAAGGACTAAAACCCACATCAGACACTAATTGTGTTTGCCCAAGGAGATGTGCTGTCATTCCCTGGCAGGCCTCCCCGCACCTCACAAATCTGGGCTAATTTTAAGCATCTGGCAAAGGCAGAAATTAAAAAGTATGGAGTTCCCACAAGCACCTGGGAGTTGGAGCATTTTTTCACCTTTTGGCTGCAGCAGCATGCTTATAACATAAACCAGCCATTGTATGTTGACTGACAGTCCCTCAGACAGCGAGGACATATGCAGCGAAAGAGACAGAGCAGCATCGCTCTTGCTGTGGGAGGTTTTTGGAACAAAGCCTCATTCTTCACTTCAAACCAGAGTTAGCAATTTTACAGGAGAAATATCTTGTTCACTTATTCAGAATTTTAAAAAAGCACTTCTTCATCTTGAAAAAAAAGCCTTAGGGAGTTGGTGTATTTGCATGGAAAGGTACTGACATGGAAAGGCGATACCTAGATCACGGAAGCAAGCATGCTGCTGTCTCCCTGGGTGTATGGCAACTTTCTGGAAGGAGATTCAAAATGTCCATGAGATAGACACTCTGTCAAGTCCATTTTAACAGGGAGAGGGCCAAACCTACAATTAATTTACCTGGTACCCTGGGCGAAAAATATTTACTTGAAGATTTAGAGTAATCACCGGGAGTCTGGTTAGCAAGGCCTGAACACTTTGCTGACTCATAGTATACATAATGAAAGCATAATAAAATGGAATATATGTAGTTCATGAAGTCTCTTGATATTGTGTTGTAATTCAGTCCACCAACAGCCTTTATTTAAACTTGGATTCCATGAGCCTGTTATAATGAGCTAAAAAGTGCACAGATAAGCAGTTATTTCTGAAAAAGTGTTTCTCTATCGATACATATTTTGCAAAGCCTGTATAGCTTAATTGAAATGAAATGAGCATGGGACCCTAGGGTTTTTTAGGTCTAGTGAGGCATTAAATACTCCAAAAGCACAATAAAAATGAAAAAAAAACCCTGACTTCTCCAAACCACTGAATCTTATTGCTCCAGCTGTGGGCAAAACACTCCTACTACCCAGGGAAAAAAAAAAAAAAAAGGCAGAGTCTCAGCCATTCCACTACTGCTGCAGCTTCCTTTGCTTGTAGGCACACCCAGAGCTCACTGCTAGGCCATGGTGGTCTCTGGTTCTGCCCTCTTCCTGTCCCTGTGTAGGGCTGGAGCATTGCTGTGCTTTCAGGAAACTCTTTGTGAAAACTTCCATCACTGCAAGCGCCTTTGCCCTTGTTAGATGCCTGCCAGGGAATCCCTCACGGCTGGGTTCAGAGCACACCCCAAGCCGGCTCTTCTAAAACCCAGGGTCACTGTCCCCCTCAGCGTGCTCAGCACCACCTTTAACTCCACGGTGCTGTGCAGCTGGAGCAGCAGGATAGGGAGCTTTGCAGCCTGAGCTACCCTTGTTCCTCTCTGTCCGTGCACAGAACGCAGTGCGGAAGAGAAGGGCAGCAGGGCCCCGCCTGTCCCCGGGCTCAGGTTTTGCGACGCTTCAGCTCCACGGAGACGCGGGTAACGTGCAAAAGCTAAACAGTTTATTAGGGGAAAGCGAAGGGAAGGGGTGAACTGGGAGGTAAAAAGGGGGATGGGCAGGGCCTGAGGGCTGCAGGGAGGGAGATGCCACCAGGGAGAGAGCTGGCAGGAGCTCCTGGAGCTTCCCACAGGCTCAGCTGTGAGCAGCTAGAGCTGTGCCTGGAACTCCAGCTGGTCTCTTCTGTTCTGCAGGTGCTCCCATCTCCAGTGGGAGCTGGAAATTGCCAGACTCCGGTCCATCTGATTCAGCTGACAAACGAAGACGCAGAGATCTGGTTTTGAATGCCAGCTGCATCAGTGTGCCCCTGCAGGATGGGCTCTGATCTTCCCCGATGGCTTGAAGAGCTGGAAGAGAGAGGAACAGAGCCACGGCCAGAGGCCGGATTGAGGGAATGCAAGGAAAGCCTCCTGCCAGGGCCATCCCAGCCGGCTGTTGCCATGGCCAGGAGGGAGAGGCAGCCACGGGCTTGGGCCGGAGGGTGCTGGCCACGGATCCCCCACGTGTCCCTGAAAGCTCTCCGGGCTCTGCCCCCGCCGCCCCTCGTCCGCACAGGGAGCAGAGCCCTCGGCAGCCCGGGCACGGACTGTAGCTGCGGGGCCGGCATGTGCAGCTGCCCCCGGCGGTCCCCGCTGGCCCACGGCTGCCCTCACTCACCCTCAGTGAGGACCTGGAGCTCCTCCTTCTGCCCCGTCATGAGCGCTCCGGCCACCCCTGGCAACACAGAGGCACAGGTGGCGGCCCCGGGCGGCACAGCTGCCCGACACGGGCGCTGCCAGCGCCGGGGCCGCACGCCCTCCTCCCCGGGCAGGGCTCGGGCCGGGCCCCTGCCGCACGCTGCCGCCCCGGGGAGGGCGCGGCTCCGGCTGCCGGGGCAGCAGCCGGGCCGGGAGGCGGGGAGGGACGCCGGGCTCGTGGCTCACCAATGATGCTGACGGCCGTCTCTCGCAGGGGGCTCTGCGGGCTCTGCAGGCGCGGCAGGGCGCAGCGCAGGTGCTCGGCCGCTGGGCTCAGGTCCTGCAACAGCTGCGGGGAGCGCTGGGAGGGAAGGCCCGGCGCGGGCTCTGCCCCTCGGCCGGGCGCTGCCCGAGCCCGGCAGGGGCCGAGCCGGCCCGCACGGCCCAGGGCAGGGAGCGGTGTGCGGGGCGCAGGCTGGCGGCCCCGGGTGCGGTGCTGGGCAGGGGCACAGCTGCCAGCCCCCCAACGCTGAGCACTGGGGCCAGGGGGCTTCTCCAGCCTGCGGCTGGGGCTGCCGGGCTGTCCTTACCAGGCTCTGGGCGAACTTCATCCGCAGCTCCTCCAGGTCCGTCCTCCTCGGGCAGCGTGCCGCACAAAGCAGGGCTTCGCGAGAGTCCTGGAGAGCAGCAGAGAGCCGCAGGTGGCACCGGAGCCCAGGGCACAGGACCCGTGTCCCTGTGCCAAGGCCAGGGGGAGGCTGGAGCCCGCCAGGCGCCAGGGCAGGAGGGGGCCGAGCCCCCTGCCATGGATGGGGCAGCATCCCAGAGAACCTCACCTTGGCCACGTGCCAAGCGCAGGAATAGAGGCAGCAGGCACTGGCTCAGGATTCTCGTGAGAGGCTCTTCCCCCTCTTCCACTCCCAGCTCCATCACCTGGCTGAAGAGCTGAATGGAGAGCAGCTGCAGCTGGCTGTTGTCCTGGAAGGAAAGGAAAAGTCCTAAGCACCAAATGCTCCAGGCCCACTGGGGCAACGGCCGAAAACTGCAGAGAGCACAGAGTTTCCAGGCAGGGGCCAGTGCCCTGGGCTGGGGGCACAGAGCCTTACGTTGCCAAAGCGTGTCAGCGGGGGCTCAGCCAGCTTCAGGGCGGTGATGCTGGGTATCTTGAGGTGTTTGTCCTGCAGCACGTGCGTGAGCACGGAGAGGCTCGTCCAGAGCATCTCCGCATTGGGATCACGCAGCTGCTCCAGCAGGTGTTGATAGAGGCCGCGTATTCCTCTGCCCTGTGTGCAAGACGGGGCTGTGCTGTGAAGCCGTGAACGGCTGCAGCACCAGCAGCTGCTGGTGGCACTGGGGCAGCTGAAGCGGGAGGCAGGAGAGCTGGGAGCAGCTGCCTCTGCTGGCAGAGGCCAGCCAAGGCCAAAGGTGTGTGTTCCCCCGCCCCACGCTGCCAGCGCGGCTTCAGCCACTGCCCCCTTCTCACCAGCGAGGGCTCCTTGCTGAGCAGCATGAGGCCTCTGAGCTGCAGGCGCAGCCTGTCCCTGCACTGGCTCGGCAGGTGCCTGGATAGGAGCCAGAGGGCCCTGGGACCGTGTCGGCTCAAGTCCAGGCAGTCCAGGAGCTGAAAGGCACAGGGCAGTGACGGGGGAGCCGGCCGGCAGGAGCCCGGAGCCGCACAGGGCCGGGCCCCTGCAGCAGCGGCAGCGGGCGCGGGCAGCGTCCCAGGCGGCTGCGGCTAGCAGAGGCCCGAGAGCTGGGAGGCAGCTCAGGCAGGCAGCGCTGGCCGTCAGGCTCACCTCCACAAAGAAGGCCAGGGCAGGCAGATCCCGGCGTGGCTGCTTGCGGATGAGCAGGCTGAGCAGGTGCGAGGCCATGTGGGGACACAGGGGGCTCAAGCCACGGCGCATCTCCCTGGCAGGGGAAAAAGGCACCAAGGCCCTGAGCCGGCAGGCAAACCTCTCCCAGGAGTGACTGACAGAGGTCTGATCATTCCCCAGCACTCTGCAAGGGGACACGGGCCCCTTGGGAAGCGGCTGCTCCTGGGCATCCTCCTCTGCCAGGCTTGTGCAGTCTGCTCGGCCGTGCCTCGGTGGCAAGGCCCTCTCGCTTACGGCCGCGGGGACTGTGTGGGGCACTCCGGGCACGGGGCACAAATGCTGGCGGTGGCGGAGGGGAGAAGGGGGTCTCACCTGGCCAGCAGGCCCGCTGCCTCGTGCTGGGTGTTGGCACAGAGCAGGGCGTCCCAGACCTGTGTGTGCTCCAGAGCCACCAGCTTCTTGTCGAAGCCCAGTCGGGAGAGCAGAGCCTTCATGGTGTGCGCTGCAAACCTGTGTGCCGAACAAGGGCCAGGTCACGCTGGGAGCACTGGCCCTGGCCACAGGGGGCATGGGAAGGACAGGGCGACTGGGACCTGTTGGGGTCGCTGGGAAGGCCGTGTTCCTCCTGGCACACTCTCCAGAAGCTCCTGGTCTGAACGTCCTCTGGCATCTGCTCTGTGGTAGAAAACATTTGCAAGAGCAGATCCACGAGCAGCTGGGGAGAATAAATGAGCATCCCGTAGTGCCACTCAGACGTGGGGACAATCCTCCGCAGCACCAGAGTTGCCTGCAAGAGACAAAGCACCCCGAGGCAGCGCTCAGTGCCGAGGTGCCCATGAGGCAGGGCCCGAGGGGAGACGCGGGGCGGGCACCCGGCCTGCTGCCCCTGAGCCTGCCCTGAGCCCAGCTTTCAGCCCAGGCCGGGAGCTGCAGCGTGGGGAGAGCGTGGAGAGCTGCTGGAGAGGGTGACCTGGAGGGCGAGCAAAGGCCAGCTCCAGAAACTCACAGCCAGGGCAAAGGCGGCCTCATTCCCGCTGCAGAAGATCGGGCCGTGCGGTGGCTGCTGCTCTAGCACGGAGAGCAGCGCCGGAAGGACCTCCTCCATGGCCACTTCTGAGGTGGCCATGGCCCTCCACATCAGTGTGGCAGCTCTGTGGGACCAGAGCTGTGTGTCAGCACCCTGCCCCGTGCAGCTGCGTGGGGCCGGCTGACAGAGCCCCGGTGCCCTGAGGGGCCGGGAGGGAGCATAGCAGCAGGCTTGGGAAACAGAGGGGCCCGAGGGGCCCTACGGGCCGGTGAGCACCGAGCTCTTGAGGCAGTGGTGCCCCGTACCTGTCACACAGTGGGGCGCAGTGCAGGAGGCTCATGACCACGTGAGCAGGATGTTCTTCGGTCAGGCTCACGATGGCCATTTGCAGCCCGGCGTCCACGGTGTCGCAGGACGCCAGTCTCTCCAGGATGGCCCTGACCGTGGCTAGCACCTGGAGGGAACGGCATGAGGGAGACTTGGTGTGCTATCCAAGGCAGCAACTTGCCCAGCTTCGCCCAAGAAGTGCTCGCCTTCCCACCCCACTGTGATGGCCCCAAAGGCTGAGCTGGACCAGCGGACATGGCCTGAAGGGCCACATGATCCTGGGAGGCCTTCAGCCCCGGCCCCAGGCTGATTGCCTGCTGCGGTGAAGAAACACCCTTCTGGCAAAACCCCGGACTGGGTGCAGGACTCACAGTCAGGGCAGTCACGGCCTCAGTCTCCGGGATGGCCTGATTGCGGGTGTTTGAGGTGGCCATCCCCTCCGTCAGGGCCAGGTCAGCCTCAGCCCGGCCCTCGGCCGCTGCCCGCTCACAGGTTGCAGCGAGCTCAGCGGGCGCAGTGCTGGCATCAGGCTCTGCCCGCAGCTCGCTGGGCACGGAGTCGGGCTGGGCCGTGTCTCCGGTCACGGTGGCGCTGGTCTTCCTGCGCCGGAGACGCAGGAACCTCCGCAGTGCCTGCAGCAGAAGGAAGGGCGGGAAGAGAGGGACGTTCCATGGTCTGCTCCAAGCGCGGGGCTGGGCCGAGGAGGGCCAGCAGGCCCGGCCCAGGTGGGGATGGCCGCAGGTACCTGCGCCGCTCTACGGAAGCGGCCGCGGGTGGGCTCCTGCTCTTGAGACCGGTCCTTGGCTGCATCTGGCAAAGAGGGACAGCAGCCAGAGCTGAGGGGCCGCGGGAGAGGCCGGAGAACACAGGCCAGCCCTGCGCTCCCCAGGCAGGGACAGCCCCCTGCGTGCCTGAGGGACGGAGCACGACTGCCATCGGGGGGGCAGTCCCTGCCCCTGTCCCATCCTGTCCGTGGGCATGTCCATAGGGATGGGATGGGATGGGATGGGGCGGGATGGGGCCTAGGCTGGCTGCAGGCACCAGGCCTGTGGCCCAGCTGCACCACTCACCGTCCTGCAGCGGCTGCAACTGCTCCGGCTCTGCAGGCAGCTGCACTGGGGCAGCTGCAGGGCTGTTCTTTTTCTTGCCCCGAAGCCTCCTGAACAGGCTGAGCACTTTGCTCGCCATCCCGCTGCCCGACCTCGAGGGACAGATGCCTCGGCAAAGGTCGGAGTCAGCGGTGCCGCAGTCGTGCCTTGCAGGCACCTGCGACAGGGAGGCCTCAGGAGGATGACAGGACAGCAAGTCCTGCCCTGTGTTCTCGAGGGCTCCTGCCACAATGACAGGAGACTCCTCGTGAACGATGTAGTTCACCAACTCCCACGGCCTGGCCACAGGGGCACCGGCCGCAGGGATGGGAGATGCCTCGGAAAGACTCCGAGTCAACGTGTCCCAAGGTCTGGCCGCGAGGCCAGCCGCAGGAGTAGCGCTTCGGAAAAGCTTCGGGTGGGCAATGAACGAGCTGGCTGTGTGGGGGATCCACACAGCACCGCTCTGTCACGTCCTGTCCCGTCGCGTGCACCGAGCACTCTGGCGTGGCCGTGACGCTGCCAGCACCTATGTCAGCGCGTGTCACAAAGGGCTGCTGCCACACCCTGTTCCACTGCGCCGCACGGTGACCCTGCTGCACCGTGTCACAAGGGGCCCTTGGTGACGCTGCCACGTGCCCCGGGGCCACCCCCTCCGCAGGCAAGGCTCCCCTGGTTGGAAGGAATCCGTTGTCCCGAGTGTTTAACGCAGCCCTGGACACACCAAGGCCGGCCAAGTGCTCTCCAGGTCTGTGCCCGGCCCGCACAGCCCAGCTCGGTGCTGGCCCTGGAGCAGAGCGGCTTCCAGCAAGCAAGAAGCAAACGCATCATGCCAAGAGCTAAAACACACCAGATAGGGAAGATGGCATTAATAAAGGCCTTGGAATTCACAGCTCTCTGAGAGACATTTGGGGTTCTCAGCTGGACAGAGATGATCCGGCTCTGTCCTGTGCTCAAAGCGGGGAACACACCCTACCACAGGTGCTTGGCTTGGTCTCCGCAGGCCCAGGCAGGTGCCAAAGCTGCTCTTGACAGCCTTCTCCCTTCCCACGCCCCACTGCCAAGTGCAAGGGGCCTCAGGGACTGAAAGGAGCGCAGGGAAGCAAAGGGAGACAGCTGCACCTACCTCACTGGGGGCTCCTGGGGAAGCACTTTGCTTGAGAAGCAAGCCCCTCTCTTCCAAAGGCATTTCCCCAAATGCGCACATTTCCCAGGGAGCACCAACACACACTTAAGAAACTCTGGCAAGGCTGAATTCCTTCTGCTCCTTGCAGCCATGGCACTCCAGCTTGAGCTCCTCTTCCTTCCCCCGAGTCTGTTTCCACAGGTCCCTTCTGGCACGCAGCCCCGGGCCCCCTATAAACAGGAGCTGCCCGCTGCCTCCTCACGTGCCTGAACTCCTGCCTGTGCTCAGGGCAGCAAAAGCAGGCTGTTGCCAGTCAGGGAGCGGAGCCCTGTTCCCGCAGGAGGCTCTGGTGAGCCCCTTCCCACTGTGCACGCAGCACTTCTCCTGCCTGCCTGCTCACTCACCCTCAGCGAGGACCTGGAGCTCCTGTATTTGCATTGCTTGAAGGTTTTCATGGTCTGTATCTGTCGCCTTCATACCTTCATGTTCTTACCTGCGTTCTGTCCTTTTTATGCATCCATCCTTCTACGTATTCTTGTCTGTTCTTCAAGTTACCTTACATGTTTTTCTTCTTTTTTTCTTTTGTTTTTCTTCTTTTTTTCTTCTTTCCTATATGAAGCTTCTCACTCCTGGAATACTCCTACATTGCTTAGAAGATACTCACAGGTTTTGAATAGTGACAAACCATTGCCCTCTCTTTTCAGATGGGGTTCTATTTTATGTATTTCTAAGGAAGTCTGGCCCTGTTGCAGTTCAATAAGATCATGTAGACACATCCTATGAAATTTTTGAATAATCTGGGTTGTATACTTTGCTGCATATATCAACATGGAAACGAACAGTCTCTGCTCTGTGTTTTAAATACACAGCATTTTTAAGCTGATGTGAAGAAAGATATAAGTCAAACTAAAGATTGGGAGAAGAAATCTTTTTCCAAATTTAATATTTTAAAATCTTTATAAGTGTTAATTCTAAGATGTGTTCTTATTTATTATCATGCTTCCTTCCTACCATAGACCAGAGAAATCCTGAATGCTCTAAACAAGCCACTGAGCAACCTATTTTTGAATGAAATTTGGAGACACCAAAGGGTAAGGCACTTAGAGGAAAGATCTGAGGTCTTGGATGCTTACCCAAATTGAGCTGAGTCTCTGAATATTTTTGCTTGGCAATCTCTCTTGAATCCTAGTATTTACATTGTCACAGAGGGAGTATTATTGATCACTTTCCACCACCATGACTTTTACAGTGTCAATCAAAAACAAGCAGCTTTTGCTAACATTCAGACTCCAGCTGTACAAATGTTCTCTTTTTGGGGCTCATTAGTTTGCTCCTGCTGGCATCTTTTCAGCCAGAAAAAAAGCCCTCATGTTTTCATTCAGTACAACAAGATGGTATGAAAATATTTTGCATAAACTTGAATTCTAATTAACTAAAGATAGTCTTTCTTAAAAAAATAATCAGAAGAACTCATTTAGGCGTTAGAACTACAACTGAAACACTTTTAAGATGTATGGTTTTTACTCTGCATTTTGATATCTGAAACAAAGTTCACTGGTAGTGGTTAAAGATGCCCAGAGTATGCAATAGAATTGAAATAAAAAACTGAAAGATTTCATTAAGACAGAAGGAGTCGTTGCTCACAAATTAAGTTATATTAATTCAAAAGCCAAGCAGAATACTTTGATGGATTGTAGTGTAGAACTGGGCAAAGGAAAGAATGTCTACAACTGTCATGAATTGCTAAATTAATCTGTAAGGAGGAGAATATTGATTTAATTTATCTCATCCTGTTGGTAGTGTAACTGAAGACTAACTCAAATTCAGTGGCACCAGATACACAGATGATGGTACTATAGCAAAGGTTGGTGGGAAAAGGTGATCCCAGAGTGATAAACAATTTCATCAGAAGAGCTCAAACCCAGTCTGTTTTCAAGAGAAGGCAACACACAATCTGTGGATTCCACTGCTCCTAAAAGTTAGTGATAACCTTTGTAATGTCTGTGGGTTTTAAGCTATGGTTGATTTTTCAGGTACCTACACATAACTAGGACACATAGACCAAAACAGTGATAACATGGGGTGTTGACCTGCTGGTATAAATCAGGAGAAATTATATCATAACAAAGGAACTAACAAAGTTGTAATTAAGTGATGAATCAATTAATAGGTCAAGAAATTGTTTACATAGCTCAGCAATATGGGCTTGATTCAACATCATATTGAAGTAAATTTAAATATATCTGAATAGCATTAGTAAATTTTTGATTAAACTCCTTTTCCATATATTTTAATGTTGCTTTAAGGATCTTTTTTACTTCTTGAATTTGAGGTTTTGAGAAGTGTTTTTTCCTGATCTTTCTTAAAGTAAAATATTATCTTATTTTTTCTACCCAATGACTCAGTGTGTGACAGCTTAAGCATGTGAACAGCCACCCTTAAGTTTATGAGATGATCTGTGTGCTAAAGCTCTACATTTTTGTAAATTGTCACTTGAAATAAAAATTCAGATATCACCATCAATGGTGAGAAATTAATTCTGATCTTCATCGCAGTTGATAAAATTCTAAATAGTTGTGGTTCAAAGACACTAAAAAATCTGATGTCATCAACATATCCTGCTGAAGCTGAAATTTCTTTCTTTGATTGTCTCAGCTTCATTTCAGTTAAGGACATGCAAGAAAGCCAAGACTAGCTATATTTCTTGGAATTAAAGAAGCTTTCTTTTACACCCTATTTACATATTAGGTCTCTGAAGTAAAGCATTCAAGACTATTTTATATAGTCTTATTTTGCTATAAAGGCAACCAGCCCAGTTTATCAGAATAAGTGCAAATGGAAAAGAAGCAGGATTGACTACACAATGTCTTTGCTCATGGTTGGCAAACAAACAGGCATGTCAGGAATGAAGCAGACAATAATCATTTAAGGAAATCCTGAACACAACAAAATATGTCTAAAATCTGAATGTTTTTCTCTGTCTTGTCTGTTTTGAAACAGTCTCTTAGAGAAAAAATTCCAGGGCTTTGTGTGAGAATCAGTATTTTCAAATGAGTAAATGTGAGGTAAATGCATGAATTCAAACCAAAGTATGAGGGATTTAGTCTCTATTGTGTCAACAGGATTGAAATGAATCAATCTGTAAAGCCTGATGGGAGCACCAGGCTCTCCCCAGAAACATGTACTTACCTTAAAACATTTGCTTACATTCACGTCCAACATGTTGTTTCTTTTTTTTGCCACCAGCAGCAAAAGGCTTTCACATACTTTCTATCTCCTTGTGGATTTATATTGTATTCTTCTCACATAGTTTCATGTTTCACATTGCAAATTTTGTTTATGTAGTTGTCAATCTCAGGCGATGTCTTCTTGCCCTGTATACACACAGACAGTAACACTTTTTTGGATTAATTTTCAGCGATTCAGAGTATCACAGTGCCTCAATGAAGTAAAATACATTAGTCAGGCTAAGAAAGTAACAAGATTTGTGCCTAACCTGAGACATAGCTTTAGCGTGAGACAGCATTATGCCTTGTGCAATAGATTACTGGGGAAACTCTTGCTGAGAGGATGGTGCCTTCTGTGGGATCCCAGACCTTAAATCTTCTTTTCAAGCAGAAGTTCACACTGGTATGTCTCAGAATCTAATCATGGTACCAAGACTCCTTCTGCTTTTAAAGTGTACTTTGACTCTAAACCAATGTTAATAACAAAGGAAGTGGCAAAAGAAATATGAAAAGTATTGTATTGTTTGAGGCAGAAAAAGATCTTATGTTTAGAATCTCATCATGTAAACTATCAGCAAGTATCCTCTGACTTTTGTAATAGCAGTTTGGAAATAGTTTGGATGCACTTAATATTTATAATCTGCAGTGCTTTGTATTTCTTAGAAAACTTTTAATTGCTTGATCTGCATCTGTAATCAGTGACAAAAAATCAAATAACCCCTGATTTTGAAAGTGTTTTACAGCTCTTCCTACATTGTGAATCAAATGACAAGATAACCAGCTCAGCTTCATGTTGGAGCTGGAATCCTTTCACTGTACCTAAGATATTGAATCATACTCTAATATTTTTAAAAATGCTAAGTAATTTAAATAATTATCATTAAAAAATAAAATATACAAAGCACAGGAAGAATGAGAGAACAGAAAAAAATAGAAGAATAAACAAGAGGGAGAGCCAAAGTTAAGGCAAAGTGACTTACTGGTGTATTCTGCCAAAGGCCAGAAAAGCAGTTTCCATGCAAAGTTCTGTTTTCCTGTTATTCAGAGTTGTGGCTGAAGTTAAACCAGCATGACAGCTGTGCAAACTCCACTTAAAAACCTGGTATTTCACATGTTCACTTGGCATTTGAGCTCCATGAGGTTCCTCTTGAACCAAGCAATTTTCTCTGGAATGATAGAAGTCTCATAAAGGTCAATTCTTATCTTCTTAGGTGTCATTAGACCAAAACTAAAACCTCTAAGTTAAAGCTGACAAAGTTAGCAAAACTAAAATGCCATTTACTTCTCTCTTGGTTGACCACATCTTGAGAAAATGTGAAGGGAGTTAATATGTGCTAGAAGGATCCTGATTATGTTTGTGGGAAAATCCTTTTCTTCCTTTCCCCCAAAGCATCTTTACTCCTAGAAATGGGAAGAGTAATAGAAAACAAAGAGAGCCCAAGTGCATTCATCTATTCCAACTATTTTACCAGGCGCCTCACTTGATTAGTCTCTCAATTTATGGAAAGAGCCAAAGGAATTCATAGTTTTCAAAGCATTTTAAAACTGTGTTTTCAAGCATCACTCTGTAGCTTGCTGTCTGTATTTTCCATGACACTGAAGTCTGCACTTGCTTGTAGTTAATTTTCAGCTTGGCTGACTGACTTTTGATGCTCCTGCTGAAAGTGCCTGTGGTGTTGCATCCTTCTGGGAGATCAACTATAGTGACTGTTTATTTCATCTCTATTATCACACCACTCTGCATACATTATCTTATAGATATCTGCAGCACTTCTGTTACAGTTTACTGAACTGCTTATCCTGGAAAAGTCAAAGTCACTGGGAAAAAGTACTTATTCAGACAATGCATGTTAATTCAACAACGAGAGTCTCTGATTAACACAGCAGGACTGAGTTCTTGTGAACACTCTGCATTCTGAAGCTGAGTGATGTTCTAGTGCTGATTAAATCAGAAAAAAAGTCTCTGTTGCCTTGCTAAACAGGACTTGGGCAGTCAGCCTGCAGCTGCCATCCAGCTGAACTTGCCAGACTTTGGCAAGAGATAGAGCTGGCTAAAGAAAGTTTCTCAAGCCTATGCAAGAGTAATTTCCTTTCCATCTGCCATTGTGGAACATGGTTTGATTTACTCAGCCAGCAAATCTTGTCAGTTCCTGGAAAAATGATGCCTTCATAGTATCACTTGACCTAGGTTCTTGTGATGCCATTAGCAGCACAGTTTTCAGGAGCTTTTAGTCCAGCCACTTCCCTCAAAGGTGCCACCATGCTATAATTTTAGTGCTGCTATTTGTCCCACGTAGAAGGAAAAAATCCAGCATAGTTATGTATTGTGTTATAGTTATGTATTGGCTGTGATGCTAATCTGAGACTCTAGTTTGAGTAACAAAACCCATAGCTTCATAGGATATCCAGTTTGGACAGAAGTGTGACTTCTCCATAAATAGCATCCGTTCCTTCCTACAGCTTTGATTTTGCTTTGCCTGCACACCCAAAGACCATGAAGTGGCTGTATCAGCCGTTCAGTCAGTCCTCTCATCTGAAAAGATCAGCACAATGGGAAACACGACTTACTCAGAAGGGCTGATCCAGTCTGAGCAAACAGGAAGATTAGTATTAACTGATACCTGAGATGCCAAATTAAAAAAAAAAAGCAAACCCACTGAAATATTCTACTTTTATTCAATCTATTTTTAATTTTTGTACCTCCCTATAATTGGGATGAGGAGGACTAAAACACACACATTTTTAAAATACAGTCAAGTGAGAACTGACTGGAGAATTGTTTCTAACTACATCAGTGGATAAACACCAGGGAAATGGAATTGGTGCATTAGCTAAAGACTGACTATACTGGAGCAAATGGCCATGAATACATTTAGGAATATATAAAGAGAAAGATTGGAATCTTCAGAAGGATCAGATGTGAGAACAGCTTTCTAAAGCTTTGTGATAAACCTAAGGTGTTAAGCTTGATTGGTTTATGATCATGTTTAAATAATAGCTGAGACTGACTTGATATTTTAGGGGGCCCCTTCCAGAACTGAATCCTCTATTGCCATCTCCATATGCTGAGGTCCTTGAGAAAATGTAATTTCCAAGCAAAAAAACACATAGGAAATCACATATGAAATCTAACTTTTTAACTGTGTGCTGTTCTCCTTTGCAAACTCAAATATCAGATTCTAACCACATATCTCTATTCACAATTAACTATCTAATCTAGCACCAGAAATCAAGGCTAATTCTAGGCCTTCATGGAACCTCTATCTTACACAATGGCCAGCCTGAGCTCTACACCCTGTTCAAAGATATCTCCAAAATATTTTGCAATTAAATGGGAGATACCAAAGGTATGTATTTTGGGATTATAATCTCTGTGTTTCTGCAACAGAGATGCAGCAGCCTTTGAGTTTAACACATTAAGGGTAGATTCCTGGGAGGAACAGCTCTGTGTATTCCTATAAATAGGAATCCAAACACTTAGAGGAGGATTCAGCACTAACAGATACATTAAAATTTTTTGTTAGGAATGTTAAATATTTTTCAAAATTTATTTTTCTCCATCTTTATAATATACTTGACACTAAGTTAGTTGAGTGTTAAGTACTCACTCTTACTGGAGCCAATAGCTAACATGTTTGGAAGTCCAGTTAATTTCTTAAGCTACATTAGCTTAATGAAGCATGTATAGGCTCCCATAGTCTTTGCACTTATATGACAACTTGTCATTAATATTAATTAATGACACATCAACGCACATTTGAAGTGAATGATGAAAATGATCAACCAACCATGAAAATGCATTAAAACAACACTCAAGCAAGGCATCAGACAGGCAGAATCTAGATAAACATGCATCAGGATTTTGCTGTGTTAAGTTGAACAATTGTTTTTACATTGTAGGAGGCCCCAAACAGATTTGACTGATTGCTTCTGCTTTCCCAGCTTGCTGCCGTTTCTTCTCCTTTTTAAAGATATTTCCTCAGTGATGTATAGAATGGAAGACAGCAGTGAGTAATGGTGCCAGAAAAATGGAAAATGCAGATGATACGAGAAACAATCAGAAAAAAATATTCTACATCTGTCCATAGATCAGAGGTTTAGAGATCAGGTTAGGATTTTTTCAGCCAATCACTCCTTTCTCAAACTGATGATAAAGGAATGGAAGAACAGATTTGACAATATTTGGTCAGGTGCTCAGTGTGAGCCAGAAAGCATAACCGTATTTTAGGAAGAATAATTCCTGCTCCTCCTCTGCCTTCCTTTATATAATTTGTTGTGCCTGTTCTTGTACTGTTGCTTTGAATTGTGTTGATGGAAAAGTAATCGATACTGTAATGGCACTTTGTACTTCAGTCCAACTTTTCAGACAAGGACCTTGAAGCACCATTTAAAGTTGCTAATTCCAAGCATATTTCCAGCAGATGTGTCTACATGTGGACCAAAGCACCTTCTGCATGGTTCTGTGTGCCCAAGAAATGCCATGGGTTTTATAACCACAGGGGGAGATGAATCCTGATGTTGGTAGGGGAGAGATTGACATTTTGTATGTCAGCAAGTAAGGGGGAAATGGGCTGAAAATGGGAATGTATATGTGCATTTTGACTTCATAGCCCTGCAGACAACAGTGGGAAGAAGCTATTGACAGATGTAGTTCTTCAGCTGGATAAATGGTCCCAAACCTGGGAAGCTCTGTAATGCTTTTTAATTGGGTTGCACAATGGCTATACATGAAATAAAATTAAAAAGTAGCCAAACTTTAAGAGGAAAAACACAGATACTTTAGCAGATTGCAAAATATTTGATATGAGAAACATTGAAAACACTGTTCCACGAACTGACTAAAACTTCCTTCAACAAAGCTTTTGTGAAAATATTGCTATGTGTTGAATGAAATAATAGGCCTTTTTAATCTTTTAAATTTTACTACACTTCTGTAACAAAAGACACAAAAAGCAATTCTTTGCAGTGGTTCATGGAATTACTTCACTTTACAAAACTAGAAACATGCCTTTTCACTTGGCTGTGTCCCTTTAAGACATTCTAATAAAGTACATTTAATGATCCAAACTTTGAAAATTTGTACCGTCTTATTTCAACAGCCAAATGATTTCACACTTTTTTTTTGGGCAAAATTAGTCTCATTGTAACATTGCATCTTAGCTGGTAGAGAGCTGTGGTGTCTGGCTTTCTATCTGGTTTTCTTGCAATATTACCATAAAGCACAAATTTATTTTTATTTAATGTGATAAGGATGCAAGGGTTGAGACAGGAACCTTACTTCTGTAGAAGTAATTCCTTTCTTATCCACTGCAAATGAAGAATTATGTGATCTTCTGCTTTTGGTGATTGGAAATTCAGAAGTAAAGCTCTCAAAGCACTTAATTTTAAATCAAATCTGATTAAGCATCTCAAATGTTTAATACATGACTGGCAATATGGCTTCACCTAAAAGAAAATTGAAGGAACATGAAGAGTTAAGAAGAGAGGTTGGACAAATGGCTTGGGTGTAATCCTGACTGCAGCAAACTCAGTTCAGCCTGCTGATTTGATGGGGCTGGCATTTCACCGTGAAGTGAAACTAAAAGTGCAGAGATTCTCCTAAGTGTTTGTTCTGTCTGGCAACACAGAACACCTAGTAGCAGGAACACACATTAAAACATCAAAGCCTTTATTTGCTCTGTGCCAGTTCAAGGTACATTCTGCAGTTCTAAACATTTCAGCATAACTTTGCTCTCCTAATGTGAGAGTTATTTTCTCCTCTAAAGAAGAACTCATAGCCAGCTTTCTAAAATAATGCCATGCTGTCCTAAACTGCTTGTTCGCACAATAAAATAGGCATTTTCCTAGCACAAAGGAAATGGCTAATTAAAATTTAATCAACATATTGAATACCTTGGATGTTTTTAAAGGAAGAAGTACTTGAGAAGTAATGGTTTTTCCTTACAGTTTTTAATTTTTCTCCTTTGCAGTCAAGAAGGAGAACTTAGGTAAACTCAGTTAACAAAAAAAAAAAAATCTCTTTTTTATAGAAGAGAAAAAAACGTGGTGAGAGACAGTGAAAAAAAAGAAATGGAAGTATAAATGCCAGTAAAACTTACAAGGCAATTTACTGCAGTATGAGACCTGATTTCTAGATGGCTGGGTCCTTAGTTTTTATGCTCACCCATGCTGAATGACATGCAGAGCAGAAGAGTGTGCCTAAATCCTGATGGTTTCACTGGGATGTGCACAACTGAGAAGCTGGCGTGTGCCACCAGGGCCAAGGATGGACTAAAGTAATGTTTTTGAACATGTGTTAATTCACATATATTGGTGTTCCCTGGAGGACAGCAAACTATTTTCTCAGACCAGAGGACTGAGGAGTGAGAGGAGACTTTTACTTCCACCTACAGTTGTTCTGAGACTGCACAATTACAGCAGTGTAATTTAAATTCAACAGTTTTATTATAGACAGTTATTTTTAATATATTGCAAAACCAGCCACATATGTACTGAACTTATGGGAGAAAAACAAAAAATAGTTAAAAAGACCCTCAACTTTTCTTCTCACCACCACAGGAAAATAAATTCTTCCTCTTGGACTTCTAAGTCACTGCTATATCTACCAGAGTTAAAGTAATTTCTTATCACCACTTAGTTAATTCTTAGAGCAGATCTCCCAAATGTACCTGTTAATTTATCTGAATATGAGGCTCACATGCCATGGACTAACAGAGGCAAACATGGCCAGGTCTGTGATGCTGTCTTGTGTGTCTCAAGCTCAGTGTGGAAAGTCCATTACTATGTCTTCAAAAGTAATTTCAAAATACAAATGCAGTAGCTAACAGATTCTTTTCTCCTTCCTCTCTTAAAAGATAGGTAATTTCCTTGCCCTGTGCTCCCTTATTTTCCCTAGAATGAAGTATAGGGCAGAATTTTATTTCTTGAGTTATCAGCAGTAACTCAGGCTCACTGCTGACCTAAATTCTTCCTGCTCAGAATCACTGAAGTAGAAAATAATGAAGGCAGTGTTGTTTCTCAAATGCAAAACTTGAAATTACTGGAATGCCTGCAAGTTCAAGGCCTCCAGATTTACTGTTCAATTCCTTATAATAAATTCTTATGTAGGAAATTTTACCTATTTGTTAGCTATTCCTGTACTAAACTAGATAGCTTAATATAATAGTTTATCTCTCCTTTTTTTATGGTTTTCCCTAAAAGCCCTTGTTATTAAAAAGATTGTGGATGTCATTTATGGTGGAGACACAATCCACAATTTTATGCCCAGCTATATATTTTTTTATTTTCATGTCCGTGTGGAATTTAGTGCTTGAGCACAGCATTATGGAATACCTGCAAAGATTTGAATGATGATTATGATGTCTTCTGTTGCTGCTTGAATGTAATTATTTGGCCAAAGTAAATATTTGGAACTTAAATGTCTTGGCCTTCTGCTTCCTTCTTTACAAGGGTGAATATTTTTATGCCAGAAAGGATTCTTGTTCATGGTGTTTGATAGCTTTCAAATGATGAATCACTTTGAGCAACATTTCTTTGAGAAACAACCAAACAACTTCATTAAAGCTGGTGTTGGCACGTGTCAGTGCTGCAAACAATCAGCATGTCAGCAGCAGCAGTGTTCATCAGTGACATTTTCATTTGACTAGAATAAATTACTCCAGCTAATGGCAATTAAAGCTCTGAGTACAGCTTTGGTCATCCCAGCAGGAAATCCCACCTAAGACAAAGGTACCAAAATGGCAACAAGCCAGTCCCCTTTGCACACTCAAGTGTGTTGGTAAATACCTTCCTTTTGCTACTCCTCTTACTTCACTGTGTTTACTGCAGTTGGCCAACTACTGATTTCTGGCTGACATTAGGGATTTTTTTTCTTTTTTAATACACAGGGAGCTGTCTACCTGTCAAAGATTTCCTCTCAGTCCCCAGGGGTGAGAGGAGCTGAACAGCATGGCTGGAGAAAATAAATTGCTGAGGACTGTTCCCTACTGTGCCAAATGCAATACAGAAATACAAATGAGAGCAAATAGTGCAGGCAAAGCCTCCCAGCAGTGTGCTGCATGGAAGGTCTCTGGACAGAAGCAGGAGGAGACTTGACATCCCTGGTATCCATAAAGGCCAGGGACACCCCATCCTGTCAAGTGTTGTGGCTGATTTAAGGTGTGCTACTGCCATGTTCTTTGGCCTTCATTACGGAAGCAAATAATACATTATGAACCTTTAGATTTACTTCCTGATATATCAGAAGAAAATTAAATTATTATTTTTTTCCTTACAATACAGTTTTAGGGGATTTTGGAGGACTGCAAATCAAATAAAAAAACCCAGTTTCTCTTCAAAAAGGGTATCTGCATACCGCAGGGATTAATTTTGTTTACGTGAAGGACTTTTGTTCATCAGCAGCTGCAGCCTGGGCATGTTTGCTTTCCCAGCAAAGTGTTGCTGTCAGCTGCAATAAGATGATGGTTGTTTCCTTCTCAACTGCTGCCTGTGCCCTGTGTTGATGTTACTCAAATGTGCTGCTGCTCAAGGCAGCTCAGGGCCCTGTCTGTGCAGCCACCCTCTGCAGCCAGTTCTGAAGACAAGGAATGAAGGTGAAGATTGGGCACTCTGCTAATATGGCTTTTTACTGCCTCTGAAGTGTTCTGGTTTGCATGAAAATAACTACTTTACCAAAAGATAAATTTAGGAAATATAAAACAGCCTGGGTATGTTGCATAAAGCAGGTGGATTCATATACTGTAGGATATTCTACTAACAGAAGATCCAGCTTTGCTAATGTAATTTTGTATTATTCATATTGCATATTGAATTTTCACTTTTCATATTGCAATTTGTATTTGATCTCATTATTATACTCTCCTAGAATGCCATACCACACCAGGGAGTTGTTAGGTTGAGCATTTGGTCTAGTTTTATTTTCTGATTCCTGCTGTTCCCTTTAGAGGTGTCATTAACATGAGAATTTGGTGTTCTATATTTTCAATCATTTGTGTGCCTCAAAGGGCTCATCAGAACTCATTATTAGAAAGTGTGAGTTTGTGATTGAGACTGATAGAGAGCTATACAGGCATATATATTGTATATATTGATATGTTTGATGGGGGGAAGTCAGTGACTGAAGTCCTGTATGTAAAGCAAGAACCTTAAATATGTCATTGCTATTTAGTTAATGGTGAAATAAGGAGGTTATAGCCTAAGTTCCTCTGAAAATCTAGCTACTCACACTTAGATAAGTATGACTTGAAGTCTTTAACTACAGATTCTCATGCATGACTGAACTGCTGCTCTAAATGGAGGTATGTGTGTATAACAGAAGTCAAATGAATGTAAAAACACTTCCACTTCATAGCATAGCAGTATTATACAAGGCCTGTGCTAGGGTGATACTGAATACTGGGAAAGGATGCCCCTTGAAACAATGCAATTTATACTTTGAATGTTGCCAAAATCAACACTGCACTATAACATTCTTGTTGCTGTTATTATAATTAATATTCTTTCTGGGTAATAATTACTAGCTGTTCTCTTTCCTTCTTTCCTTGGTAATATATAGAGCATTTTCATTAAGTTAGACATCTTTACAGTATTATCTCTCTTCTATATTCTCTGTGTGCCTCAATCTTTTTTCTTTCCTCATTTTTCTTTTCCTGTTTCCTTCCTCATTCCTGCCATTGCAGGGCCAAAAGTTTAGACCAACCTTTGCAGAAGGAAACCCGAATTAAGTGGTCCTTGTGGCTCTGTGTTGCCCTGGTGGATGAGTTGTTTGTAGTTCTGTTTCCTTTTCAGGAAAACTTCCTGAAAGCCTGAGATAAGCCTGAGTTCTAATTACACCGAAAAAGGGGCATTTTTATTAGAAGAAATTAATTCTATCACAATTGATACCTTTTTTTTCACTACAGGGCTTTCTTGTTATGATAAAAATGACTCTTAAATGGCACAGATCCCCTGTGAACAACATGAGAAACACAAGGAGTAATTCTTACATGAAAATAGATCATTCGTTTTTGACACTTTGGAAGAGTTAAAGAAAGACATCCTCCAGTCAGGGATCTAATCAGTAAACCCCAAAATCTATGCAGAGGGCATTATTCCTATTTCTTGGATAAACAAAGTGAGAATTCTGGTACACTATGAAGTTCTGCTAAGATCTGTTTTAGTTGAGAAGTCACCTGCTCAGGGAGTGTTCTGCTGCCTGGCTTTCCTACTACAGGAAGGAAATGAGGAGATCAGATCCTATTTTGTGATCCTCTGCAGTTGCACTTAGTATAGAAATGAAATTACACACCTGGGAAAAATTGCAACCAACACGCATTGCATTAGAAAATAAACATTTTCCTCCATCACTGCAAATATGTTTCCTGTGCAAGAAACTCCCTGGAATTCAAACATGACCCTAGATTCATCCCTTGAAGCTCGGTGGTAGCCAGCCTACAGGTGTCTGTTATCTCTGCTTGCTCTCTGCTGTAAAGCTGCACTTGCTCACTCATGCCACAAGAGCAAACATATTCTCATGTCCTTTGTAGGCACCTTTCAATATTGTTGGCATCAGCTTTCTTCCCCACATGGCCTATGAGCTTTCTGTGAGTGCTCTCCAGCAGCCTCGGGTGGCTGGATGTGCCTCCCCTGTTGAGGCAGAGCACAATGCTCAGGACAAGGAAATCAGGAAATGCGCGGTGCTTGGAGATAGCTCGAGATCAAACAGGATGGCTGCTGCTCTCTGCACGGGAACACGAGCTCTGCAGCACATCTGATACACGAGTGTTTGTCTCTCAGTACTGCCAGATGGGTACAAATCTGGGCTCTCAGGATTTGGAGTGCTAAATTTGTCAAGATGGCATTGTGAGAATATTAGCTGCTGGCTGCTAAACTCTTTGTTCACCAAGAAGGCTGCTCTTGACACTTCCTGATAAACTCTGTGAAATGTTTGTCATTTTTACTTGCCCTTTTTTTTTTTCAAAATTTCTAACCAATGTTTATCTTGCCCAGGATTTAAAACTACATTTGCTTTAAGCTATGCGAAATAACATGTAAGTAAACAACATAAAAATCAACTCAGCAATTTAAACAACATCTTTACTATTTAAATCTGTCCCCACATTTTCCCACTGCTGCTATACATTTTTGGATATATATGGTCTTCTAAGAAAAATAATATAAGTGTATTAATTTTTATTTCCAGTTCTTGAACATAAGATTTAGCAGTAAGTTTCCATCATAGTCAGGCAAATACCCTCCCCTGTGCTGCTTATGCCAGGATGTACAGTACTATCAATTGGTTTATTACCTCTATTCTTTCTAAGCTTTTGATTGCAGTCATAAACCCCAAAAGGACTCATTAAGCTTTTTTCACTTTTATTTCCATGTGCTTGGAGCACTCTTCAAAAATAAAAATTTTAATCTGAGTTAAAACTATGCTAAACGTGTTCTAAAAATCAAACCAGGTCCTAGCTCAGCAGAAAGAATTTGTGGTCTTACAAGAAGTCCTTGGTTCTGCACGCAGGCTGTCATTAATTTTAGGCTCTCAGAATAAGGGATAAGGTTTAGCATTCCACAAACAACAAGGATAGCTCCACTCAAAGAGTAGACCTAAAGCTGGCCAGGTTTAAAGAGAAGTTTCTGATGTTAAGGTGGCTAGAAAGGTAAATGAACCCCCAAATTTAAATTAGGTGAAGTGATGCACAATCTGAAGTTTTGTGACATACAATAATTTCTGCAGATTAGAACAATTTGCATGAAAAAAGGAAAAAGCATTACCTTGCATGCATTTTGGAGGATGACAGGGGTCTGTCTTCGATGCAATGTCCCCCTCTGAAGAATCTTGTTTTTCTTAAGGTTTTCTTTTCCACGAAACAATACAAATTTGTTTGGGAAGTCAGCTAGTGTAAAGTGGAATAGCTCAATTGAAATGGACATTTATGTTAATTCACACTAGTTCAGGACTAGCCTCATGTACCAGGGCTACACAGTCCTTTGAAAAATGACTACAATTTTTTTAAAAATAACAACTGAACAATGTTCTTTGGGCTATGGAAAACAACTCAAACTTCAAACAAAATATCTGGCCTAGAGAGTATGGTGTTGATTTCCCCTACCATAAAAGCAGTCTTACTTCTACAACAGCTTAAATAAATGACTTGTTAACATTTACAGCTGTTAACTTACTCACTCATCCAATCACAACAGATCAGTGTCAGCTGGAGTGAAAATTCCTTTAAAGCAACTGCATTTAACAAGACAGGAAAAATTAGTTCTGGAAAGCTGAAACATTTAATTACATGCTGTTTTCTGGGAATGAACCACTTTCCTTGGCCTGACAGTCCAGTGAGTTTCCCCAGAGTTCTGGGTGGGTGCAGAGATGTTCCTGGACATTGTTCTAAGAGTAACACAACTTTAGAAACACCTTGATGCTGGCTCTGAGTGGCCTGCCTGAAGAGGTGTGCAGACACCCTCGTCTCAGAGGGGCACTGGAATCAAAGCCCTGCCATAGCAGTTTTATTGGTTTGCTGTGTTTTAATTGGTGTGAAATGGCCAGGATGGGATCAAAATAAGGAAGTGTCTATTTGATGATAATGCCAATGAAGTACAATGCATTTTTAACTTTTCAAATATAGTTAACTGTTCAAATTATTTACCCTAATGGGATGCAAAAGAAAGACAGCATTCTCTTATGCTGATTCAATATTGTTGCTTTTTGGGGGGGGTCCACATCTATGATCACTGTTCCAAATATTATGAAAACTGTTCCGAATAAAATATGTGGTTCCACTGCATTTAACTAGAAACAGTTTTCAGGCTGTTTTTGCAAAAAACAGAAAGAAAAGCAAACATGACTTGAATTCTGTCAATGCAAGTTAAAAATATGGTAAGAAAAAAAAATTGATGTTGGTAATGGCCACATATAACAAGGTTATAAATAAATTGCTCACTGTTCTCATGTATTTTTAGTAAACAGAATTGGGAATAGCACAACAAATCCCCAATGCCCAATTAAAGTCTCTTAACTAATTTAACAAATGCATTGTAAATGGGTAGCTGGAGATACTTTAAGTAAACATACATTTCACAGAGGAACTTTAATAGCCAAACAAATGAAAAATCAGTTCAAATGCTTTAGCTTTCTCAATTGTCCTAAATAAATTAGTCATAAGAAAACAAACACAATTAACAAGCACAATCATACTTTTAAAAAAAATTCAGATGACAGCATTTTACTGTATGTGTCTTTCATGAATGTCTTAACTGAGAAGCAATTTACAAGGTGCTCTAAGCCTCAGTAGAGCTCTTTTCCCCTTTTGCCCAGGGTTGCAATTATTTTGATGTGCTTTGCTTGTTTTGCTTTCGAATTATTTCCAAGTGAACGGTGAAAAAATCAGCTCACTTCAAAAATCCGAGGCGGTTCCCTTAGTGGGGAGGTAACTCCGTGTGTGGTTTGAGAAGGAGGCACAGATCTCTCCTGTGCTCCCTCGGCAGGACCGTGCCAGCCATCCGACCACCAAAACAGAACATCTGCCTTCCCAGGGAAGATTGCCCTGGCACTTTGCCTGCACAGATTTTGTCCTTGTGGAATCCCTGTAAAGAGTGCAAACTGTGCACCAATTAAAGAGGACTGAAGGACACGCACACAGCAGCTGAGCAGCATGTGTGCTGGGTCTGCCTGTGATGGGACTGTATCAAGCAGGAAGATCAAGTGGAAAAGGAGACAGCTGTGGAAAATCTACTCAAGAGTGAATAAAATTAACTCAAGTTAACAAATCAGGAGGCAGAAAACAACAGTACAATGTGTTGGTTTTTTTTCTACAGCACTTAAGGCAATAAAGTCATGGATGGTAACTAAGTTTTCCCCTCTCCTTCCCTAATGACCTTTATATATATATATGAAATAGTAATATTCTCATCAATGAGATGTATTTCATTCATGGTACTTTCACTCAAACTACATGAACATAAATTAAAGAACAGATTCTTCTCCCTTCACTGTGAAAACTTACCAGCCTGGACACTCATAGGTACAACCAGACACATGAGCTGCTTGTCCAGGTATCTAAAAGTAGCAGTCAGGATGTCTTGGTCTGCAGAAGAACTTGGCAGACTCCTCTGAGTGGCATTCTGGTTTATGGTATATAGAAAAAGTAAAGCAAAACATGACTTAATAATTTGGAAAGATTGGTCTCATATGGCATTGGTGAGTCACCCCCTGGGTTGTGATCAAAACTTCAGACTCATATATTTTTGAGAAATAGGAGAAAGAGTGAAAAAGAAGGACAAAAATGGTCCTGAAAGCTATAAAAAATGCCTTTTGATGCCAAACAAAAAAAGATTGCTGAAGTGAGTTGATGAAAACAATGAAAAACTACTTGATCAGGCTCAAAACCAACATTCTGGACAATTTCACAACCTATCCCAAAAGAGTTAGTAGTTGTAGTAAAAAATACATAATTCTCATAACTTTAAAAGTAAGATTTGACAGAACGTGTATGGAATAAATAAATTGTTAATGCATTTAGGAATAGTTATGTCCAAAAAAGATTAAACTGTGAGAGACCTACCAGAATTCCTGCAGGCCAAATTCAGATACAGTTCTTTAGGCACTTCTTGACTTGAAGAACATCAGTAATTAAAGAGAAGTCTATTAGGCTTCATTTGCACATTACAGTGAGAAATAACCACCTGCTACTTCAGATTTATGCCTATGCATAACTGAACTTCACATATCTATATGCTAATATTAAAAGGGAAAGCACTGAACATATTGGTGCAGCAAATGTCACAGGGCCATATTTCCTAAAAGCTGTGTTTCTGATGTAGTTCATGCCTATCTACAGAGGCTGAAAGTGTTTTTCTAATAGACTTTGCTAAACTGGATTTGTTGATTGGGTGCTGAAGACAAGATTGCTTGAAAGAAACTGCAGCTGCAGCAACAGCAGGAAAAAATAATTTATTTTCAGTATTGCATTGGGCAAGATATGGAGAACACAAAAGAGACCAGCTTGAAAGTTGTTGCTGCTCTTTATCTAAAACAGTTCTCACATTGTTGTCTAAACCAGTTCTCACCTAGTTATGTGAACTTCCAGGAGTTTTCCTGAGGGAAGTTCCACACCACTGGCAATATTGCTGAGGGAAAGCACAGTGCCTTCTGCTGAAATTGATGAAGTCTCTGATGCTGACAGGGAACAGTTAAGAAACCAGTTGTGATTTTCAGTTTTCATCAAAATTCGATTTAAAATCAACACAAGATGGGGTTATGTTTCAAGCCTGTGTTTGCAGTAGCTCATCCAACACTAAAGAGAGATGCATTTGAATATTCAAGTTTAGATGAAAATGGGAATGCAACTCATAAAGGCATTTTTAAACTTCCTCTCCCCAGACATAATGAAGTGTTTTCCCAAGTCAGTCTGAGAAAGTACCTCTGGGAACTGGTTTTACTCTTAGCTGTCAGGTCCCTAAGTCTCCTGACCTTAAACTGGGCACTCTGTTGCTAATTGTTCTCTGTTCCCATTGATGTCTAATTAACAAAGCCACTAAAAGTCAACAGTTAATGGAAAGATCTGAGAAAATGTCATCAAATTATTTCCATAAAATTAACATTTTTGACTTTTACTGGGTTATCTTAGAAAGGGAGTCTTATGAAAGGAAATTTTATACAAATTGAAACCAGGCCCTAAACCAACAATGAATGGTACAGGCCCATTCTACCACACAATGACTTTCCCTTGCCATTTTTCACACTTGTGACTCTGTGCAACTATGAGGACCTGTGTGTAGGTAAATTTTGCCATTTTTCCACACTAGAAAAAAAAAGTCTTGCTTCCTTTCCCTATTTCAGTTTGTGTTTTTTTTTTTTTTTTGGTTTTTTTTTTTTTTCCCCACACAACTTCTTCTTTAATTAAAATACATTGGCTGTGGAAAATGAATTGATAAATCTGCATGTGAACATGATATGAGAAAAGAAAAATTTCCCCTGCCATTTCCATCATGACCTACAGGAATCACCATAAGACAAGTCCCCCTAATTTTTTTTCAGTCCCTTGTCTTTCCTCAGGCTGTCAAGGTGACAGAAGTCATAAAAGTGATTTTGTGATATGGACCAGACTCAACCCTGACAGCATATGCTGCAGCACACTGTGAGAACCCTATCCCTCCAGAATATTTACCTGAGAGGGGTAATTCCCTAAAGGGTGCCCAATTGTCCCATTTGATGAGAGTGGCTGTGAGCAGCCAGCCCCAGACGCTGCTGGGCAGGGGAGGGTTGGAGGCAGAGCTGTTCTCTTTCCCAGCTGCTGAGCAGTGCTAAGATCAGGCTGCTCTTCTCTGTGCCTCGCAAGACAAAGCTTAATAATGTTGGCTGTCTGCTTAATTAGTTTGGGGATTTTCTCTGGATCTCCTCCTCAGAAAATCCAGCCACTGAGGGACAAATGAAAGATTCATGTGTCTCTTGTGGCACGAGCCTCTATGATATCTAACACACCTTCATGCAGCAAACATTTGAATACCCCATGTTTTCAAAAGATTTCCTCAGGCACAATATTTCATAAAAATTAATAGATTAAGGAGTGATATTTGCTCCCTGGTTCTCAGGACCAAACAAAATAAAGTGAATGAGTTGATTTAGGCTGAGCCTTAGGAGTTTGGCATTCATTCTGTCATTTAAATAGATATTTTGTAGTGTTTTGGACACTTCTTCCAACTTTAGATGTTGGGAAGTACACTCTGAATCAACTACAAAGAAAGGGGCAGAGTTCAGCTCTCACATTCTGCACAACAAGCAACTATCTCATGCTTTTGAGAAAACTGTGATATGTAATTGAATGGAGCATGTCTTTAGTGACAACTGCATTTCAAAAGGAAAACCATGACAGCAAACAGTCCTGAACCATGTAGGAAATCAACCTGCAGTTTATTTTGCTTTTCATTATGTTGAATAATGTAAAATTGACACTAAGGCAATATAGATGGCATGTTGGCATGTTTACCACTTGTACATCTACAACAGAAATTTTATAAATTTATATTTTTACATGTATTTAATGTTTTCTTTAGAACTAAAAGATGATTTATAGTAATATCTTTTCACAGGAGAGGACATAGAATTTTAGCCATCTCACTTGTAAATAGCTCATTTCTTCTTGAATAGTTTTACAGAATGAGAGAAGGCAAGATTTCTTGCTAATTTATTAAAATCATAACTGCCCATGACTGTTAAAAAAAATAAGTTGATTTCTCATTTGTACTCTTTGAATTCATATGACTTTGAATTCATATGACTTTGGCTGGTAGGATTGAAAAAACTTGGATGTTCTGTTTGTCATATAAGGGATCTTTGGTGCATAGTAAAGAAAGCTATATAAGTTGACTTCAAGGGGTTTACAAGATTTTAAAAGTGGCCTTGTGGGTTTGTAGCAGTTTCAGAGCAGTAGAAGCATGGTGTGCCATGCAACCTGCAGGCTTTATGCTTGCCATAACTCACTGAAGTGTGTATGGAAGAGGATAATTGCATGTAGAGAAAAATATAGCACTTGCAGAGGGCAAACTGCACCAACATATATCCCTGCATGGAAGCATTACTTGGGAAAAAAGGAGGCCCATTCAGCTGTCCAGTATTTCTGAATTAGTACCAGTCTGTCTTTTTTTTTTTTATTATTCGAGCCCTTTCTTGCAAAGGCAAATAGTGAACAGTCTTTCCTTGCACATACAGGGAAGCAAATAATTTTAATGTATTGGAAGTCTATAAGCACAGAGAAATTAATCATTGTGATCCACAAGATATTTCTCTGCACTTCTTCACCTGAGTCTTTAGTCAGCTACTCTTGCTCAAATTCACAGCCACTGATAGATACCTATTTCTCTCCCAGGCAGAATCCTAAATCTGAAATATGTGTTTTGGTGGAATGGATGTGCTTGGTAATCGTGCCATGCTTTTTAATTCATCTTCAGACTTACGTGCAAGTCATGATAATGGCAGATTCACAGTTACTAGGAAGGAAGGACTACAGCGAGGAGAAAAAAGGCAAATTTTCCTAACAATTAAATTCAGCCATTCTCAATGTTATGATATGGTCAGCTGAATACTTTTTGCACACTTGAGGCAGGAGCCTCCTAAGAATTGTGTGCCTATACTTCTTACTTCTTTTTAGTGTAAAAATGACAGTTCATTTCTTTATGTCAGCTCTGATAAGAGCACAGCTCTCCATGAAGACAGTTATTTTTTTTCTGCTCTGTTTTCATATTTCTCCACTCTCATTTGGGAGAGGAGAGGATTAGAGAAGGGGAGGAAGAACTGGAAGAGGCCTAACATATTTAGTAGAAAAAATCTCTCTATACATAAACATCACAGAGAATGAGAGGATTTTTATACTGTTTTAAAACTGCTGTTTTTTTGCTGTTAGTTCTGGCTTTTCTTTTTAAACAAGGTGTTTTCCTATGCAATACGTTATTGCCATATTAATGAATTAAGAGATGGACTTATGTAAAATAGTTTCTTATTTTTACCATATTATTAAAGTTCCCAGATGCACACAACAAAAGATTAATTTTCCTTTTGGTTCTCTGTAGGGAGAAGGATATGATTGTATAATTCCAGTTCTGTTTCTCTTCCCTAATTTACACATGCTGGTGCTTCTGTTTATCCTAGGTTATTATGGAAGGTGCTGTGGGAAATTTATGGTAATCAGGCAAATGAAGGGTTTAGAAATAGAAGGATAATTGATGAAAAATCACTGGTAAAGAGAGTATGAAATAATCTCAGTGTTTAATTGGTGAGCCAGGGCTACCAGATTCCTGCAGCTGCAGCCTCAGGTGCTGTACAGGGGGTCAACCCCTGGTGCATTGTCACCTTTTGCAGTTAAAGGAAGATCACACATAATTGGTACCTGCACTAGCTTCTCTCCATCATCTGGCCCGAAGCTTTATTCCAGGCAAGTGTAAAGGCTCTGGGCAGTGTCTGCTCAGGATTAGAGTGCTGTGCATTTGCTGAAGGCAGCACCATGTCCCTGTCTCCCAGATCATTCTTCAGTCTGTGCACAATCATTCTCAGTGTCTTCTTCCCTTTCCTCATTTACAGAACCCAGCCTTGAAAAAACCTTTATTACTATTTCACTCATCCCTTCTCATATAGTTTTCCCATTTTTTATTTCTTTTCTCCCTGACCACCCCCCACCCCTGCCATGGTTTATAGTGTCTTCCTTTACATTCTTTTTTATCATATAAGCTTTTCTTATTTCACTTTTCCTTGTGAATGCCTACCAGGACTTGTGACTGTTTTTATCTGTTTTCCAGGTTTTCCCTCATTCCCTCATTCCTTCCTTCACATTTTTCTCTCATCTCCTTTACTTTATTCCTCTTTATAGTTCTGTGTCTCATTCCACTAGAAGTACCCTTATGTTGCTCTTTACTCTTCCTCCTGACTAACTGCCAGGGTGAAAAACTTCACCAAGAAATAGGAATCTCCTAAAAAGCAGTGCTTCTGAGGGCTGTAATACGTGTCTGCTTTTTATAAACTCGAGAGAGAGAAAGCTACACAGAAATGTTGCACAGAAAATTGCTAGCCATTTTCTCAACGGGGGAGAATTCACAGCAGAGACTTAGATCTCCTATTTTGACATATCCTCCCACAAAGCAGAAACCATGTCAAGATAGCAGAGCCTGATATTGCCAGGTACACTCTCACTTGCAAAAGACACATTGGAATAAGCTGGGAACAATTCTGACCCAGCCAATGACCTACATTCTGTTAGAAGAAAACAATGTGTTCTGGAGCTGCTCTGCATGTTTTCCCAAATGAAGATGAAGATAAGGCATTTAATATCTGCTTCTTTTCCTTGTTCCTGCACCAGACACTGTGGAAGTGAAATGCTGGTTGGAATTGGTCTGTTGACCTGAGATCTGCTGCAGCTGTGTGTCTCTGGGAGCAGAGAGTAGTCAGTCCTACAAGTAGGAAAGGATTCAGCTGGGATTAAATGGCTGGGGGTCAAAGTCAGAGAGAACAGCAACAGCAGCTCTTGAAGATCTTCACAGCAAGCACCACAATGAACAGGGCTGCCTTGAAGGCAGTCTGCTCATCTGTTACAGGCTCCTGCTGCTTGAATGTGTAAACATGCCACTTATGTCTGAACTGCTCTTGTTTTTATTCGCTGTGCAGGTGTAAATCCATGTAAAAGCAATGCCGGTGCCACTGGCAGCGCTGCCATCAAACATTTCCCAGGATGTGCTGTGTGCTGCAGAGCCCACTGGCTGTCAGAGCAGTGGGGTGCAGGGAGGGGGGCCCGGGGGACCTGCAAGCACTGCCCTGCTTCCAGCCTGTCTGCAATAAAGGCAGAAGGGAGCACCCCACGAGGCTGAGTGCCTCACAACCACTGCTGCTGTGTGTGCAGACCGGTCAGGGAGAGGAAGCAGCCTGAGATGGCAATGGAAAGAAAGTGCTCTGCTTGCTGACTTACACCCTGTGAAATCTAGAACCTTCCATTATTGCTTCTTATTAATGTGTTAATTTTAAAACAATACACTACAACACGAAAATATTTGTAAACCACACTGAATATTATTCTGTAAGCCATTGTGTACTCTTGGGTCTACTCAGTAGTATAGTACAGTTCTCTGTGTTGCAGGAATATCTGTGTATTGAAAATGTCCACGTATTTTCTAACATCCTTGTGAACGAAATGCAGTGTGAATGACATTTGTCAAGACTGAGGTCCAGAAGTGTGGTGATGGCTGAATCATCAGTCACTCTTTGTGGAAAGATCCAGAGGAACTTACAAGGAGAAGAAACAAGTCGGATCTCTCTTTTTTTCTTTTCCTCATAATTCAGAACAACTGCTATTCTGCTCTTCAAGAGTTACAAGGTGAATCTATCTACTAATCTCTAACTATTTCTGGATTTGACATTAATATTTTTCCTGTATATAAACCTGACAACATGTTACAAAAGAAGACAGCATTAGCGTCCCTCTTTTGCAGATAGGGAAATGAAATGATAAATAGATGAAATACCATGAAGAAGAGCACAGGAAAGTCCTTCCAGTGGAAGAACTAGGCCAATGGTTGTTCTGGTGTATCTTAAGCACCTTCCACTCCAGATCTGTTGACTCCTGCAGTTCAGTGGAATGACTTCTGAAGTGGCACCTAGCTAGGGAACACTAAGGTTTTAGCCTTTCTGAATGAATTCTCCACTCTAAATTCTCAGGATGTATCATATCTTTGTATACAAACTCCTGCTTAAACAATTGTCTGGGCAGGGAGAGTTATGAGAATTAATATATTGGGACATAGAGATAATTATTAAAGTTAAAGCAATGAATACATTTACTTTTACTTGACAGTTTACATCATCTGTGAAGTGTGCTGTGATTTATATTGTTCACACTGGTTGATGAGAACTGAATATTTAAACTAACATTTCAGAAATTACACGTGTCAGGGTTGATTTTCCTGCATTGAAATTCTATGAGCAATTGCTCATTTTCATTTAAATATAACTGTTGATACTAGAACAAATGTGAAGCAGTCTGAAGAAAAATATTCAGAGTATGTCTTAAAAATATGCCCTTACAGCTTTATTTTTGTATAATAAATACCAGCATTGTATTAATATAATGTTGAAATTAATTATGTGAGAAAGATAATGGCAACCATTTTAGTGCTTTCATAGCAGTAAGTATTACTGTCATTATATTTCATTACAACTGCATTAAAATCTAAGCTATCTCAATACACATCTTGGCCAGCAGTCCTGTGCTACAGTGTTGAAAATGGTAGCTAACTGCTATTCAGTAATTTTGTAATTGCTTATAATTGTATCAGACAGGGTTGTCAAAGGTGAGAATTTATTTTGCGCCCTCTAATATTTGTGTGGCAAATTTCATTTGCTTTAGAGCATTCATTTTCAAGAGATGAGCACTCTGCATTTTTGAAATCTCACACATTAAGAAAAATACACACTTCAGAGAGTTTGAACAGCAAAAAATCCAATGAAAGTAATTCTTAAAAGTGCTGAAGCATTTTAAAAAAACCCTCTTTTCTCTTTCCTGGATTGGTTGGAAATACCACAGGAGTGTTATTGGCACCTCAGAACTTGTGCATTCAAATGCTAAAGAATTGTACAGAATCACAGGGTCACAGAATATGCTGATCTGGAAGGAAGAAAGCTTTTTGAAGAGTTAAAAAATGTTATTTGAATGATTTTAGCAATTTTCTAAGGAACGGCTTCTCTGTCTCTCTGTTTTTAAATAACCTGTTTAATGAACCTCTTTCCCTCATTGGTGAAACTTCCTATAAATAAAAATGGAAAAAAAAAAACCTTCAGCAGGTTAACAAGTAGGAGTTAACAAGTTAACAGGAAGAAGTGAAATTTGGGAAAAGAAACTGACTGAAAACATCCTCCTGCCTCATCAGCATGTGGCACTGGAGACCATTGTGCAGTAGGTGTCCAGTCAATTTCCTGATTCTGCAATAAAGCTCATTTCTGAATAATAATAAAATTAATACCCTGCTGTTTTGTAATTTGGTTTGCAAAGGAGTACTCTGCCTCATTGAAGTCAAATCACTTCAGATTTAGAGGGTCAGAGAACCATGAAATTTTAGAAGTAATAATAAATCATGCTAGACAAATTGTATTGCAGTATTTGGAAAAAACCCCAAATTTAAATCAGTATATGAAAGAACCATAAGAGGTGTAGGGGGCAAACCTGTTGTTGGTACAGGGGCTCCACTACTGGCACTTACAGGAAAATGCACAGCAGAAAATTTGAAACTATTTCCTGTCCCATTCTAAAGAAGTTCTGGGGTCTGCATTCCCTCACAAGGGAGTTCTCAGGTGCCCTCTGCGCTTGTTTGTGGCTCCTTGTGCCCATTTTTCATGAGGTGCTGCAAGAACTATTCATTGTCTCCTGAATACCTGGCTACAGTAATTATTTTCTTTTAAAATTGTGTTCCTTACCTCAGAAAATGTTTTGTTTCACTCATAAAATTTTTGGCACTGCATAGTCTTTTAAAAGCCAGCCTTACTTGCTTTTTCAGCTCTACGTCCTTTTATTTCTGACAGGCTGCTGGCAATCCAGCTAGGATGACACACAGTGTTTGATATCCCACAACTAAAGCACGTGCAGAATTCAGAATCTAGGTTGAATTAGGCTCACAATTATTAATGAATTTTGAATTATGCAGTTAATCTATTTGTGAGTTTTACAACTCTTTCATTCTGAAAGAAAAAAAAGGAAATAAATTCAAACAGACAGTCAAAAAATGATATCTAGTTATTGGGCCACATGTGGTAGAATGCTGAGATTTTATTTTCTTCTGGAAATACTACCTCTTATAAAGCCCATCCATCATATGTAATGAGGGCTGTCAGGAATATTTAGCTGAGAAATAGCTACTTGATATGCTAATGGTGCTCCCTTAGTGAATTCCTTTGGTTCTGCTGCCTGACATTAATGGTTTTCATAATCTAATGAATGATGTGTGTAATAGAGGTAAGGCCACAGGGAATGACATTTTGAAACTAAGGGAAGTAGTATATATGTATTTTATAAATATGTGCATTTTTTATATATACACATATACACACACGTATATATACTCAGAGGGAGAACACAAAATTGCTTTTCCAAGCTAGATAAAATAAACACTAGGGAGAAACTACATAGATGGAGCAAACCTTTGATACTGACACTTTAAATTCTAAAATATCTCTATTCCCAGGACTTCATGAAATATCCATGGAACGTAATAAGCATGAAGACTTCACTTCCACAGCTCCTTCTGACTCTTGTTTCAGAAACTGAGACTCTGTCCTGCAACTCTGCACCTCAAGGACAACCTCTCCTCTCTCCCAGCAGGATCCAGGTGGATGGGAAGAACCAGGAACCGCCAATAAACCCCTGCAGAGGGGTACCAGGTCCCTGCTGCAAGGCTGAGAGCTGCACCCTCAGCCTGGGGTGCTAAACTCACCATGCTGACCAGTACTTACCACTTTCTGGTGAAGTCCTGTACTTGTATCTCCCCTTGTCTCTTCTTTCTGCAGGAGGTGGGAAAAGGGTGCTAGTGCAACATCTCATGTTCCAGAGCTGACAACTCCCTTGTGGGCTTGTGTTTCAGCTGTTTTTAACCATACATTTTTCAGCCACCTCTACCTGGGTAAAAAGACAGGGAAAGTAGGTTCTAAGACTGCTCTGAAAATCTGCTAGAAACCAATTTGCTCTTTAGACAATTTCATCAGGTGGTGATATTCCAAATGCCTGACAACCTCAGCTTTAGATGCAGTGGAACTTTTGCTCTCCCTCCATGTCACAGCTGCAGATGTTTGCAGGATTGACCCTGTGGTTTGCTCAACCCCAAGACCCATTTTTCTGTGGCTGAACTTCCTGCTGTCTTTGTCTTCAGAGCACCTGACTCTGGTCCTGATCTCCCACCAGCTCTGCATGTCAAAAGTCACAGTGAATTAGGCATTCCACACTGAGTTTCTTTAGGGTAGTGATTAAAGCCCCTGATGATCTAGAGCCATAAACAAGAAGTGATTTGGGTTCACAGAGGATTGCTGCTGCAGCTCCAGTGCCGTCCTTGCAAACATGCAACAGCATTAGGCACGGGGGAGAGTGTGATGGGTGAAATATGAATGACATTGATTCTTCATGGATCTGAAAATGTGCATCCACTGCAATTGCTTTGTGTGTGGACATGCAACATGCATTAGAATCCTGAAGAAGGATGAACCACTGAATGATGTGGCAGTGTACAGGCTGCCACCAGAAAGTTTCATCTTAGAGGATACTTACGTAATTTTTTTATACTTTTAAAAAGAGCAGGAAAATAAAATTAATGACAAAAAGATAAAATTAATGAAATCCATAGATGACATTAACTTGTGATCAGTTGCAAATATCAAAGACCCAAACCAAATTAAAAAGAGCTTAAAGTATAGACCAAAAATAACAGGCAAGCCTTAGAAGCCTTAGAGCCATTGAAAATTAAAGTTGATCTAGAGGAAATTAACAGAAAAGAAATTCAGTAGGAGGGAGAGATCTAGGCCAGCACAGCATTACCAATGTTCAGGGAGATAACAGATCAGAAATTAGACATGATTTTGCAGCTTAGCAGTGCAAAGTTAGGGAAGCATGGGAAGTCATTATGCCATGGAGCAAAAATATAAGGTTATTTTCTGTGGCTTTTTAGATGTATGGATATCTTCATCAGAGATAAATGTCTGGGCAAATTAAGTGAAGTTCAAAGATGAGCCATAGAGTCATTATTAGAGTTGGAGGGATTTACTTAAGATGAAAATTAAAAGATGGAAACAAGAAGACATACTAGAAACTAGTATGTCTATATTCAGTAATGCTGAACAAAACAGGAACAGATAATTTATAAAGGAATAAAAAGAATTATGATTAAGAAAAAGTTGTTGGGAAAGCCTCCAGTACATTAAGATGTATCAGTTAAGAAGTAGAATAATCAATGGAAGCCTCATGTTAATGACAATGCAGAAAATTTCAAGCTAGGTTTTTCCTCACTGGATATTTTACACTGCTTTTTAGAGGTTTGTTGAGGCAGGCAAGGGCCTGGTTGGAAAAGGTCTCATTGGTGATTCTGTCTTGCCTTCTGCTGGTGCTTGTAAAATATTTTTCATGGTTTCTTCCCACAACTCTTTTCAGGAACTTGTGCAGACGTGCAGCCTGACTGCCTTGTTCAGGTTCTCTGAGGATTCCTTTATCAAAGTGAGGGCACTTTCTATTTTTAGCTATAGTGAACACACCTGATTTTTAGGAAGGTTTTGTCAGCAAGATCCTGCTTGTTTCCAAGTTTTCTGTGAGTCCCCAGAACCAAAAAGAGAGGCAGTCTTCATGGCTTACAAGACTCATAACCTCCCTTCTCCCTTTACCTTCAGAATTTTCAGATTGAAAAACATCACTTGCAAGGATTCCAGATCCTAAATTGTACTCGGGCCCCTATTTACCTTTTAGGTAGAAGTTAAGAGAGTTAGGAACTTGGATAACTTGTTCCCAGGCTTATAAATTTTTTAAATAATAGGGAAGGTTTCATAAAACACTGTAATATTATTAAAGTTAATTAGGTGACATATTCCCCATTAAGTCTGTATCTCACACATAAATAATGGCAACAGTATGTTCCTGCTTAAAAAATGTAATGATCTCTAATCTAATATGCTGGAAATATTTCACTATTCCCAGAAAGATTATTAATGATCTTACTTGATTTTTATTTATCCTTCTACCTGACATATGGCATGGTACAGATGGTTCTGCATTGTAGCATCTCTTTTTTTTTTTTTGCTAAATTTAAATGAATGCATTAATTTATACATAATTTCTAAATTATACTTTGTCCCAGTTGAATTAATACTCAGGTTTATTATTTAATATATTGTGCAACAGAAGGAAGCTGCAACAAGTGGGATATCTATCCTTTTCTTATTTCTGACAAAGCCAGTGTATAGTAAATTTCTTAAGGAAAGGTCCTGAGATTAATTTTCCCCAGGTGCAAAGACTGCTGCCTATCTTAAAATTAAAATATTACTGTGGAGTTCTCATGTTCTCCTCCAAATCATTAATTCTCTTTTAGGTAGCTATTAGAGAAAGCGTTTCTCTCTCTCTGATTTGTGTTTGTACCAAGTCAGCACAATGAGGTACCAGCCCAGACCACTGCTGCAGTGAGAAATATCTGTGTTTAGTTCAACTGGGATGTAAAAAGAAGGGCTGTCATTTGACTTAATGTGAAGTTGTAAGTGATAATTTTGCTTTTTCTACATTGGACTCTTCTATCCTTTTTCTTCTAATAATTTCCAATACTTCCTGGCATTTCAATTATCAGGTATAATCTAAGCAAAATGACCCCCCAGTTCCATTATTTATTCTACAATGTTGTTAACTGTTAGTGCTTTTTCCCAAAACATGCATAAAACAGACTAAGTTATGATGAAATTTAGCTGCAGTCTAAAATGATACAGCTGGTTCATGCTGTAACATATTTTATGTCTCAAGAGAGAAAAGTGTAAGTTGTAGCTTTTGCTTTAAATTCAGATGATTGCATAAAATACACAATTAATCACAGATGGGTTACATGGCAAAACAGCCCCCATTGTCATATATACTTTACATTTCCAGAGCCAAAGTGTCACTTGTAAACAGTTTAAACAGCAAGTCCCATATGCTGAAGTCTTGAAATCATTCCCCAATGGAAGTTAAATGGAAAACCTCATTAATACCCAGTAAGGCAGAGGTGCATTTGAGAGATTCCCACTGGTTGATTTACTGTGGCACCTGCCACGAATATGGAAATAAAGGAGAGAGTTATTTTCAAGTATATGAGTAGAGAAAAGGTAAAAATTAGGGTACTCTGCTATCTAGGGGAATTTATGTCATATATGTTTTGAACTGTTTGGAGAAGATTCCCAGGAACTGGGCTGGAAATCTCATTCATGGAATATGGATAAAATTTTGTTATTTGGTTCACATAATAATAATAATTTGAAAAAAATCCTTGATGTTCTTTACTCTTTCAGGCACAGTAGGACAAAAAGAGCTGTTTCAGTGACCTTAAATAGGAGAATGCATTCTAAGTTAGGCCCTTCCTAAGACTACATGTAGTGGCTACCTGCTGTGGAGCAAACCAACATTTTGTTATGAAGTCATTTGAAGTTATTCAGCCTCTCTTTGTGCTTACTTGAGGTTAATTGAAAACTTATTCCAGTGTGATCCTCAGAGAGGCAGCCAGCCAGTGATACTCACCAGCAGCAGGTGAACTGCCTATAAAACCCACTGATCTAAATTACACCCTTGGAGTAAGGGAAGCAGTGATGTTTAGTTAAAAGGAGCTTTTAACACTCTGCTGGCATTTTAAACCACTGCTGGGTGTACTCAGAGTTCTGCATTCATCTATTAAATATTGACTGGGCCAAAATCCCAAATTGATGTAAATCAGTGTAGCTAGTCCATAACTTCTAGAAAGATTTATTACTTTGTATTGGTTATGGATTTGGCTTGACTTCAGGGAACCCACTGAGGTTGATGATTGGCCTGGATGTAGCCCTCCTAAAAGCAGTAAGGAAGTGTTCTTGCTCAGTATGTTCATCTATATCCAGGTTTACTTTTCCCTCTGATGTTTGTCACACTGGAAAATTTCATTAAAAACAAGAGGCCAACATGTATGCAGTCAGTTTCCTGCATCACAAGGTGCTAGAAAACTCCAGAAAGGCTGCTGCAGAGCCAGCCCTCCCCTCACCCCTCAGGAGCTGAAATGTAAAGCTCCAGTGAGGAGGTGAGGAATACGAGCTGTGCCTGACCGTAATAAGAATGAGAGCGAATCCAGACATGAACAAATGTTGACATATTTAGTAGGAAGAAAATATACTATTACGAAAGAAGTGTCATATATGGTTTCAGAAAGCAAACAAGCAAACAAAACTAACAGCACAGGATATGAATTTGTTATTGCATTCACAGCATTATTGTATGGCTTCCTAAACTAATTTGTTGTTACATGATGAACAGAGAGGGGGAAAACTTCCTGTCTCCAGCATGTCACCTTTCATTAAAACTGTGTTTGTCTGAGATTTTGTTATTTGCAGTTGCTCATCTGTTAAATTAGAAGTTTTAATTCTTCACAGTTTGTCACCTTTTTAATTCTGGTCTGTTGACACACAGTTCTCAGCAATGCAGGAAGGCTTGAAAATGAAATTTAAAAGAAAATTAGGTGAGAAGGGGATAACAAAGTGAAGCATTGGTTCTTTGCTTTTTCTCACTAAATGCAAAATGGCTCTGGGAGTCTCAGATGGATGGATAACAGTGGAAAATACCACCATGACACTGCACATGCTTCTGTGCTTCTGATTTAGGAAAACCCACTGTCACGTTTCTGGAAAGCAGAGAGTATGGTAGGCTTGGCTTCATTATGTTGAGGAGTAGGCAATTCCTTTAAATCTCTGTTTATCTAAAGGAATTAAGTGATTCTGAACCATACATGGACAAGCACTGTCAGTGAGGGTACAGGGTGGCCCTGAGTGCAAGGTGAATGGAATTGTACCTCAGCTGCTTTTCTGCCTACTGAGCATTCCCTGGAGTGGGGTCCTGCCAGCTGAGAGGAAAGCCCAGCTGCTGTACAGAGCCTGGTGCTTCCTTACCACCCTTCAGCAGCACCCAGCTTGGGCTGGACTTACAGTTTAATTCAGGAGTGGTCAATAAACTCTTGTTTTCTGTGAAGGAAATAATCTCCTCTCTCTGAAAGTGCAAACACCTGCAGCTGCTGGAGTCAGTGTACTCCACTGATGTGTTTGGTCCAGTGGCAGGTGAGGATTCAAAAGAGTCAGATTTTACTCTGGAGTGTGGCAATACTTGAGTCATTCAAATCAGGTAAGGGAGAGGGAGCTTTTGCAACAACAAACCCCAAAACAGAACCGGGGCTCCTATCCATAGCACTCATCAAAACCCACCATCCTCCTTACTGGGATTTGGGCATAAGCAGCTCTAAAATAAACCTTGTCAAGATTATAGCCAGGCTTCCCCAAACAGAAGAATTGCTTAGCTCTTGACTGACATTTTGTTTGGTTGTTTCTTTTTCCAGCTCCAGAGGGAATCAGTGCAAATGTATCTGAATGATACAAACCCCTCCATTCAAAATACTAGACAGATGCTGAGAATCACACCAGACTAGAAGAGCCCCCCACCACCTTTTCCCTTGACATGTGCCATCTAGCTGCTTTGTAGCATCTCATATTCCTCAAACTTCAGCAGCTTTGATGGCAAAATTCAGCAGAACACTAAATTCCTGATAAGACAGACTCATTTTTGAAAGTCAGTCTAAACCTTCTTCCTTGCATCTTTCCATTAAGGCCAGAGAAGGAAAAATAACCCCAGTCAGAATGGGGTTTCAGCTGGCTAGATAACCACATGCATAGATGTGTGAAATAATTACTGGAAATGTAACTTTTGGGCATAACTGAAAGTCTGATCTCACCGCAGACACAGCACAGTACAGGGCAAGAATGTGGCACCTTTCCTCAGCACAGGGAATACATAAAGAGAAAGAAGAGGGGGAATAGAGGAAAAGAAGTTTTGTTTAAGGAAAAAATTTGTAATAAGCTGAATCATACAGCAAGGGAATGTGTAAATGCAAACTTAGGTCTCTATAGCCCTGCATACACCTATAGCACCTCACTCTATCCATGGTGTACCTCTGTGGAAAGGGAAATTCAGTAGACAATTTCTCCAAAGGTGAGAATAATGAGAGCAAAACAGAGATCAAAACCTTCCTTAAAATCAGGAATGTGACCAATTTAAACAGGTGATGGTTTTCTCTGCCCAAACAGAGGACAACTTGATCTGCTGAAATTTCTACCGGGGTTCTTGAATCAATTCAACTAAACTGACCAACTTTTGATGACAAACTCTATGTAGCTCACATCTGTTCAGTTCTTTGTCCTTTAAGTGGACAGAACTCTCACAGGTTCTACTGGAATTTTTCTGAAGAAGAAACTGAGACACTCTAGAATGAATTTAATGAAAAAGCTGTGTGTAGAATACAGTGTCATGGACTAGAGTATTTTGTCTTTTTAAGTTTAAGTATTTATGTCCATTTTTTCCCCTCAGATTTGACATGGCATTAAATTGAGTAAACCTTAGGAGTGTACAAAAGCTATTTTCCTACACATAATTCTTATGGTTTTATAAACACACCCAGTTCTATGATGAAATTAATTGTAAAACTACTTCTGATCTAACTGCTGTTATACTTTTCTTGTCCTAATAAAGGATCAGGTTACATCCCCAAATTCCATGCTTCTGACAAATACAGAAAGGATCATGCTCAACATCTGCACTGCCAGTTACTTATTACACCTGCACTCAAAATGCCCAGGAGGTATTCTAAATGCATAAAATAGATGACATTGAACAAGTGGATGTTTTTAACTTGCATTAAAATAAAATTATAGCAACAAGAAACCAGTAATTTTCTCTCCACGAAATTAAGGTTAGAAAACATGGAAAAAATATAAACCTTGAGTTGGATTTATTTTTCTAGATTAACCGCTAATTATTTCTTTTTACTACACTTTAAAAGCTGATATGCAGTAGTTTGAAGGAAACAATGTAGCCCTTAAAATGTATAAATAAAGTAAGGACATTACAAATTTTGATACACATAACTGGTTTGCTGCACAAACAACACTCAAATATCAGTCAGCATCTTGTAATCAAGGGGAAGCAGTAGTTGCATTCCATATGGTGTCCTAAATCCCTTCTTTACTCTCATATTAAACTGGTAGAGTGGCAACACACACCTTGGTGATAAATTTCATCACCTTGATGGTTTCCTTAGTGTTTGAGTGAAATCAGAGTTTTGATATGTGTAGGTACTTAAATGGGAAGCACATGCAAAATATTTGAATTTTATTATGACAGTGGTTACGCCACAATTCGGATGAGATTAAGAAAGAAGCCTCTCTTATTACTCTTCTATTTATTTACTTATTCAGATTAAAAATAATAAATTATGCTTATCCAGGACCTTAGGCACCGTAACACATCATTAATATTACAATAAAGTCTCAGCAGTATTAAACTAATCGCTCAGTTCGACACACTCCTACACAGATTGCTTCTCAGTCTTTCCTTGTGGGAAAAAACCCCACAACACTGCCCTAAATATTCTCTAACTCCAACAAACTTTTGAACTCAAATTCGAGGTGTGTGAAGGAAGCAATTCTAGAAACCTGAATAAAAAATGACTTGGTACAAAGGCTCCCATTCTTTATGGTGATGAATAGGAAGTTCTGGGATCCCAGCTGTCCCCTGCTTAATATTTGCTAGTGACATGGTTTTTTCCAGGACAGTTTGCTGATCTGGCTGGTCCAATGATGCAATTTGCCATTGTCTGATCATTTTTTGAGTGTCAGCTGTAGATATTTTGTTGGAGTTCACCTACAGTGTTCTTTTTATGTTTCAGTGAACAAGAGTGGAGTTGGTAACAACACCCTGTACTACAAGGTGGGCACAGGCATCCTAAAACTTAGCATGTATTTTGAAAAAATAAATTATTTGGATTTTGTCACATAACCCAGTCAAAAGGAAAGGATCAATCATTAAGGGGATGTTAAATATATATAATTATTTATGTAAATGTCACAATTTGATTTCCTGAAAAGGTTGGGAAATGCAGCCAAAACCAACAAAATTTCATACAGAAAGAAGTCAAATCCTTAAAAGACTTGTTAATGAAAGAAGAAAATTAAAGGACATTGGAATTTACTTTACTGACCTATATATACTGGAAGTTTTTCTCTTAATTAAAAAAAAAAGTCCAGTATGGAAGCTCAATCTGTATTTTGCTGATTGTTTTAACTAATCAGCTGCTTAGGGGGAGGCACAGATAGCCTCACATCTGTTGATGCCTCATAGATATCTTCCTAAATGGCATTTACTGTTTTCATATGAGTCCATTGATTTAGCTGAAATTCCATCACTAGTTGCTGTATCAGAGAAAAATTACAGCATAAGGATATGCAACTAGTAAAATTATTTTCTTAATTTGATACCTTAATGAAGACTCTGCTAAAATAAGGACAGCATTTGTGTACTGCTTTGCACAACCAAACCACTCTAATTATACCAGGACTTGCTGCATATGTTGAATTTCACAAGAGAGGGTGTTTTCCCCACACTTACATCCATTTCAGTTAATTATCTGAATCAGAGATTACAAGAATGAGGAAAAATGTAAAAGCTATGACAGAACCACGATTAAATTTCAGTTGTGTTTCTGTAAGCTTGCTGTTAGACTGCAGTGCCCTGTGGCAACAATTTAAAGAGCTGCAGACATGAAGAAGACTGGGCAGAATGTTGGCTGCAGACAAGGATGTTATAGAATCCCAGGATATTCTGAGTTGGAAGGGACCCACAAAGATCATGGAGTCCAACTCTTAAGTGAATGGCCTGTGCTGGGATCAAGCCCACAACCTTGGCATCATGAACATATTCATTATGGCCTCAAGTCCCACAAAAACTCCTGTCTTTTCTGAATATCATTTTGGAATTCTTGTCATGAGGGCAGGAGGGTAAGTTTTTAGTATCAGCCATATGAAAGAGCAGAGGCCAAAATCCAGAAGGAAACAAATCTCTTTCTTTCGAGTTTGCTTGGCCTCATCCTCTCCCTTCTGACATACACAAGGAGGAAACAGAACATGGGAACCACAGGGTGGTGCTGATAGTTCATTCCTGATACTTGCAGTATTTGATTCCTTTGGAGCCTGTCTTCCCAGCATTGGCTAAGTCAAAGCTATTTTGTTAATCATAACATCACTAATTTCCTTTCCTGCTGATAGCTGCATGGTGGTTCTGCTGCTGTCACTCCATAGTAATGAAATGTCATTGCAGGTGGTACAAAATGTGGCAAAGTTAAGCAGTTGGGAGCAGACAGCCTTCTCAGTTTCAGCAGCTCGATGGCATGGATTAATTTGAGGGGAGATTCCTTCATATTCTCAGGAAGGTTCACCTCTGTTCTTGTGCAAAGGGTGTTGCATAAATGGTCTGTGAATTCTCACTGCTTGGGCTTTCTGGGGAGGGTGTCACAGATTCAGTTCCATGCTTGGCCTATCCTTTCTCATTCACATAGTCTTTTCTAGTCACTGAAACTCTCTTCAAGGCAGGGCAAAGCAACCCAGGCTGCTAAGGCAGCCTGGGCCAGCTGCATCCTGAGAATGGCTGAGAGAACACACTCTGCACCCCACCTCTTCCTGAGCTCATGCAAGTGAAGGGAAAACAGGAGGAGCTGGAGCCTAAGTCACAGTTACTTCCCAAATTACCTCCTCGTGTGCCCCAGCCCATATCCAACCACCCCTTTCAGTGATTGGAGGGTAATTTCACTTAACAGATGAATTTGAGGCAACCACAATATGCTCTGGGAAAACTGGAGCCCAGAAAGCAAGAATGACAGAAAAAACGGGAGAAAAAGGGAGAAAAAGGGGAAACCCCCCCCAAGTGTGTAATGAAATTGAAACCCAGTAATTATAATCCTAATGTTAATTCTCTCATCTCAAGCGGTTTCCCCAAGTTATTTGATTTCTAAAGCAGTCATACATATGGCAAGAAATGTTTTAGGGGAGAAATTCACTACACTCCTATGTTAGTCACCACATCTCAGAATTATTTCAAGTGAATTTAAAGTGCTTGTTCATCATGGCAGCTGTAGGAATAATATTCTAGGGGACCCCATTTCCTCTAAAGTATTTCTCAGCAGTTTCTGAGCAGAGACAAGGCACTTCTAATGGTGCTGCAGAAGCCTCCTGGGCAGTTTTGCAGAGCCACTGCACTCAATCTGTGCATGGAAAAATATTGCTCTCTTGTAAAGCAAATAAACCAGGAAAAAGCTTATAGTGAGACAATATATCTTTTCCTCCCCAATCTTCTATGCAGATCAATACAAACAGTTCAAGTTGATTGAATGTAATTCTTTGCCCAGATCAGATCAAAACCATAAAAACTAATGCACTGAGGTAGTCACCCAGTCTTGCTTTAAACATAAAACTTTTTTCCCTTGTAATGCATTAATTAATCAGGCAATCTGGTTGGTATATGGGAACCATAATTTACATTCCCATTTGCAAAATGTGTGAGAGCTTGTTACATAAATTCATATGTGATAACTTTTTTGAAGTTTCATTTGGATGGCAGTAGAGCTTGATAGTTCACTTTCTATATGCTTAGGTCAGAAATTGCAGCCTCTTAAGAAACGTGTTCTGCACAGCAGCAGAGCCTCCGTTGTTGTAGAAGCACTACTGCATGTCCCACATAACCAGGTAAATACAGAACTTTGTCTTTAAAATATTGGTAAAAAGAGAAACAAAAATAAACAGGCCTACTTAAAAAGTATCTTACTTCCTCAGAACAGGTTCCATTAAAAAAATCTTAGTTAAAAGCATCTATTGAAAGCTTTTAGGAACAAAAGTGCCTTGTGTGGCCCCCTGAAGCCTGATGAAGCACCCACCAGAGTGATTTGTAGCTCAGGGAGGCACAAGCACCACAGTGGATGTTAATTGCCATCATGGCAAAGTCTCTGTCTCCTTTTTTTTTTTCCCCTATGGTTAACATTTTATGGGCAATGAACCACAGGAAGTAACTGCTACTGATTATAATGAAATTGCTGAAACCTCTTAAATTACAGCATCAGGCAGGAGCAGCGCTGATGTAATTACCATGTTAATGATCAAGTAATATTTAAGTACTCCTGTGTGATTTCCTAGTATTTTTTAGTACTCATCTCTAATGTCCTGTGGAGGGTTGAAGAGCTGCTGCCATTCCCCTGCTGGGTTGCCATGCAGAGACTCTGAAAGCTGTGCTAGACCCGCTTAGGTCTCACAGCAGGGACCAGGACTCCTCCTGCCGAGGAGCTGCCCATAATCACCTCCCAGAGCCCCTTCCATCCTGCTGTAGGGCTCCAAAGAGGCACCAGCACTCTGATTAGGTCAGGATTTTCAGAGGAGACTGAAAATCTCTCACCATTCCCTTCTCTGAGTCCTTTGGTACTGAAGGCAGAGCCTGGAGACAAAAGGCAAGGAATCAGAGTGGCTGCTTTGGCAAAGGCAGTGTGGAACACACACCCCCATAATTCTGAATTTGCACTAGGCTACAGGCTATTTTTGACACATCTCTTGCAAACTAGCATCTGGTAATTTTGGAAGTACTGCCTTCCTGTGTCTACATACTTTTGGGAGGAAGAAAATAGAATGCAACTGTGGTTCTAGTCTGACAGCTGGCTCCCAGGCACACCTGCCATGGAGCTGCCTTAACACCAACTGCTCTTCCCCTGACAACCTTGAGCAGAAGGCTAATAATCATTTAATGGGAAAGCAAGTGTTATAATGATATTAGTAAAAACTTTGTTCTGTTTTATTTGTTTCTGTGCTTCTTGTTTTCATTCAAAGAAGCCTTCTTCAGGTCTAGTGATACAGCTATAGGTTTGGAAATCTTATAAAGCAACAATTAGTTCATAAGTTAAGGAAGTTTACTTTTAAATTGAAATTATAAAGTCTTAGAATCCAGAATATCTGTACTAAAGCCACCAAGGCCTTTGGGATACAATGAATTTTAGAGCCTCCCACACTGGTCATTACTTTCATATTAGCTCTTCTGCACAGAAAAGTATCTGTATTTCTAAAAGGATCTGTATTTCTGGTCTGCTATCTTTTAACTGGCAAAATTAACCCTGATATTTTCACATGTGGTAGTTAATCTTTTGTGTGTTTGTATTGTGACTATTCCACTTGGGGAAACTAAGTCAAAATGTCACGTGTGTGTAGCTGAGTATTGTACCTGTCACTTGAGGGGAGGGCTTGCTGCAGAGATGGTGGTTCAGGTAAAGTAAAAGATGAGTGCTGTGACACATCATTGCTTTTCTCTTTAGCAGGAACAACCCACAGCCCCACTAATAAACTGACACTTGTCAGAGCCTGATGCCCTGATTCTGGTGGAGCAATACAAACGCAGGTCAAAATGCAATTCCCTGCTACAGTAGGGAAAAACAAATGGATGGAAAAATGGAGGATTGAGCAAAGTGAATCAGGGAGACAGTTTGTGAAAGAGACAACAGCCTCAGAGCTTCTGCAGTTTAGTCATTACTTACACAAAGCTGACAGCATGACAAGAGATCTTAAAGAACAAGCCAATAGCCTGTCCCCAGGCTGAGCAGTCTGGGGAGGTTTATGGCTAATTAACTCTAACTGAAGGTATTCCAGCCAGCCTGCAGCTTTGCTGCACTCCTTCCTTGTCCACAGCTCTCCTGTCTGTGTTTGGAGCAACCAGGCTATGCACTGACCTTGGAGGCACACAGGTACACAACCTGAGCCCTGAGCAAGGACGACAGTGATCTCCCCAGGAGAAATAAGGAGCAGAAGGCAGAGAAGAAACAAAAAGGTGACAGGATTACTGTGCGAGTCAGAAAGAATGACAATATTAATATCAAGTGGGGAAGGATTGGAGAACCCATTTGACCAAGAGTCCCCTGGGTGGGTGGGGAGGAGTTGGACAGTGGGTCTGCAGGAAGGGGCATCAGAGCAGGAACAATCCTCTTCCTGAAAGTAGAAAAGATGCCAAGCTCAGAACCCCCTCCCATCACACCAGCTCCAGCACAGGAGAAGCCCTGGACACCCCTGGACACCCCGCAGCCACAGCAGGAGCACAGAGCTCCCCTGGGCTTGGCTGCCCTCCCAGGGGAATTTTCTTCAGGGAAGGACTGGCTGGAGCCAGCATGGCAAGGTCAGTGTCTGGCATGTGTGAAAGGCTGAGAAGCTGCACTTCAATAGTTCAGCAAGGACAGCTCTTATGTCTCTAAGCCATAGGGCAGAGAACATTTTCAGAGGCTGGGAACTGTCATTGTCCTACTGTCCCTGCATCTCCATCACACCACCCTTTCTTTGCGGGATAAAGTTGCTGGAAAAGTGCCTGGCTCTTCTCATCCATATGCCTGTTCAGGGCTCTGCCTCCTTTTATCCAAATATCTTACATGTCTTTGACCAACCAGAATTCTAGTAGACTTCTGACATGCTACATGACTCACCAAAGATACCTTCTGCATCCTTTTCATACTTGTCAGGTGTACAGAGCTTGGCAGGGACTGCTGAGCACTGCTTATCTGTCATCCATAAACTGCTGGAAACATGTGATGGAGGAACAAGTACCCCTAAAAAAAAACAAAAACAGGTGACTAAAACGCAAGTAAACAATCAATATATTTTTAATATTTTCTTATAGGCAAGTATGTGTGGTTTGAGGACAAATATTTGAAGATGCTAAATGGCAAGCAGAATTAGTTTTTCTGCAGATAAATGTCTTTAATTAAAGAGAACTGACTGGCAGACTTCTTTTAGTATTCATAGATGCTTTCCCCATAAATGCCAATTCAGCAAAGGGATTCTTAATTTGTAAATGTGCATCATTAATTTTGATTTTCAGTAATCTCAGCCTGAGCATAGACATATACATTCTGCACACACAAATTCTTGCATCTTGTTCTGTTTTACAGAAAACAGTTCAATCCTGTACATTAAGCAGATTTTGTAAGAAGTTGGTAAGTAGTGAAAGGAAACCTATTGTAAGTAATAATCTGAAACCAGAATTTTGCTTTTAAACAACACTTCAGGAGGTCCATAAGCATATTTCAAATGATATTTTAATAACTGATGCTTAAATACTTTTAAAGCAGCACTGTAATTAGATGTGTCTCTTTGAAACTTTCAGTTAAATAATTGCACACTAATGTAAAGAAAAACAGCTTTTCACTAAATAATTTTGCTTTCATCAGCTGAGATTAATACACTTAATAAGCAGTTGCTATTAAACTAAACATTCAATAATGAGTCATTACAGCTATATTAAATCCTTAGGGCCAAGTGCTGCAGCTTGTACTCCTGGAAGTGGGCAAAGTTCCCATTGCCTGAATGGGAGCTTCAACTGTACACTAATTGTAGGACTTGTCTCAAAACTAGCTTGAAAAACTGGTAAGGAAAAATGAAACTGTGCTGAAGCTGAGTTTGAAAACAGACTGAAAATAATTCTTACCTATTCCTTCTGCCTTAATTCATATACTTGCATTACATCTGCGTATTGCACCATTCATCATTGTATAACAGCTAAAAAGGAGGTGCTTAGTTCTAACCTAATGAAATCTCAATTTAACATAACTACTTTAAAAGTCATCATAGAAACTATGATATCTCTGGAGATCCTGCTCAGTTCTTGTTTCTTCAATATGATCTAGTTTTAGAGTGAGAATACCATTCAGATCTAAAACTGGATTTTAAAATCACTTTTAAATCAAAACTTCTGCTAAAACCAACAAAATTAGGAACTCAGTTGACTTAAAAGAGAGACTTCTGTAAAATTTGTAATCTTAGAGGACACAGGATACATTCTAAAGTATGTATTTTTCTTCATTTTAAAGAAGAATAAATTATCATCTTGCCTTTTTTTATGAACTAAAAATCTTCAAAATTTGATGGTGGCCAGGTAAAATACCTGAAATTCTACACAGAAAGTTAAATGGTCTTATGGATAAATATTTTTGTTCAAAGTACAAAGTTCTGTGAACATTAGCAAATATTCTTTCACATTGTCGAAAATGCACTGGCTTTTAGTTATGATAAACTTTTTAAATATGAAGAGGTCCAAAACAGCTGCAAACACTTCCAGTGAAGTTTAACTATGGCATTTTAAAAAACCTGAGAAATTTACAATGATAGAACAAATAGTTAGCAGCACTTGGTGGGGCATTCCAGTTAGCAAAGATCTGAACCAAAGGACTTCGCTGGCCAGATATGATATATTTTTATTTATTCATTCAAATTGCATTTTTCTGTCCATGAAATTTGAGTATTAACTTTGCAAAATATTTTTACTAGATCAGTATTGGATATAGGAGTTTTAGGTTTTGTTCTTGTGTATAATTTCTGAGCCACCATATCTTCTTCATCACTTGTTACCAAGAATTAACTTTCCAGCTTTAAAGCACAAATATTGTACTTTCTGCTAAAGTGACAAGAATATGCATAGATTTGTTATCCTTGTGAGACATGAAGCTAATAATTTGAATTTGAAAACAGTATTCGGTTCCTTTTAAAGTTTAATACTTGTAGTTAAGAACAATTTAGTATAGCAATAGTCCTTGAAATGTTCAAATGCTTTTGAGACTTGATCCCTGAATTACCACTATAAAAAAGGAATTACTTCTTTTTTTTGTTTCAAATAATGTTGTTTGGGAGTTCAGGCTGCACAATGCACAAATGCCTCAGTGTGGATCCCAAGTGGAGTTTGTGCTTGTTATTTAAATGAGTTGGTTTTGAGCTTGTTAAGTAGAGTAGCATTTGAGCTCTCTCAGCCTAGAGCTCTACAAGGTGAACGACTTGCACAAGGACTCCTTGTCACTCCCTTTCAATTTACCTTCCAACTCCCTCAAGCCCTAAAAGAATCAGTTTCACTATAACAAGAGTTTAGCCTTTAACATGCAAAGCTCACAAGCCCTTAGTCTTCAAAAGGCCAATTTAACAGGAACAAGAAGAAAATCCACAACACAAACTTGTTTTTTTAAGTCTGCAGGTGAACTGTATAGTTTGTGGAAATTCTAGATTCTCCCCAAGTCTGACATTGGAAGGCTGCACTTAAAAGAAAGATACATGATACTGATATATGAATTGAGTCTTACTCAATACCATATAGGTTTAAAGCAGTTCCAATTACTGACTAATTAGAATTACTGAAATATAATTAATGGAATACACCATTGATTCACCAAGGGTAGTAGTGGCAACGCATGCCACTGCCTTTCTTTGGGCACAAGAACTGGTCTGTGGGTTTAGGGGAAATGACAGCGCTGACTTCTCTATGTCCTGCTGATGAAACTGATCCATCTCGTGAGATTTTGTGGTTTAAACTGAAAAACATCACAAGGATGGTAAGGAAAGTAAGATTCTGGCTAATGGGAAGCTAATTATAAGTCATAAAAAATGGGAATAATGAGGTTGTAGAGGACTTAGTGAAAAGGTTGACCTGGCAGTAGATATCAGTCAATATTTTTGTCAATAGTGTGACAGAAAATGAGAACATGCCATTGAAACTGGTCATAAGGTGAAGCTGGAAATGTTCATCAATATGGAAAGTAAGCATTAGGACAATAAGGAATGCACTTAGGAGATCCCGTATTAGGAGAATTTCATGCCTCCTAGGGAAAGTTTAGCTAAATGATTTTCTCACTCAGGACTGCTCAGTTTGGTGTTGTATTTACATTGCAAAAAGGTTCCAGAATCATAAACACCTACAAGGGCATTGCCTCTAGTATTTTGAAGCACAAGGTTATTTTAAAAGGTGGTGATTGTGATGATCTCTGTGGATCTGTGAGCACATGCTACCACTGTCAGGATCAGCACACCCTTGCTGGGAACAGGCACACACAGCACCAGCAGACCCTGCTTCAACAAGGACAGAGAGCCAGCCCTCTGCTCTCATTTTTAGGATATAGGCCTAGTTATCTTCAGGTCCAGCTCATTGTGTTCCTGTAGGAAATCTCAGCTGGAAATCTGAAACATCTTGCATTTCTCTCATAGCTGCACCAACAGGCAAAATAATACAGAATCTGCAATAGATAATGTATAAAAATAATAAATAATTTATAAAAATAATAATAGTAAATTGTAAATATACCATCCCATGAGAAATTCATTACAGGTTGTGTAACTCACACTCATGCTCACCTGCAGCTGTGAGCACTTGGGCTGCATGTGATCCATGCCAAGTCCCTGGGACAAATGCTTGCCAAAATATTTGGAAATGCAAGCTCACCCTCAATCATTCCTCTATTATTCCATTCACCCATAATCATTCCTCAAGAATTATTATGTTTTGGTGTGTTGTCAGAGTTGGAGCTTAAGGCCAGAGTTCATTAAGGTATTGTTAGACTGCTGCAAGAAAACAAAAGCACAGCTATGTGGACTTTTCCACTCAAACCCATGCTTTGAATATCATCTATTGTTCCTGACAAGTTTTAAGTTACAAGATCAGTCATGTCTAATACGTTGAAAGTTGGTGAAGAAACTAATAAAAGTTTGCAATTTATCAGGCATGTGCCTTGTAAAAGAATCTGCAATAATTTGAGTAGAAATGATGGTTTCTAAGAGAATTGCCACATACTTAATGCCAGTGATTTCTAGTATTTTCTGCTCCCTGTGGGAGGATGGACATTTATTACTAGAATTTGCTTTATAATGATGCACAATAAAGGCAGTTCATAGTCCCAAATCAATTCTTATCTGTCTTTTTAAGATCAAGACTACATGTGATTAAATTTCAGAATAGACACAAGCGCATGCTACTCCCACGCTAAAGAAATATTTCAAAAGCTCTTTAATAATATTTGTTCATGGTTTTGTTATTTTCCCTTCATATTTATTCTTTCCTCTTTGTGTTCAACATATGTGTTATTAAGTCAATGAAATTTAAAAGTAGCTTCTGAAAGAGAAATGGGTGCACCTTACTTTACTGAGAAGTTGGGTGCAGCTATACCAAATTACAGGGTAACGTCTGTTCTTACAGTGGGATAAATCTGGAGGAAACTGGCTCAAATTGATAATGTTAATCTCTTTCTGCACTGGGATACCAGAGCAGGACTTGGATTCAATAATTTGTCATAGCAAATGAAGTGGGGAGGGCAATGTGCTCTTGGTCAGCAGTGCTCAAGTGACAGATACTTGAGCTAAACGCAGCTCACAGGTACCACTCATTCCCCAAGAAACCTCCATCCCACACTGTAGGTTCTGTTTCTCACATAAGAGTCTTCTCTTGAACAGATTTAGCTTTCCTGTAAGCCAGCAAATGGTGAAGAAACACAACAAAAATAGATGAGTTGTGACCTTTACTATTGGATTGACTAGGCTGGCTGATAAAAAGCCCGTATTTAAAATGAAGACATTATATAAGACTAATGATCCAGCTAGCACACAGCAGCAGCAATGTATTTTAGTTACAGTATTTTTGATTGGCTGAATAAAATAGCTTATTTACTTGTAAATACTTAAATAGAAGCAAAAACATCCTAAGTGACTTACATAATGATCCTTCTTAAGAAATGATGAGATATTCACTTCTGAATCTATTCATGAAGAAAAATTAATACAACCATAACAAGAATGGGTACATTTACCAGCCAGATGACAGAGGAAGATTCTAATAAAGTAAGCAATACTCATAACAATGTCAATTTTCTTATTCAGAAATATTCCTGAAATGAATTGTTAGAAGCATTTTTCCTATTAAGGATGCTTTTGTGGGTGATGCACAGAAAAAAATTAATTAACTTAACCTCCCATTGTGACATTGTTCCAGCTGACATCCTAACCTTGACCTATCTCTTCCCTCCTGTATTACATTCACTTGTTTATTGTTTATTTGGCTCACCTGTATGGTATTTCCCTATGCCACATGATATTTGTAAAGCAGCAATTATGTTTTGACAGCTCTCGTAAAATTGGTATGTAGAATTATACACTGACACAGTTTTTAAAATATGTATTTTAAAAAGGATGTTAAATAGAAAGTTTAACTGAGAAATTCAGATATTTAATAGACAAAACTCTGACCTTCAAATGACAGTTCAGCATCCCACAAATAAAGAACTAAAGAAATATATTAGAGGGCTTAATTTTCATTTTGTTGCACAGTGCTCAGCACAGTTGCAGCTTCCACCTCCCCAAAACTCATGAGGTCATGTGCACCTGAATTATCCTGAATGCAGGATAATTCTATTTAAGCACAGCCCATAGTGAAGGAGCTGGGGAACTGCTCCAGTGATCCAGAGTCACCTGGAAAGGCATTTTCAAATCTGTGTTCCCCTGTCCACGGGGGTTACAAACCTAAATCTGGATTTGCTGTGGGGTGAGGGAGTTCACAATTGCCCCTACAACACGGCTTGGGTGCACTGAGGTGCCTGTGTTTAGATTAGGGGACACTTGGAAATTATTTTAGTTCTTTGACAAGCACCAGGAGATGGAGCTCCAGACTGCACAGCACAATTTCTTGGTGCCAGAACAATGAAACCTGTTATTTCTGCACTGTTAAATGCTTCTTTCTTTTCAGCTCATCATTTACAGGATTTCTTTAAATCATCTCTCTACTTATGGGAATTAAAAGCTACTTCTTTGAAGCACTGTATTAACCCCAGGGAGCAATTGCTAATGTTTTCCTTCATGGATCTACAGCCTAAAGTTAAAGAAAAAGAAATCTGATTAGGGAGAAATCAGAACAGACACTGATTTAAAATAGGTTTTGGGGATTATTCTGATAGTATACAGTAAATTTATCAACCTCTCAGTTTTACAAGTATATGGAAATGCTTAAAAAGTAAAATTCCTTGGAAAATATGATCAGGTAACATCCCTACTATCTCCCTTTAGAAATTGAAAGCACATTTTTTTTAATGTAAAAACACAGTAGTTAGAAAGGGGAGAAGGAAAAAACATGAAAGTTCTCCATGATACAATGTGAGAGTTCCTTCACTGGCATTTCAAAAATGATACATTTTGGGAGTTCTAATAGTTTTAGGTCACATTTAATCACTTCTGTGAAGAAAAAAAAGTCATTGTTTTGTTCAAAGCAGTGAATTTTGGAGCTGTCTGAGAAATCACCACCTACTATGGAGGTCTAACCAGAAAACTGTTTTCATATCTAACCTGAGAGCAACATTCTAATAAATCCCTTAAAAAGTAAACGCTTCATGAAACAAAATGAGTTCAATTCTTCTTAGCCTCCCACCTCATGAGAGGCCTGATACAGCAATTAACCTTGTTTTTAACTGATATTTAAACTTAAAGTGTATGCACATGCTTTGATCTCTAGTCAGATTTTTGATACCAATCAGGGAGATTGCGTCCAACATCCCAGAGCCGCAGGTTTCTCAGAGCTTGTTGCTATTAACATTTTCCCAGTAAAACAGTTACGTGTTGAGAATAAAACTTCAAAAAGCTATAAAGAGGCTTAAGAACATAATTCATGCTGACTTTAACTTTTTGTGTATGTGTCAATATATTTTCATTAAATCACAGTAATTTAAACTGATTTTCCTCCCTCTGTGCTATGTAAGATTAAAAGATAAAATAAAAAGCAGGTCTTGTTTTTAAGCTATAGTGTCTCAAAAGTGTGATATTAATTCTGGCAAAAATAGTCTACAAAAGAGCTTTATGCTAGTTATAAAGGTTTGACATGGGAAATATGTGAAAGACCAATTATGGGCTGATCAGAAATATCTCTTGACATTTTTAGAGTGCAATGTGCGGTGTGAGAAGGGTTCACAAATTTAATTATGACTTTTTCAAATAGGGTTCTCCAACTCAATGGGAGCCACCACACTTACTGTTTTAAGGAAAGATAGATTTTTATGATGGGGGAGGAAAAGAACATGTCTTCAGGATGAAATGGTTATCAGTTTTTAGATCAATCACCCTTATGAAAGTTTTTCCATTGGTAGCAAGATATTAAGATATTTACAGCCAACATATATCACACTGAATGGACTGTATGAAGGGGGACAGAAAAATGAGGATATACTCAACATGCAGACTAGAGAGCTTTCATTAAGAGTCTAAATAAGACAGCTGTTAAATAACTTACCTCAGAATGTCTTGCCAAAGATTAGAGAGTGAAGTCCTGCTGTGAGCTCAATATTTCTTTTTTGTATTTTTAAGATTGGACTTACCAGCATACCATTAAAATTTCATTTTCCTAAATTACTCTTCCATGTTTATACTCAAAATACTTGGAAATACAAAACAAGAGCATACAAAATATAATTTTCCTGACATGTGAAATGCATGGAATGGACTGGCCATTTGGGCTCCTACAACTATGAGAAGAATTTACTTTGTGAAGGCCGTGGGCTGCCCTCACACCCTTGTTACCACAGCACACCTGGATGTGATCACAGCAGTGCAACCTGAGTGAATTCTCTTGGATTCTGCTGGAGCCAGCTGCCCAAGGCTGCAAACAAAATGAGGAAAAGTCACTTTAGACAGTTAATTCAGCCTGTGGTCTGACACCAGCACAGGAACCACCTCTGTGTGCTGGTGTTTTGCTGCTGCTGCTGTGTCCTTGTGCTTATGTAGACCACAGCTTCCTCTTCATATCAAAATAAGAAACTGGGCTCCAGAAATGCCCCCAAATTCAGGAAAATATTAGTTTAAACTTGTGCAGCTTCCCAAACTTTGGTCTGTTGTGGGTAAGTGGTGCAAGAAAGATAACTAGTCCCAGTTTTGGTTATTAAGAGGTGGTCAAATAAATAAAACACTACTATATTTATACTACTTCAGATATGTTAGGCAGTCATGAAGAGAAAAAACCTCTTCTGGTCTGTTGAATTGTTAATGCTCCCTATATGAGACAAATTTCTGTATCAAAATACAGTTAACAGTGCAAAATGATGAGAATTCCTGTTTCAGTATGATAACAGGATCACAGAAAGTGCTCTTGTTACTTCCAGAAAAGAGGGTGTGTATATATAGAATATGCCTGGTAGCAGCTTCTATAATTAACATCCAAAAGTAGTTAGCATTGTAATTCCCTGTTTTCAATCACTTATGGCTTTATGAAACATCTCCCTTTTGTGCTGCAATTTTCATCCTGGATTTATGCCAATGTCAGCATTTCAAAGTATGAAGAAAGAGTCTTCTGGATTCCCAAGAAGACTGAAAATGCACACTCACAGGAGAGACTGCTCCCTGCAGTTCTGTGCCCCAAAGTTCTGTTTGAATGTTGCATTTTGCCAAGGATTGGACCTTGCCCACAACTTTCTCCCAGGAGTCAGAATTAGTGATTTGTTCATATGGAAAAGGAAGAGCATGTACTGAATGATCTTATGCTCAGGGAATGGACACGGGGGATATTTTTCCCACTTTCCCCACAGGAAAGCCTTTGTTTCTTAGATTTTGTTGGCTAAGAAAGTTAGAAAAATCTATCCAAACTCCCACCTTTCTCTTTTAACTACCACTAACAGCTGCCTTACATACTGATAGTCTTAGCTGCTATGTTCCAGTAGCAGGATACATGGACACTTGTAAACCAGACAAAGTTTTCATATCTGTGCAACGCTCACACACATATTTAAACATTGTCCCAGTTTAGAGTAGAAAGAAAAGATTTTTGGTGTGATCACCGTTTTCATAAATACCTGCAAAGTGTAGAATTTTTGATGTGTCTGCAGACATATTTATGTCTGTTAAGCATGCAGTTTTTAAAGGTCAAGTGGGACTCCTTAAATTTCTTGTAATTACAGTCTTGGTTCTGAAGTGATAGTAGTGTGTGCTTACTCTTGAACTGTTTATGAAATACAGCAAAATGAAAAAATTCCCTAGGTCTGTAAAGCTACAGTTTAATACATGGCAAAAATGTTTTACCCATCAAGCTGGTAGAACCCAAGGTGCTGTTTTTATTAATTGATATAAACATTAAAAATAAATTATCTTACCTATACACCTATCCACTTTCTTGTGGAAGTGCACCCAAAGAATATGTGATGTTTCCTCCTTCTGTGTTCAACCACATCTTTGCCTTTTAAGCATTCAGCAACATTAAGACCAGTTTCACGGAGAATTTAAGGGATGTGCTAAGGCCTTTCTTCTCTTTCTCTTCTCCTCCAGCATCTCTGCCATCCAGGGAGATCCAGGAAATGCTCTAGCTTAGAAAAAGAAAATAAAAACTTCTATATGGGCTACTGTCCCCAGTGATCCGCTGCTTTTAGGCCCTTGGCTCTGCTGATCCATAACTTATTGCTCTGAGCCCAGTTTCTCTCCAAAGAGTTTGCTTCAATTCATATCAGAAATGGAAGGGAGAAGTGATGTAACTCCAAAACCATTACCTCCTCCCCCGTGGATTGGTACATGAACATGAAATTGGTACAATGTACATGAAAATGTACCAACAAACCAGCAGTGCCTACAGATCCCCTGCTATGCCAGCAGCTGTACAAATAAAAGCACATATATAAAGGAGTCATAATCTTGGCTAAGTGTAAGATACAACAAGAAGAAAAAGCATCCTGACTAGCAGTAATTTTAGCTGGATTTTGGGTAGAGAACCTATGGATGTAGTGGCCACACTACAAAGGCAAATCCATCAGTACTTTGTGTTCAGCAATAGGAAAGTAAAACTTTGCTCACTCAAGGATGCCTAATGCTTTAGGAGCTGGCTTCTCTTCTCAACAATTTTAGGCATTTCAGAGTCAAAAAGTGGCCAGATATATAAATATGTGGCAGTCTGGAAAAGGTGCTTTAGAAAGGCCCCAACAGAGGAGGTGCTGACTCCAGCAGATGCAGCAGAGTCAGTCACTCTTGCCCAGCTCCGAGCACCACACACAGAGCTGCTTCCTGCGCTGCAGCTGAGCAGACACCTCTGCACATCTGACCCTGACGATTTCTACAGTTTTTACCTGGCACTCTTGCCTTAAATAAAGAGACAAGAAGCAGACTGTGTGTTTTAGCCCCCTTCTTTTTTCCCCTCTTTTAATTTTTTTTTTTTTTAAATCTTTTACCTAGCCTTTAAAACAATTTCCTGCTGACCAGCTCAGTTGTTTAAGTTGTGTATTAAAGGTACTTAATTCCCTGTGCATCTCCTAGACTATACTGGCAGTTTTAACACTGGGCCTCTTTCAGCTGAGTCGGAGCTTTGCCACTGCAAGCCTGATATCTTTCATTTTACAACAGCAGTAAATGCCACAAACACACTAAATATTTTTCTTGATTTTGTGTCATTGATATTGAATTATGGTTTCTGATAGTTTTCTTCTTCTTTGGCTCCACAGCTATCTCCTAATAATTTTTCCCAACTAGGATTGGTACATTTAGGCAAACAGAACTGGACAGGAGTACATTTGCATCCATAGTACAAAATTTCACTTGCATAAACCAATTTTCAAGTGAAGGAAAACCCAGTTCCTTGCCCTAATAAATGGTGTAAATGGCCAAATCATCAGAGCTAAATAGTGGATCCAAAAGACCTCTTGTTTCATGACCTATTGCCTCCAGATAAAGGAAGAATCCTTCGGCAACATTAGAAAATTCCTAAAGTCAGAACAACAGAGATTCAGTGAGTGATACTTCCTGTAAATTATACAGCATACCCCTAAGGATAGGAAAGATGAATCTGTGGAATTAAATGACAATTTTCAGATTGGTTTTAGCCAGAGGTTAAGCCAAAGGCTAAACTTGTCCTTGCTGAGCAGGAGGCCACAGGCATGAGGCTCACAGCTGAAGTGTCCCATTACTGTGGTTAGATCAGGTTGAACACTGGCCTTGATGGGTGTTGGTTTTCTCTGCCAGCTCTGAGCCAGTGCTGGTGTTAAGTTCTCTCTTTTAAAATGCTTTTATGGTTATTGATCAGCATTTCTCCAAGAACCCTTCAGGGTGCACTCAAGAGGTTTCATAAATGATTGGCAAAAATCCACAAAAAGGAACTTCATCTGTGTGAGCATCAAGCATTCAGTGGTCTAAACTCAGATTTGGGTATTCAATTTGGATAATAGCTCATTACAGCACTGAAAGTAGTGGCCATTGGAAAAAGAAGCTTCAGAAATTACCAAGGGTGAAACCCATAACTCTGTTTTCACACATCTTCAACCCAATTCAAGGGTGTTAGTTAATGTACATGATTTGTAAACCTTTCTGTTTCTGGAGAAAATGGTGGTGTTATTTTTTTGATGTACCACTAAGTAATTGGCTGATGGTTCTGCTTAAGTAGAAAATTTGACCTTTTTATTTTATTTTTTTTTGCTACTATCAGTAAATTATGCCCAGGTGAACTCAAAAAGCTTCAAGCTTTTATTCTTCTCTAATGAATAAGCTATTTACTTCATTAGAATGATGCTAGGCTTACAGAAGTAGAGTTTTCACACGTCAATAAAATGGCATGTGAGTGGTTATAATGGCACTTCAAGGTATCCCTGTCATATTCAGTAATTTATTATTATTCCTTCAATTATATGCTCAAGATAGGAGGTTAAATATTGTCTGGCTGTTATCACATTTATATACAAGAGTGTGTGTATATATATATGTCAGAGAGACCCTTTTAATGGTGAATTTCCTTCCAAACAGTGCTAATGGCTATTGTGCTGGATGAGTTGTTTTCAAGACCCAACTCATACTTGCAACACTGCTCTTATACTCAGTGATATATTTTAGCAACCTCGGTGGAGGGGACTGGACTTTGATGACAAAAAACTGAATGTCTGAGGCTTCCCAAGACCTCACAGTTTTATCTTTCTGACTATACTCCATTCCTTCCTTAGAAATTTAATACAAAGGATGGTGATGGTGATGCCACCTGTCAAACAAAATCCCTCGTTCCAATAGTTCTAGGAAATCAGCCTCACTTTTTAAAGAGCAGTGAGGTTTCATCTCTGCAGCTCTGTGCTCTCTGGAGGCTGTTCCTTGACAGGTAGAGCATGATGGCTTCCAGTTGTTCAAAAGTATGTCTCTTGCCATCATTGTACATGGTTAATTGCATTTTATAAAAATGGTTTGCAAGTGATTTGTGAGGGAGATATGCATTACAGCTTGCACTTCATGTTCATTTCCAAATTCATTTATCTCACATAAGTGTTTTCTAAAAGTCAAGAACTAAAAAATATAACTAGGAGTAGTTTTCAGAAGTCTATTACTGCAAGTTCTTCTACAGGGAAATGAACAAAATAAAGTTTAAATGCTTCTTCATTGCCAATAGTTCCCCTTGATCCAATTATAACTTCTTTACCTAACGTTACACAAGACTGATTTAAAGATAACTGCCCAGACTGATCTGAGAAGAAATGCATTAAAACATTTATGTTATTACAATATACACAAAATGCATTAAAGTAATGAGACCAGCCTGACAGAAACTCACAAAATCAAAGACTTTCACAGGGGAAGTTGAAATGTCATTTTTAACACACCCAGCAGAGAGATTACAGCTTTTGTAGAAGAAGAAATTACATGCTTTTTGAGGCTCCCTAATAAAGAATCACTCAGGCATATTGTAATGGTTTCAAAATTATATGGTATTTTAATCCTTTGCATTTGTCTTTGTATTATGTAAGTTAGATTTCTATCAACATTTCAACACCCTGTCTTAGTCAAATTATTATCTTTTCATTACTTTTTCCTTTTCATAGGAGTAGCAGTACTTATTATTAACTGTCTCAGTTCTAGAGACCCTTCTTGTTCTCTCTTTCAGGAAATTAGTGGGATTTTTGTTTCAGCTTTGGTTTTAGATCAGCAGTAAAGTATTTTTACATACAATATCAAAGAACTTTGAAAATTAGCTCTTAAAACCTAAAGGCAGCAGAATGACTGTTGGTAACAGCACAAAATCCTTAGATTCTTGTCTCAGAAGCAGTTTCTCCAGCTCCAAGTCCCATGGCAAGTTATGCAAGTGCAGCAGGAGTGCTATTCAATACTCAGCACAAAGTCACACCTCTTGATGAACAAGTTTTTACTATCAAAGCAATGGTGAGGGATAAGATGGAGGTCTAGTAAACACACTGGCCAAATTGAGAGATATGAGTGTTAAATATCAAGAAAATCTGAGCATTTACATTTTTCATGTTCAAAACCCTACTTTCTTATTCTATCTCTTGCTAAAGTATCTGTCACAGTTGAGAAGGCCACAATACACAAAATACCATCACAAAATTTCAGAAGGCTTCAGCCCATACAGAATAATACCATACCTCTTCAGAAGGCTGCAAGCTCTGCCCTTCTTGTTCTTCAGCCCAACCTTTTATCCCCTCTTGTTGATGCCCTGCCTCTGTGTGCCCTTTGCTCCCTTTGGTGGTTGCTCAGTGCCCCGGGCACTCCATGGCTCATTGCTGTCAGTGCTGCTCACCTGCTGCTCACAGCTGCACCCACTGGGGATGGGGCTGGGTCCAGCCCCACTCCAGCTGGTCAAAAAAACATTCATTGTCAATGAATGTCTGAAAGTTCAGCAAAAATATAAACCAAGTACAAAACTTTTTTATAAATGAATAGATAAGCTAAAAATTAATTTTGAGAGGAGATAGCTTCTAGGCTTATCTGCAGTAACTTTTCTGGCGTGGGCCCAGGGGGGCCTCAGCTCTGATCTGGGGTGTATCATTTTCACAGTAGGTCTAGGCTGTAGTTTAAGAGGTGCTAACCCCTCCCCATTTCCCCTATTGTTAAATAGCAACCTCAATAAAAGATTACATTTTTAAGATCATCACTGTGCAACTTCCAGAAAGCACAATAAATCAGTACTTTCCTGATCTTTGCAGGCCAGGACAAAGTAGAGTTTTATTGACTCCTTTGACCATCACAGCCCATTCTCTAATTCTGTGGTCTGTGAAAGCTGGCCTGGGCCTTTTGCCACTGTCACTGACAGGCAAACACATGATGTGGTGACTGATTTGAGCCAGGCAGCCGTCACTCACCAGGAAAAACTGCATGTTCTGGCAGGGCTCAGGTACATCCAGGGGCACTTTCCAGGAGAAACAGCCTTAAGGACATTAGGGGCTGCCTCTGTGTTTCCATGTTATAGAGATTTCAATGCACTTCGGGTGTCATAGCCCATTCTTTGGCTCGTGTTCTAGATGAGAGAGTCTCCAGGTAGAGAACCTCAAGTTCACGATTTTATGCTCTCTTCTGAGAGTGGATCCAACAGTCTGGCAAAATTTGCCCCAAAAACTTGAGCTTTGTCATGTGCCTATTTACCAAATGCAGGGTGAATGAAGAAACAGTTGTGAAAAAAACAGGCTCAGCATGAGTTCAGGCGTGGTTCAGAATGATGCACCTGAATTTCAGAAAGCTTAATGCTCATTAACTGCACGGAGTTTGTTGTGTGTCCCCAAACCAAGACACATTGCTCCTAAAAACCACTTAGTTCTTGAGGACAGTTCAGCAGAAGAGTAGCATGGTGTATGAAGGGCTACAGTTTAAAATAACTGCTGACAAAGAAACTTCAGTGGGAAACTTGCCAGGCTTATAAAAGGAAAAGATACCATAGCAGAATATAAAAACAGATAAATAATAAATTGCAACTTCGTCTGGAGCTGTGGAGTGTGCTAGTATTTACGGTTTTGAAAGGTTTTATGGAGAAAATATTTTATTTTTT